>NC_136462.1:107435700-108048200 GCF_902686455.1 Sciurus vulgaris
GGATTAAGGACCTCGGAATCAGACCAGAGACCCTGCATCTTATAGAAGAAAAAGTAGGTCCAAACCTTCACCTTGTTGGTCTAGGATCAGACTTCCTTAACAGGACTCCCATAGCACAAGAAATAAAAGCTAGAATCAACCACTGGGATAGATTCAAACTAAAAAGCTTTCTCTCAGCAAAGGAAACTATCAGCAATGCGAAGAAAGAGCCTACAGAGTGGGAGAATATCTTTGCCAATCATACTTCAGATAGAGCGCTAATCTCCAGAATCTATAAAGAACTCAAAAAACTCTATACGAAGAATACAAATAACCCAATCAACAAATGGGCTAAGGAAATGAATAGACACTTCACAGAAGAAGATCTACAGGCAATCAACAAACATATGGAAAAATGTTCAACATCTCTAGTAATAAGAGAAATGCAAATCAAAACTACCCTAAGATTCCATCTCACCCCAATTAGAATGGCGATTATCAAGAATACAAGCAACAACAGGTGTTGGCGAGGATGTGGGGAGAAAGGTACACTCTTACATTGCTGGTGGGGCTGCAAATTAGTGCAGCCACTCTGGAAAGCAGTGTGGAGATTCCTTAGAAAACTCGGAATGGACCCTCCATTTGACCCAGCTATCCCACTCCTTGGCCTATACCCAAAGGACTTAAAATCAGCATACTACAGAGACACAGCCACATCAATGTTCATAGCTGCTCAATTCACAATAGCCAGACTGTGGAACCAACCTAGATGCCCTTCAATTGATGAGTGGATAAAGAAACTGTGGTATATATATACAATGGAATATTACTCAGCCATAAAGAATGATAAAATTATGGCATTTGCAGGCAAATGGATGAAATTGGAGAATATCATGCTAAGTGAGATAAGCCAATCTCAAAAAGCCAATGGACGAATGATATCGCTAATAAGTGGAGGATGACACATAATGGGGGGGAGGGAAGGGTTATTGTTAGGGTTAGAGTTAGGGTTAGGGAGGGGGGCAAGTATGGAGGAAGGAAGTACTGTATAGAGGGTAAAGAGGGGTGGGAGGGGTGGGGGGAAGGGAAAAAATAACAGAATGAATCAAACAACATTACTCTATGTAAATTTATGATTACACAAATGGTATGCCTTTACTCCATGTACAAACAGAGAAACAACATGTATCCCATTTGTTTACAATAAAAATTAAAAAAAAAAAAAGTAAAAAAAAAAAACATAAGCAAATTAATATACTTCAAAACTGTCATCCTTGTTTTTTACGCGCGCACACACACACACACACACACACACACACACAAACACACACACACACACACACACACACACACACCATCCTCTCCCTGTACCGATCTACTTGAAGGTGAGCCCACATTTCCCCAAATACCTTGAAATGTCTAACAGAAGTATGATATACACCACTAAAAGACTTGAAGTTCAACTAAGATCTCAGGTGTCCTTATATGGTCTCACATGATGTCAGCTCTTTGTGATGAAACATCTTGTCCCATACTCATTAGAAGCTCCAATCAGTAGTTACAGATGGATTAAGGTCTTTGATTAATGGGTTAAAGTCTTTGAAAAAAATAAAATGAATTACTCTATACAATTTTACTAACTAATCTTTCTAAAGGGTCTGTGTTTGGGAATAAAATACCAAAAGAAGGTAAAAATCTTGAGGACCACTGAATTAATCCCTCATTGAGCACTTATTCACGCAAAGCGGTTTTGTACAAATACCTCTTTTACAGGTTCTTTCTTTTCCTTCCTTCCTTCCTTCCTTCCTTCCTTCCTTCCTTCCTTCCTTCCTTCCTTCCTTCCTTCCTTCCTCCCTTCCTCCCTCCCTCCCTCCCTCTCTCTCTCTCTCTCTCTCTCTCTCTCTCTCTCTCTCTCTCTCTCTCTCTCTCTCTTTCTTTCTTTTTTGGTACCGGGAATTAAACCCAGGGGCCCTTAACCACTGAGCCACATCTAGCCCTCTTTTTTATATTTTGTTTAGAGACAGAGTCTTGCTGAGTTGCTTATAGCCTCATTGAGTTGCTGAAGCTGGCTTTGAATTCATGATCCTCCTGCCTCAGCCTTCTGAGCCACTGGGATTACACGCACACATGCCACTGTGCCCGGCCTACAGGTTGTTTCTGGGCAATATGAAAAATAAATTTTATCAAAGGTATCTGCTATGCATGTGTTCTGAAAGCTATAAAGTGTAGACTTGTCTGGTTTTGTAAGACTCAATAAGCAGAAATCATTTCAGTTGAACCTCATTTCAACTTTGTCTGAAATGCACCTGAAACCATGGAGTCTGTCACTAGAGGGAGCAATCAGCTAAAATTTTAGGAACCTACCTACCACTGCCCCTCCTTCAAATGTCTTAAATAAGGATGATCTGGTATGTGTGCAGGACTTTGTAGCTCACAAAACACGTCTACCTAAAAACGTATACTTTATAACAACACTGTGATACTATTATTATTCTCATTCTCAGAGGAAGAAAGCAAAGTTACACTAATTTTAATGGGACATCTTCTATGTGTCAGACACTCTCAAATATGCACCTCATTTAATTTGGATAACAACCCAGTGAGTAAGATATTATTGTTTCCATTTCACAAACAGCTAAAGGAAATATCAAGGAAATTTGGTTCAAGCCACTGAACCAGTAAAACAAGGCTGAGCACAAAGCTCCTTTGACTCCAGACCCAGTGGGTTTCCTTTGATACCTGTGACATTCCCAGGGCTCCCAGGAGGGAAGACCTGTGCTGGAGCCTTGCCTTTTAGGCCAGGTCTCCTTGGTTTGCCTTTTCTAGATCTTGAGAGCTGCAGAAAGTAAGAGGAAGGAGGAGAAAGGAGCGTTCCTGTGTGACACTCACTCGTCCTAGCCTGAGAAACCCCTCTCCGCTAACTGTCCTCAGTCCTGTTCCTAAGCTGACTTCCTCGGACTGCTGAGTTGTTCTCTAGGCCCACTGCAAGGAGTTGGGGTGGCTGGGCCTTTGAAGAAAGCCTCCAGGCAGTTCTTTATTCTTGGGTTTCCCTCATCGAAAATGCTTGTTGGTGGCAATAAGTTCCCAGTCTACATTGTGATCTCTAACTTGTCCCTGAATCCCTCTTAGAGTTCAAATTCTAATGCCTAGAAAAGACCAGTAGATAATTAATGAGTAATGTTGAAAAGATGATTATTAACTCATAGGGGATACATTCCAAGACTCCTAGCTGAATGACTGAACCCTACATACACGATGCTTTTTTTCATGTGCATATAAAGTTTAATTTTTAAGTTAAGAGATCAACAGCAATAACTAACAACAAAATGGAACAATTATAATGAAGTACTGGAATAAAATTGATTTCAAATTTATGACTTGTTTATTTCTGGAATTTTCCACTAATATTTTCAGGCTGTGGTTGACCTTGGGTAACTGAAACGGGAAAGCAAAACCTTGGATAAGGGAGGGATCACTTGACTGAAAATCCATTGAAATAGGAACAGGTGGTATTGTTTCTATTTGAAGCGTTAGTGAATCAGCAAATGACATGAAACCACATGGAACACTAGCTATTATCACAAAATTCACTCTCAGTGGTCCTGTGAGTTGGCCACCTTGTGGATTGTACCAGAATCGTCAGTAGTAGCCGGGACTGGTTAAACAGAACTGCTTGTAAAGGACAGTTTCAACTGATAGTGAGTCCGTGTGGTTCAGCAAGAGCACACAGCTGCCCACACGCCCAGGAGCTTTAGCATCGATATTAATGAACCGTCACTAACCACCATGGAACACTTCCACAGGGACGGCGCTGTTCTAAGCTCTGCATGTGTCTCTCCTCCTTTAAGTCAACCCTCATGATAACTTTGAGAGGTAGGCACATTGGCTCCATTTTACACGTGAGAACTCCAGAATAGAGCTCCTCACCCACTGTTCTGATCTGCCTGAGGAACCAGCAGTGTGGGGCAATGCCAGAGTGAAAGTGACCTGTGACCAGGACTCCTGAAGTTCAGGGTAATAGAACTGCCTGTCAGAGGTCGCTGTCTCTAAGGCAGTGCCCTCAAATGTAGGGCCTGCATGCTAAGACTCACCTCATTGGAATCACTGGGGGAGGGGGACTTTAAAACTGCTGATACCTCTTGATGTCATGGGTCTGGGATGCCTCAGCCTCCGGGGCCACGGAGGACCAGCAGTTATGGGTATGCACCAGCACACCCGGCATCCTGGGTTATTCTAATGTGCAGCCCCTGTTGCTCACCTCTGCTCCAGGTTTTCCAACTTCAAGGGGCAGCCTGTGCATCTGCAGATCTTCTTTAAATTTAGAATTTGATGCAGGTGGTCTGCTTTAGTGTGCAACAGTCCTGTTTCTAACAAACTCCAGGTGATTTCAGGTGGAAAGGCGATCCCAGCCTAAGTCTTACTACTTCAAGTGGTGGACCAGCAGCATTAGCATCACCTGTGAACTTATTAGAAACTCAGACTCCCAGGCTCCAGCCCAGACCTGTGGGATCCAGAAATGAATGCTAACAAGAGGCTGGGTGACTTTGTGCACTTTAAAGTGTGAGAAGCGCTGTGAGCCCAGCACACCTGCAGGGAAGAGGGAGTAGGACAGTGAGAAGGCTTGAAAATGAAGCATCTGAATTGGGATGGAAGGAACTGAAGATGGTTAGCTCAGAGGCGGGAAGAAAGAGCAAAGGAGGCGTGCAAATATTCCTGAGTCCTGGAAAGGGAAGAGCGCAGGGACTGACTTTGTATCTTCTAAGGTGTCCACCAGCTTTCCATCACTGTGATAAAATTTCTGAGAAATCAACTTAAAGAAGGAAAGGTTTATTTTGGCTCCCGGTTTTAGAGATTTATGTCAGTGGTCACTTGGCTCCATTGCCTATGGCAAGGGAGTGCATCGTGGTGGGGGAGCACATGGCAGAGGAAACTAGTCACCACATGGTGGCTGGGAAGCCAAAAGAGAGAGGAGGAGCCAAGGTTCCAATCGCCCTCAAGGGCACACTCCCAGTGACCTAGCTGTCTCTTACTAAGCCCCACCACCTAGAGGTACCACCACTACCCTATAGCCCCATCAGCTGGGGACCAAGCCTTTAACACAAGCATTTTTGGGGGACATTTAAGATCCAAACAACACCACAGAGGAACCAGAAGGGCAGGAAGATATCTTGTCAGACCCCACAGCGGTGGCAGTGGCCTCCCTAGGGCTGTGGAACCTATACTTATATGAAAGGACCAACTTCGATGATTGTATTGCAAGGATTCCATGACTCTTATGCTTCCTCCTATTTTGAAATTCTCAAGTGCAGGCTGGGAGGGTCACCTGGAGATGCAGCCTACTCTGTGGAGCTGAGGTGAGATGTGCCTGAATTGGGTGTGGGGTCAGGGAAAGCACAGTGTCTAGGACTGAAACAGCAAAAACCTACTTCATGTGAGGAGATGTCCATGGAGGAGAGCAAGGTACCTTACACAAATGTGTGTCGGAAGAGACTGCACACCCCCGGATCTAGCAGAGGTGACCCCAAAGGCCCTTACCTGTCTTGCTGTGATCTGATGTCTCAGGTAATGGCAAAGGAGGAGCCAGGAGGCTAAGGACTATGATGGAATCTTTCTCCTATACTGGTCAAGCAGAGGGCTCTGGTTCTGGTGACCTGGTGCTGGTGCCTTGAATAGAAACCTGAACAGAGAGGGTGAGCAGAAGCACCACGACTTCCTGGGGTAGAAGGATTAGAACAAAATATTTGAAGCAACGCAGGTTCATTGTGAAGAGACCTCAGGGAGGTCCAGGCTCATACATGTCAACAGCATGACTTTCTAGATCTTTCTTCTGGGCTCTGTCTTGTGGATTTGGCTCCTCTCTGTGCCTCTGCATCTTCTCTCGGTCAGTTGGCTCCCCAGCCTCTTTGCAGCCGGCACAGTCAGGCCAGCATGTAGAGATCCTCTTTGCCTGGGAGGACAGGACCTCATTACCCATACTTCTAGACTAGAGGAAGATACCTTAGGCAAGTCCCATGCTTTTAAAGGAGAATGCTTCATTTTGTATATTAAACACCCAGGGAAGTTCTTCTCTTCCACAAAGAAATTTTCTGTTTCCTGTTTTGCTTGAAGCATGAAACCCTTTAGGCAACCTGCATTTTCTTTGTCATATTTTACCAAGTTTTCAGGCATCTGAGTTTTTCACGAGAACTTGGAGGGTCTGCACTTCTCTTGGGAGTTTTTTCTGCCTGCCTGCTGTGGGGGCTGACCCAGGGCTTTCTCCTTGGTTTGGGCATCTCTGGGACATGGCAGTGCATGGAGGAGTGTTGGTCAGAGGAGGAATGGGCCAGGGACCCACTTGACCTTAGACACAAACTGATTAAGTCATGGAGTGGGAATCATGGGTCTTGCTCTCAGACAGAAGTGGGTCAGATTTTCTTAGCCAGCCCTGGGGAGAGAGGAGCCAGGAAACAAAGCAGTGAATTGTGCTGGAGATGGAGAGGGACCTCACAGGGCCCTTGCCCCAGTTGATCTGCATGGGACAAGGCCAAAGCAACCTCTATTGAATTAAGGGAGCTCCTCCTGTGAACTTGGTTGTGTTCCTTCCATTAATAATCTCCTCCAATCCTCATAAAACTCCCATTTTAGAGATGAGTATGTCATGGAGGAGTGACTAGTCCCAGGTTAGCCACCCAGTGAGCAGCAGAGTTGGAACTCTCTTCCATTCCACACTGGTGTCCAGAAACTTAGACCACCAGTCACCTGTGGAGGGCACTTCCTATACAGACACCTTAACTGCTGGGACACCTGGAGACATTTGCCTTCAGGACAGAAAAAAAAAGCTATTATTCTCCAAGCCCTTACCAAGTTCATGGTTCCTTGGCCTTTAATCTTTTTTTTTTTTTTTAATTTTTTTTGACTGATTATCATAATCTCAGAAAGCTGTTCATTGATTTTGGGTGCTAGTTTGTCTTGGAGGGCTCATGAGGAAATAACTGCTCAGAACCATGTGTTCCATGGGCACCTGAAATGGAAAAACTGAGATAAAAGTTTTGTTGTATTTGTCGTGTGCATACCTTCAGCATCTGGTGCTGCAGCCCCACTCAGGGGATGTTCTTACCCTCCCTCCATGTATTAGAGCAGGCTGAGCCTGGCTTCTCTGCTCTGCTCTGTCCAGTGGAGGTGTGTTGTTTCCATGGTCTCTAGTCAGCTCACTCAGCTCATCCTCTCATCTCTGTGAATCCTAGCACACTCCCTGAGCTGGCTCCACACCTTTTATTTGCTAGGGGCACCAACACAAAGTCTGCAAGAAACCATGATTATGGAGAACTTCTTAAAGAGTAGTCAGGACGGGCATAGTGGCACACGTCTGTAATCTCAGCACCTCCAGAGACTGAGGCAAGAGGATTGTGAGTTCAAAAACAGTGGCAGCAACTTAATGAGACCCTAAGCAATTCAGTGAGACCCTGTCTCTAAATAAAGTATTTCTTAAAAAGGGCTGGGAATATAGCCCAGTGGTTAAGCACCCCTGGGTTCAGTACCTGCCACGATTATAAAAAAAAAAAAAAAAAAGGCAGTTATTCCAGGTCCAGTGGCACATGCCTGAATCCCAGGGATTTGGGAAGCTAAGGTAGGAGGATCACGAGTTCAAGGCCAGTTTCAGCAATTTAACAGCAACAAGACTCTGTCTCAAAATAAAAATCACAGGGGATGTAGCTCAGTGGCAAAGCACCCTTGAATTTAATTCCCAGTACCACCCCCCAAAAAAATCAGGTACTCCATTCTTCTAAATCAGGGGATGATGGTCACTATCTCTTAGCTGACTTCACACTGCGCCCAGCAGTCAAAGCAGTCCATTTATTTATTTATTTATTTATTTTTCCTTACCCCCACCCCTCCCACCCCTCTTTTCCCTCTATACAGTCCCTCCTTCCTCCATTCTTGCCCCCCTCCTACCCCCCATTACGTGTCCTTATCCGCTTATCAGTGAGATCATTCGTCCTTTGGTTTTTTGAGATTGGCTTATCTCAGCATTATATTCTCCAATTTCATCCATTTGCCTGCAAATGCCATGATTTTATTATTCTTTATAGCTGAGTAGGGTTCCATTGTATATATATACCACAGTTTCTTTATCCATTCATCAATTGAAGGACATCTAAGTTGGTTCCACAATCTGGCTATTGTGAATTGAGCAGCTATGAACATTGATGTGGCTGTATCTCTGTAGTATGCTGATTTTAAGTCCTTTGGGTATAGGCCGAGGAGTGGGATAGCTGGGTCAAATGGTGGGTCCATTCCAAGTTTTCTAAGGAATCTCCACACTGCTTTCCAGAGTGGCTGCACTAATTTGCAGCCCCATCAGCAATGTATGAGTGTACCTTTTTCCCCACATCCTCGCCAACACCTATTTGTTCCTTGTATTCTTGATAATCGCCATTCTATTTGCGGTGAGATGGAATCTTAGGGTAGTTTTGATTTGCATTTCTCTTATTACTAAAGATGGTGAACATTTTTTCATATGTTTGTTGATTGCTTGTAGATCTTCTTCTGTGAAGCGTCTGTTCATATCCTTAGCCCATTTGTTGATTGGGTTATTTGTATTCTTCGTGTAGAATTTTTTGAGTTCTTTATATATTCTGGAAATTAGTGCTCTATCTGAAGTATGAGTGGCAAAGATATTCTCCCACTCTGTAGGCTTTCTCTTCGTATTGCTGATAGTTTCCTTTGCTGAGAGAAAGCTATTTAGTTTGAATCTATCCCAGAGTTATTGATTCTTGCTTTTATTTCTTGTGCTATGGGAGTCCTGTTAAGGAAGTCTAATCCTAAGCTAACAAGGTGAAGATTTGGACCTACTTTTTCTTCTATAAGATGCAGGGTCTCTGGTGTGATTTTAAGGTCCTTGATCCATTTTGAGTTGATTTTTGTGCAGGGTGAGAGCTAGGGATTTAGTTTTATTCTGTTGCATATGGACTTCCAGTTTTCCCAGCACCATTTTTTGAAGAGGCTATCTTTTCTCCATTACATATTTTTGGCATCTTTGTCTAGTATAAGAAAATTGTATTTATTTGGGTTTGTGTCCATGTCCTCTATTCTGTACCATTGATCTACCTGTCTATTTTGGTGCCAATACCATGCCGTTTTTGTTACTATTGCTTTGTAGTAGAGTTGAAGTTCTGGTATTGCAATACCCCCTGTTTCATTCTTCCTGCTAAGGATTGCTTTAGCTATTCTGGGTTTCTTATTCTTGCAGATGAATTTCATGATTACTTGCTCTATTTCTGTAAGGTACATCATTGGGATTTTAATTGGAATTGCCTTGAATCTGTATAGCACTTTTGGTAGTATGGCCATTTTGACAATATTAATTCTGCCTATCCAGGAACATGGGAGATCTTTCCATCTTCTAAGGTCTTCCTCAATTTCTTTCTTCAATGTTTTGTAGTTTTCATTGTACAGATCTTTTACCTCTTTGGTTAGATTGATTCCCAAGTATTTTAATTTTCTTGAGGCTATTGCAAATGGAGTTGTTTTCCTCATTTCCCTTTCAGATGTTTCATCGTTTACGTATAAAAATGCTTTAGATTTATGCATGTTGATTTTATAGCCTGCTATTTTGCTGAATTCATTGAATTTATTTTTTTAAAACAAGCTCTGCCAAGTTTTATTAAAGAAAAATTTTGTGTGTTTTACTTTTCACCAGTCTGTTCTGGCATGCTTCTAATGATATCAGAATCACCTGAATCAATGATGGACAGTGTGCACCTCTGTAGTGTTTTCCACATGCTGTGCCCAATTCAATATTATTGCCACTGTAATGATGGACATCATTTTTTTTTTTTTTTTTTGCAGTGCTGGGGATTGAACCCAGGACCTTGTGCTTGCAAGGCAAGCACTCTACCAACTGAGCTATACCCCAGCCCCTGGACACCAGTTTTGACCAACATGGCAGAGTACTCTATTTTAGATTTCCTCAGAGCAGGACAGTTGTTGGCGAGGATGACCAATTTTGCTTTGCCCTGTCTGATTATCTTGAATCTGCTTGTACCTCAGCACATGCTTTCCACTTTTCATAACAAGCTGGAGCCTAGAGTTGATTGACTCCAGAGACTTTTTCATCTTCTTCGTGGCCACCATCTTCCTGCCTTAGATGCAGGACGGCCCCCAACCAAGAGCAGTCATCCAAAGCAGTCCTTTCAATACTTAAGATAAGTGAGACCATTTCTCCACTCAAAACCCTCCAATGGTGTCCTCCGAAGTACCTGAAATGATCTACCAAGTCCTATGGAATCTGCTCTGCCCTCTACCATTCCCTCGGTCCCTTGGAACTTCTTGACTCCCATTGTTTTTTATTTTTTTTTTTAAAACAAGTTAGTTTATTACTTTAATTGACTCTTTAAAAACAAAATATATTAATAGGCATTAAAATAAAATAAACTTTTAAATAGATTCTAAAAGAAATAAAAAAGAATTTTGAAAGCAAAAAACAAGAAGCACTGTGATTAAAGATTGAAGAGTCTTATGTGTGTAATTTTAGCTCTCTTCAACTACATGTATCATCTCCCAGTATAAAGTTTCGTATTTACCTTCTGAAAGAGGTACTTTTTAATTTTTTTAGCATATTATAGTTATACGTAATAGGTGGGTTCATTTTTGACATATTCATAAATGTATATAACAAAGTTTTCTCCATTTCAATCCCCAGTACTACCCCTTTCTTTCTCTTCCCTCCTCCCGCTGACCCCCTTCCTCTACTCTATTGGTCTTCCTAATCTTTGTGTATTTATTTTTAAATTGCTGTATTATAGTTATATATGAAATTTAAATGCACTGTGGTATATTCATACTTGCAACTCATATAATTTGGTCAACTTCATTCCCCAGTTCTTCCCCCTCTCTTCCTGTCCTCCCTCCCCCTTGATACCCCACTTCTGTTCTACTGATATTCCTTCTATTTTTGTGAGATTCCCCTGTTTTTCTCTTTAGCTTCCATACATGAGAGAAAACAATGGACCCTTGGCTTTCTGAGTCTGGCTTATTTCACTTGGCAAGACGTTCTCTAGTTCCATTCATTTACCAGCAAGTGCTATAACTTCATTCTTTGTGGCTGAGTACAACTCCATTGTGCATACTTACCATGTTTTCTTTATCCATTCCTCTATTGATGGGCACCTAGATTGGTTCTGTAATTTGGCTATTGGGAATTGCACTGCTATAAACATTGATGTGCCTGTATCACTATAGTGTGCTGATTTTACATAAAATACCCTGGAGCAGGATAGCTGGGTCACATGATGGTTCCATCCCTCATCTTTTGAGGAATCTCCATACTGCTTTCCAGGGTGGTTGTATTGATTTGCAGTCTCACCACCAATGTCTAAATGTACCTTCTGCTCACATCCTCGCCAGCAGTTATTGTTATTTGTACTCTCAATGGTTGTCATTCTAATGGACTCCCCTTGCTTTCTGCTCTGGCCACATCATCTGGTGTGCTTTTCTTCCAACAAAGCAAGCAACCCTCTACTTTAGGGCCTTTGTACTTGCTGTTTCTCAGATATCCACACAGTTTCCTTGTCTCTTTAAGGTCATTTCTCAAATGTCACCTTCTGCTAAGACTATAACATATCCTCCTTCTGATACTTCCTTATGCCTTCTTGCTTTATTTTCTGTAATACTTACCATCAGATATACCATATAATTTTATTTAATTATCTATTGCTGTTTCTTCCCACTAGAATTTAAGTATCCTGAGGTAAGATGTTATTTGTTCCTTTGCGAAGAACACAGTGTCAGACAATAAAAAGTGCTCAGAAAAATCTGTCACACGAGTAGGTGAACAGCGGGCGTGTTCAGCAAGGTGATGCCATTAGGGACTAGTTACACATTGTACACATATGAAGTGCTTGAACTCAAAACAGTAGAGGGTGGAGAGCTGAGGCAAACAACAGCAATAACAATCACAGAACAGTCCAGTTAAACAAAGTCCATCTGTGGGCTGCCAGTCTGTGTGGGTGTACAGCAGGCCAGCTGACGGTGTCGGGGGCCTGGTCCTCCTTGGAATTGCCATCAATAAATGGCTCTGTGGAGAAATGCTCATGGTTTCCTTTGAGGGATCTTACAGAAGTAGTTCTGTGAAATCTGTCACTTTGCCATTCTTAAGACGTTGCCCAGACAGAGTTCATTGCATTCCACGTGAAGAAGAAATTTCTTTCTCATGTAGGTATCAGGTCAGTTTGCCCAACAGTTTTATTTATTTACTTATTTTCTTGAATCAGAGACACTCATGCTACTCATAGTTTTTTCTTTTTTCTTTTTTTTTCACTAGAAAATTCAGAGCTGAATTTGTGGCCCTCTTTCTTAAGGGTATAATCCTTGGCACACGTTTTTTATTAGCCACATTCCTGATTCTATTTTTTTCTCCTGTACCTTGTGCTCCTTTGTCTCATCTGTCTTCAAATTTTTATTACCTTAGTATATTTTATGAGCATTTCAATTAAATCCCCATTTTAAGATAAGCTGGTATGTAAGAAAATAAATAAATGAAATGAATGACTACTAACTTGCTCAGACTCCAGGAATGGAAAACATCTCGAAGAAACAGAAATCTTTCTTTCCCTTTCTTTTCTTCCCTCTTTCTCACTCACACACTCCCTCTCTGTTTTAACTAACACCCTTCAGCTTACAGATGACCTGTGCTGTGATAGTGCAAACTGAAAGAGAAATAGAAATGGATGAGAAATACTCCTGAGCTCTGAGGGGGTGGGAGAAGGAGGAGGGGTTATGGAGGAGGCCAAAGTGGAAGGAATTAAATGATCAGAGAGTGGAAGGGCGTGACATGGCTTTTCCCAAAGCACAATAAAATATCTGTGCTCCAAGAGTTGGATTCCACTCCTCTTTAGAGAAGATCGAACCCCAATTAGTACAAAAATTTTCCCACAGTGATCTGGCTGACCACAGGTGCTGTGTACACAGTGCGGTAAAGGAGGCACAGCTTGTCCTTTGGTTGGTCGAGGGTATTTAGTGGTCCATTTTCTTATGATTCACATGGGTATGGAGGGTCCTCTCCAGCAGTGACCTATTGACTGTACTACTCTAGTAAGAAAGGCACTCCTTAGGGGAACAAAATTGACCAACTATACCATAATATTGTGTTCATGTACAAATATGTGACAATGAATCCCACCATTATGTATAATTGTAAGGCACCGATAAGAATAAAGACATTCATTAATGACTCCTACAGACCTCAGAAACTCCCATTGTTCCTATCTCAGGGACTTCAAATCTTTGGTCAGGGCTGGGCAGGTGGCGTACACCTGTAATCCCAGCAGCTGGGGAGGCTGAGGCAGGAAAATTGCAAGCCCAAAGCCAGCCTCAGCAATTTAGTGAGGCCCTAAGCAACTCGATGAGACCATGTCTCTAAATTTAAAAAAATATTTAAAAAAAAGGACCGGGGATATGACTCAGTGGATAAGTGCCCCTGGGTTCAAAACCTGGTCCAAACAAACAAACAAACAAACAAACAGCAACAACAACAAAAATCTTTGGTCAGTACAAGTTCAACCTCATGCCAGTCAAGAGCCTAACGGTTGTGAGCCTATCAGCCACACTGAAGCTAGGGAAAGAGCTCAGTGGCATTATCAGAGGAGCAGTAACCGTCACTTCCAGTCCAGCTCCATCTACAGAGCAGAACACTGAGTGTCTTCCCAACCTCTGTGCTCTGCTAATACATTTATTGTAAGTAGAGGGTAAATGTTTAAGCTTGCCTCTTTTATCCTCTTCCTATCTGTATTTATTCCAATACCCATATTGATTCAGTGTTCACTGGTAATGTAACTGTTCCTTCATCTCCCTCCTGAGGGCTGACACTGAGGTTGTAACCCCAACAGGTGGATGCTTTTTATGACAAAGTAGCAACTGCATGACACATACCTTCCCATAAACTTGTGTCAATTTAGGTGAATGATTCTATTATCTTTTCCTGTTGGTTCTCTTCCTGCTTTCACTAAATACACATGTGTGTGCACGCCCATATACCACTCCCCCCAGAGGGGTTGAGTCATCTATCTACTCGAGTTTTTATTTTCTTTTGGCAGATACCTAAGTAAACTAGTTCAGCAGGTGATTCCATTCCCCGCTTGGCCAGAATTCAGTCAAAAAGTATTTAGAGATCACCTACTATGTGCTGCATACTGTTCCAGGCATTGGGGCTACGGCAGTGAATAAGATGGACTATCCTCTCACATGAAACAAAGTTTTCAGCCAGAAGACAGGTGACAAGCAAAATAAATAAGTAAAATATATGGTGGTGAGGCAAATGAACCAGGAAAGGGAGATAAGGTGGAGGGATGTAATTTTAAAAAGGTTGATCAACCAGTGAAGATTCTGTGAAGGTGACTTTTAAGGAATGATGTGAAAGAGTGGGCCATTTGGATAACTGAGGAAGAGTGTTCAGGTATCAGGAACACAGGTAATGCAGAAGCCCTGAGGAAGCAGGGAATGGGTGTTCCAGAAATTGCCAAGAGTCCCATGGTTGGAGCTGATGGGAAAAGGAGGAGAAAGAGTAGAGGGCAGATTATGTAGGGCCTAGCAAAGAATTTGCCTTTGACTGAGATGGGAGCCCTTAGGACTTTGTAAGCAGAGGAGTGATATGATCTGACTTTTAACTTATTCCCTCTAGCTGCTTTCTAGGGAATAGTCAGGGACCAGGTCAAAAGCAGGGAGTATAGCAACATGGTAGCTTGGCCTCAGGGCAGTGACATTGGTTGGTGAGTTGTACAATCATGAGAGTCAAGGTAAAAAAAAAAATTGGTTCTTGATCCAAAGGCAATGGGAAGCATGAAAGGTAAGAATGGGGTCAGGGATTTATGCAACCAAAGTATGTCTTCTATGATCTGTGTTAACAGGTTATCTGTGTGTATGTTTGTGAATTTGACTTCAGATAGCATCTTAGAATATAATTGTTTGTAAGGGTACACGAAGCCCATCTAGCCCAATGCTTTTGTGTTGGTAAGGGAAGCAGGCCTGGGAGGAGAGGGATGGTTCACCATCAGTGGCCCATACAACTATGGACAAGACCCCTGGTCTGATCCTGTCTGGGACTGGGCCCATGCTACACCAGTGAGCAATGTTTTAGCTTAACTGTCAACTTGCTGACAGCTTGGGACATGGCAACATGGCTTCGGAAAGTCATAATTATAATTCCAACTCTGACCCTGGCTGAGGTTCCAAACCTTCCCAGACTGGCAGTTTCCATATGGTAAAATGAAGACATTGGGTTAGAGTTCACCCTGATAATCTGAATCATTTTTTTGTGGAATTTTGTAAAGTCCTTTTGTACATATTAACTCATTCAATCCTTAATCCAACTGTGAGTAGATGGAAATGATATTGGTTGTGAGGATATCAGGGTTTGGAGAAGGATCAGGTGACTTGTTCTGGGTTATTCAGTGAGTAAAAAGCAGAACCCAATTCTTGAATTCCTTTTCCGGTGGCTTTTCTATACCTTCATACTGCTGAAATAAAAATAATTTCTCTTTGGATACCTGTTTATTAACTCAGATTTTCTGCAGATGAGATCCACCCACATCCAAATAAGGGTTAGCCTGGGTTTGACCCATAGAAAGTACTCAACAATGTGGGTGAAATAAGAGAGAGGGTGATAAATGAAAAGAGAAGTCTTTCTGGGAGAAAACTAAATACCTGACTCTGGCTTCATGATTTATGATCTTCTTGTGTGCCTTTCCAGTCTCTGAACCTGACCCTATTTGTGTGTCTTTGTTACCTGGTTGTGTCCATTAAATTCAATGAAGAAATATATTCATAAATGTCATCCTGACCTTGTTGAATAACATAGATCCTCAGTTGAAATACATTGTCATTGTATTATGGGACAAGTAATTCAATACGGGAGGGGCTGCAATGCAAGAATAAATTGAAGGTACACTTTGATATTACTTGTCAATCAGTTTCTTGGGTCATGTACTCTTAGAGTTTAACAACCTGGACTTTTTAGTGAAAGGAATACGGGGAAGTTGAAACTTTCTTAGAAGCTTCAGCAATTGTCTGTTGAAACAACTGCAATCGATACCCATGGCCAAAAGCTCCGTCCTGGTCCCAAATGCCAATTAAATAAGGAGGACACGATTTTGAGAAAAAGGAAAAAGAGGTTTTATTGCTTTGCTAGCAAAAGAGAAGCACAGAGGACTCCTGTCCCAGAGATTGTGATTCTGCCCATCAGGCGGGACAGGGGGATTTTAAAGGAGCTCTTCAAAGCCTACATTCCAGGTGTGCCCTGACAGGGGGTCCCTGGGCACCCTGATGGTGTGTTAACATTCACTTGTAAATTTGGGAAATATTCACTTCCTAGATCCTCTGGCAGATACCTCCTTCCTGTGGAGAACTGACAACTCAAGGTAATCTTGTTCCCCACTCCCAGGTTAGGGAAGGGGAGAGGGAGGAGAGGAAAAGGAAAACATGTCCCTTTTAAAAATTAGCCTCAGAGTTTTATTCAAAAGGTGAAGTGGATCATCGTTACATTTCTATGGCCGGACTAACATGAGAAAAAGCATACAAATTTATCAACATGCAAATGTGCACAGGGGTCATGCAGAATATGAAATTCAGAGACGATACAGATGATTGAGGCTTAATACTCTCTTCCTGAGGGCGTGGGAGGTAGGGAACTGTAGGCAATTTTGGAGGGACAGTAAATAATTTTTAGGGGAAATTAACAAGCCCAGGGAACAGACAATGGCCAGGGACAAAGTTCTTGTGGGCTCTAGGAGTGTTTCTTCCTCCATAATATGGATGTAATGTTCCTTGGGTAATGACATTTCAGTAAAAAGATGTGAAGTTAATTGTGTCCCGCCCTGCTCCCATGCACCCCCGCCAGTTAGGCAGATCCAGGCTTTAAATGCAAAAAGGAACTTCGCATAAGGCCTCTCCCTGTGCTTCAGGAGAGAAAGAGGATCAAAGATAATCAAGAGACAGGAGCTGGTGAAGGTCAGAGAGACCTTAGTTGTGAGATCTTCTTTAGCTCAGGATGTCAAAGTGCTACATTTTGGTTCATCACATTCTGAGTTCATTAGGAAAATGCAACCTCAGTTGACCAGTCTGAAGTCAGAAACACTATGATGTGGACCTTTAGGGCTTTGAGGTTGGTCTGTTACTCAGGGATCTTTAATAGAGGAATCAGTGTGGTTCTCCTTCATGTCACTTAGAGCAGGATTCACCCATAACACAGAGATATTGTTCGTATCTTTGGCATTTTAAAAATGTATTTTTTATTTTTAATTGATATATGGGACATTTCAATAAATCTTTGGATTTTGAAGGCAAGGCACAGAATTAGAGTACCTTGAAATAATCTCTTCTTTGCAATAAATTCTTAATCTTTTTGCTTGTAGATTCAAATTGAAATACTAAGGAAAACAGGAAACAATGGATTATTCCACAAATGATCAGGAAACAGTGGGTAATGATTGGGGACCGTGTTAAGTTGGATCCACATCTCACATTGTTGACCATTATAATTTCCAAATGGATTGAAGATATAAGTATAAAAATTAAAGTCATAAATGTACTAGAAAAAGAAATAGGAGAATGCCTTTATATACTTAGAGAGGGAAAGGACTCCCTAGCCATGACTCAGAAACTAGAATCCCAAAAGAAAGGGTATATAAATTTGGATGTCATTAAAAACAAACAAACCCACTAAGCCTCTCCAACTGGCAAAAGAAAACATATGCCATAAGAAAAGGTAAAAACAAATGGCAACCTGGGGAAAAACAGCTGTAACTCACACCAGAGTCAGGAAGAAGGGCTGACCTCCTAAGTATGGAAAGAACCAGAAGAAAAGGATTGAAACTCAAAAGGAAGATGTACAAAGACTGAACAAATAGTTCACAGAAAAGGAGATAAAAATGGCTTTTAAACATATGAGAAGGTAGGGCTTGACCTTATCCATAAAGGAAATGTGAGGAGTCCTCCCAAGGTTCTTGTGTTTACTCAGGAATGTTCAGAGGTGACATGATTGGGTTGTGAGAGTGGTAGCCTTATCAGTCCATCCTAGTTTGATTGGACCAACTGGAATTCAATTATAATTTCTAATTCTAATATTTCAAGAGGCTTAGTTTATATTTATCTGTTTAAGTTTCTAGTTCTCTGTCAATAAGTTCAATGCTATTTTTTATCTCCCTGGTCATGGTAAGCAAAGTGTTTTTATGTTCTGTACCTTGTGGTTCCAATAAATGGAGTCTGTTGTGAGTTTCTTTTTATTTATATGTAGCTTCTGCTCATTTTGGTGTATGAATTCTTGTCTTCTTGTATGCTTGGTGATCTTTGAATTGCTGGGCTGTATTTTAAAATAAATTTGTTAAAAGAATTTGAACCTTAGCAAAATATTATTTTCTCCAATTTTTATTTGCCTTGGTCAGCTGCTTGGGGTTTAGTTTTATCCAGTCCTGAGACTGTGATCTTCTGGGACACTCAGATGACTTAAAGCTAGCCTGCCTGCATTGACTCTTATAACCCAAACCTTCAAGTCAATCAGGTATTACACTTAATGTCACATGCTGCCTCCTATCCTTGAAGCTCACCTCAAATGTCTCTTCCACAATCTACAAATGCTGCTTGGGTGGAAGCTGTCCCAAATGGTAGACTTATCTTACTGGATATTCATCCTGTCCTGAATTATGGCCCAGTAATTTTTCACTCTCATTAGCTCTTAAAAGTTTTAAGGAGATTTTCAAATGTGTTTTGTTCAGCACTTCTAGTTGTACTGAATGGGAGAGTTAATATGACAGATCAAATTTTCTGTTTTGGAAATAAGAGATTTTGTATGATTAAGTTTTGAACTATATGAATTAACCAATTTAAAAATTAAATTAAAAATTCTTTAAAAAGGAAAACTAATTTTCTGAACTTAGTTGTATGTCTCTGATTTACAGGTGTCCATCAAAAGCCCTTGTGTAATGGCTCTTCCAAATCTAGAAATTTTAAAGGAATTAGTTGGAATTCCATATTGTTCTTTACCCTGCTTTCCTCTACAAGTGATTTTTGGGTGATCTATTCACTCCTGCATGGTGCATAATCATTGCTAATACACTGATCAGTTCATCTAGGAAGGTTAGGAAACCAGATAAGCTCTGGTTTCCTGAATATTCCATTTAATGGAGATTTTCCATGTATATCATATAGTGGTAATTTATTTTTATAAAATAAACCCACAAATAGAGAACAGCATTATGTTAAAATGAACTGGCACCTTATTAAACTTTCTGTGAGTTTGGTTATGCATTATACTGTTGATTAACCTCTACTGCCGTTGTGCAAGCTGTAGCTGAGACTGGCATAGAAGACTGGCTGGATGAGTTCCCACCTGGTGATATGTTTTTTTTTTTTTTTTTTTAATTTAATTCATGAAAAACATCCCAATATTACCTTCACATGTATTGGGTCTTAAAAGAAAGGGTAAAGAATATAGCTTGGTTTAGGGTGAAAAATGTAATGTTGCCTTTTAGTTCATTCCAGATACATGAGCATGTGCCAACTTAAAAAAATCAGTACTGCTGGGTTGGGGGTATAGCTCAGTGATAGAGTGCCTGCCTAGCATGTTAGGGGCATTGTATTCAATTCCCAGTCGTGGAAAAAAAAAAAAAAATCAATGCAGCTTTTACTGCTGATAAGAACAAGGATATCATGACGATAAAAATCCATACTGCTGACATCACTTATGTTAAATTAATCCCAGAATTCGTGATAGGTTTTGAACTCAGCAGTTACCTAAAAGTGAAAAAAAAAATAAACCATAGTTTTCTAATTTGGAAACATTTCAGTAATTAATATCTTAGAGAGCTGACATTTCCTGGTTCAGTTAAAACAAGTATGGAATTTTTTCTACCATTTATTTCCTTTGTTCTCTAAGGACTCTGTCAATTGTCTGGATTTAGGAAAATGTGCAAAGCTTATCTAATGTTCTTAGTATCTCTTAATAAACTAAAAAAAACACTCAAAAGTCACATGCCATGTTACTGTACAGCTTTTTATTTTTATTTTGTTTTGTTCTGATGGTGCTGGGCATTGAACCTGTGGTCTCATGCATGCAAAGCACACATTCTGCCCCTGGGCTGCACTCCCAGTTCCTGCTTTTGAATTCTATTTTTTTAATTTTTAATGATTAGGTATATGTGTAAACAAATGTACATTGAACAAACACTTCAGTATCTTTGTGTAATCTTGTGTTCTCACTAAATATACCAATTATAAATTAATTCATGCTAGCAAACACTTATTCACAAAATTCTAACTATTTTCTTCCTTAAGTATCACAAAGTTGGTGTCTAAGATTGGGAAACATTAGAGACTAAAGATGCTTTTGAATCACTTGAGTAATAACGGGTTGTTCACACTTGCTTCTCTGTCCCCATAATTGCTTGTAATCTTGATATTTTTAGCATCTTTATGAATTAAAAGTATAAAGTCAAGGGAGAGCGAAGAGTACGGGGAATACCACTTGCATTTTTTATTTGATTTAACTTCTGGGTGTAACTTTGGTCTCCAGTTGAATTATATGATGCTCGAAATCAAATGACTTCTTTCAAGAGTCACCAGGGGGCTGGGGAGATAGCTCAGCTGGTAGAACACTTGCCTTGCAAGTACAAGGCTCTGAGTTTGATCCCCAGTACCGCAAGGAAAAAAGAAAGAAAGAAAAAAAAAAAAAAAACCTTTGAAGAGATGATCAACCCTGAGTGATGTTCTTTCAAGACCTATAAGTAATTCTTCCATCTCCTTCAGTCTGAATAGGCAATTTCTACTACTTACATGCTGCCTTGTCTTCTATATAACTAATATAATTTTGTCTTAAAACAATTTTATCACTGAAAATAAGACAACCTCATGTCTGTGTCATTCCTACCATGGGTACATAATGTGAATCTGTTGTTGAGGAAATGTCAGACAAATCCATGGTGACAGTCTACAAAATAACTGACTTGTTTTCTTCCAGCATATCAATCTCTAAATACAAAGATTGAGGAAATGTTCAAAGTTAAAGGATGTGAAACAGCCTGAGCAACTGAACTCAGTGTATGATCTGGGATTTATTTATTTTTTTAATGTACAAATATTTATTTTAATTACTCCTATCTGAAGGTACTTATTTTTGGAGAACAGCAAGACATTTTATTATCCACTCTTTCCACTGCTTGAAGGCATCTGCAGGTTTTGGTAAATACACGTTATTTTCACAACTATGTTTCGGAGTTGCTCTTGATGTGTCAGCAGATACATCATCAATCCACCTTACCAGTGCTTTGTATCTTTCTGCAATATTGAAGCCAATGGCACACTGCAACTTGCATAGACAGATAGGGCAAAGGTTTAAAGGATGATGGCCAACTTCCTCCAAGTGGTTGGAGTCTTCCATTAGGCATGTGAGCCTCTGGCAGTGTCTCAGACTAAATATGTGTCCAATCTCATGGGTTAAAGTCTTACAGGATGGCAGCAGCAAAACACTAGTGATTTCAGGATAAAGTAGTTATCAAAAATGGAATAGTCATTGGAAGATTTTTTTCTGGAGTTTCTTCACTGTGCCTTCGTAGTGTGAGCTATAGAAATCACTGCCATATCTAGTAAAGCTGAATATCCCCACACCATCTGTCAAAGAATCCTGTCCAAAGACAAAATTTTAGGAGTTTCGTGGGTAAAGATCAATCATTGTTCTTCCCACAACACAGAAGGCATCTTCAGGTTTCTTCTTTTGTAGGAACTTCAGGATATGCCCTGCATGAATTTGTAAATTGCATGTGTGATTGTTGACTATAAAAGAACACCATGTTGCAGAAACAAAAACCCCTTCTAGGAATTTTACAGTCAAGCTGTAGAAAAATGCTTGGTAGTGGCCCTTGAGCCATTTAATATATTCTTCACTGATAACTTTGGTGTTTCCTAGAGATCCAATGGACAGTTTATAAATACTGTGCTTCTCTGGAAAGGGTATCTATCTTTCTGTAGGGATTACTAAAAAACTGTTCAAAGTCTTGGGGAGTCTCAGGATGGGAGGTGATCCAATTTGATTGTGAATGCAAAGTAATAGGTCCAAAGAGATCACTGATTGACTGGAAGGCATCATTCATTAATTGCTCTTCCTTAGCATCTAATTTTTCATACCGTGACACAAGCACTGGGTTCTTAGAGAGGAAGAACTGTTTCTAGTGTCTGTTCAGAGTGATGTAATACTTGCATCTCTATAAAGGAAGGCTCCCATTGAAAGTTTTATGTTTCAAGGACAGGTATGTCCAGAAGGTGCTGTGGAGGGTGCCTTCACCCCCTCCCCCCTAGGTCTCGCCACTGCCCTCAGGCCTCTTGCAGCCGCCCCAGCTCAAATGCCTGATCTGGGATTTCTTTTGCTAAGGAATTAATTAGGACAAGTGGCAAAACGCAAAGGTCCAAAGATTAATGAAAGAATTGTATCAATGTTAATCTTCAGATTTTGGCAACTTTAATGTGGTGGTTTAAGAAAATCATCTTGCTATTTAGGAGATATAAACTGAAGCATTAGGGGCATGGGGGCACCATATCTGTAACTGACTTTCACATGGTTTGGAAAGCAAATTAAATATTACAATCTGGGGGACTCTTAGAATTTTTGGTGCTATTTTTGCCACTTTTGCGTCAGTATGAAATTAGGAGAAGATAGCCAAGTCAAAAGAAAAAAAATTGCATTGTGATGTAATCCCTTTGAAGATATTTTCGGAAGAAATGAAAAATTCAAATTAAAGTTAAAATTCCACAGTGAGGGGTCCCACAAATGTTGTAACAGAGAAACTTGTGCTGCTCAGCCCAGTTTATACGCACAGAGCAAGGACAGCTAGCTGGGCCTCGACCCTTCCTTCCCCTCACCTCATAGCCATTTGATAAAGGTGGCAAGAAGATAATGTTAGTGAACATGGAGCACCTACTTTGTGTTAAGCAGTTCCTCTACATAATTTAATTTAATCCTAACAAGAAACTGCTGCTTTGGGGAATATCTGTATTGTAGAATTAATACAATATGGTATTGAGATTGATAGAATTTATAGAACCTAGTGATACACTGGCATGAGGAAAAAGTCAATGCCAGAAGCCACCTTTAGGGGTCCAGTAAAAATCACTGGTAATATTTCCTGAAGGGAGACTTGGAAGAGAAGTTGATTTGGTTAGTGGGGGAGCTGGTTAATGGTGGACTATCAAGAGATCAAACTTACACATTTAAAATGTGTCTATAGGGTATCTAATTTTTTTTTTTTCTAATTGTACTGGGGACTTAACCCAGGGGCACTGAGCTGCATCCCCAGCCCTTCCTTCTTTTTATTTAAAGACAGAGTCTCACTAAGTTGTCCAGGCTGGCCTCAACTTGAGATTCTCCTGCCTCAGCCTTCTGAATCACTGGGATTGTAGGTATGTGTCACCATGACCAGCTCATTGGGATATCTAAGTGGAGAGGAATATACAGGTCTGATTTCCAGAGTAGAGGATTAGGAGTTGAAGAAATTTGTGCCTTACCCAGTCAGAGAGCATGCAAAGATGTGTGTGTCTGCCATGAGACAAAGAATAATGGGAAACCCTAATAAATGTCCATTGTTCCACTTTAATTGTGGTTTGAGGGATTCAGTACTATGGCTGAAGTTCTGGGGGTCAATCTTGTGTCCATACTTCTACCCTTGGCTCTTCATAAGACTTAAGACCCTTTTAAGGAGACTTGAAGAGAGATGATCATAGATGCAAGGTTCATTGCTCAGTGGGTTCCTAGCAGTTGCTTTGCAACTTGACCAATGGAATTGCTAAGGTTGTCAGTCATAGATAATAGGATCTTGGTCTGTACGAGGCACCAAGGTCACTATTTGTTGTCCAAATTGAGCACATGCAACTATGTTGAAGGATTTACCAGAAAGGGTTAGAAAAACCTCTCAAAAGATTAGAAATTCTTATCTAAGGTAAATCAGTAAATGAAAATGACATTTGCTCTTGTCTTTCATTCTTAGTGAACTCAAAGTTAACATATTTGATGATTAGTTCCTGTAATTTTCTGGGGACAGAGAACACTCTAAAATATATGCAAGCATACATGTACATGTGTACACATGCACACGAGTTCAATCTAAGAAATGAAATAGTAAAATATTTTACTTAATTGGGATTAAGGATCATGCAACAAAAAATGAATGGGATCCACGTATGGTATGCACACCTGTTGTGGAGAGCTGCGGCAGAGGATGGAAGAGCAGTGACTGAGATTGGGGTCTCTGATGACCTCATGGCTGTGGCATGCCTGGTGTCTGGGAATGTTTCTATGCAAAGGCACAAGATGCTCAGCTGCTGTGGCAATGCCCTGCATGAGGAGGCTCTGTGCAAGAGTCCTATCAGCTCTGACCTTGATCTCAGGCATGTAGTTCTTGGGAAGGAAGAAATTCTTTTTTTAAATTTTTTAAAAATTTTAATGCCAGAGCTGAAGAAATAGCTCCTTTTGGAGAGCGCTCGCCTAGCATGCGCAAGGACCGCGGTTCAAATCCCCGGCCGCCCAAATGAGAAAAAAATAAATAGCTAAAAATTTTAATGCCTATTTTTTTTTTTAGTATTTTTATTTTATTTTATTTGTTCTCATTAGTTGTACATGACAGTAGAATGCATTTATACAGTTTGACAGATCATACATAAATGGAGTCTAATCTCTCATATTGCAGTCATACAGGTATATGAGGTAATAATATCTGTTTAACGCTACTATTATTTCTTTCCCCATACTTGTCTTCCCTTCACTTCCTTCTATCTAATATAAAGTCACTCTATTCTTCCCTATCCCACTCTATTATTGTGAATTAACTTCCACATATCAGAGAAAACATTTGGCCTTTGGTTTTTTGGGTTTGGCTTATTTCACTTAGCATGATATTCTCTAACTCCATCCATTTACCAACAAATGCCAGAATTTCATTCATCTTAAGGCTGAGTAATATTCCATTGTGTGTGTATGTACACATTTTTTTTAATCCATTCATTTGTTGAAAGTCATCTAGGTTGGCTTCATAGTTCAGCTATTGTGAATTGAACTGCTATAAACATTGATGTGGCTGTGTCACTGTAGTATGCTGATTTTAAGTCCTTTGGGTATAAACTGAGGAGTGGAATAACTGGGTCAAATGGTGGTTCCATTCCAAGTTTTCTAAGGAATCTCCATACTGCTTTCCTCAATGGTTGTACCAATCTGCATTCCCACCAGCAATGTATGAGTGTATCTTTCCCCCCCTACATCCTCACCAACATTTATTGTTGCTTGTATTCTTGATAATTGCCATTCTGATTGGAGTGAGATGAAATCTTAGAGTAGTTTTTTTTTTTTTTGTGATGCTGGGAATTTGAACCCAGGGCCTTGTGCTTGCAAGGCGAGCACTCTACCAACTGAGCTATATCCCCAGCCCCTTAGAGTAGTTTTGATTTGCATTTCTCTACTTGCTAGAGATGTTGAACATTTTTTCATATATTTATTGATGGATTGTATATCTTCTGTGAAGTGGCTGTTCAGTTTCTTAGCCCATTTATTGACTGGGTTATTTGTTTGTTTGTTTTGGTAGTAAGTTTTTTATAGTAGACAATCACAATGTTTCACTAGCTCTGCTACTCCTGAGCCTGCCAGCTTAATAGTAAATTTAAAACAATGGACTTTCTTGAGAGCTACACAAAGTTCCCAACATTGCACTTCGGAACTGTGGATTGCAACTGCAGAAAAGCTGCATAAATGCTTCTAAGTTTCTGTAACTTTCTGAGTACAAAGAATAAAGCTTGCATAGTCTTTAATCTGATAATGGTACATATATGAATAGATTGGTGGTGTAACTTCTTAGATCTGTATCTCCATCAGAGAGAAGCACTCCACCAGATCCCAGCTGTATTTTCAAAATCTGCACGTGTGAGTCTTTGTTTTTCTAATCCCCCAGCACCCCTCCCTGAACCTACAGGTTTAGCTGTGCTGATCCTGGCAGCCTGTAATCTCAGCAATTTGGGAGGCTGCCGCATGAGGGTCACATGTTAAAGGCCAACCTTAGCAATTTAGTGAGGCCCTAAGCAACTTAGCAAGACCGCATGTAGAAATAAAATACACAAAGGACTGGGGATGTAGCTTAGTGGTAAAGCACTCCTTGGTTCAATTCTTGGTTTAAAAAAAAAAAAAAAAAGAAAAAGAAAAAGAAATAAAGAAAAGAAAGAGCTTACAGCAAACTATGGCTCACTTACACTCCGTGAAAAATTTCAGAAAATCATGCATTTGGCATTATGAGTCCATATCTCTTCTCCTGGGGCTGTGTTATTTAGACAGGTTTTTCTTTCTTTTTTTTTTTGGCCTCCATTATGAGCAGGCAAGGCTGTTGTGGTATCTCCGCTTGCTCTGCCATATTTCCCAGTTCCACACTGTTAGGTAGGGTTATGTGACCAATTCCAGCTGAATTAAATGATGATTGAAGTATCCAAGAAGTGGAACGAGACCTTATGGCATTTCCTTCCCTGTCACAAAACTATTTACCATCTCAATCTAACAGATGATTGTAGAGTATGCTTTCCAACTACAGCATGATAAACATCCTTTTATAGTGCACATGGAACATTTACCAAGTGATAGACCATATTCTGGGCCATAAAACAGTTCTAATTTTTGTTTGTTTGTTTGTTTTTGGATTAAATCCAGGAACATTCTACTGAGCTACTTCTCCAGCCCTTTTTATTTTTTATTTTGAGACAGGGTCTTACTAAGTTGTTCAGGCTGTGATTAAACTTGTGGTCTTCCTGCCTCAGTCTCTCAAGTAGCTGGGATTATAGAAATGTGCCACCATGCCCTGCCTTCTCAATAAATTTTAAAGATTTTTAGGTCATACTAATTACATTTTCTGACCACAGTGTAATTAAATTAGAAATCAGTAATAGAAAAATAACTGGGAAAACTGTAAATATTTAGAAACTAACACTCTTTTAAATAATCCTTGCATCAAAAAAGAATCAAGAGTTAAATTAGAAAGTCCTTTGAAGTAAACAAAGATAAAGGCACAGCACATCAATATTTCTGGGATATAGCTAAAGTAGTACTTAGAGGGGAATCTGTAGCACTAGATGTCTATGTTAGAAAGGAATAAAGGTCTTATATCATGCTAAGTGAGATAAGCCAATCTGAAAAAACCAAAGGACGAATGATCTCGCCGATAAGTGGATGATGACACATAATGGGGGGGTGGGAGTGGTTAGTGTTAGGGTTAGAGTTAGGATTAGTGAGGGGGGCAAGAATGGAGGAGGGAAGGAATGTATAGAGGGAAAAGAGGGGTGGGAGGGGAGGGGGGAAGGGAAAAATAACAGAATGAATCAAACAATATTACCCTATGTAAATTTATGAGTACATAAATGGTACGCCTTTACTCCATGTACAAACAGAGAAACAACATGTATCCCATTTGTTTACAATAAAAAGAAAGAAAAAAAAAAAGAATAAAGGTCTCAAACATCTTCAGCCTCTACCTTGAGAAACTAGAAAAAAATGAAGAATTTGATCCCATAGTATGTAGAAGGATGGAAAATAATATAGCCAGGAATAAAAATTAATGAAATAGAAAAGATTCTGGAAAGATGGCTGAGTAAGAATCAACAATAATCTGTCTCCTTGCCTAGAGAAAATTTCATTGTTGGAATCTGTCTGATGTAAATATTTTGAAACTCTAGAATCTTTTGAAGGTTTGCAAGTTCCAGGAGAAGGTGTGGATGGTAAGTTGTGGTGGATTTTGGTGAATTTCAGTTCTTAGCACTGTGACAACTATTCATCACCCCACCACACACACACACACACCACTAGACCTTGTGGCAGGCAGCTTGCACTATGCACGTGCATAGTCCTGTGGCAGCTTGCAGGAGCCAGAGTGGGCAAAAAGCCCCTTGCTCTCCAGTTGCGGGCATCTGTACTTGGACTGCTGGTTGGTCTTTCTGATCACAGAGGTAAGAAAATAATAGTAGGTGCTGTTGCTGCACCTTTCCCATTGTTACGACCCTCTCTTCTAGCTGCAGTGACTTCATTTTTCTTCTTTTCCCCCTTTCAGAACAAGGCACTAAAGTCTAGGACCCTAAAAAACAACTGCATATATGGGGAAACTAGAAAGTGACTCTACATGCCCAGAGAAAGTCTTAGGCTTAAAAGATACCTAAGTTTCCATATGAGGATAGTGCTATTGGAAGTCCAGCCTCAGGAAAAGCTTAAGGGATTTATCATGGCTGCCATGAAAAGGAACAATGCTAATAAAACAAGTGGGCTGAGGCAGCAGATTTCATGAAGTTCAGAAGGAAGGCAAGGTGGAGGAAAGGAGACAATGAAGGCAGAAAACATGACATCAAGTTTGGTGAAGAAAGAAAGAAGAGATATGTCCAGAAGGTAGAGGGCAAAGAAACCTAAATGAAGGGGAAATCTGAACAGAGAAATACTTAAGACCACCTCCCTTTCAGAAGGGTTAGGGTTACCCTTCCTGTATGGAGGGTAAGCTGACTAGTGGCTGGTTTAGAGGCCCTGAAACCAGATAGCAGGCAACTGTGGTAGACCTCCTCAATGTTAGTTACAAAGGCAAATAGGGGAGACCCATTCGACTCTTTCACCCAATGGAGAAATACAGTGTGTATAGAGATACTACCTTTTAATTTTCAGATGCCACAAAAAGGAAGCCAAAGATTTTGTTATCTGCCATGTCTATGACTAGATGAGTGTATCCCTGGAAATGATCATTGGCATTCATTCATTCGGTCACTCACTCACACATTCAACAGACATTCCCTGGGGATCTGCTTTGTGATTTATATTAAATACACTGTATATGTGTAAACACATATAGACATATATTCGTCCACATTAACATGAGCAGGATATTAACATTCACAATATTACCATGGTTTGTATGAGTAATGATGCCTAATACATACTGAACACTTACCTTCTGCCAGGCTGTGGACCTGCACCTCACTTAAAAGTCACAAAACCCCTCTATGAGGTGAATAGTATCACCATCCCATTGTACGGGTGCAGATACTGAAGCTTCTAGAAACCAGGTAATTTTTTCAAGAGCTGGGGAGTGGTGGGGACAGGACCAGAGCATAGTTGAGTCTGAGATCAAAACTGGTGCCAGTAAATACTGCCCAAGAAACACCCAAATAAAGACTAACACCCTACCTGGGATGTCCCCTGTGGTGTGTTGGCACCTTAACCATGAGAGACACTATCCCTTGGTTACAAGGGCATGAGTGGACAGGGTAGGGGCAGAGAAGGAAAGGGGAAGCAAAAGGAAGGGTAGTGAGTAAGGTCTCGAGGATGGCTGGATCCCAGATGCTCTCCTGCCTAGGTGTTTCCCTATCAACAGTTCCCTGTTCATAGTATTATTTTCTTTCCTTTGTGGTTAATTTATAAAGGTGTGTTGTCCAACTGAGATGCTGCTGGCCCACATAGCAACCCAAACACCTCTGATTATTACTCAGAAGGAAGCCCATTCCTTATGTAACAGCTGCAATTACTGGAAAGTTTGTACTTCTTTTGGAGTTCAAATCTGTTACTTTGGCCCAGAAAATGTGTGCCGGAGGCTCTTTGAGTAAAAAAAGCATAAAGTCATTCCCCAAGCCCCCTAATCTGAGGAAACTTGAGGAAGAAATCCCACAAACAGCGGAGGTCTCAGTGACCAGCTGAAGGCCGGAGTGGGGCAGGGCAGGCTGCGAGGCCTGGAGGTGTTCAGGACAAGGGCCTTCTCTGGAATGGCCTGGCGGCCTTTCCCAGCTTGACCCGCCTTTGTACCAGGAGCCCTCACTACGTCATCATCCTCACCATCCCTGTAGACTCAGCGATGTCTTTTTCTCTTCTTTCCCTTCCCTCCCCTCTCCTCTCCTCCCCTCTCCTCTCCTGTTTAAAGCATCTCTCCTTTCCTACATGTTTACAGACCCTAAGTGCTGGAGGAGAGGATGGCACCCTCTGCGTGGCACCTTTTGCTTCTGATGATGATGTCGCCACCAGCCAGGCACGCTGCTGCTCTTTACACTTGCTGCCACCACCTCTAGACTCTTCCAGGTGCCCTAAGAACCTTGGCCTCTGGGTCTCGGGCTTGCCCAGCTCTCAGTCCCTGGTGGTCACCTGGGCATCTCCAGTGACTGGATGAGTGACTCATTCACTGTTTGGGCTCATGGTGATCTTACCTCCTCTAACTTGAGCAGTTGGCTTACAGAGTTCCCTGTGCAGAACCTGAAATTACAAACTGGAGGTACCTTTCGACAACAATGATCTTTTCTACTCCCCCTTCCTCTTCTGCTTCTTTTACAATAGCATCTCATGCTCTGGTTCCAACCTGTCCTAATTCTCCCCAGGGCTCAGTCCCTCTGGCTTCATTTGTTTCTCTGACTCACCTGGACCTCATATCCAACCATTTCTCTACTCTCATAAATTTCCTCTTACCTCCTCACCCTTGATTTCTTTTCAGGAGCTGGTCAGTATCCAGTTTCAGGAAACTTAATGGCAAATGTTTAGTGTATGTGCACCCAAGCTGGCTAAATTGTGCTGGCAAAACAAACACTAAAAGAGCACAAAGCCTCAAGGTCCTTGTGACCTCCCTTTAGCTGGACCCGACATGCTGTTTGCTGATTCCTTCGTGTGTGCCCGGTTACTCTCTACATTATTCTCCTCGACTGCTTGGAATCATTTTTATTTTCATCCTCATTTTTGTAATCTTATTCTAGCCCCAGCCCAGTTCTTCCTTCTTCTGGTACTCTTGTTCAGTGACTCAGCCTTCCACTTTCTGAGAAGATCGTGGCATAAACTTTCCTGACCTTCAATAAAGTATCATAACATCCCTATATGTTCTCTTCATCTGTTCTCAAGGGAGAAAAAGTCCCTCTTCTCGCCCAAGGCTATCCTGTCTACCCAAGCACTTGCTATTGTCCTCATCACCAATAATGATTCCTTTTCTGCCACATATTGTATTCCATCACATACCCCTAGCTAAGCCAAAATTTAACCCAAGCATCGTCATCCTTAAGCACAAATAAACAAAACTTCTCTTTCCTTCTCATGTGCCTTTCCATGGCACATTGCTTGGACTTCTATTTAGCTTCTGTTTCGTTCTTGCATTTTTATTTTTATCTGTGTCAGTCAGTTTTCTGTTATTGTAACAAATGCCTGAGAGATATAAACTTATAAAGAGAAAGGGTTTATTTTGTCTCAGAGTTTCAAAGGTTTCAGTCTGATTGAGTAGTCTCATTGCTTTTGGGCCTGTGGTGAGGGACCAAATCATGGTGGGGAGCATGTAGTGGATCAAACCTGTTTACCTTATGGCTAGGAAGAAAAGAAAAAAGAAAGAAAAAAAAAAAAAAAAAAAAAAAAAAAGGAAAGAGGAAGAGACCTAAACCCACAGGCCCCCTTCAAGAGCTTAACCCCAGTGACCTAAAACATATCATTAGGTCCCACCTCCTGAAGTTTCCACCACCTCCCAAGAGTGCCTCCTGGGGACCAAGCCTTTAACACATGAACCTTGGGGGACATTCCAGATACAAACTATAGCATTGTAATAACCTGGATTCAGGACCTGAGTCCTTTATTGTCTTTTAATTTCTTGAGTACAAGAATGTTTATCAATTTTGTATGTTTTCTCTACCCATGACCCTAGACTGGATCACGGAAACAGCATTTATATTTATTCATGAAGCACCAGCCCTTGAGTGTGGGACTCTGGTGTAAAATAACCAGAGGTCACTGTGCCCTGCTGGAACCTGCTGAGATTCGTCTTGAGACCTGCCCATTGTGAGATAGAAGGAGGCACAGGGAGTGGGGCAGGACAGATCTGTACTTTGGTGGAAATTATTCAGACAGCTGCAGTGGAATGCCATTTTAAGCTAGAATCATCACAGGACATCACAGGACAGGAATGTCAAGAAGTGACTTGCTGACAGTTTTCAAGTTGCTAAAATTGGTAATTGGTTTCTATACTGACTATTTTTCATCCTCAACAAGGGAAGCAGAATGAGTCATATTGTAGTAGTAGTATTACTTGCAGGTGTTCACTTCTTTTTTCTTTCTCTCTCTCTCTTCTTTCCTTCCTTCCTTCCTTCCTTCCTTCCTTCCTTCCTTCCGTCCTTCCTCCCTTCCTGCCTTCCTCCCTCCCTCCCTCCCCCTCCCTCCCTCCCTCCCTCTCTCCTTCCTCCTTCTCTCTCTCTCTCTCTCTCTCTCTCTCTCTCTCTCTCTCTCTCTCTCTCTCTCTCTTTTTTTTTTCTCTCTACTGGGGATTTAACCCAGGGAAACACTGTGCCAAGTTACATCCCTAGCCCACAAGGGCTATTTAGATAGCTGAATCTCAGTGGTGACAATAATCCACAATACCACATTTGGGAAGGATGAACATTATTAATTTATTCATTTGATTTTTTTTGCTAGGGATTGAACTCAGGGCCATGCATTCTGCTTGCTACTCTACTATATCCCCAGTCCCAGGATGAACATTTAAATGCTTCAAGGAGGTAGATGTACTAAGCTAGGAGGATATAAGAAAATACAACAAGGTACATATTGCATCCAGTCTGAAAAATGCAAATATTCTGGATGAGCAGGTCTTTTTATTGTGAAGATCAAAGTAAATGAGGTGTAGTGTACTAATTCTATTATTCAACAGATTTTTATTTGAGTTCTTATTATGGGGAGGACATGGCTCTAAGCATTGGGGACATAATAGAAGCAAAACAGAGTCCTTGCCCTTATGGTCAGAAAGGCCTGACAGAGGAGGGGACATTTGAGGAGCAATGAAGCATCAAACTTAAGGGTGTGGGTGGGGGCAAGAGCATCCTGCATGTGTAAAGCTCTGGAGGTGGGAGATGCAGTGTGTTTGAAGAATAGTACTATGGTTCAAATGTGGTTTGTCCTCCATAGGTTCTTGTACTGGAGGCTTTGTCCCCAAAGGAATGGTTTGGAAAGGTGGTGAAGTCTTTTAAGAGGTGGGGACTAGTGGGAGGTAATTAGGACATGGGAACACCATTCTCAGAAGGGATTAATGTCTGTCTCGTGGAAATGGGTCAGGTCTCTCAAGGTTGGATAAGTTACCTGGAGAGTGGGTTGTTGTAAAGTGGAGACGCCTCTTCCCTTTTCCATGCACCTTTTGCGATGCTCCATGTTATGTTGCAGCCTGGGGCCCTTGCCAGATGTGGCTTCCCAGACTTGGACTTTTCAGCTTCCAAAACAGTGAGCCAAAATTCTTTATAAATTACTCAGCCTAAAGCATTTGCTATAATAGCACAAAATGGACTAAAACAAATAGCAAGGAGACAACTTAGTGAGGAGCAGAATGAGGAAGAGGAAGAGTATCATTGAAGATTTAGTCAGAAATGGGGATGTTAAGGCCTATGGATCAGGTCAAGCACAGCATGTGTGTGAAGAACTGTGCAAGTTGCAGTTACTGCTAAAGGAATTAAGTAGAATTAACCTATTAAATTGTTTAATAATTAAAATTTAGACTTTATTTATTCTTGTATATTACACGTCCACCAAAATATGACTGTTATCAAGTCAGTAAAATGGGAATAAAAATAAAAACAGTAAAAACTTCACAGGATTGCTGTGGAACTAAATGAGAAAAGCATTTAGCAGCAATATCTAGGCCATATAAAGCATGCAGTAGATTTATTTAGCTAGTAGCAGATTCTGTTTATTAACTATTACTAATTGATAGTAATCAATAATTATAGGACTTTTGCTTTTATCCATATGTTAATTATACTGCTGTAAATATTGGTTTTTATTATAACTCTGGGAAGTAGAAACCCATTCTTGTTGAGGAAACCAAGGCACAGAGAAGTTCAGTAACTTGTCCAATGAAATTTTACACTTAGCAGTTGCAAGATTGGGATCTGAGCCCAGGCCCTGACCCCTGTACCTGTGCCTGTACTGAGCAAACAGTATGCCCTGCAGTGTTCCATTGTGATCAGGACTCTGAAATCCTTACTGGACTTCCTTCCTTACGGCCTTACTAACTCCTAGCACCACTCTTTAGGTATGGAGGAATGACTTCTTAGTGACTCAATGGTTTTATTGCAGCCTCATAAGCATTGTTTTAGAAATCCCTATAGCCAAATGACTAAATCTCCTTTTCCCTGTTTTATAGATTAAGAAGTTAAAGGTCTGATGAATCATTCCCCAGAAATTGATAAAATGGAATGCAATTTTTGACTGGGGAAATTGCACTGTAAGGATCTCACACCAGACTTGAAGGAAGGGTGTGGTGTGGGGAGGCATCAGGAGAGGAGGGCAGCCAGCATGTACATTCCTGGTGCTGGGATCATCAGCTGAATGATTTAGGATGACACAGTATGCCTTTCTCTAACTCCCCCCACTTTTTTTTTTTTCTGTGACAGGAATGAGGAAGAATACCTGCAGCATTGTGGATGGAATCTAAGTATGTGTTTTTATAATTTATCATTTGACCGGGAAATGCCCTCTTTGTCTTATTCTTCCCTGTTGATCAACAGGAGACCATGAAACCTATTGAAGCATTTGAAATAGTTGCTTAAGGCTGTGAAGTGCAACACCTACTGTGGATGAAACTCAGAGCAGGCAAGCCCATGGTCTATAAGGGAGTGTAAACAAATAATTATTGTCTCAGGACCTACAAATAGAATAAAGAAGTTGTAATCCTTGAGTGATCAACTTTAGATTTATTTTATTTTATTTTTTGTGGTGCAGAGGATCATGTCCAGAGCTTCATGCATGCTAGGTCAATGCTCTAACACTGACCCACATCCCCAACCCTTAAATTTAGTTTTTTTCCCTCTGGCCTTTGAGCAGCAATGGTTACTCTCAACCACCCCTCCATCTTGAAATGCCTTCTCTGGGCTTCCACGACATCATAGCCTTCACAAACTTCTAGTGATCTCTCTGGAGTCCTCTTTCTCTTGTTCTTCCTCAAGTGTTGTTTTGTCTTAGGGTCAATCAAATGCTGCTTTCTCTGTACTTACTCTCTCCCTGGGTATTCTCACCCATTGGTTCTTGCTCCCACAACCCTTTCCAGATCTGTCTCCTGGGCTCCAAAACTATTTGTTAGTGCTTGACTGAACATCTCCACTTGGATTTTCCACAGTCATCTCAATCTCAGCAGCTTCAAAACTGCTCACCATCCTCCATGCACCTTTGCTCCGTGAAAGGCAAGCCACCCATTCCACGTTCCAGGCTAGACATTCACAGTCATTTTTGACTCTTTCCTCTCTCATATCCAGTCATAAAGTCCTATTGATTCTGTTTCCAAATCGTCTCCAGAATCTTTGACCCATGCTCTTTGGGAGAGGACATATAATGGTTGAGAGCACAGCAGGTAAATTCCAGCTCTTTCCTGACTGCTTTGTGGCCTCTGGCAAATTGTTCAGTTTCTCTTTGCCTCAAATGTAAAATGTGATAGTGCTTTCCTTGTCAGCTGCCCCGACGGCAAGTGGTGAGTACCTGCAGAGAACTTAGAACTGTGCCCACTTCTGCAAGGGTCCATGGTGACATTGCTGCCACAGGTGGTTTCATTTCACATGAGAAATCCAAGACACTCTGCCTGGTCTCCGTCTAGTCTTACCCAAATCTATTCTTCACCTGGCAAACCAGCAGATAGTTCTAAAACTTGTATTGGGTCCTTTCCTGCTAATTATAGTTGGGTCCAAACTCCTTGGCTTATAAGGTAAGGCTTCATTTTGCTGGTAAATGGATGGAACTGGAGACAATCATGCTAAGTGAAATAAGCTAATCCCCAAAAAACCAAAGGCCAAATGTTCTCTCTGATATGTGGATGCTAACACGTAAGGGTGGGGGAGGGCAAAATAGAAGTTCATTGGATTAGACAAAGGGGAATGAAGGGAAGAAAGCGGGAATGGGAATGGAAAAGACGGTAGAACGCATCGGACAGAACTTTTCTATGTTCATATATGAATGCACCCCCAGAGTATGTCCACATCACGTACAAGTGCAAAAATGGGGAGGTAGGGGCATGGGGGTAGGAATGATAGTAGAGTGAAACAGACATTGTTACCTCATATACACTTATGACTGCACGCCTGATGTGATCCTACAATATGTACAATCAGAAAAATGAGAGATTACACTCCATTTATGTATGATCTATCAAAATGTATAAATGCATTTTACTGTCATATACAACTAATGAGAACAAATAAAATAAAAGGATAAAAAAGAATGGGAAGTTATACTCCATGTATGTACGATATGTCAAAATACACTCTACTGCACTGCCTTGTATATCTGAAAAGAACATACAAAAAAAGGTTCTTCATAAGCTGGACTTATCCCTTGCTTTTGTCACAATTGTCTCCTGCTGTCTGTCCTATTTAAACTCCCCTCTCTTCTTTCCCTTCAAAGCTTTCTATGTGCTATCCTTCTGTCCAGTGGTTTCTTCCTCTCTCCTTTGCCTGGTCGATGCCTTTCCACCTTTACCTGGCCAATGACTCCTTTAGGTCTCAGTTTAGGTCACTTCCTCTGGGAGGAATTCCCAGACCTCCCCTCCCCTAACCCTCATTCTTCCAAACAAAAACTAGTTTGCCTTCTAACTGGGCAAAGCTCCTTGTCTGTTCCATCCCCTTCTCATCCCCTGTGCATGTTTCACCTGTAATATGAAGATGGAGCAGGTATGTCCTGGGAGGAGAGCTACTTTAGGGATGATTTTGACCTTCATGCTTTCTTTGTTCTTTTTTCTTCTCCAATAAAACTTCAGCTGGCAGAGGTCACTCTTCCCTTTTTTTGTACCCAAATAAAATGATCTACAGAGTCTGCTGAGTTTTCCCTGAGTATTTCAGAGACTGCCCAGTTGGTGTGGCCCTGTTTCCCTTGTCTATCCTGAGGTTACTGCGCTGGCCTCTACAAGCCTTCTTGCTCCAGACATGCAGGGGAAGGATGCTCTAGCTGCCATATTAGAGCCTTTCTAGGTGGTTGCCATTCATGCCCACATGAAGATACATTCTCTTTTCCTAATAAAGAAAGTCTTGGGGTTAACAGGAGGGTCGCCTGAAGTCTCACACTCTGCTTTGTTCCCAGTAGCTGCCCTGCTTTGTTGGTCCAGTCTCTCACCTCTCCTTTGCCTCAGAAGAAAGAAATCTCCCCTCTCTTCATCAGCATTCTTGCAAATATGTAGCTCCCTCCCAGGAAAGATACCCCTTAAGACTCAACCTTCCAATTCCAGGGCAAGATCTGGCCTTTTTCTTTCAACTCCCAAATGGCCATGAGGTATCCAAAATAGAAGGTGAACTTTTAACACCAAAGTTGAATACTGCCTCTTCTCTAAACATAAAACTTCCAGCAATTTTGACAGAGTGGTTTCTTCTTCTATTTGTCAAGCTTCCAGAATTACTAGGTGCATCAATCATTGTGTGGGCACCGTGGGAACTTGATTTGGAGGAGGTGAAGGCAGTTACGGTCCAATTGCACAAGACCGAGAAACTTCTCTGACTAGAACTAATTTCAAAGGAAGAGAAGTTCAGGGCAGAGCCAAGCCCAGGTTAGGGTGTGGAGTAGAGATTATGAATTCTGAGTCCAGCTAAAATATTGCACCTGGGTCCAGTGGAGAGGAGGCTGGACATAAATAGCAACAATAGCAGCAGCAGGGACAACAACCAAGACAAAAGAGTTACTTTCTTGGTTAGAGATGCCATCTCTAAGAGATTGGCCATGTGTTATACCCAGTCTAACAGTGTAGCACACAAAGGTAAAAGAAAAACTGTGTGTCCTCTGGGAAGTACTTTCAAGATAGACTCAGTGTCAGTGAAATGAGCTCTGAGGTGGTAACTGTCGCAACTGTGCCAGGCCCCATACTCAGGAGGGCCCTGTGCTTGCTTTAAGCTCTGCTGCCACCATCTTGAAATTCTTCACAACTTTTTGAAAAGGGACACCATGTTTTCATTTTGTACCAGACCTTCCAAATTAAGTAGCTGGTCCTTAAGAGATGGTGCCAGCAATGTTTTTACTCCATTTGTCCATAGTTCCTAAAATGAACTGTCTTGGTGGAATTTTGGTGGCTCTAAGTTGCAGATATCACCACAGGGTCCCTTGGAGGCCTTGGCAATGCTAGTGCAGCAGAATCCCAGCTCAGCACCACTGAGGCATCTACGGCTTTGATGGGCACAAATAACTCTAGGAGCAGTGAACGACGGGGACTTGGCATTGGACATCAGTGTCCTCAAGGGCAGATACCAGTCACCATGGCAGCTGCAAGTTTATCTTAGGTAGTTCTTCAGCCAGTGAAGGGGTCAAAACAGCCATCGAGGTCAGGAGAATGTGGCAACTTAGGGGACCCAGGAGACACCCATAGGACAGCTTGATAGGACAGCTTGATAGGACAGGGAGAGGCGGTCCTGCTTTACACCATTTGTGGAGATTGGAGTCAGAGGTAGACTTCTGAAGTTTTCTGTTAATAGACTTCATTTTAACCTCAGGATTGGTGCAACCTCAGAAACAGTTTACACATGAGAAGTGAAGATAACAACATAGACGTGTTCACCAAATTCTGCAACTGAAGTAAGACTCTTTGGAAAAAGGGAATCCTGAGACCAATTTGCTATGGGGACAAGCCTGGACTCACTAGACTCTAGGCCAAATTAATATTGAATAGTGATAGTAATGAAACCGGTTATACTAATATGCCAGTATTGTTTCAAAGTGTTTTCATGTATTTTGACTTAAATGAGCAAGAGAACAAACCTATAAGGAAGTTAAGATAGAAATTATTCTCACATTATAGATGAAGAATCTGAGTCTGAAAACATCAACTGGCCTTCATGCTGGAACTCTGCAGGTGCGATGTGGTAGGTCTATGTTCTGGCCTTCAGGATGGTCAGGGAGATGCTTTCTGTATTCTTGCAATCTAGAACCCCATGTACAAAGAGGCATTTAACGGATCCTTGCCAATTGCACCCAACTTAAACTGAAATAATAAAACAGGATCCAATACATAATTTCCTGGTTGAGACTTGAAATAGAAGAAAAAAAAAATCCTTTCATGTTTCATGGTTGTTGGGGAGCAAGGCTCTCCTGAGAAAAAGTATATGAAACTTGGAAAGCAAGCCATAGATTGCTATGTGCCCCTTCAAAAACCGTATTGGGCAACAAAGTATTGTTCAATATATTTGCTAGGTCATTTGATTCTAAGATATAATCTTAGTCTACTAAGATAATCTAACCTACTATTTACTATTGATTAAGTTCCAAACTCCACAATGTTAACTGAGAATTTTTTTTGTACCAAATAAATACAAATAATTTCTATCTGTTAAAAAGATAACTTGAAATCTTAGTTTACTTACCATTATACCATTAATCAGCAGTCTTATTTTACCATTCTTTAAAAAACTAGTTATGACTAAAGAAAGAAATTAAAGAAAACCTTAGAAGATGGAAAGATCTCCCATGTTCTTGATTGGAAGAATTAATATTGTCAAAATGGCCATACTACCTAAAGTGCTAAACAGATTCAATGCAATTCCAATTAAAATCCCAATGACGTACCTTACACAAATAGAGCAAGCAATTATGAAATTCATCTGGAAGAATAAGAAACCCAGAATAGCTAAAGCAATCCTTAGCAGGAAGGGTGAAGCAGGGGGTATCGCAATACCAGAACTTCAACTCTACTACAAAGCAATAGTAACAAAAACGGCATGGTATTGGTACCAAAATAGAAAGGTAGATCAATGGTACAGAATAGAGGACATGGACACAAACCCAAATAAATACAATTTTCTTATACTAGACAAAGGTGCTAAAAATATGCAATGGAGAAAAGATAGCCTCTTCAACAAATGGTGCTGGGAGAATTGGAAATCCATATGCAACAGAATGAAACTGAACCCATATCTCTCACCATGCACGAAACTAAACTCAAAATGGATTAAGGACCTCGGAATCAGACCAGAGACCCTGCAGATTATAGAAGAAAAAGTAGGTCCAGATCTTCAACATGTTGGCTTAGGACCAGACTTCCTCAACAGGACTCCCATAGCACAAGAAATAAAAGCAAGAATCAATAACTGGGATAGATTCAAACTAAATAGCTTTCTCTCAGCAAAGGAAACTATCAGCAATGCGAAGAAAGAGCCTACAGAGTGGGAGAATATCTTTGCCAATCATACTTCAGATAGAGCACTAATCTCCAGAATCTATAAAGAACTCAAAAAACTCTACACCAAGAATACAAATAATCCAATCGACAAATGGGCTAAGGAAATGAATAGACACTTCACAGAAGAAGACCTACAAACAATCAACAAACATATGGAAAAATGTTCAACATCTCTAGTAATAAGAGAAATGCAAATCAAAACCACCCTAAGATTCCATCTCACTCCAATTAGAATGGCGATTATCAAGAATACAAGCAACAACAGGTGTTGTTGAGGACGTGGGGAGAAAGGTACACTCATACATTGCTGGTGGGGCTACAAATTAGTGCAGCCACTCTGGAAAGCAGTGTGGAGATTCCTTAGAAAACTTGGAATGGACCCACCATTTGACCCAGCTATCCCACTCCTTGGCCTATACCCAAAGGACTTAAAATTAGCACACTACAGAGATGCAACCACATCAATGTTCATAGCTGCTCAATTCACCATAGCCAGATTGTGGAACCAACCTAGATGTCCTTCAATTGATGAATGGATAAAGAAACTGTGGTATATATATACAATGGAATATTATTCAGCCATAAAGAATGATAAAATTATGGCATTTTAAGGCAAATGGATGAAACTGGAAAATATCATGCTAAGTGAGATAAGCCAATCTCAAAAAACCAAAGGACGAGTGATATCGCTAATAAGTGGATGATGACGACACATAATGGGGGGAGGGAGGGGTTAGTGTTAGGGTTAGAGTTAGGGTTAGGGATGGGGGCAAGAATGAAGGAAGGAAGGACTGTATAGAGGGAAAAGAGGGGTGGGAGGGGTGGGGGGAAGGGGAAAAAAAACAATGAATCAAACAACATTACCCTATGTAAATTTATGATTACACAAATGGTACGCCTTTACACCATGTACAAACAGAGAAACAACATGTATCCCGTTTGTTTACAATAAAAAAAACTAGTTATGTATTTACTAATCTCTTCCACGTTCCTTGAAATCAGCTTTAATATCCTGCTGGTGTTTCCCTTATTAATGAGTTAAATATACCTCTGATATATGCTCACTATGATCTTTTATGTCAGGTTTTAGTTTTTTTGAAACTTATATTTTGATAGTTCAAATGTGTATTATTAAAATTTATTTGGAATAAGTTCCATTTTAGGTTTTGAAAAATGCAGTTTTGCAAAATAATGAGCTTTGTATGTTACTAGTCTCTTTGTTGGTGCATGGAATTATACATTCTCAAGAAATAGTTGTTGGGATTACAATCATGTCAATATTGCATCAATAACATTGGATATTACCATTTTTAATAGTAACTGTACTTTAGAAAACTTCACCATGAAAGATTTTGAGCGTGCCCAAAAGTGAACGAAACAGTAAAATCTCCATGAACCCATTGCAATTTCCATAACTATCAGCCCTTTGGCCAATCCCACCCCATCCACACCTGCATGCGCTGTTTATGTGAAGCATTCACAGGCCACAAGTCATTTTATCTGTAAATGTCTTCTTAAATCAGAACACATAAGAGTAAGTTCTCAGTTGAGTCACATTTCGGGCTAAATCTAGTGAAATTGTTTGTCTTGTCAATAATCACATGCTGAGTAAGTTTCCTCAAAACTAAATGTCTAGCTTTTTCTTAATTGACAGGACATGAAAATATTGCTCTTCCATTATCACTAGAGAACATTTCCTAGCAAAAATACGCTAATCGGCAGGTGTGGCCTTAAAACCATATATATGGTATATACATGTAACCTGATTAAAAATGGTCATACCGATAAAAATTATCCTCACATTACAGATGAAGAAACTGATGCTGAAAATTTTTTGTTTGTTTTAAATGCTTAGGTGATAAAGAATAAAGGTACCAGCTAGGAAAAACGAAATAAAAAGAGGTAATTATGTGTTGTTCCTTAACTTAAGAGATGGATTACAGTGATACAAGGACATGAAATCTGGAACTGGATTCATTCCAAGAGCCCCACCCTGGTTCTACCACTATGCAGCTGGGCCTTCAATGACTCTTTGTGTCCTCAACCACAAAACAGGGAGAACCATAGAACTGACCTTCCAAAGTTCTTATGAGGATTAAGCCCTCAGAACAGGGCCTGGCACACAGTAAGTACTATGTAAATATTCATAAATCTCTTCCAGACCTTGCCTCGCTGTATGCAATTTATATATTCATCATCTTAGAGTTTGCAAAATTTTGTAGCATGTTTTTCTCTTTATAATCAGTATTTATTTTCTAATTTCTATCATATGCACTCCTCTTTGAGTGCAATTAGTTTCCACAATGCTTATTTAAAGTGGTTTAGTATTTAATAATATTTACTTTATTAAGCTCTTCCTGTGATACAGGTATTTAGGTTATTTTCAGTGTTTCGCTGTTGCTATAAAAGGCTGCCATCTTTGTGTAGAAGTGGCAGTGAAAGTGGTGGGGTGCCCGCGTTGTCACCGTAGGGAGCTGGTGCTGCTCTCAGATGTTTTCTTCCAATGTGTGTTTGGTGTAGGATGTTGGAGAACCAAGAGCAGGAGGAGGTGATCACTGTGCGCGTTCAGGACCCCCGCGTGCAGAATGAGGGCTCCTGGAATTCTTATGTGGATTATAAGATATTTCTCCACGTGAGTGCGTCCAGCTTCTGTATTGGGGTCAACACTCTCCAGGGCTGAGGGCTTTTGCTGAGGTGGAACCAGTTTGTGGTTGTTTCCAGTGGCCCAAGACAGAAGACTTGGAAGAAAAGGAGGGAGGAGAGGAAAGAGCATGAGACCAACAGCAAGGCTTTTACTGCGAAGACTTCCTGTGTGCGGCGCCGCTACCGTGAGTTTGTGTGGCTGAGAAAACAGCTTCAGAGAAATGCTGGTTTGGTGCCTGTACCTGAACTTCCTGGCAAGTCAGCCTTCTTTGGCAACTCGGATGAGTTCATTGAGAAGCGACGACAAGGTCTGCAGCACTTCCTGGAAAATTGCTGCTTTCTTCCAAGATCGGGGAAGAGGAGCTCTCCTTCACCACCTCCCAGTGAAGAGAAGGACCCTTTAGAAGTGTGGGTTCCTGTGGTTGACTCTGAGGCTCCTTCCTTGGAAAGTCCTACCTTGCCACCTCAGTCTTCACTGTCATGCTGTGATTTTTCAAGATCTGATGAGGGAACCACTGCTTTCCAGCCTGTGAGGAAGGCTGTGGGAAGGGACCATGCTGTGCCTTTGGACCTTGATCAGTTAGATGCAGTTTGGGAAAAGTGAGCTCTGTTCTAAGCTCTGAGTTCTACTTTGAGGCAGACGAAGGAGATGCAGGCCAGGAGTTCTGTTCAGGAGGGATTGGGCACGGGGTAGGTGTAGGGGGATGTCAGGCTGCTTAGCATCTTATAGTTGCCTCTGCTTGAGTTGGCTGTGCAGAGTTTGGTTGTGACTGCTCCTCATGCCTCTTCCATAGGAACAGACATCACACACTTGTTTGTAAGTTAAGCACAAGGGCCAGAGGTGGTTGGTTTTGAATTGAATCCTGTATTTACTGTTACAGGAGTTGAGTTTCTTCAGGTGTTTGTCTAGGCTCAGGAGCACTGTCTCTGGTGACTGGTTTTGGGGATCTAAATGCCGTAGATTCTAAGCCACCAGATTGAATATCGTCCCAATAGGGATGCTTGTATAGTTGTGCTCCCATCTTGGCTGGCTTCAGTTTTTGCTGCAGCCCCTGGAGCACTTTGTTTTTGGGAGGCTGGCCTCTCGTTTACCTCCTAGAATGAGTTTTCCTCCTCTAAATACCACTGAATGGAACTGGTGCTGTGACTCCTTTGCTGGCATTTCCAGCAGATCCCAAGACCTCATTTGGGCTGAGTGGAGCCTAAGAGCCACGTGCAGCTTATGGCTCATGAGAGAGAAGGGGTTGGCTATCGCCAGAGGAAAAGGCAGCAGCTCAGGGGCTTTGTTTGGAAAAGGTTGTCCTGGGCTGTCATTGTCTTGCTTATAAAGCGGAACCATGTGTATCTTTTCTGCAAGGTTAGAGTGGGCTCCTTTTTTGAATCCTTCTCTTTTAGTAATAGGTCCCTACCCCCAGGGCTTCAGCCACCATTGAGTCCCTCTGCTGCGTTGCAGGGAGGCCGTGTGTTCTGTATGTTCAGTCCGGTGGGGCACTGGGGCTTTGTTTCTGCCTGGAAAAGAGGGCTCTGGGGATGGAGATGAGAACCAACACGCCTTCCTTCAGACAATGAGGCGTTCTGCCCTCCTGCTGCCATAATTCCTCTCCACTGAGAATCAGAGCTGGTAGGAGCCAGTGCCGCCTCCGGCTTTCTGCATTGCTCTGCTCTTGGGTTGGTGTGTGTGGCTTTTTCCCCTCTAGCCCACTCCTCCCCCCTCTAGCCAACCTGCCTGTCTGTGGGCTCTTTTACTACCAGCCTATGTTGTGGGACTGTCATGGCATTTAGTTCAGAGTTGAGGGGCTTTGGCCTGAAATAAAATGCAAGTATTTAAAAAAAAAAAAAAAAAGAAGAAGTGGCAGTGAAAAGTCCCAGGAATAAGTAGGGGAAACCAAAAAGGAGGGGATATCAATGGGAGTAGGAAAGTGCTTGTAATCATCATATTAGTCAGGGTTCTCCAGAGGAACAGAACTAACGGAGTATATAGAATTGAAAGCACCTATCCTTCAGAGAAGCCCATATGGATTAGCATTCCAGAGTGAACACCCTGCAAGCTCACACTGAGACTTCAAACCAAGAAGTCATGTAGCACTGTTCACAGAAATCTTATCTGAGGAGACTGTTACTGAGCAGAAGCTTCCTGCTATTCTCAGAGAAGTTCGGTTTCCTAGAAGTTAGGGTGCCCACATTATTCTTTCAGGAATCAGTGCAAGCATGCAGATTTAGGAGTCTCCTCCAGACTGATATTTGAATTACAAAGAGCTTACATCCTTTGTGTGTGTGTGTATGTGTGTGTGTGTGGCATAAACGTTTATCAAAGCCAGTGATCACTATAAAAGGCAAGTATGGAAACACACTGGTATACACTGCAAAAAGATGCCCTTCCAGTCAACAGAGTACCAAGGGTTGGTGGTGGGAGCTGGTATTCTGCATCCCAGAGTTCAAGTTCAAATGGCTCAGCTGCGACTTGCATACCTTCCTCCAAAGTGTGCTGTCTGGCAGGCTCCTCAGGTGCTCAAGAGACAGGATGGCCAGGTCTGTTTAGCCAAATAATCCGTTTTATGGTCTGCCAAGAGCTCTGTGCTGGGTATGGTGAAGATTTCAAACTGTGCCTCCCCAAAGGCAGGTCCTAGTCTGAAGATGCTGCAACCCCACTGTCCCTGCTCCAGGTCACCATTTCCACCCTGCAGACTGTCAATCCTTTTTAGAAGGGGTCATACATTACTCCTTCCTGGAAATCTAGGGACCCTGTTTGGCCTAGATGGGTAGGAGCAATGGATATCCCATTGACCAAAAGTATGAAATTAGTACCCAGGAAATTCATGTTAAAGCTGGGCATGGTGGTGCATACCTGAAAACCCTGTCACTTGGGAGGCTGAGGTAGGAAGATCTTGAGTTCAAGACCAGCCTCAGCAACTTAACCAGATCCTGTCTCAAAAAAAAGGGGAGGAGCCGGAGATGTGGCTCAATGGCTAAGCACTCCTGGGTTCAATACTCAGAGCTGAAAGAAAAATCTGTGACAAATAAAAAAATTCTTCAAAGGGGAAGCTATGCCACAGCTGTGCCTGAAGAGACCAGAATTGCTACTGAAACGGGTAAGGGAGAGGAACAGAACATACAGTAGAGGGGAAATAAGACAGAAGACAGTGCATGCCATAAGGAACAGAGATTGGAAGTTAAGTGGGACAAAGGTGGGGTTAATATTTACCAGGTTTCTAGTTCTTCTGGGGAATTCTGAGTGCTATGTTGTCTTGCCATGAGGCTACTAAACCTAGGGTTGGTAGGGCAGGCAGGGCCTGTGACAAATGAACTAAGCTAACCAGGTCTTTCTGGTACTTTCAGCAATTAATCACATTAGATGGACTTCAAGACAGACTGGCTTTATAATAAATCCCACAGAACTCCAGGTATTGGTACAGTCTTAAACCAGGGCTGAGAAGAGGAGAAAGTTTCTAGTTCTCAAAGTTTCACAAGGACGTACATATCAGGAACATCTCCAGGGTGACCACCCTGATGAGGCAGTTGCTAACATATACCCATAAACTTACCAAGCTTAAGCTTACCCTTATTAGCAATAGCTTTAATATCTCTGCCCTCCTAGGTTGCTGCTTCCAGGAAAGGATGAGGACTGTGAGCAGTTAGTCATCTACACGGCATTCGTTTGGAGGGGTCGCTAGGAGCAAGAGCATGTGAGCTGACCCACTGCAATGAGTGCAGGAAAAAGCCTCTTCCCTCTCCTTCCTGCTTTTGCTCCAGCCTATTCATCAGGAGCTGCAAAGGCCACTGAAGACAAGGAGTGAATAGCGTGAACAGTCTCATGTGCAGGGTTCACTGCAGAAGTCTTCTCCAGGAGTGCACCAGTCACGTGGACAAAGCCACCAAAGCCATCCCTTCCCTTCCCGAGAGAGGGAGGGTGAGAGAACCAGGACTTTTCATTTCCTAAGGACTATGCCTCATGGCACTAGTTCCCACTCCAAGATGTCAAAGAAAGCAGAGCGGGTTCGATCGCAATTACTCCCAAGCGGTCTTCACAGTTAAGGCAGGTGTATATTTCAAAAGGCAGCCTCCAGTGATTTCTTTCTCTCACTCTCCTGTGCATGCACACACACACACACACTCACACACACTTGCACACTGATGCTGTGGGAATGCCGTCCAGCCACTGGGTGTGTCTGGCCTGTGTCCAGTACCGCACCAGGCACCACGAGGAACGTGGCCACACATGTGAGCAGCACTCCGCCCATCGTGATGTGCTTGCCTTGGAAAGCCCTCTTCTCAAGGAGCCACATTACTGTGTTAGGTAAGCCCCGCATGTTGGCAGTGTCAACGACTTCTTTCTGAGTCCTTCGAGGTCAGTCTCTGGGTCCTCAGTCCCTCCAGACTCCTGTGGCCACCTCCAAAGAGGTCATCCATGCCGTGGTGAGTGTGTGGAGGGAGGAGTTAAAGTGCAGCCCTCTGTCCATCGGTGCGGTGGTGTCAAAGTCGCGCGTGGTGAAGGTGCGAGTAAGAGGCTCCTCTTGCTGTCTGTCGCTACTCCCTGGCGTAGTGCAGACGCGGGAAGTTTTTGAGAGTATTCTGCAGGTGCTGGACGTCATCCTTTAACTGGTTGACTTGCAGTTTGGCATTCTGTCTTTTGTTTTGGAGTTCCTTGCTGGACAAAGTCTCCAGATGTTCTAAATGGCTACATATCTAATCTATGCTTTCTTGGATTTTGGTTTTTGTGTGTTTGTTGGTACGGTGGCTCGATGTCACTGGCCCTGCTGGCCTGGGCTCCAGCTTCACAAAAGACTTGCATTCTTAAACAACTACACAATTATACACACACAAATATGTACAAATATACACACATATATAAGATATATGTTTAATACATACACAATACACACTATATATGTAAATGTTATACATGTGATTCATATATATGTAATTTACATGATTGTGTGGAAAATAACCCCGTATATTATGCAGTATAGAATATGGTTTTTTTTTTTTTTTTTTTTTTTTGGTACAGGGTATTGAACTCAGAGTACGTAACCACTGAGCCACATTCCCAGCCCTTTTTGTATTTTTTCAGAGACAGGGTCTCACTGAGTTGCTTAGTGCCTCGCCATTGCTGAGGCTGGCTTTGAACTCGAGATCCTCCTGCCTCAGCCTCCCAAGCTGCTGAGATTACAGGTGTGTGCCTCCACACTAGGCTAGAATATCTTTATAGGATTTTTACAAACTTCTCTTTTCTCTGTTCATATTTTAACAGGACGGAACCATAGTTTGGGATTGGAATGTCCCCTAAAGGCCCATGTGTTCAAAGCTTGGTCCTAAGCTTGGTGCTCTTGGGAGGTGGAGGAAACTTTAAGAGTGGGGCCTAGTGGGAGGTTTCAGGTCATCATGGCTGTGGCCTCAGAGGCGATTGTGGACACTCGTGTCTCTCTCTCTTTCAGATCTGGTCATGATGTGAATGGGCCTCCTCTGCCATGTGCCTCTGTCATGATGTGCTGTCCAGGCTCAGAGAAATGGGCCACGGAATGAAACCTCCAAAACTGTGAGCCAAAATAAACTTTTCCTTTTTTAAAAAAAGTTGATTATCTCAGGCACTTTTTAAAAGTACTGGAACACTGACTAACAAATAGTATATATACTTTTATTTATTTACCTATTTATTTTTTGATTTTTTACGGACTGCATTTTGATTCATTGTACACACATGGGGTACATTATTTCATTTCTATGGCTGTACACAATGTAGAGTCATACAATTCATGTAATCATACATGTACATAGGGTAGTGATGTCTGTCTCATTCCACCATTTTTTATACCCTCCTCCCTCTCATTTCCTTCTACATAATCTAAATTTCCTCCATTCTTCTCTCCCTCCCCACCTCCCCCACCCCCATTATAGAAAATTCTCCACTTATCAGGGGAAACATTTGGTCTTTGGTTTTTTGGGGGATTGGCTTATTTAACTTAGCATGATATTCTCCAATTCCATCCATTTATTTGCAAATGCTATAATATTCTTCTTTATGGCTGTATAATATTCCATTGTGTATATATACCACAGTTTCTTTATCCATTCATCTGTTGAAGGGCATCTAGGTTGGTTCCAGAATCTAGCTATTGTGAACTGAGCTGCTATAAACATTGACGTGGCTGTGTTACTGTAGTTTGCTGATTTTAAGTCCCTTGGGTGGGTATAAACTGAGGAGTGAAATAACTGGGTCAAAAGGTGGGTCCATTCCAAGTTTTCTGAGAATTCATCACACTGCTTTCCAGAGTGGCTGTGCCAATTTGCAACTCCATCAGCAATGTAAAAGTGTGCCTTTTTCCCCACATCTACACCAACATCTATTATTGTCTTGTGTTCCTGAAAATAGCCATTCTAATTGGAGTAAGATGAAATCTTAGAGTTCTTTCAATTTGCATTTCTCTAATTCCTAGAGATGTTGAACACTTTTTCATATATTCATTAATTGCCTGTATGTCTTCTGTAAAGTGTCCAGGTTCTTGGCCCATTTATTGATTGAGTTCTTTGTATTTTTGGTATAAAGTTTTGTAAGTTCTTTATAAATTTTGGAGATAAGTGCTCTATCTAAGAGTGTGTGGAAAAGATGTTCTCCTACTCTGTAGGCTCTCTCTTCACATTCTTGATTGTATCCTTTGCTGAGAAAAAGCTTTTTAGTTTGAATCCATCCCATTTATTGATTCTTGCTTTCATTTCTTGTGCTTTGGGAGTCTTGTTGAGGAAGTCTGATCCGAAGCCAACTTGATGAAGATTCAGGCCTACTTTGTCTTCTATTAGGTGGGGGGTCTCTGGTCTAATTCCTAGGTCCTTGATCCATTTTGAGTTGAGTTTTGTGCATGGTGAGAGATAGAGGTTTAATTTCATTTTACTGCATGTGAATTTCCAGTTTTGCCAGCACCATTTGTTGAACAGGCTATCTTTTCTCCATTGTATGTTTTTGGCTCCTTTGTCTAGTATGAGGTGACTGTATTTATGTGGGTTTGTCTCTGTGTCTTCTATTCTGTACCATTGGTGTACCTGTCTATTTTGGTACCAATACCATGCCTTTTTTGTTACTATTGCTCTGTAGTATAGTTTAATGTCTGGTATTGTGATACCTCCTGCTTCACTCTTCCTGCTCAGGATTTCCTTGGCTAGTCGAGGTCTCTTCTTCTTCCAGATGAAGTTCATGATTGCATTCTCTATTTCTATGAGGAATGTCATTGGGATTTTAATTGGAATTTCATCGAATCTGTATAGCGCCTTTGGCCATTTTGATAATATTAATTCTGCCTATCCAAGAATGGGAGGTCTTTCCATCTTCTAAGGTTTTCTTCAATTTCTTTCTTTAATGTTCTGTAGTTTTCATTGTAGAGGTCTTTCACCTCTTTTGTTAGATTGATTCCCAAGTTTTTTTTTTTTTTTTTTTTTTTTGAGGCTACTGTGAATGGAGTGGTTTTCCTAATTTCTCTTTCAGAGGATTCATCATTTATGAATAGTAATGTGTTAGATTTATGCATATTGATTTTATATCCTGCTACTTTGCTGAATTCATTTATTAGTTCTAGAAGTTTTCTAGTGGAGTTTTTTGGATCTTCTAAATATAGGCTCATGTCATCAGCAAAGAGTGACAGCCTAAGTTCTTCTTTTCCTATTTGTATCCCTTTAATTTCTTTGGTCTGTCTAATTGCTCTGGCTAGTGTTTCAAGGATGATGTTGTATAAAAGTGGTAAGAGAGGGCATCCCTGTCTTGTTCCAGTTTTTAGAGGGAATACTTTCAGTTTTTCTCCATTAAGATGATGTTGTACTCAAAAAACTCTACATCAAGAATACAAATAATCCAATCAACAAATGGGCTAAGGAAATGAACAGACATTTCACAGAAGAAGATCTACAAACAATCAACAGACATACGAAAAAATGTTCAACATCTCTAATAATAAGAGAAATGCAAATCAAAACCACCCTAAGATTCCATCTCACCCCAATTAGAATGGCGGTTATCAAGAATACAAGCAACAGGTGTTGGCGAGGATGTGGGGAGAAAGGTACACTCATACATTGCTGGTGGGGCTACAAATTAGTGCAGCCACTCTGGAAAGCAGTGTGGAGATTCCTTAGAAAACTTGGTATGGAACCACCATTTGACCCAGCTATCCCACTCCTTGGCCTATACCCAAAGGACTTAAAATCAGCATACTACAGAGATATAGCCACATCAATGTTCATAGCTGCTCAATTCACAATAGCCAGACTGTGGAACCAACCTAGATGCCCTTCAATTGATGAGTGGATAAAGAAACTGTGGTATATATATACAATGGAATATTACTCAGCCATAAAGAATGATAAAATTATGGCATTTGCAGGCAAATGGATGAAATTGGAGAATATCATGCTAAGTGAGATAAGCCAATCTCAAAAAGCCAAAGGACGAAATAAAATTAGAGGAGGTTTTCAAGATGGCGGCCTAGAGGGTGGCTGCATTACGTGTTGCTCCAGAACTCAGGATTCAAGAGAGGAGATATTGAGACGCTTGGGACCAACTCAAAGTAGCCGGGTGACTCTCACCCCCTGGGGGGGCATCCCGGATGGGACGGGGGTCCCGGAACGCAGGAAACTTTGTGAAGTAGAACTGCCGGCGAGACGCCCCTCCCCCCGCTGGAGCGCCGTAGAGGAGGCCGCTCGGCACAGCGCTGGGACTCGGAGCAGCCACTGGGGCTCCGGCGGCTGCCCGGGGGAGGAGTGGCGGGGAGAACTGTGTGGACTCAGGACACCGGGGCCTGCCCTGAGGAGGAGGAGAGGAGCGTGGCCACTTGGATTGGGAGAGACTGCGCCAGAGCTGCAGGCGGTTGCCAGAGGAGAAGCCGCGCGACGAGCTGTTTGGAATCAGAACGACGCTTCTGAACCCCGGGGCCTGCCCTGAGGACGAGGAGGAAGAGGAGCAGCCGCTTGGATTCGGGTGACTATACGGCAACTACAGGTGGTTGCCAGAGAAGGGGCTGCGTGGCGAGCTGTTTGGACCCTGACCACTTCTGAACCCCGGGGCCTGCCCGGAGGAGTAGGAGAAGGAGGAGAAGGAGCGCGGCGGGTCCTTTGGACTCGCAGTGACTGCATTAGCGCTCCAGGCGGCTGCTCAGAGGAGAAGGCGAGTGGTGAGTTGTTTGGTCTTAAAGTGACAGCTCCTGAACACAGGGGGGCTGCCTGGAGGAGAAGCGTGGTGGGACGCTTGGTCTTGAGGGACCACACCAGAGCTCCGGGCGGTTGCCCAGAGGACCCGTGCAGCGGGTCACGTGGATTCAGAGCCACTCAGAGGGACTGCTCCTGAACACCCGGGGGGTTATCTGGAGAAGGAGGAGGAACGGGCAGGGTCACTTCGACTCGGAGTGATTGATTGCCCCGGGCAACGGGTGGTTGGTGGGAGGAGGAGGCACGAAGTGAGTTTCTTGGACTCCTAGTGACCGCACCGGCATACTGGGCGGCTGTCTGGAGGAAGAGGCCTGTGGCGGGTCTCTGGGACTCAGAGCGATTGTTCGGGGCCACAGGTGGCTGCTCAGAGGAGGGGCCACGCAGCCAGGCGATTAGGTGCAGAACAGGGTCCCAGGATCTAGGAGGCTTCTGGGTGGAAGAGCCGCACAGAGACAGGCTTAGGGTGGAGTGAAGGTTCCAGGCCTGCGGGCAGATTCTCTGAGGAGGGGCAGCCTAAGGAGATTCATCTGCGAAGGGTGAGGCTCCCAGGCCCAGGAGGTAGGGCTGGGCCCCTGGAAACTTTGCAGAGGAAGGCAGCCCAGCCCAGGCAGTAGCTGTAAATTGAGGGGAACCTCTAGGAGGAAACTGACCAGCGAGACCTCCCCACCGGGTGAGTCTTCCCTGCTGGGTGAGGTTTCCCACAAGGACGGTAAAACCAGAGACTCAGGCCCAAACAGGCCTTGCCTCAGCCCACAGCCTAGGTCCCCTTTGGATGACCATTGGTCAACAAGTGGAGGCACCTCTGCCCACTAGCAGGGAATATACCCCACCTGAAGGCCACCACTCCTAGAGAGGCAGCTTCCTTGTGGAGCACCGCATTATCAACCTCCTCCAAGACTTCAGCCTACTGAAGGCTAAGAGGGGATATATATAGAAATCTTCAGGGTCATTGTAAACCAACAGAGGAAATCTGCAATATCTCAGCGGTCCACTGATATCTGAACAACATGAGAAAACAAGGAAAGAAAATGCTGCAAACAAATCTAGATGTTACATCAATAAAACCCAATGACAGCATGGCAGAAGAAATGACAGAAAAGGAGTTCAGAATGTACATAATTAAAATGATCAGAGAAGCAAACGAGGAGATGAAAGAGCAAATGCAAGCATTGAATGATGAGATGAAAGAGCAAATGCAAGCATTGATTGATCGCACCAATCGACAGTTAAAAGAGCAAATACAGGAAGCAAAAGATCATTTCAATAAAGAGTTAGAGATATTGAAAAAAAACCAAACAGAAATCCTTGACATGAAGGAAACAATAAACCAAATTAAGAACTCCATAGAAAGCATATCCAATAGGATAGAACACCTGGAAGACAGAACCTCAGACATTGAAGACAAAATATTTAACCTTGAAAACAAAGCTGAACAAACAGAGAAGATGGTAAGAAATCATGAACAGAATCTACAAGAACTATGGGATATCATGAAAAGGCCAAATTTAAGAATTATTGGGATTGAGGAAGGCCTAGAGAAACAAGCCAAAGGAATGAACAACCTATTCAATGAAATAATATCAGAAAATTTCCCAAATCTGAAGAATGAAATGGAAAATCAAGTTCAAGAGGCTTATAGGACTCCAAATACACAAAATTACAACAGACCCACACCAAGGCACATTATAATGAAAATACCGAACATACAAAATAAAGACAGAATTTTAAAGGCTGTGAGAGAAAAGAACCAAATTACATTCAGGGGGAAACCAATACGCATATCAGCAGATTTTTCAATCCAGACCCTAAAAGCTAGAAGGTCCTGGAACAACATTTTTCAAGCCCTGAAAGAAAATGGATGCCAACCAAGAATCTTATACCCAGCAAAACTTACCTTCAAATTTGACGATGAAATAAAATCCTTCCATGATAAACAAAAGCTAAAAGAATTTACAAAAAGAAAGCCAGCATTACAGAACATTCTCAACAAAATATTCCATGAGGAAGAGATGAAAAACAAAGCAGCAAATCAGCAAAGGGAGGAATTATCCTAAAGGAATTGTCAAATAAAGGAGGAAACAAGTTGTGTCAAACAAATAAATAAACAAAATTTTAAAAATGAACCAAATGACCGGGAAACCAAATCATTTCTCTATAATAACCCTGAACGTTAATGGCCTGAATTCATCAATCAAAAGACATAGACTGGCAGACTGGATTAAAAAGAAAGATCCAACAATATGTTGCCTGCAAGAGACTCACCTCATAGAAAAAGATACCCATAGATTAAAGGTGAAAGGATGGGGAAAAACATACCATGCACATGGACTCAGCAAAAAAGCTGGAGTATCCATCCTCATTTCAGATAATGTGGACTTCAAGCCAAAGTTAGTCAGAAGGGATAAAGAAGGTCATTTCATACTGCTTAAGGGAAGCATAAATCAGCAAGATATAACAATCATAAACATCTATGCCCCAAACAGAGGCTCATCCATGTATGTCAAACAAATCCTTCTCAATTTCAGAAACCAAATAGACCACAACACAATAATACTAGGTGATTTTAACACGCCGCTCTCACCACTGGACAGATCTTCCAGACAAAAATTGAGCAAAGAAACCATAGATCTCAACAACACAATCAATAATTTAGACTTAACGGACATTTATAGAATATTCCATCCAACCAAGAGTGAATACACTTTCTTCTCAGCAGCACATGGATCCTTCTCTAAAATAGACCATATATTATGCCACAAAGCTAATGTTAGCAAATACAAGAAGATAGAGACACTAGCATGTATTCTATCAGATCATAATGGATTGAAGTTAGAAATAAATGAAAGAGTAAAACACAGAAACTATTCCAACATCTGGAGATTAAACAATATGCTATTATATGATGAATGGATAACAGAAGATATTAGGAAGGAAATTAAAAAATTCTTAGAGGTAAATGAGAACAAAGAAACATCATATCAAAACCTCTGGGACACTATGAAAGCAGTACTTAGAGGGAAATTTATTTCATGGAGCGCATTTAATAAAAGAAGTAAAACTCAACAAATAAACAACCTAACACTACAGCTCAAAGCCTTAGAAAAAGAAGAACAGAACAGCACCAAAAGTAGTAGAAGACAGGAAATTGTTAAACTCAGAGCTGAAATCAATGAAATTGAAACAAAAGAAACAATACAAAAAATTGACAAAATAAATAGTTGGTTCTTCGAAAAAATAAACAAAATTGATAAACCTTTAGCCACACTAACAAAGAGAAGACGAGAGAAAACCCAAATCACTAAAATTCGGAATGAACAAGGAAATATCACTACAGACAGGATGGAAATACAAAACATAATTAGAAGCTATTTTGAAAATCTATACTCCAACAAAATAGAAAATTTCGAAGACATCAACAGGTTTCTAGAGACATATGAATTGCCTAAACTGAATGAGGAGGACATAAACAATTTAAATAGACCAATTTCAAGTACTGAAATAGAAGAAGTCATCAAAAGCCTACCAACAAAGAAAAGTCCGGGACCAGATGGGTTCTCAGCCGAGTTCTACAAAACCTTTAAGGAAGAGCTCATTCCAATACTTCTCAAAGTATTCCATAAAATAGAAGAGGAGGGAACCCTCCCAAACTCATTCTATGAAGCCAATATCACACTGATACCTAAACCAGACAGAGACTCATCAAGGAAAGAAAATTTCAGACCAATATCCTTAATGAACATCGACGCAAAAATTCTCAACAAAATTTTAGCAAATCGCATACAAAAACATATTAAAAAGATAGTGCACCATGATCAAGTGGGTTTCATCCCAGGGATGCAAGGTTGGTTCAACATCAGGAAATCAATAAACGTAATTCACCATATTAATAGACTTAAAGTCAAGAATCACATGATTATTTCAATAGATGCAGAAAAAGCATTTGATAAAATACAGCACCCCTTCATGCTCAAAACACTAGAAAAAATAGGGATAGTGGGAACATTCCTTAATATTGTAAAGGCCATTTATGCTAAGCCCATGGCTAATATCATTCTAAATGGTGAAAAACTGAAAGCATTCCCCCTAAAAACTGGAACAAGGCAGGGATGCCCTCTTTCACCACTTCTATTCAACATCGTTCTTGAGACTCTGGCCAGAGCAATTAGACAAACCAAAGAAATTAAAGGGTTACGAATTGGAAAAGAAGAACTCAAACTATCCCTGTTCGCTGATGACATGATTATATATTTAGAGGAACCTGGAAATTCCACCAGAAAACTCTTAGAACTCATAAGTGATTTCAGTAAAGTAGCAGGTTACAAGATCAATGCCCATAAATCCAACGCATTTTTATACATAAGTGATGAATCTTCAGAAAGAGAAATTAGGAAAACTACCCCATTCACAATAGCCTCGAAAAAAATAAAATACTTGGGAATCAATCTCACAAAAGAGGTGAAAGACCTCTACAATGAGAACTATACAACACTAAAGAAAGAAATTAAAGAACACCTTAGAAGATGGAAAGATCTTCCATGTTCTTGGATAGGAAGAATTAATATTGTCAAAATGGCCATACTACCTAAAGTGCTATACAAATTCAATGCAATTCCAATTAAAATCCCAATGACGTACCTTACAGAAATAGAGCAGGCAATTATGAAATTCATCTGGAAGAATAAGAAACCCAGAATAGCTAAAGCAATCCTTAGCAGGAAGAGTGAAACAGGGGGTATTGCAATACCAGATCTTCAACTCTACTACAAAGCAATAGTAACAAAAACGGCATGGTATTGGTACCAAAATAGACAGGTAGATCAATGGTACAGAATAGAGGACACGGACACAAACCCAAATAAATATAATTTTCTCATACTAGACAAAGGGGCCAAAAATATGCAATGGAGAAAAGATAGCCTCTTCAACAAATGGTGCTGGGAGAATTGGAAATCCATATGCAACAGAATGAAACTAAACCCATATCTCTCACCATGCACGAAACTAAACTCAAAATGGATTAAGGACCTCGGAATCAGACCAGAGACCCTGCATCTTACAGAAGAAAAAGTAGGTCCAAATCTTCATCTTGTTGGTCTAGGACCAGACTTCCTTAACAGGACTCCCATAGCACAAGAAATAAAAGCTAGAATCAACCACTGGGATAGATTCAAACTAAAAAGCTTTCTCTCAGCAAAGGAAACTATCAGCAATGCGAAGAAAGAGCCTACAGAGTGGGAGAATATCTTTGCCAATCATACTTCAGATAGAGCACTAATCTCCAGAATCTATAAAGAACTCAAAAAACTCTACTCCAAGAATTCAAACAGTCTAGTCAACAAATGGGCTAAGGAAATGAATAGACACTTCACAGAAGAAGATCTACAAGCAATCAACAAACATATGGAAAAATGTTCAACATCTCTAGTAATAAGAGAAATGCAAATCAAAACCACCCTAAGGTTCCATCTCACCCCAATTAGAATGGCGATTATCAAGAATATGAGCAACAACAGGTGTTGGCGAGGATGTGGGGAGAAAGGTACACTCATACACTGCTGGTGGGGCTGCAAATTAGTGCAGCCACTCTGGAAAGCAGTGTGGAGATTCCTTAGAAAACTTGGAATGGAACCACCATTTGACCCAGCTATCCCACTCCTTGGCCTATACCCAAAGGACTTAAAATCTGCATACTACAGAAATACAGCCACATCAATGTTCATAGCTGCTCAATTCACAATAGCCAGACTGTGGAACCAACCTAGATGCCCTTCAATTGATGAGTGGATAAAGAAACTGTGGTATATATATACTATGGAATATTACTCAGCCATAAAGAATGATAAAATTATGACATTTGCAGGCAAATGGATGAAATTGGAGAATATCATGCTAAGTGAGATAAGCCAATCTCAAAAAGCCAAAGGACGAATGATATCGCTAGTAAGTGGAGGTTGACACATAATGGGGGGGAGGGAAGGGTTAGAGTTAGGGTTAGGGAGGGGGGCAAGTATGGAGGAAGGAACTACTGTATAGAGGGTAAAGAGGGGTGGGAGAGGTGGGGGGAAGGGAAAAAAATAACAGAATGAATCAAACAACATTGCTCTATGTAAATTTATGATTACACAAATGGTATGCCTTTACGCCATGTACAAACAGAGAAACAACATGTATCCCATTTGTTTACAATAAAAAAAAATAAAATAAAATTAAAATTAAAAAGGGGAAGGAATTAAAAAAAAAAAAACTTCCTACTGAGAAACTAAGGGTTTATTTCCACTGAAATGGTCAAAACTATTGACAAGGATGGATGTTCATTGCTTAAAAAAAAAAAAAAAAAAGCCAAAGGACGAATGATATCGCCAATAAGTGGATGATGACACATAATGGGGGGAGGGAAGGGTTAGTGTTAGGGTTAGAGTTAGGGTTAGGGAGGGGGGCACGTATGGAGGAAGGAAGCACTGTATAGAGGGAAAAGAGGGGTGGGAAGGGTGGGGGGAAGGGAAAAAATAACAGAATGAATCAAACAACATTACTCTATGTAAATTTATGATTACACAAATGGTATGCCTTTACACCATGTACAAACAGAGAAACAACATGTATCCCATTTGTTTACAATAAAAAAAATAAAGAAACTGTGATATATATATACAATGGAATATTACTTAGTCATAAAAAATAATAAAATTATGGCATTTTAAGGCAAATGGATGAAACTGGAGAATATCATGCTAAGTGAGATAAGCCAATCTCAAAAATCCAAAGGATGAATGATCTCCCTGATCAGTGGATGATGACACACAGTGGGGGGTGGGAAGGAGGTAAGAATGGAGGAAAAAGGAACTGTATAGAGGGAAAAGAGGGGTGGGAGGGGTGGGGGGGAAGGAAAAAATAAAGGAATGAATCAAACACTATTATCCTATGTAAAAGTATGACTACGCAAATGGTATGCCTTTACTTCATGTACAAACAGAGAAACAGTATGTATCACATTTGTGTACAATAATAAAAATTAAAAAAAGATGTACTCTTAGAAAAAAGCAAAGCAAAACACAAAAAAAGAATGATGTTGGCCATGGGCTTAGCATAGATAGCCTTTACAATGTTGAGTTATGTTCCTACTATTCCTTTTTTTTCTAGGGTTTTAAGCATGAAGGGGTGCTGTGTTTTATCAATCGCTTTCTCAGCAGATTGAAATAATCATGTGATTCTTAACTTTAAGTCTATTGATGTGATGAATTACATTTATTGATTTCTGGATGTTGAACCAACCTTGCATCCCTGGGATAATCCCCACTTGATTATGGTGCACTATTTTTTTAATATATTTTTGTATACGATTTGCCAGAATTTTGCTAAGGATTTTTGCATCTGTGTTCATCAGGGATATTGGTCTAGTTTTCTCTCCTTGGTGTGTCTTTGTCTGGTTTTGATATCAGAGTGATACTAGCCTCATAGAATGAATTTGGAAGGGTTCCCTCCTTTTCTATTTCCTGGAATACTTTGAGGAGTATTGGTATCAGTTCTTCTTTAGAGATCTTAAAGAATTTGGCTGAGAATCCATCTGATCCTGGGCTTTTCTTGGTTGGTAGGCTTTTGATGGCTTTTATTTCAGTGCTTGAAATTGATCTGTTTAGATTGGGTATGTCTTCCTGATTCAGTTTGGGAAGAGCATATGTCTCTAAAAATTTGTAAATGTCCTCATGATTTTCTATTTTATTAGAGTGTAGATTTTCAAAGTAGCTTCTAATTATGTTATGTATTTCAATGGTGTCTATTGTGATCTTTCCTTTTTCATCATGAATTCTAGTAATTTGAGTTTTCTCTCTCCTCCTCATTAATGTGGCTTAGGGGTTTATCAATTTTGTTTACTTTTTCAAATAACCAACTTTTTGTTTTGTCAATTTTTTGAATTATTTCTCTTGTTTCAATTTCATTGATTTCAGCTCTGATTTTAATTATTTTCTGTCTTCTACTATTTTTGTTGTTGATTTGTTATTCTTTTTCTAGGGTTTTGAGATGTAATGTTAGGTCATTTCGTCGTTGATTTTTTATTTTTTTTTATGTATGAGCTCAATGCAATGAACTCTCCTCTTAGTACTGCTTTCATAGTGTCCCAGAGATTTTGATATGCTGTGTCATTGTTCTCAATTACCATTAAGATTTTTTTTATTTCTTCCCTGATGTCCTCTGTTATCATTGCATCATTCAATAGCATACTATTTAGTCTTCAGGTGTATGAGTAGTTTTTGTTTGTTATTTTGTGTTCATTTCTAATTGCATTCCATTTCTGATAGGATACAGGGTAGGATTTCTATTTTTTTGTATTTACTAATGGCTTCTTTGTGGCATAGCATATTGTCTATTTTGGAGAAGGATCCATGAGAATAAAGTATATTCACTTGATGATGGCTAAATACTGTGTAAATATCCCTTAAGTCTATATCATTGATTGTATTATTTAGTTCTATAGTTTCTTTGTTCAGTTTTTGTTTGGAGGATCTCTCCAGTGATTAGAGTGGTGTATTAAAGTCTCCCACTATTAATGTATTTTGGTCTATTTGATTCTTAAACTTGAGAAGGATTTGTTTGATATACATAGATGCTCCATTGTTTGGGGCGTAAATATTTAAAATTGTCATATCTTGCTGTTTTATGGTTCCCTGAAGCAGTATGAAATGTCCTTCTTTATCCCTTCTGATTAACTTAGGTTTGAAGTCCACTTTATCTGATATGAGGATGGAGACCTCTGCTTTTTTACTGGGTCCATGTGCATGGTATGTTTTTCCCCATCCTTTCACCTTTAGTCTGTGGATGTCTTTTTTTTATGAGATGCATCTCTTGAAGGCAGCATATTGTTAGGTCCTTCTTTTTAATCCAATCTGCCAGTCTGTGTCTTTTGATTATTGAGTTTAGGCCATTGACATTCAGCGTTTTTATTGTGATATGACTTGTATTCCTGGTCATTTGGGCTTATTTTTGGTTTTTAACTTGACTTGGTTTCTCCTTTTTTTTTTAAATAGCATTTATTTTTTAAATGTTAATGTGTGCATTACAGGAAAAACAAAAGCACAAGCAAAGAACAAAGTCATCCAGTCACAAGCAGCTTAGTTGGACGTGTCCCTGCAGGTCGTGCATATACATACACAATATCCCATTTTGTGATTGAGATTGTAGTGTGTATCATGCTTTTCCACACATCATGAATATTCACCAATTCAAAATCCCAAAGCTACATGAGTATTTTTGATAACCAAGAATACACTATACCAACTCAATCTGTTATCCTTTCTTGAGGACAAAAATTTCACTGAAGACAGAAATGGCAACAGGCCTCTAGGATAGACATATTTGCAGAGTTACAACTAAAATAATGCATTCCCTTAATGTTCAATTTAAAATGAGACAAAGCAACAGGATACACCAAGCTTGTTTCATTACCAGATTTCTACTAAAGTATTAGCAAGAATGCATGTTCCCAGTGAATTAAAGTATTACTATAGTACAGCCAGAGGATGCACAGACCAGTGGCTCACATTAAGCACTTGCTCCTGTCTTTCCCTGTGTGTGCCCCTGTGCCCCTTTGCTGCCAGCCTAACGAGCAAGTCCTGATACACACTGCCCAGAGACAAAGCAATTCCATGTTCCAGATGCATCTTTTCTATCAATTATAACAAAGTTATTTACAAATTGACTAATTCACTAGCTCTATTTTTTATGATTCACTGTTACCCTCAGGACATCTAGAAAGCTTAGATGTTGTGAAATAAAGTATGAACTTTGTGCACAATAAACACAAGTACTTTACGAAAAATGCATATAGATCTATGGTTATAATCTAAACCTGCCTTCCAGATATGGAGCTCCTAGCAAAGAGCACATCCCCTCATCCTTTCTCCTCTCCCTCAGCACCATTCCAGTGACTAAATTCAGGACTACCCCTAGCTGCAAGAGGTGGATTAACAAGGGTCATTCCCAGAAAGCAGTTCTTCCTAAAAACTAACAAGGATATTTATATAGGGTTTATTTTGCTACTTCTAACAAACTTTGGGCATTAGGACTTATCCTTTAATACCCAGCAATACTAACTGCACATATAACAATGGAACTAATATATATCTTTCACATATTCTCCAAGACATCAAGTTCAACAATTCCATTCTCCTACATGGCAACCATTTCTATATAGTAACAAAAAATACTTAAAAGGCATTACTTTAGTCCTCAACTTTTACCATGTGTTGTGCACCTTTAAACATCTAGAAACACTAGATGTTTCCAACAAGGACCTAAGTTTTAAACTATACATACAGTAGCATTGAATAAACTGCAACTTACTGAACAAAGGCTACACTCTGAAGCAAAACCCCTCTTTTTAAAGGCTAGAATTTGAAAGTGTCTTCCAAACAAGAACATTCTGGCCTAGAACCCCTTCCCCTTCCAGTCTCTTATCAACACAGGGGTCAGATATATGCATCTGTAATGCTGAGAGATGACTAACAATTTCACTTCCTAAGTGGTTTTAAGAACAGTCTTCCCTATGAATTTAACATGAAGCGTACTCAGTGTGTTAGTTTACTAACTCTACTTGTCATACACTGGCAACCTCTTTAACATCTAGATAGACTAGATGTAAATTAGGACCTGTGTCCTTTATATACACTATTTACATAGTGAAACAAAACTCAGATATAAGAGACAATGGTCAATCTTGCTTCACAGAAAATACGTTGGTATAAAGCCCTTTGCATTTTCTTTTCCTTCTTCCTCCCTGAACAGCACAAATACAACGTGTACTGCTCAGAGAACTATTTTGATCATTCCATTTCTAAAAGACAGTTTATTTCATTATGGATTTTAACAAAAAGATACCTACAAAATGTTTTATTCACTACCTCTACTTTTAACATACTTTGTGCACTTCTAAACATCTAGAAAGACTAGATGTTTCAAATAAGGACTTAAGTTTGTCCACTATGTACATAGTAGTGTTAAATAAACTACACACATGTAACAATGGTTACATCTGAAAGTGTCTTCCAAGTAGCATCACTCTGGCCTGGAATCCTTCATTTCTTCCACTTCTTTCTCCTATGTCACATGTGCCACATGAGTGTCACATGATATGTTACAATTTCACTTCCAAAAGTCCTTTTCAGAAGACTGCCTTTCTATGAATTTTAATACAAAGTGTACAAAATGTGTTAGTTTACTAACTCTACTTTTGTCATACATTGGCAACCTCTTTAATATCTAGAGACTAGATGTTATAAAATTAGGACTCCTTTGTCCAGTATATATACAATATATACAGCACAGCAAAGTTAAATGAAATGCACATCACAGGGCAATGGGTAAGCTGAAGTTTTCTAGCACACTCTTAACAAAACACCCTTGCAACAACTTCCCTCCCACCTCCCTCAACCCAGTGAACAAGTACAGACAGTATTCTGTTCAGAGGTGGTTTAACAATCCCAAACAGTATTTCCCATCACTTCTTATTTTTATTTTATTTTTATTTTTTTAAATTTATTTTTATTGTAAACAAATGGGATACATGTTGTTTCAGTTTGTACATGGAGTAATAGCATACCATTTGCATATTCATATATTTACATAGAGTAATGATGTTTGATTCATTCCATTATTTTTTTCCTTCCCCCCCACCCCTCCTACCTCTCTTTTCCCTCTATATAGTCCCTCCTTCCTCCATTCTTGTCCCCCTCCCACCCCCCATTAAGTGTCATCATCCGCTTTTCAGCGAGATCATTCCTCTTTTGAATTTTTGAGATTGGCTTATCTCACTTAACATGATATTCTCCAATTTCATCCATTTGCCTGCAAATGCCATAATTTTATTATTCTTTATAGCTGAGTAATATTTCATTGTATATATATACCACAGTTTCTTTATCCATTCATCAATTGAAGGGCATCTAGGTTGGTTCCATAATCTGGCTATTGGGAATTGATCTGCAATGAACATTGATGTGGCTGAATCTCTGTAGTATGCTGATTTTAAGTCCTTTGGGTATAGGCCGAGGAGTAGGATAGCTGGGTCAAATGGTAGGTCCATTCCAAGTTTTCTAAGGAATTTCCACACTGCTTTCCAGAGTGGCTGCACTAATTTGCATCCCCACCAGCAATGTATGAGTGTACCTTTTCCCCCACATCCTCTCCAACACCTATTGTTGCTTGTATTCTTGATAATCGCCATTCTAATTGGGGTGAGATGGAATCTTAGTGTAGTTTTGATTTGCATTTCTCTTATTACTAAAGATGGTGAACATTTTTTCATATATCTGTTGATTGCTTGTACATCTTCTGTGAAGTGTCTGTTCATTTCCTTAGCCCATTTGTTGATTGGATTATTTGTATTCTTGGTGTAGAGTTTTTTGAGTTCTTTATAGATTCTGGAAATTAGTGCTCTATCTGAAGTATGAGTGGCAAAGATTTTCTCCCACTCTGTAGGCTCTCTCTTCCCATTGCTGATAGTTTCCTTTGCTGAGAGAAAGCTATTTAGTTTGAATCTATCCCAGTTATTGATTCTTGCTTTTATTTCTTGTGCTATGGGAGTCCTGTTAAGGAAGTCTGATCCTAAGCCAACAAGGTGAAGATGTGGGCCTACTTTTTCTTCTATAAGATGCAGGATCTCTGGTCTGATTTCAAGGTCCTTGATCCATTGTGAGTTGAGTTTTGTGCAGGGTGAGAGATAGGGGTTTAGTTTCATTCTGTTGCATATGGATTTCCAGTTTTCCCAGCACCATTTGTTGAAGAGGCTATCTTTTCTCCATTACACGTTTTTGGCCCCTTTGTCTAGTATGAGAAAATTGTATTTATTTGGGTTTGTGTCCATGTCCTCTATTCTGTACCATTGATCTACCTGTCTATTTTGGTGCCAATACCGTGCCGTTTTTGTTACTATTGCTTTGTAGTATAGTTGAAGTTCTGGTATTGCAATACCCCCTGTTTCATTCTTCCTGCTAAGGATTGCTTTAGCTATTCTGGGTTTCTTATTCTTCCAGATGAATTTCATGATTGCTTGCTCTATTTCTGTGAGGTACATCATTGGGATTTTAATTGGAATTGCATTGAATCTGTATAGCACTTTTGGTAGTATGACCATTTTGACAATATTAATTCTGCCTATCCAAGAACATGGGAGATCTTTCCATCTTCTAAGGTCTTCCTTAATTTCTTTCTTCAGTGTTTTGTAGTTTTCATTGTAGAGATCTTTTACCACTTGGTTAGATTGATGCCCAAGTTTTTTTTTTTTTTTTTTGAGGCTATTGCAAATGGAGTTGTTTTCCTCATTTCCCTTTCAGCTGTTTCGTCGCTTGCGTATAAAAATGCTGTAGATTTATGTGTGTTGATTTTATAGTCTGCTATTTTGCTGAATTCATTGATGAGGTCTAGAAGTTTTCTGGAGGAGGTTTTTGGATCCTCTAAATATAGAATCATGTCATCCGCAAATAGTGACAGCTTAAGTTCCTCTTTTTCTATTCGTATCCCTTTAATTTCTTTAGTCTGCCTAATTTCTCTGGCTAGAGTTTCGAGGACAATGTTGAATAGAAGTGGTGAAAGAGGACATCCCTGTCTTGTTCCCATTTTTAAAGGGAATGGTTTCAGTTTTTCTCCATTAAGAATGATGTTGGCCATGGGCTTAGCATAAATAGCCTTTACAATGTTCAGGTATGTTCCCACTACCCCTATTTTTTCAAGTGTTTTGAGCATGAAAGGGTGTTGTATTTTGTCAAATGCTTTTCCCATCACTTTTTAAAAGCTATTTACAAAGTTTTAATTCTACCACTTCTACTTTTAAATATATCAAGCACTTCTAAATAAATAGAAGGACTAGATATTCCACATAAGAACCTGTCCACTAGGCACACAGCACTGGTAAATAAAATTGCACACGTAGCAATGGTTAGAATCTGAGGTATTTTCTAATATGACCATTTTGTCCTTGAACCTTTCTATCCTCACATCCCTCTCTTTCAGTCCGGTGGACAATTACAGGCATATGTAATGCTTAGAGATGGCTGAACAAATTCATATTCAAAAGTCATTTACAGAGGACAAGCTTCCCTATGAATTTCAACACAAAGTGTATAAAATGTGCTAATTTTACTAACTACTTGGTCATACACTGGCAATCTCTTTAACATCTGGAGACTAGATGTTGCAAAACCGGGACTCATTTGCCCATTATATACACTATATACACAGCAAAACAAAATGCACGAAACAAAGAAAATTGATGTCTGAAAATGTTCCAAGTATGAACACACTAACATATTACCTTTTGCAATTGCTTCCCTCCCACCTCCTCCATATCACTGAACAAGTGTAGACAGTACTATACTGCTCACAGAGATGGTTTAACAGTTCCCTTCCCCAAAAGACTATTTCATATGAATTTTAGCAAATAGATATTTACAAAGTGATATTTTACTATCTCTACATTTAACATACATCAGGCACTTCTAAACATCTAGCCAGACTAGATGTTTCAAGTAAGGACTCAGTTTGTCCACTATGTACATGTTCTTGAATAAACTGCACACATGTAACAATAGTTTTAATTTTAAAATGTCTTCAAAATATGAGCATTCTGGCCTGTCACTGACCCAGTGGGCTATAATGCTCAAAATTTTCAGAAGACAATCCTTCCTAGGAATTTTAACACAAAACATACAAAATTTGTTTACTAATTCTACTTTTGTCATACACTGGCAACCTCTTTAACATCTAGACAGACTAGATGCAGATTAGGATTCATTTGTCCTTTATATACACTATATACACAGCAAAGTAAAACAAAACCCATAGACATAAGGTACAAGTCTTAGCTCACGGTAGGCACACCCAGGACCAGCACACAACTCTGTATGACTCAAAAGGGGGTTTGGCTACTGCCCCCCCCAAAAAAAATTTCATAAGAATTTTAACAAAAAGAAATGTACAAAACGTGTTGTATGTTACCACTTCTACTTTTAACATATATCAGGCACTTTAGAACATCTAGAAAGCCTAGATATTTCCAAAAAAGTGCTCATCATTTTCAACTATCTACACAGTAATGAGGAATAAAATGCACACACAAAACAATGGTTACAATAGGAAAATGTCTTTTATATAAAACCAGTCTGCACAGGACCTGCTCCTCCTCACGGTCAGTCTTCTCCACGTCCTCTAACCCCCTTAACAAACGTGGACCCGCGCAGCTCCAGAGATGGGCTAAGGAATCCATTCCAAAGCCACTTGCAGGAGACATTTCCGATTTTTAAAAACAAAAGGCCATTTACAAGACGTTATTTTCTAACCATCAGACCTCGGCAACCTCTTCACATTGAGCTGTCCAGACGCAGCACACGTTGTAACAGGATGGGGGCAAGTTGAGAGCAGCTTTTTCATATTATATACACAGGCCTTCTACACACGGCCAGGACATCTCCCCAGGGTGGCGGCCATGCACGTGATGACCGCTTCTCTCAGGGAGAACCCGGATGCTGGAGGCCGCTAACCGTTCCACCCGTTGTCATCTTTGGAGGCTTTGCTCACCTTCTGGGACGGTTAAGGCCTTTGTTCGCCTGTCCCGACCAGGCGTGGTCTCGAGGAGCCGCCCCGCGTGGTCGCGGAGGACCCTCCTCTGCAGGCTCCTCTGTCCAACGCGTGGACGAGCTTTTGGGCATCCACTCTCCTCCGAGGGCCCTCGAAGCCCCTGCCGGCCTCCGTGGTGTCGGTTGGCCGCCATTCTTCCCGCCCCACCACGCCTGCCGCCACCCAAAGGCGCCACTAGCCCTGCAGCGGCTTCGGCTGGGACGAACAGGACTGGGCCCCCGAGACCCGGCCGCCCGCGGGGTCCGGGGCCAGGATCCAACAGGTCGCCACCGCCATCAGGTCATCCAGCCAGGGGAAGAGGCTCGCAGGTCCTTCACAGGCAGGGCCAGCCAGTGGGCAGTCGCAGCGGGAGCTCTGGAAGTCTCCAGGGAAGAGGCCTCGGCCTGTCCCCGGGCCCCCCAGCTCACCCGGCCTGAGGCCAGAGGGCCCCAGAGGGCCGGGAGAGCAGGCCGCACTCTGTTTCTCACCACGCTCTTGGCCGGAGCTCCGTTTCTCCTTTGATAGACTTTTCCTTTAGGGTAGTTCCTCCCTTTGCTGACTTGCATTGTTGTTTTTCACTTCCTCCTCATGAAATATTTTGCTGAGAATATTCTGTAGTGCAGGCTTTCTATTTGTAAAATCTTTTAACTTTTGTTTATCATGGAAAGATTTTATTTCATTGTCCTGTCTGAAGGTTAGTTTTGCTGGGTATAGAATTCTTGGTTGGCATCCATGTTCTTTCAGAGCTTAAAATATATTGTTCCAGGCCCCTCTTGCTTTTAAAGTCTGTGTTGAGAAATCTGCTGATATCCGTATTGGTTTCCCCTTATATGTAATCTGATTCTTTTCTCTTGCAGTCTTTAAAATCCTATCTTTATTTTGTATGTGAGGTATTTTCATTATAATGTGTCTTGGTGTGGATCTGTTGTAATTCTGTGCCCCTGGTGTTCTGTAAGCCTCTTGTATTTGATTTTCCATTTCAGTTTTCAGGTTTGGGAAATTTTCTGATATTATTTCGTTGAACAGGTTGTTCATGGCTTTGGTTTGTGTCTCTGTGCCTTCCTCAATCCCAATAATTCTTAAATTCGGTCTTTTCATGATATCCCATAATTCTTGGAGATTCTGTTCATGACTTCTTAACATCTTCTCAGTTTATTCAACTTTATTTTCAAGATTAAATATTTTGTCTCATTGTCTGAGATTCTGCCTTCCACGAGATCTATTCTGTTGGTGATGCTTTCTATTGAGTTTTTAATTTGGTTTATCATTTCTTTCATTTCAAGTATTTCTGGTTTATTTTTTTTTCTCAGAATCTCTATCTCTTTATTGAAGTGTTCTTTTGCTTACTGCATTTACTCTTTTAACTGTTTATTGGACTGGTCATGCATTGCCTGCATTTGCTCTCTTATTTTGTCTTTTTCTTCATGGATCATTTCAAGTATGCAGATTCTAAACTCTTTTTCTGTCATTTCTACTGCCATGCTGTCATTGGAGTCTATCACAATAGCATCTTGGTTTGTTAGGGACCCTTTCTTCCCCTGTTTTTTCATAGTGTTCTATATATTTCTGTCTAGCAGTGAAGATCAGAGATACTGAAGTTCCCCACTTGCAGGCTTATTATGACCCTGCATTTTTCCACTACCTGTCCTTTGAAGGGGAGATCAATACCAGTAGCACCCAATACAGAGAAAATGCAGACCCGAACCAGAGAGCCCCTATAACGACTTTAACATTATTGTAAAGAACAGGATCAATTCAATTACTATTTACAATATTTCTAGTTGTGAACAAGAGGATGGGGAAGGGTGTAGGATGTAAGTGAGTAAATAGAGGTACCTGTCAAAGGGCCTCCAGTCTCCTGTAGGTGTCTCAGGAAGAAAGCTGCCCTTCCAATGATGATGGCCAGGCCCTCAGGAATAATTAAAAATGCCTGCACCAGCCTCCAAAGAAGCTGGGGAGACCCAGCGAGGGTGTGCTGAGTCAGCACAGAGGCAGGCACAGTGTCCCTCAGCAGTAGCGGGGCAGGGCTGCAGGCTCAACCACCAGCTTCTGACCTCAGTGTGGGGGCGGATTGGGGGGCTCAGTGCTGGGTCCAACCTTGGTGTTTGGGGGTGTCTGACCTCCGTGTGTGTGTGTGTGTGTGAAGTGGCTCAGCGATGGTGTCCAACCTCAATGTGTCTCTCCTTTTATTTATTTAAAAAAATTTTTTTTATTAGTTATTGGTGAACCTTTATTTATTTGCATGTAGTGCTGACAATTGAACCCAGTGCTTAGCACATGGTAGGCAAGTGCTCTACCACTGAGCCACAATCCCAACCCAGTATATATATTTTTCTTTTCTTTCTTTCTTTCTTTCTTTCTTTCTTTTTTTTTTTTTTTTTTTTGTGGTGCTGGGGATTGAACCCAGGGCCTCATGCTTGTGAGGCAAACACTCTACCAACTGAGCTATATCCCCAGCCCTATACTTTTAAATTAAAAGTGCAATAACATGAATAATAAAATGGTCTTAATCCCACCTCTAAAACCACCCAGGGAAAATATAGTGAATAAAAATACTGGATTAAAATCATACCAAAAAAATTTTTTTTTTGGTACCAGGGATTGAACCCAGGGGCACTTAACTGCTGAGCCGCATCCCCAACCCTTTTTGTGTTTTATTTAGGGTCAGGGTCTCACTGCTTAGGGCCTTTCTAAGTTGCTGAGGCTCTTTGAACTCATGATCCTTCTGCTTCAGCCTGCAGAGCAGCTGGAATTACAGGAGTGCTCCATCACGCCTGACTGTAATCACATTCTTGAGGTTAAAAATTTTGACTCTATACTTGCAAGAGATAGGGCATTATATTATTTGACCTATGCTCCTTTTTGAAAGTATGGAACAAAATTTAAAAACTAAGCTATTTTTTGTAATCTGAACTTCTGTGTACACCACAAAGAGGAAGTATGAGACAAGTGGGAGACTGATTCTCTTCCTCTTTTGCATTTTATGCTATGCTGTCTCGACAACTATTATTTTCCCTCAAGAAATACTAACATGTGTGTTTGTGTGTGTGTGTGCTGGTTCAACTGTTTTGTGCTGGACAATTGAGAGGACAGAGTAGAGCGTCTGAAAATTCCACCTGTGGGATCCACAGTGAAGGACTGGGGATAGTAGCGGGTATCACTGAAAGTCCCACTCAGCTATGGCCTGCATTCTCCACCTCACACACACTGAGTTGGGGTTCCAGATTCTGATCCTCAGTGGGCAGAAGGCAAGATGTACTGGGGGCCAGATCAGTCCCTATGGGTAGAGAGCCTGGGTATTTTAGAGAGAGGGCAGAGGGAATATAAGGTGGGCAGGAGAGTCAAGAGACATTTGCAAGGGGTTTGATTTCTTCACACAGTCTTAATTGTACCCCTTCTGTATTGAATTCCCTTGAGGTTCCTCCACCCCATTCAGTAAAGTTAGACATGTGTGGACAATGTTGTGGGGTACTTTCTGGGAGGACAATAAGATCAACCTTCACCCTAGTGCCTAGGAAAGTGAGTGCCATCTTCTCACAGGAAGTGGAATGGAAAGCCGTGGCCCAGGGAGAAGGAGGGGCCCACAGCGGAGCCAGGAGTGTTACTACTTGAATCCAGGGGTCCAACAAACCAGATCTGGTCACTCGCTGTAAAAACTAAACAGAAAAGTCATCAGTGAAAAGCAGGAAAGGAAACTAACCAATACAGCCATATTGGGAAGGCAAAGTGAGATCCAGCATCTCAGTCCTGTCTTCAGGGTGCTAACAGGAGTTGTAGGTTTAAATACAGGAGGAATTGGGGTGGGGGGCAAGAGGTGTGCGGAATTAAGCAGCCTTGGTCAAGCTGTGCTCTAGCTGACCATTCTCTCAGTTCTGCTTCCATGAGGTGGAAGTTCTTATTGCTCCAGGGGCAATTTCTTCTTGCTGTTCAGACCTGTGATCCTGGAAGGGGGCAATTTGGTTACCATGAGAGGATTGTTCCTGCTTAGGGAACCATCTCATCGTGGGATGATTTCCTAGAAGGCATAGGACAAAGACAGAAGATTTGTAGTTGCTACTCCTGAGTTCTGAAACAGAATGGAAGAGAATGCTTTAAGATGACAGTCAAATGTCTCTGAAAATATGTGTCCTGAAGGGCGATGAGCTAGGTTAGGTCAATTTAGGGATAATAGGCCTTGTATTACTAGATTTTAGGTGAACTTTGCTTAAATGATTAACACTGCCTCTTAAGGTAATCAAGGAGACAGATGCAAAATGAAAATAAAGATGCCAAGCTTTACCCTGCTTTCAGTTACCCACTGGGCCTTGGTGGGCCTAAGACTTGTTTTGACTGCTTTTAGCAAAGACAGCCTCTTTAAGTCTCTTTTACAAGGGCAGAGCTGGGGAAACACTCAGTAAGCTGCTCCTGAGTGATACCAGAAGGAAACTGATTTCCTCATATTTACAGGAGAGAACCCAGGCTGCAGCCCCTCAGTAATGGTCTTATGTGAGAAATGCCACATAAGCCACATGCCCTATTGTGAGTCAAAGAAGGGAACCGTTGGCTATTATTCTGCACAATTACTATATGACAGAAACTAGTTCTGCATGCACCATGCTTTGCATGGGGAGAAAAAGACCCTGGATTTAAGATGTTGCAGTATTCTAAAATGATAAGAATTGCATTGCAGGAAAAATGGAATGGCGGGACTGGATAGTCGGGCAACCACCAGAGGTCAGTTTCTTACCATCAAAACTACAGCACTTAATTCATTGATCGCTGTAATCTAAGATCTTTTCTAAGCTTGAGTCAGCAAAGAATTTTCACCATGGCCTTTAAGGTAAGGCAAATGACACTGCCATACAGTCAGGAAGAGAAAGGTTTGGACCCTGTAATTCTGAATCAGCAAACCTCAGAAGAACCCTGAAAAAACAATCAACATGCATTTGAAAAAGATTCCAGGGCTAGCCAAACTATTAAGGATCTCTTGTGTTCATAAGAGTTTGTATTGCTTTTTCTAACTTCTGTCTATGGAAAGAAACCCAGAGGTTAAAATGAAAGCAGAACTGAGTTTCATTTGGAAATTACATTACAGTTAGAATGCAGAACATGGAGATAGGAATGCACGTGCTATGTAAACTGCAGATGTAGTCGTCAAAGAGATTAAGGCAAGGAGAAGTAGTAAAAGGCAAAAATGAGAAGCACTATGCAAGATATCTTGAAACAACAATCTCTGGTTACAAGGATTATAGTAAGGGTGATGCCAGTCTGAGGTTGATATCCTCATAGAAGCACTTTTTGTACAAGGTTGCAGTAACCTTTGTGCAAGGTTGTGATTCCAGCTGAGTCTTTTGTAATAGTAACTATCAGGCAAACATGCGTTAAGAACCCTTCTTTCATCATCTCTTGACTTTGTTTTGTTAGGTGTAACATAAGCAACTCCATTTTGATTCTGACATCTTTCGCACTACTCACCACTCTAAAGACTATGCTAATTTTGAAGGAGGTTTCTTCCTCTCCAGTAGCAAAATCCAACATCTTTTATATTTCTATGATTCCTAGACAAGCACAAGTGTGAGTAGCAGGAAAACCACAAAGAATTGTCTTTATTTATTTGGGAATCTTTGCAAAAAAGCAAAAGAATATAGTCATACTTTTGTGGTGCTAATCATCAGAAATCAAGGGCAGAAGCATGTGATCTTTTTTGTATGTCCTCAAGTGCCAATAACTGATTATGGTACTGAATTGGAAAACCGATCAACATTTCAGGTAAAAAGAAACTGGTAGCATAAGATTTTCTTCTGACAATTTGAACAGGTTTTCATTATTTCTTTGACCAATAGGAATTAAATACAGACTAAATGCAGGAGACTGGACTAGGTCCTATAGGAGGACTTGAAATAGCTGGAGGTCAGTTGTCCTTTCAAACCAGATATATCAGTCATGACACTTTTAGGAATCCTATCTGATGGTTCTAAGATGCACATTTGTCCAGTTTGAGGCTTCTTAGCTCTGATGGCATCTGATGATCCTCCTGTCCTGATGTAGCTGTCACTGCTTACCTACACTGTGACCACGGGCATCACTGTTCAGATTATCTCATCAACTGAGTCACAAGCATTTTGGGGATCAGACCTGTACAGTTTAATACATTATATCAGTATTAACAGCACCCAATGCAAACGATATACAGCCTTAAACCAAGTAGCTCCTATTAAGACAGCAGGCACTTCTCTCCCAGGAGGTCCTGAGGACCGTGCACCTGTCGTGGAGAGCTGCTCTGTATCGGCGGATCAGGACCAGGCACTGAGAGCTGTGGCCGGCCACGTAGCTGTGAATTCTGGGCTGGGTTGGTGGCTAGGGAGGGGTTAGGAGACTGGGGATTGGGGAGCTTGAGGGCCTTGTTGGGTGCTGGACTGATACTGGACCTGATGGGACCAGGGGATCAGTGGATACCAGACTGGGGAGGGAGTTGGGGACCAGGCTGGTGCCAGGACCCAGTGAGAGCTGGCCCGAGTGGGTGCCAGACCAGCTGGCTGGGTGAACTGAGAGCAAGATGCCCTTACACCCTCCTCCAACCTTCCCACCTACTGTAGCCAGCCCCAGTTACATGTGATGGGTTCACCTCAGGCAAACACCCACCCCTGATTACCCAGTGCTTGGGATAGAACCCAGAACCCTGCACATGCCAGGCAAGTGCTCTATCCCTGAGCCACACTCCCAGCCCACAATCCACCTTCAAAGTCAGTTTAACTAACCCCACTCATTGGTTCAGGTGCTTGAACGATGGATGTGTAAATGGTTGAATGAGTGAAACACTTTGTGTTTTATGGGGTTCTTTCCTCAGTACAACACTTAATATATAGAAATTCCCATTTATTTTATATAGTCAAATTTATTTGTACTTTCCTTTTGGCTTGTGAGCTTCATATAATGATTTGAAACCCCATTTTGTTTCCAGAGTCATTAAAAAAAACTCACTCATTTTCTTCTAACAGTTTTTATATTTTGACTCTGAAATTTTAGATTCATCTAAAATATGTTTTGAAATATGAAATGATGTAGGAAAGGCAATGATTATGTTAAGATCAGACAATTATGCTCTGGAATACAGCTTCTGACCTTTGTATTTCTGAAAAATGCTAATACCAGGGTATGGGGAGAGGAAGGTGGAAGCCCAAGGAAGTAGAGCTGCTTGAGTTCCAGAGTGTATTTAATTTGGGAGTATGTCAACAGTACTCATTGCTTTTGAAAACCATGTGCTGTCAGTGATTTTGTGGAAGAAAATAATAATCCAGTTCATAAAAAGGAAAGTAAATACATCAATCTTAATTGGTTAAACAAATAGGATTTTATTATTGCTGTTAGGAAGCATCTAATCTTGACCACATTTGAATAGCACCTTATGTGCTATTTAAATAAGATACTCTTGTGGATTCTAATCAAGTTCCTGCTCACAAACAAGCCAATACAATACTTACTGTGGTCTATGCAATCAGACAAAAATAAATGGCATCACACCAAACTGATCCAACTATTCATGTGGGGTGAACTTTCTAATTATTGGCCTAACTCACTTGTTGGTTATCTGTGGGAAAACAGTTAACAACAAGAAAAAGAAGTTAGAAGGTGTTGTTAGCAAAGGAAGACGGAAGTGCTACCGAGAGGCCAGAACCCTGAAAGAAACAGACACGTACAGTGAAAAGCAAACAGAATTAATTATGGGAGTATCAGGAAAAACCAACTACACTATCAAATGAGTGGCACAACAAGGAAGTCAGACCTTTCTGGGGTCATAGCAAGCAGGATACTAATGCCAAAGGATTAGGATTGCTCTGGAGGGTGTTGATTGAATACAGGAAAGCTCGAATTAGTTGGCATTCCAGTTTCCACACTTGTTAGTGCCTGAAAATGAAAATAACTAATTCATATTTTCTAGCCTGCACTTTGCAATGAAAAGGAATGGGGAATCAGATAATATCCGGGATTTGTGCCTGAAGTTGCTTTCAAGGGGCCTCTCTTAGGCACATTCAGCCTGATTATGAACCTCTTTTGAAACTATTTCCCTGACTTACTATATGATTTAAATAAGCTACTTGGCTTTCCTTATTTATTTATTTTTTATTTTGAGACAGGGTCTAAGTTGCTCAGGGCCTTACCTAAATTGCTGAGGCTGATCTCAAACATGCAATCCTCCCACCTCAGCTTCCCGAGCTGCTGAGATTATAGGCATGCACTGCTGTGCCTGGCTTTACTTGGCTGTTGTAGACCTCAGTTTCCTCAGTGTGTAGTGACCCCCAACCCTATTTCTGAATATAAAAGGCCAGTCATGTCAGTTCAGCTGTTCAGTGGTCCTGCTACCTGCCATCTTCATCTGGAAGCAATAGGTCAGAGCCATAGATCAAGAATCCTTATTTGGCAGTGGAGTTCACCAGGGATGGAAGGAAGAAGCCAAAGACTGGCAGCAAGGAGGCCGGATGGAAGGAAGAAGCCAAAGACTGGCAGCAAGGAGGCCAGCTGCAAGACACTGCCCTGGTCCAGGTGGAAATGCTAGAGCCAAATCAATCAATAATGCTGGGGATAAGAAGAGCAATGGTTGCAAGAGACAGGAAAGATGTAAAAACACCACAGAGATATATCTAAGAAGACTTGGAAGACAAACGTGAAAGCTAAGGTACTTCTTGCCCAAAGTTCACACTGGTGACCCTTCAGCCATACCAGACTAGAAAGGAAAATTCACTTGAGCTAAACTGTAGCTTTCCCAAAATTAAAAACATGACTGTCTACAAATACACATTGAACATGTCAAAAATTTAACTCGACTCACTAATTAATGAGAGAGGCAGTAAGACAGTAAGTCTGGTTCAAAGAGCAAATAAATAATTGTAGATCTTTATAAATGAATGGTAGAATAAAGTTCCTGGGTCAGATACCAAACTCTTTAATACCCTGTGGGGTGATACAAAACCATAAGGTTTGGGGATCTCTCTTCTACTGGGCAGAAATTATTCACATCTCTACCAAACGAGACCTGGAAGTTAACATGCAACTTGACTGAATATGAGCCCTTTATGAATAAATAGCCAAGAGGGAAGTCAAACAGGTATATTCTTCTAGAGTGGTTCTCAGCCAGGGATGATTTGGCCTCCCTGAAGTACACTGGCATCATATGGAGACATCTTCAGTCACAACGTGAGATTGGAGGGGCATCTACTGGTATGTAGTGGGTGGAGGCCATGGATGCTGCTAAACAATCCTACAATGACCAAGACAGTTCCCATGACAAAGAATTACCCAGCCCAACCTGTCACTAGTAAGGAGGTTGAGAAGCTCTGCCCTAGACAATTAAATAATCCTTGAGTGACTGTTAAAGAATGTCCTCCTATGATATTGTGCATGCTGCCCACTTTTTTTCTTATTTCTATCTTTTAAGTAATTTTTCTTAATAGGCATGTATATGTATATATAAATGTTTACACACACATATATATGCACATATATATTATACTTTAAATATGTGCAGTTTACTAAGTGACAATTATACTTCATTAAAGACTTTTTAAAAAAGAACTGTAGAATCTCCAGGACCAGCCCAACCAGTGCAACCCTGTGTCCCCTGTGTGGAGTGCAGATGTGCCTTACTGTGGCTCCTCACCTACCAATACCTTGGGACGCCTTTTCCACCATCTTGGATTATTCCTACCACCACTGCTGCCATCTTTATTTGGGGTAGCTTCCATCTGGGGACACCTGCTGGAGACCAGGAGCTCATTATCAAGGTTCCTATAGGTTAGCTGCAGCTGCTATCACCAACTTGGGCCATGGCTCCTTACATCCAGAGATAATAGCCAGGACCTGAACGATCATCACCAAGGGTCCTGCAGGATTGGTTGCATCTGAGCTATCCCTGCTAGGTGTGCTAATAGCCACCATCTTACTGCAGAGGCAGGAGAGAGCCTTGTAAGGCATTGGTAGGTGGGAAAAGGGTGTGAGGGCATCTTGATCCCAGCTCATTCAGCCAACCAGCCTGGCACCCACTGGGATCACAGAGAAAACTCAGCCACTTGTTGGGACCTGACATCAGCCTGGTCCATGATTCCACCGGACACACCTGGTTCTGCTGGTTTGGCAATCAACAGGGCCCTCTGGCTTCTCAACCCCAAGTCTTCCAATCATCCCCTAGTCCACAACATGCCCAGTGCCTGCAGCTATGAGGCTGACCCAGAGCTTTCAATGCCTGGTCCTGATTTGCCCAATACACAACAGCTTTCTGAGACAGGCACACAGGTCCTGGCCCTCAGCCCTCAGGACCTCCAGGGAGAGAGGCCCCGATTGGGAAATCAAAAGGGCAGGGGCAGGAGAGATACAATTTAGGAACTAAATTATAGATCAGGAATTGTGAGATCCACAAGTGAGGGAAGGGGCTAAGACCAGGCTCCTGTGTCCCACGAGTGGACCTCAAAGGAGAGTCCTGGGGTGCAGCCTTCCAGAGGGACTGGCAATTACTATACCCTGTCTCCAGGAGTCCCACCTTCAAGTCTAATCCTCACACCTTAGTAACTGTCATCATCCTGAGGGTGGAGTTACTTGCAAACTCCAGACAACCTGCCTGTCAGAAGAGAAGGGAGGCAGAGAAAATACTGAACTCCAACAGAAAAAATTGTTCCATTTTCCTTCAAGACTCTTTTTTCTTTTTCTCTTCTCCATTTTTTTCTTTTTTTGTTTACTACTCTCACATCCCTATCATCTTTGAAATCAAGCACCTTTCATGCATCAGGCTACTGAAGACTGGGAGGTTTGAATAGTATATTACAGTTTTGCTGTAGATTTTTTATTTTTATTTTTCTCACTCTGTTTTCCTCTTATTTATTGGTTTCCTTGGAATCTCTTTCTCCTTTTCTTCTAAAAACAACTTCTTTTGATTCCACTTTTACCCTTCCTATGATCTAGTAACTCTACATTCTCACTACTTACCTCATTAACATTACATCTTACACACTCTCGCATTCTCTTTGTCCACCATTAGAAACTGTAGACCTTATTGCAAACCTATTGTTTATCCTACAGATAATAATCAAACACATCATCAGTTTATTATGACAATACTGTTAACTTCTTAATAGGGGCTATTTGGTTTAAGGTCATATTGTTTGCATTGCATGTTGTTAATATTGATCTCCCCCTTAAAAATGAGGCATTAAAAACCTGCAGGGACACTATAAATCTACAGGGGGGAACCATAGTACCTCAGATCCAAACTCCTAGAGAGGAAGATATATGAACAGCATGAAAAAACAAGGGAATAAAAGCACCCCAAACAAACCAAGATGCTATATTAATAGAATCCATTGACATCACAGTAGAAGAAATGTCAGAAAAGGAGTTCAGAATGTGCATAATTAAAATGATCCACAAAGTAAAGGATGATATAAGAGAGCAAATGCAGGCAATAAAAGATCACTTCAATAAACAGTTAAAACAGCAAATGCAGGAAGCAAAAGAGCACTTCAATAAAGAGATAGAGATTCTGGAAAAAAACCCAAACAAATACTTGAAATTAAGGAAACAATAAGCTAAATTAAAAACTCCATAGAAAGCATCATCAACAAACTATATCACTTGGAAGACAGAACCTCAGACAATGAAGACAAAATATTTAATCTTGAAAATAAAGTTGACCATACAGAGAAGATGGTAAGAAATCATGAACTGAACATCCAAGAACTATGGGATATCATGAAAAGACCAAATTTAAGAATTGAGATTGAGGAAGGCACAGAGATACAAACCAAAGGAATGAACACCCTATTCAATGAAATAATATCAGAAAATTTCCCAAACCTGAAGAATGAAATGGAAAATCAAATACAAGAAGCTTACAGGACACCAAATGTACAAAATTATAATGACCCACACCAAGGCACAGTATAATGAAAATGCTCAACATATAAAATATAGAATTTTAAAGGCTGTGAGAGAAAAATATCAGTTTATATATAGGGAGAAACCAATTCAGATCTCAGCTGATTTCTCTACACAGACCCTAAAAGCTAGGAGGGCCTGGAACAACATATTTCAAACTCTGAAAGAACGTGGATGCCAACCACAAATCTTATATCCAGAAAAACTAACCTTCAGATTTTATGATGAAATAAAAACCTCCCATGATAAACAAAAGTTAAAAGAATTTACAAATAAAAAGCCTGAACTAAAGAACATTCTCAGCAAAATATTCCATGAATAGGAAATGAAAAACAACAATGAAAGTCAGCAAAGGGAGGAATACACTAAAGCAAAAGTCAATCAAAGGAGAAACCAAGTCAAGTTAAAAACCAAAAATAAGCCAAAATGACCAGGAATACGAATCACATCTCAAAAATGTTCACGGCCTAAACTCATCAAGCAAAAGACATAGACTGGCAGATTGGATTAAAAAACAAGACCCAAAATATGCTGTCTCCAACAGATGCAAAGACATCCACAGATGAAAGGATGAAAGGATGGGAAAAAACAAATCACTCACATGGATCATGTAAACAAGCAGGGATTTCTATCCTCATATCAGATAAAAGTGGACTTCAAGCCAAAGTTAATCAGAAAGGACAAAGAAGGATATTTCCTACTCTTTAAGGGAAATATACATCAACAAGACATAACACTTGTAAATATTTATACCCTAAACAATGGAGCATCTATGCACATCAAAAACCCTTCTCAATTTCAAGTATCAAACAGACCACAAGGCAATAATACTGGGTGACTTTAACATACCTCTCTCACTAATGGACAGATCTTCCAAACAAAAACTGAACAAAGAAACCGTAGAACTGAATAATACAATCAATAATTTGGATTTAATGAACATATATAGAATATTTAATCCATCAATGAGCAAATACATTTTTTTCTCAATAGCACATGGATCCTTCTCTAAAACAGACCATATTAAATGCCACAAAACAACTCTTAGCCAAAATAACAAAATAGAGATAATACCCTGCATACTATCAGATCATAATGCTAAAAATTTATAGTAAGAGCAAGGGAGAAATTAATAGAGGATGGCTGTTTATATGAGAGAAGTGAGAAAAAGAATCTAGGGAGACAGGTAGGTGAGAGAAAAAAATATGTACAGACTTTTTTTTTTTTAAAGTAAAAATATAGGAATATACAACAAAACTGTCATATACTATTCAGACATCCATTACTCAATAAATTGATGCATATTTGAATTCAAAGATGGTAGAGGTATGAGAGAGTGAGCAGAAAAAAAGAAAGAAGGAAAGTCTCAATGGAAAATTGAATGATTATTTCTGTTGGCTTTCAAAAATGTTCTCAGCTTCCCTTCTCTGCAGATAGGTGGGGTTGTCTGAAGTTTGATGTTAGCTCCAGTCCAGTGGTCGCTGGACTGGTTGGGTAGGTGAGCCAATAGCAAGATGCCTTCACACCCTTTTACAGTCCATGCACCCGTTGTAGCTGGAGCCTTCTGTCCCTACACACCTCAGGATTCACTGAGTGGGAGAGAGCCCAGTTTTCTCCAGTTTCTTCAACCTGTGCTCTCCCTGAGGAACTACCTCTAGTCGCTGGCTTTGCACAAGCTTGTCAGACCCAGACTGGACCACACAAACCCAGCTGCAAGCTAATGGACCTGGGCTTCAGCTTCCCCAAACCCTGTCTTGCTGCAGTCCCATGATCTCAACGTCCTTTCAGCTTACAGAGACCACCAGGCATGCACTCACACCAAGGAGCAACCCTGCAAAGAGGCAGCCAGAATACAGCCACTACCACACCAAGCAGAAAGACCTCAGGGGCAACCAGATCTGCACGTACCCCAATGTATATCCAGGCCCTGGCCCAAGTCCCCAGACCATGGAAGCCATCCCCTGAGATGGCAGCAGTTGTGCAGCAAACCTGCAGGTCCTGGCTGTTGTCCCCAAATGGTGACAGCCATGTGTAACCGAACCTATGGGTAGTGTGACAATGGACTTCCAGGCAACAGCGGGCAGCAGGTGATCAGCTGGCCATCTGTTGGTAGTCTGCAGGCTAACAGGGGATGATTGGCAGGTGAACCTCGGGTGGTGGGCAATGGATAGGTGAAAGGCAGGTGATGGGCAGGCAAAGGGCAGGCAAATGGGCAAAAATCTCAGATCATAATGGAATGAAACTAGAAATCAATGATAAAATAAAAAAATAGAAGCTACTCAAACACCTGGGGACTAAATAGCATGCTACTGAATAATGAATGGCTAGCAGATGAAATCAGGGATAAAATTTAAAAAAATTAGAGGTAAATGAGAATAGTGATACAACATATCAAAATCTCTGGGACACCATGAAGGCAGTGCTAAGGGGAAAGTTCATTGCATTGAGCTTATTCATTAAAAGAATGGGAAGTCAAAAAGTAAATGACCTAACATTACATCTCAAAGCCTAGAAAAAGAAGAACAAATCAACACAAAAAGTAGCAGAAGAAAGGAAATAATTAAAATGCTAGCTGAAATCAATGAAATTGAAACAAAAGAAACAACAAAAAATTGACAAAACAAAAAGTTGGTTCCTTGAAAAAAATAAATAAAATTGGTAAACCCTAGCCACAATAATGGAGAGAGAAGACTCAAATTACTAAAATTTATGATGAAATACTATTGAAATACAGAGGATAACCAGAAACAATTTTGAAAATTTATATTCCAATAAATTAGAAAATCTCGAAAACATCAGCAAATTTCTAGAGACATATGACTCACTCAAACTGAATCAGGAGGACTTATAAATTTAATTTTAATTTATACAAATATATATATTTTTTGTGGTGCTAGGGATTGAACCCAGGGCCTTGTACATTGAGGCAAGCACTCTACCATATATCCCCAGCCAACTTAATTTTAATTTAAATAGATCAATTTCAAGCGATGAAGTAGAAGATGCTATCAAAGGCGTACCACCCAAGAAAAGCCCAGGACCAGAGGAATTTCCAGCTGAGTTCTACAAGACCTTTAAAGAATTAACACCTATATTCCTCAAATTATTCCATGAAATAGAAAAGGAGGGAACCCTTCCAAACTCATTCTATGAAGTTAGTATCACCCTGATACCAAAACCAAAGACACATCAAGGAAAGAAAACTTCAGGAACGCGGACAACTGGGAGCACCATAAAGGAGGCCACTTGGCACAGCGCTTGGACTCGGCGCAACCCACCCGGGCTCTGGGAGGCTGCCCAAAGGAGAAGGTGCTTGGTGAGCTGTTTGGACTGAAAGCGACCACCCCTGACACAGGGGGCTGCCCAGAGGAGAAGGAGAAATACGGGCTCCGCACGTCACTTGGACTTGGAGCAGCTGCGCCAGGGCTCCGGGCGGCTATCCGGAGGAGCAGCGTGGACTCAGGACTCAAGAAGAGGAGATATTGAGAGACTTGGGACCAACTCAAAGCAGCCGGGTGAGTGTCTCACATTGGGCAGACGTCCCAGATGGGGCAGTAGTCCCCAAACGCAGGCAACTTTGAAGTAGAACTGCCGGCGAGACGCCCCTCCCCCCACTGGAGCAGTGAACGCGGACAACTGGGAGCATCGAAAAGGAGGCCGCTCGGCACAGCGCTTGGACTCGGCACAACCCACCCAGGCTCTGGGAGGCTGCCCAAAGGAGAAGGTGTTTGGTGAGCTGTTTGGACTGAAAGCGACCACCGCTGAACACAGGGGGCTGCCCAGAGGAGAAGGAGAAATACGGGCTCGGCAGGTCGCTTGGAATTGGAGCAGCTGTGCCAGGGCTCTGGGCAGCTATCCGGTGGAACAGCGTGGTGAGTGGTTTGGTTGCAGAGCATCCGCTACTGAACACAGGGGGGTTGTCTGGAGAAGGAGGAGGAGCGCGGCGGGGTGCTTGGGCTCGAAGTGACTGCACCAGGGCTACGGGTGGCAGTTGGGACAAGAAGGTGCACAGTGAGTTCCTGGGACTCGTGATGCACCAGATCTCTGGGTGACTGCCTGGCGGAGAAGGAGGTGCGTGGTGGGTCACTTGGACTTAGAGCGACAGCAGGGAACACCAGGTGGCTGCCGGAGGAAAAGGCATGTGGCGGGTCACTGGGACTCGAAGCGAATGTAAGGGGCTCCAGGTGCCTGCTCAGAGGAGGGGCCGCATAGCCAGGCGAAAAGTGCAGAGCAGGGTCCCAGGGCCTAGGTGGCTTCTTGGTGGAAGAGCCCCACAGACAAACTGAGGGGCGGAGCGAAGGCTCCAGGTCTGCAGGCAGCTTCTCTGAGGAGAGGCAGCCTAAGGAGATTCATCTGCTCAGGGCGAGGCTTCCAGGCCCAGGAGGTAGGTCCGGGTCCCTGGGAACATTGCAGAAGAAGGCTGCCCAGCCCAGGCGGTAGTTGTGAATTGAATGGAACCTCTGGGAGGGAAACCGACCAGCGAGACCTCCTCCCCTGTCGGGTGAGGTTCTCCCAAAAGGACTGTAAAATCAGAGACGCAGACCCAAACTGGCCTTGCATCAGCCCACATCCTACTTCCCCTTTGGATGACCATTCATCAGCAAGTGAAGGTACCTCTGCCCACTAGCAGGGAATCTACCCCACCGGAAGGCCACCTCCCCTAGGGAGTCAGCTTCCTTGTGGAGCCCCGCATTATCAACTTCCTCTAAGACTTCAGGCTACTGAAGGCTAAGAGGGGATATACTAGAAAGCTTCAGGGATATTATAAGACAATAGAGGAAATCTGCAATATCGCAGCGGTCAACTGATACCTGAACAATATGAGAAAACAAGGAAAGAAAATGCTGCAAACAAATCTAGATGGTACATCAATGAAACCCAATGACAGCATGGCAGAAGAAATGACAGAAAGGGAGTTCAGAATGTACATAATTAAAATGATCAGGGAAGCAAATGACGAGATGAAAGAGCAAATGCAAGCATTGAATGATCACACCAATCGACAGTTAAAAGAGCAAATACAGGAAGCAAAAGATCATTTCAATAAAGAGTTAGAGATATTGAAAAAAAACCAAACAGAAATCCTTGAAATGAAGGAAACAATAAACCAAAATAAGAACGCCATAGAAAGCATAACCAATAGAATAGAACACCTGGAAGACAGAACATCAGATACTGAAGATAAAATATTTAACCTTGATAACAAAGTTGAACAAACAGAGAAGATGGTAAGAAATCATGAACAGAATCTCCAAGAACTATGGGATATCATGAAAAGGCCAAATTTAAGAATTATTGGAATTGAGGAAGGCTTAGAGAAACAGACCAAAGGAATGAACAATCTATTCAATGAAATACTATCAGAAAATTTCCCAAATCTGAAGAATGAAATGGAAGATCAAGTACAAGAGGCTTATAGGACTCCAAATATACAAAATTACAACAGACCCACACCAAGGCACATTATAATGAAAATACCTAACATACAAAATAAAGACAGAATTTTAAAGGCCGCAAGAGAGAGGAATCAAATTACATTCAGGGGGAAACCAATACGGATATCAGCAGATTTTTCAATCCAGACCCTAAAAGCTAGAAGGGCCTGGAACAACATTTTTCAAGCCCTGAAAGAAAATGGATGCCAACCAAGAATCTTATACCCAGCAAAACTTACCTTCAAATTTGATGATGAAATAAAATCCTTCCATGATAAACAAAAGCTAAAAGAATTTACAAAAAGAAAGCCAATATTACAGAACATTCTCAGCAAAATATTCCACGAGGAAGAGATGAAAAACAAAGAAACAAATCAGCAAAGGGAGGAACTATCCTAAAGGAATTGTCAAATAAAGGAAGAACCAAGTCGTCTCAAAATAAATAAATAAATAAATAAATAAAATGAACCAAATGACCGGGAATACTAATCATATCTCAATAATAACCCTGAATATTAATGGCCTGAACTCATCAATCAAAAGACATAGACTGGCAGATTGGATTAAAAAGAAAGATCCAACAATATGTTGCCTGCAAGAGACTCACCTCGTAGAAAGAGATACCCATAGACTAAAGGTGAAAGGATGAGGGAAAACATACCATGCACATGGACTCAGCAAAAAAGCTGGGGTATCCATCCTCATTTCAGATAATGTGGACTTCAAGTCAAAACTAGTCAGAAGGGATAAAGAAGGACATTACATACTGCTTAAGGGAACCATAAATCAGCAAGATATAACAATCATAAACATCTATGCCCCAAACAGTGGCTCATCCATGTATGTCAAACAAATCCTTCTCAATTTCAGAAACCAAATAGACCATAACACAATAATACTAGGTGATTTTAACACGCCTCTCTCACCACTGGACAGATCTTCCAAACAAAAATTGAACAAAGAAACCATAGATCTCAATAACACAATCAATAATTTAAACTTAACGGACATTTATAGAATATACCATCCAACCAAGAGCGAATACACTTTCTTCTCAGCAGCACATGGATCCTTCTCTAAAATAGACCATATATTATGCCACAAAGCTAATGTAAGCAAATACAAGAAGATAGAGACACTACCTTGCATTCTATCAGATCATAATGGATTGAAGTTAGAAATAAATGAAAGAATAAAAAACAGAAGCTACTCCAACACCTGGAGATTAAACAATATGCTATTACATGATGAATGGATAACAGAAGATATTAGGAAGGAAATTAAAAAATTCTTAGAGGTAAATGAGAACAAAGAAACATCATATCAAAATCTCTGGGACACTATGAAAGCAGTACTTAGAGGAAAATTTATTTCATGGAGCGCATTCAATAAAAGAAGTAAAAATCAACAAATAAACAACCTAACACTACAGCTCAAAGCCCTAGAAAAAGAAGAACAGACCAGCACCAAAAGTAGTAGAAGACAGGAAATAGTTAAACTCAGAGCTGAAATCAACGAAATTGAAACAAAAGAAACAATACAAAAAATTGACAAAATAAATAGTTGGTTCTTTGAAAAAATAAACAAAATTGATAAACCCTTAGCCACTCTAACAAAGAGAAGACGAGAGAAAACCCAAATCACTAAAATTCGGAATGAACAAGGAAATATCACAACAGACACGACTGAAATACAAAACATAATTAAAGCTATTTTGAAAATCTATATTCCAACAAAATAGAAAATTTCGAAGACATCAACAGGTTTCTAGAGACATATGAATTGCCTAAATTGAACGAGGAGGACATACACAATTTAAATAGAACAATTTCAAGTAATGAAGTAGAAGAGGTCATCAAAAGCCTACCAACAAAGAAAAGTCCAGGACCAGATGGGTTCTCAGCCGAGTTCTACAAAATCTTTAAAGAAGAGCTCATTCCAATACTTCTCAAAGTATTCCATGAAATAGAAGAGGAGGGTACCCTCCCAAACTCATTCTATGAAACCAATATCACCTTGATACCCAAGCCAGACAGAAACAAATCGAGGAAAGAAAATTTCAGACCGATATCATTAATGAACATTGACGCAAAAATTCTCAACAAAATTTTAGCAAATCGCATACAAAAATATATTAAAAAGATAGTGCACCACGATCAAGTGGGTTTTATCCCAGGGATGCAAGTTTGGTTCAACATCCGGAAATCAATAAATGTAATTCACCATATCAATAGACTTAAAGTCAAGAATCACATGATTATTTCAATAGATGCAGAAAAAGCATTTGATAAAATACAGCATTCCTTCATGCTCAGAACACTAGAAAAAATAGGGATAGTGGGAACATTCCTTAACATTGTAAAGGCCATCTATGCTAAGCCCATGGCTAATATCATTCTAAACGGTGAAAAACTGAAAGCATTCCCCCTAAAAACTGGAACAAGGCAGGGATGCCCTCTTTCACCACTCCTATTCAATATCGTTCTTGAGACTCTAGCCAGAGCAATTAGACAGACCAAGGAAATTAAAGGAATACGAATAGGAAAAGAAGAACTCAAACTACCCCTATTTGCGGATGATATGATTATATACTTAGAGGAACCAGGAAATTCCACCAGAAAACTGTTAGAACTCATAATTGAATTCAGTAAAGTGGCAGGTTACAAGATCAATGCTCATAAATCCAATGCATTTTTATACATAAGTGACGAATCCTCAGAAAGAGAAATTATGAAAACTACCCCATTCACGATAGCATCGAAAAAAATAAAATACTTGGGAATCAATCTCACAAAAGAGGTGAAAGACCTCTACAATGAGAACTACAGAACACTAAAGAAAGATATTAAAGAAAACCTTAGAAGATGGAAAGATCTCCCATGTTCTTGGATAGGCCGAATTAATATTGTCAAAATGGCCATACTACCAAAAGTGCTATACAGATTCAATGCAATCCCAATTAAAATCCCAATGACGTACCTTACAGAAATAGAGCAAGCAATCATGAAATTCATCTGGAAGAATAAGAAACCCAGAATAGCTAAAGCAATCCTTCGCAGGAAAAATGAAGCAGGGGGTATCGCAATACCCGAACTTCAACTTTATTGCAAAGCAATAGTAACAAAGACGGCATGGTACTGGTATCAAAATAGACAGGTAGATCAATGGTACAGAATAGAGGACACGGACACAAACCCAAATAAATACAACTTTCTAATACTAGACAAAGGCGCCAAAAATATGCAATGGAGAAAAGATAGCCTCTTCAACAAATGGTGCTGGGAGAATTGGAAATCCATATGCAACAGAATGAAACTAAACCCATATCTCTCACCCTGCACAAAACTCAACTCAAAATGGATTAAGGACCTTGGAATCAGACCAGAGACTCTGTAGATTATTGAAGAAAAAGTAGGTCCCGATCTTCAATATGTCGGGCTAGGACCAGACTTCCTCAACAGGACTCCCATAGCACAAGAAATAAAAGCAAGAATCAATAACTGGGATAGATTCAAACTAAAAAGCTTTCTCTCAGCAAAGGAAACTATCAGTAATGTGAAGAAAGAGCCTACAGAGTGGGAGAATATCTTTGCCAATCATACTTCAGATAGAGCACTAATCTCCAGAATCTATAAAGAACTCAAAAAACTCTACACCAACAATACAAATAATCCAATCGACAAATGGGCTAAGGAAATGAACAGACACTTCACAGAAGAAGACCTACAAGCAATCAATAAACATATGAAAAAATGTTCAACATCTCTAGTAATAAGAGAAATGCAAATCAAAACTACCCTAAGATTCCATCTCACCCCAATTAGAATGGCGATTATCAAAAATACAAGCAACAGGTGTTGGCGAGGATGTGGGGAGAAAGGTACACTCATACATTGCTGGTGGGGCTACAAATTAGTGCAGCCACTCTGGAAAGCAGTGTGGAGATTCCTTAAAAAACTTGGAATGGACCCTCCATTTGACCCAGCTATCCCACTCCTTGGCCTATACCCAAAGGACTTAAAATCAGCATACTACAGAGATACAGCCACATCAATGTTCATAGCTGCTCAATTCACAATAGCCAGACTATGGAACCAACCTAGATGCTCTTCAATTGATGAGTGGATAAAGAAACAGTGGTATATATATACAATGGAATATTACTCAGCCATAAAGAATGACAAAATTATGGCATTTGCAGGCAAATGGATGAAATTGGAGAATATCATGCTAAGTGAGATAAGCCAATCTCAAAAAGCCAAAGGACGAATGATATCGCTAATAAGTGGAGGATGACACATAATGGGGGGGAGGGAAGGGTTAATGTTAGGGTTAGAGTTAGGGTTAGGGAGGGGGGCAAGTATGGAGGAAGTACTGTATAGAGGGTAAAGAGGGGTGGGAGGGGTGGGGGGAAGGGAAAAAATAACAGAATGAATCAAACAACATTACTGTATGTAAATTTATGATTACACAAATGGTATGCCTTTACGCCATGTAAAATAAAAATAAAAAAAAATAAAACAACAACAACAACAAAAAACAAAAAACAAAAAAAAAGAAAACTTCAGAGCAGGAAGTTTGCATCCCTGATGAAGATAGATGCAAAAATTCTCAATAAAATTCTGGGCAGTGGCATACAAAATTTGGGAAAATTTAGTATTATCTTTTCTTACTTATGCTTATAGTATGTGTAATACAAAGCTGCTCCCCCACCCTTTCCATTGCAGCCATTTCCCCGCCTCCCAACTACTTGTTAATCTGTGAACATCCTAGCTAGCTACTGGTTCATCAGTCAGCTTGCAAGTATCCTTCTCCGTTATGGGTCCCCTGTTAGCCCAGCGGGATTCTTAAAGGTAGCTTCACTGCCATCTTCTCTCTTGCTTTCTCTCCCCCTGACTCACTTTCTTTCTCCTCCTCCTCGCTATCCACTCTCTCTCTAGCACGTGCCCTTTCTTGTTTCCTTTCTTTTCCTCTCATTTTCTTTCTTACCCTGCAGGGAGACACTCTGTTTGCTTAATAAACTCCCTTATGTGATTTCCCGTGTCTGGCGTGGTTTCTTGGGATCCCTTACAGTATGAGGGAGGAGTATACACTTCTTTTTCCAAGTAACTGCCCTAAAGGGACTGTTCTTAACCTCTTAGAGCCCCTCGCTGGGACTCTCCCCTAGACCACACAGAGGGCACCCATGCTGGTTCATTTTCACTTGCATTTATGACCATTCCCTTTTAGTTTCACCCCCTAGGCTTCCATCATATCTAGCACATCTCTCTTTGCACTTAATACACGGCATTTTTCAGGTATTTCTCCCACACAAGCTTATGAGCTCCTTTCTCACAGGAGAAGAAATTTCTCTGGAGAAGTGTTCCAGGAGTCCCCAGAGGAGGGGGGAGCTCAACTCAGGACCAGCAAGGTTCTTGGCATTTGTGACAGAAAAGAATTTCAGCATGAGTCAGACAAAGGCATAGACAGAGGTTTATTTAGGAAGGTATATAAACATTCAAGGGAGAATGTGGGCTGTCTTGAGAGTGAGAAGCAGCCCTAACTTGGGCTGGGGGTCTAGTATTTATAGAAGGGCTGAATCAGGGGCCAGAGTGGAGGTTGACCCTGGGTGTAGCTGGACTTCACACTAGTTTTCCTGCATTTTAGTATTTCCCTTATTTTACAAGGTCAATGGTCAAAGTTTACAACTGTGTTTTCTGCATCTCAATGGCATGAGGGTGTTTCCTTTAAGATTCCATATTTTTCTCTCCTTCTCCTAAATCCCTTGAGATTAGGGGCTATCTATCAACTTTGTATCTCTAGTATTTAGAATTTTGCAGCTTCCTCCATCAATAGCTATCTGACGGATAAGTGAATAAAGCTTGGTCCCCCAGCTGCATGCCATTTAATATTCCTACCACGTAGGTCCCCCACCCCTGGGTACTGGGATTGAACCTAGAGTTGCCCTACAACTGAACTATGTTCCCAGCCCTTTTTATGTTGAAACAGAGTCTAGATAAATTGCTTAGGGTCTCACTAAGTTGTCCAGGCTGGCCTTGAATTTACTGTTCTCCTGCTTCTATCTCCCAAATCACTGGGATTATGGGCAGGCACCACCACACCTGGCTATTCCTTCCTTTTAGAAGGTTCCTTCCCAGTAACACAACAGGAGGCACATTACCCTTATCACCTCCAATTCCAACTCAGGTTACTTCCTAGAATGTTAAGCAAAGATAATTCTTTTTTTCTTTGTAGATTTAAAAATTTTTTAAAAAAACTTTTACAGACTGCATTTTGATGTGTTGTACACAAATGGGGTACAGATTTTTGTTTCTATGGTTGTGCACCATGTAGATTCATACCATTCATGCATTCATGCATGTACATAGGGTAATGATGTCTGTCTCATTCCACCATCTTTCATACCCCACCCCTCCACCCTCTCATTTCCCTCTACGTAATCTAAAGTTCCTCCATTCTTCTCTCATCCCCACCCCCCAACCCCCATTATATATCATCATCCTCTTATCAGGGAAAACATTTGGCCTTTGGTTTTTTGGGTTTGACTTATTTCACTTAGCATGATAGTCTCCAATTTCATCAATTCATTTGCAAATGCCATAATATTATTCTTCTTTATGGCTGTATAATATTCCATTGTGTATATATACCACAGTTTCTTTATCCATTCATCTGTTGAAGGGCATCTAGGTTGGTTCCAGAATCTAGCTATTGTGAACTGAGCTGCTATAAACATTGACGTGGCTGTGTTACTGTAGTTTGCTGATTTTAAGTCCCTTGGGTATAAACTGAGGAGTGAAATAACTGGGTCAAAGGTGGGTCCATTCCAAGTTTTCTGAGAATTCATCACACTGCTTTCCAGAGTGGCTGTGCCAATTTGCAACTCCATCAGCAATGTAAAAGTGTGCCTTTTTCCCCACATCTACACCAACATCTATTATTGTCTTGTGTTCCTGAAAATAGCCATTCTAATTGGAGTAAGATGAAATCTTAGAGTTCTTTCAATTTGCATTTCTCTAATTCCTAGAGATGTTGAACACTTTTTCATATATTCATTAATTGCCTGTATGTCTTCTGTAAAGTGTCCAGGTTCTTGGCCCATTTATTGATTGAGTTCTTTGTATTTTTGGTATAAAGTTTTGTAAGTTCTTTATAAATTTTGGAGATAAGTGCTCTATCTAAGAGTGTGTGGAAAAAATGTTCTCCTACTCTGTAGGCTCTCTCTTCACATTCTTGATTGTATCCTTTGCTGAGAAAAAGCTTTTTAGTTTGAATCCATCCCATTTATTGATTCTTGCTTTCATTTCTTGTGCTTTGGGAGTCTTGTTGAGGAAGTCTGATCGAAGCCAACTTGATGAAGATTCAGGCCTACTTTGTCTTCTATTAGGTAGGGGGTCTCTGGTCTAATTCCTAGGTCCTTGATCCATTTTGAGTTGAGTTTTGTGCATGGTGAGAGATAGAGGTTTAATTTCATTTTACTGCATGTGGATTTCCAGTTTTGCCAGCACCATTTGTTGAACAGGCTATCTTTTCTCCATTGTATGTTTTTGGCTCCTTTGTCTAGTATGAGGTGACTGTATTTATGTGGGTTTGTCTCTGTGTCTTCTATTCTGTACCATTGGTGTACCTGTCTATTTTGGTACCAATACCATGCCTTTTTTGTTACTATTGCTCTGTAGTATAGTTTAATGCCTGGTATTGTGATACCTCCTGCTTCACTCTTCCTGCTCAGGATTGCTTTGGCTAGTCGAGGTCTCTTCTTCTTCCAGATGAAGTTCATGATTGCTTTCTCTATTTCTATGAGGAATGTCATTGGGATTTTAATTGGAATTTCATTGAATCTGTATAGCACCTTTGGCCATTTTGACAATATTAATTCTGCCTATCCAAGAACATGGGAGGTCTTTCCATCTTCTAAGGTTTTCTTCAATTTCTTTCTTTAATGTTCTGTAGTTTTCATTGTAGAGGTCTTTCACCTCATTTGTTAGATTGATTCCCAAGTTTTTTTTTTTTTTTTTTTTTTTTTTGAGGCTACTGTGAATGGAGTGGTTTTCCTAATTTCTCTTTCAGAGGATTCATCATTTATGAATAGTAATGTATTAGATTTATGCATATTGATTTTATATCCTGCTACCTTGCTGAATTCATTTATTAGTTCTAGAAGTTTTCTAGTGGAGTTTTTTGGATCTTCTAAATATAGGCAAAGAGTGACAGCCTAAGTTCTTCTTTACCTATTTGTATCCCTTTAATTTCTTTGGTCTGTCTAATTGCTCTGACTAGTGTTTCAAGGATGGTGTTGTATAGAAGTGGTAAGAGAGGGCATCCCTGTCTTGTTACAGTTTTTAGAGGGAATACTTTCAGTTTTTCTCCATTAAGAATGATGTTGGCTGGATCAAATGGTGGTTCCATTCCAAGCTTTCTGAGGAGTCTCCATACTGCTTTCCAGAGTGGCTGCACTAATTTGCAGTCCCACCAGCAATGTATGAGTGTACCTTTTTCCCCAAATTCTCGCCAACACCTATTGTTGCTTCTGTTCTTGATAATCGCCATTCTAATTGGGGTGAGATGGAATCTTAGGGTAGTTTTGATTTGCATTTCTCTTATTACTAGAGATGTTGAACATTTTTTCATATGTTTGTTGATTGCTTGTAGATCTTCTTCTGTGAAGTGTCTGTTCATTTCCTTAGCCCATTTGTTGATTGGGTTATTTGCATTCTTGGAGTAGAGTTTTTTGAGTTCTTTATAGATTCTGGAAATTAGCGCTCTACCTGAAGTATGAGTGGCAAAGATATTCTCCCACTCTGTAGGCTCTCTCTTCACGTTACTGATAGTTTCCTTTGCTGAGAGAAAGCTTTTTAGTTTGAATCTATCCCAGTGGTTGATTCTAGCTTTTATTTCTTGTGCTATGGGAGTCCTGTTAAGGAAGTCTGATCCTAAGCCAACAAGTTGAAGGTTTGGACCTACTTTTTCTTCTATAAGATGCAGGGTCTCTGGTCTGACCCAAAGGACTTAAAATCAGCATACTACAGAGATACAGCCACATCAATGTTCATAGCTGCTCAATTCACTATAGCCAGATTGTGAAACCAACCTAGATGCCCTTCAGTTGATGAATGGATAAAGAAACTGTGGCATATATATACAATGGAATATTACTCCACCATGAAGAATGATAAAATTATGGCATTTGCAGGCAAATGGATGAAATTGGAGGATATCATGCTAAGTGAGATAAGCCAATCTCAAAAAACTAAAGGACGAATGATCTCGCTGATAAGCGGATGAGGACATATAAGGGGGGGACGGAGGGGTTAGCGTTAGGGTTAGGTTTAGGGTTAGGGATAAGGAGGGTGGTAAGAATGGAGGAAGGAAGGACTGTATAGAGGGAAAAGAGGGGTGGGAGGAGTGGGGGGAAGGGAAAAAATAACAGAATGAATCAAGCAAGATTGCCCTATGTAAATTTATGATTTTTAATTAAAAAAAAAAAAAGAATGATGTTGGCTGTGAGCTTAGCATAGATAGCCTTAACAATGTTGAGATATGTTCCTATTATCCCTATTTTTTTCTAGTGTTTTAAGCATGAAGAGATGTGTATTTTATCAAATGCTTTTTCAGCATCTATTGAAATAATCATAGGTTTCCTAACTTTAAGTCTATTGATGCGATGAATTATGTTATTGATTTCCAGATATTGAACTAACCTTGCATTCCTGGGATAAATCCCAATTGATCATGGTGCACTATCTTTTTAATATGATTTTATATGTGATTTGATAGAATTTTGCTAAGGATTTTTGCATCTATGTTCATCAGGGATATTGGTCTAAAGTTTTTTCTCCTTGATGCATCTTTGTCTGGTCTTGCTATCAGAGTGTTAATAGTTTCATAGAGTGAGTTTGGAAGGGTTCCCTCCTTTTCTATTTCCTGGAATACTTTGAGGAGTATTGGTATCAGTTCTTTAAAGGTCTTGTAGAATTCAACTGAGAATTCATCTGGTCCTGGGCTTTTCTTGGTTGGTAGGCTTTTGATGGCTTCTTCTATTTCAGTGCTTGAAATTGATCTGTTTAGATTGGGTACATCTTCCTGATTCAGTTTGGGAGGATCATATGTCTCTAAAAATTTGTCAATATCTTTGATATTTTCTATTTCATTGGAGTATAGATTTTCAGAGCAGCTTCTAATTATGTTATGTATTTCAATGGTGTCTGTTGTGATCTTTCCTTTTTCATCACAAATTCTAGGAATTTGAGTTTTCTTTCTCCTTCTCTTCATTAGTGTGCCTAAGGGTTTATCAATTTTGTTTACTTTTTCAAAGTAAAATTGTTTGGTCAATTTTTTGAATTGTTTCTCTTGTTTCAACTTCATTGATTCAGCTCTGATTTTAATTATTTCTTGACTTCTACTACTTTTTGTGTTGATCTGTTCTTCTTTTTCTAGGACTTTGAGATGTAATGTTAGGTCATATAGTTGTTGATTTTTAATTTTTTAAATGTGAGCTCAGTGCAATGAACTTTCCTCTTAGTACTGCTTTCAGAGTCCCAGAGACTTTGATATGTTGTGTCATTGTTCTCATTTACCTCTAAGAATTTTTTTATTTCTTCCCTGATATCTTCTGTTATCATTGCATAATTCAGTAGCATACTATTTAGTCTTCAGGCATATGAGTAGTTTTTGTTTGTTATTTTATGTTCATTTCTAATTGCATTCTATTATGGTCTGATAGGATACAGGGTAGGATCTCTATTTTTTTTTTTTGTATGTACTAATGGCTTCTTTGTGGCATAGTATACAGTCTATTTTGGAGAAGGATCCATGAGCTGCTGAGAAGAAAGTGTATTTGCTCAATGATGGATGAAATGCTCTCTATACAAGTCCATTAAGTATATGTCATTGATTGTATTATTTAGTTCTATAGTTTCTTTGTTCAGTTTTTGTTTGGAAGTACTATCCAGTGGTGAGAGCAGTGTGTTAAACTCATTCACTATTATTGTGATTTGGTCTATTTGATTCTTAAAATTGAGAAGGGTTTGTTTGATGTACATAGATTCTTCATTGTTTGGGGCATAAATATTTAAAATTGTTATGTCTTGCAGGTTTATGGTTCCCTGAAGCAGTATGAAATGTCCTTCTTTATCCCTTAACTTAGGTTTGAAGGCCACTTTATCTCATATGAGGATGGAGACCTCTGCTTTTTTACTGGGTCCATGTGTATGGTACGTTTTTCCCCACCCTTTCACCTTTGGTCTGTGGATGTCTTTTTTTATGAGATGCATCTCTTGAAGGAAGCATATTGTTGGGTCGTTCTTTTTAATCCAATCTGCCAGTGTATGTCTTTTGATTATTGAGTTTAGGTCATTGATTTTTATTGTGATATGATTTATATAACTGGTCATTTGGGCTTATTTTTGGTTTTTAACTTGACTTGGTTTCTCCTTTGATTGACTTTTCCTTTAGGGTAGTTCCTCCTTTTGCTGACTTGCATTGTTGTTTTCACTTCCTCCTCATAAAATATTTTGCTGAGAATGTTCTGTAGTGCAGGCTTTCTATTTGTAAATTCTTTAAACTTGTTTATTGTGAAAAGATTTTATTTTATCATCAAATCTGAAGGTTAGTTTTGCTGGATATAAGATTCTTGGTTGGCATCCATGTTTTTTCAGAGCTTGAAATATGTTGTTCCAGGCCCTTCTAGCTTTTAGGGGGCTGAGAAATCTGCTGATATCCGTATTGGTTTCCCCTTATAAATAATCTGATGCTTTTCTCTGACAGCCTTTAAAATCCTCTTATTTTGTATGTGAGGTATTTTCATTATAATGTGTCTTGGTGTGGATCTGTTGTAATTCTGTGCGCCTGGTGTTCTGTAAGCCTCTTGTATTTGATTTTCCATTTCAGTTTTTAGGTTTGGGAAATTTTATATTATTTCATTGGATATATTGTTCATTCCTTTGATTTGTATCTCTGTGCCTTCCTCAATCCCAATAATTCTTAAATTTTGTCTTTTCATGTTATCCCATAGTTCTTAGAGGTTCTGTTCATGATTTCTTACCATTTCTCTGTTTGATCAACTTTATTTTCAAGGGTAAGTATTTTGTCTTCATTGTCAGAGATTCTGTCTTACACGAGATCTACTCTGTTGGTACTGCATTCTATTGAGTTTTTTTTTCCCTTCCCCCCACCCCTCTTTTCCCTCTATACAGTCCTTCCTTCCTCCATTCTTGCCCCCCCAACCCTAACTCTAACCCTAACACTGACCCTTCCCTCCCCCCATTATGTGTCATCATCCACTTATTAGCGATATCATTCGTCCTTTGGTTTTTTGAGATTGGCTTATCTCACTTAGCATGATATTCTCCAATTTCATCCATTGGCCTGCAAATGTCATAATTTTATCATTCTTTATGGCTGAGTAATATTCCATTGTATATATATACCACAGTTTCTTTATCCATTCATCAATTGAAGGACATCTAGTTTGGTTCCACAATCTGGCTATTGTGAATTGAGCAGCTATGAACGTTGATGTGGCTGTATCTCTGTAGTATGCTGATTTTAAGTCCTTTGGGTATAGGCCAAGGAGTGGGATAGCTGGGTCAAATGGTGGTTCCATTCCAAGTTTTCTAAGGAATCTCCACACTGCTTTCCAGAGTGGCTGCACTAATTTGCAGCCCCATCAGCAATGTATGAGTGTACCTTTCTCCCCACATTCTCACCAACAACTGTTGTTGCTTCTTTTCTTGATAATCGCCATTCTAATTGGGGAAAGATGGAATCTTAGGGAGGTTTTGATTTGCATTTCTCTTATTACTAGAGATGTTGAACATTTTTCCATATGTTTGTTGATTGCTTGTAGATCTTCTTCTGTGAAGTGTCTATTCATTTCCTTAGCCCATTTGTTGACTGGACTATTTGAATTCTTGGAGTAGAGTTTTTTGAGTTCTTTATAGATTCTGGAGATTAGTGCTCTATCTGAAGTATGATTGGCAAAAATTTTCTCCCACTCTGTAGGCTCTCTCTTCGCATTGCTGATAGTTTCCTTTGCTGAGAGAAAGCTTTTTAGTTTGAATCTATCCCAGTTATTGATTCTTGCTTTTATTTCTTGTGCTATGGGAGTCCTGTTGAGGAAGTCTGGTCCTAAGCCGACATGTTGAAGATCTGGACCTACTTTTTCTTCTATAAGATGCAGGGTCTCGGGTCTGATTTCGAGGTCCTTAATCCATTTTGAGTTTAGTTTCGTGCATGGTGAAAGATATGAGTTTAGTTTCATTCTGTTGCATACGGATTTCCAATTCTCCCAGCACCATTTGTTGAAGAGGCTATCTTTTCTCCACTGCATATTTTTGGCACCTTTGTCTAGTATGAGAAAATTGTATTTATTTGGGTTTGTGTCCGTGTCCTCTATTCTGTACCATTGATCTACCTTTCTATTTTGGTATCAGTACCATGCTGTTTTTGTTACTATTGCTTTGTAGTAGAGTTGAAGATCTGGTATTGCAACACCCCCTGTTTCACTCTTCCTGCTAAGGATTGCTTTAGCTATTCTGGGTTTCTTATTCTTCCAGATGAATTTCATAATTGCTTGCTCTATTTCTGTAAGGTACGTCATTGGGATTTTAATGGAATTGCATTGAATTTGTATAGCACTTTAGGTAGTATGGCCATTTTGACAATATTAATTCTTCCTATCCAAGAACATGGGAGATCTTTCCATCTTCTAAGGTGTTCTTTAATTTCTTTCTTTAGTGTTCTGTAGTTCTCATTGTAGAGGTCTTTCACCTCTTTTGTGAGATTGATTCCCAAGTATTTTATTTTTTTCAAGGCTATTGTGAATGGGGTAGTTTTCCTAATTTCTCTTTCTGAAGATTCATCACTTATGTATAAAAATGCATTGGATTTATGAGCATTGATCTTGTAACCTGCTACTTTACTGAATTCACTTATGAGTTCTAAGAGTTTTCTGGTGGAATTTCCAGGTTCCTCTAAATATATAATCATGTCATCAGCGAACAGGGATAGTTTGAGTTCTTCTTTTCCAATTCGTATCTGTTTAATTCCAATTCGTATCCCTTTAATTTTGAGTTTTTAATTTGGTTTATTGTTTTAATTGGTTAATTTCAAGTATTTCTGGTTTTTTTGTTTTTTGTTTTTCTTTTCTTTAGAATCTCTATTTATTGAAGTGCTCTTTTGCTTCCTGCATTTGCTCTTCTGTTTATTGGGGTGATCATGCATTGATTGCATTTGTTATCTTATCTCACCTTTTGCTTCATGAATTGTTTTAATCATATAGATTCTAAACTCCTTTTCTGTCATTTTTAGTGCCATGTTGTCATTGAATTCTACCAAAATAGCATCTTGGTTTGTTAGGGACACTTTCTTCCCCTGTTTTTTCATATTGTTTCTGTATATTCCCCTGTAGTAGATCTGAGGTATTTCAGCTTCCCCCCCGCAGGTGTAATGTGACCCTGCACCTTTTCAACACATCTCCTCCCCACCGAGGGGAAGATCAATATCAGCAGCACCCCATACAAACAATATGCAGCTCTACACCAGATAGCCCCTATAAAGACATTAACAGTGTTCCAACAAACAGGATGAGTTTGATTATTATCTACAGTGTAGCCAACAGGCTTTCAATGAGCTCTACAACTTCTAGTGGTGGATGAAGAGGACAGGGAGGGGTGTAGGTTGTATCTGTTAATGGGATAAGAAGTGGGTAAATAGAGGTACCTGATCAAGGGAAGAGTGAGAGTGGGATCAAAAGAAGTTGGTCTTTAGCTTGAGAAAAGGGAGAAAGAGACCCCAAGGGAATAGGTAAATAAAAGGAAAATAGAGTGAAAAAGAGAAGAAATAAAAAATTAAAAATTTAAAAAAAATCTATCGTTCACAGTCATCCAACACTCAAACCTCCCAGTCCTCAGTATCTTTTTTTTTTTTTTTTTTTTTTTTTTTGTGGTGCTGGGGAATTGAACCCAGGGCTTGTGCTTTTGAGGCAAGCACTCTACCAACTGAACTATACCACCAGCCCAGTCCTCAGTATCTTGATGTGAGTGTGGCACCTGTCAAGGGGGCCTCCAGTCTCCTGCAGGCATCTCAGGACGGGAGTTGCTCCACTCAAAGATGGTGCCCATGCCCTCAGGGATAATTCAAAACATCTGCACCAGCCTCCAAACATGCTGGGGAGCCACAGCATGGGCACTGAATCCATGTGGGGCAGGTGGTCAGTCTCTGGGTTTGGAAGTGGCAGGTGGTCTCAAAGTCAATCCTTTAATGCTGTTTGGATTTTAATTAGCTTCAGCCTTGTGGATCATATTTTTCATGTGTACTTTACTTCAGAGAACCTCTTTCTATGAATACTCATAAGGCATATTTCCAAGACTCCAGTACTTAGAAGACCCTCACAAGGGCACTGAAGTGGTTGCTCATTCAGGAGCAGTTCATGGTGGTCTGCCACCTGCATATTCTTGTGCTGTCTTGATGGAGGAGGCAAAGGCCCAGACATGGGTCCCACCCTCAGGGAGCCTCGTGCCACCACAAGGATGAGGAGTCCATTTTGATGAGTTGGTGGCGTAGGGAGATGGAAATGGCAAGACCCAGCTGCCTGCTCGGTTGTGGCACTCAGAAGCAGGAGGGGCAGCTGAGACACTGGCAGCCAGCCCTGGCAGAAAGTGGAGTGCCATCTGTGGTGGGGAGTGAGGGAACAAGGCCCCTTTGACAAGTTGGCAAATGACTAGGCTTGCTTGGGAAGGTGAACAGAAAGAGCAAGTTGGATGATGTCACCTGGAGAAGATCATCTTCTTTCTTATCTCCATTAGTTTCCTCAGCACTCAGGAACAACAATCTATTGAGTGCCAAGCATGATGGTGCATGCCTGTAATCCTTGCTGCTTAGGAGGCTGAGGTAGGAGGATTACAAGTTTAAAGCCAGCCTCAGTAACTTAGTGAGTCTGTAAGTAACCTGGTGAGATCCTGCCCTAAAATAAAAAATAAAAAGGGATGGGGATATGGCTCAGTGGTTAAGTGTGCCTGGGTTCAATTCCTGTTTTCCTGGTACCAAACAGCAACAAAAAACTATTGAGTTCTGTGGATTTTTTCTTTCTTTTTTCCTTTCCTGTGGACTGTGTCCAGGAGGGCTGTCCAGGATGGGGTGAGGGGAGCTTTGTATGCATGGAAGTGGGTAGAGTTCTAAGGAGAAACTACAGACAATCCCTGTCTTTTAGTAAATGGGAATAGACCATGGTCTTCATTATACAACCAGGCTTGGGAATGAAGTTGATCACACTGGGTCTGTTAATCACTTATCTGTGTCCAGAGAGAACAGTCCCCTCTTTGCTAAGAGCCCGTTTTAGAAAATTAAGTAAGATTAGAGTTCAAAACACCTTTCCCATCTCCTCCAGTACCTTACCTTCAGTCTCTACCAAAGCTCAGTTCCGGCTTCACCAGCAACACATTAACTTGGTTTTCCTGCTTATCTATTCTCATGGACTGCCTCTGAGTCATGGTCTCTTCTCTAATGTTTATTGCCTTTGCTACTCATGACCTTTGATAATCATGACCTGCCCCACAAGCAGTTCTTTTTTGTTTGAGTTCCTTTACCCCTGCTGAGAATCAAAGGTAGAGCCAGATGAGTCTGGAGGCAAACTTCCCCACGAGTTCAGGACTATATGAAGATATTTAGATGCCCAAGCACTGAAAAGATGACAGCATTCGCCTCCCTCAAGCGTCCAAAGTAAAGGCAACATGAAACGAGACAGGGAGTCTAAGGGATCGAGTTTTCTCACAGTGTGTTCTAGTGTGATGTTGGTTCTGAAATAACTCTTCTTGCCCAGACTTCTAAGTCTTTCCTCCTGGTCATGAGTTTTGCCTTTTTGTTCGTCAAATAACTTTAAATTACAATCTGTGTACATCTGCGGGCAGGTCTATGAGTTCTGGTTGTAAGGAACAGAGAAACCAAATGGGGGTCATCAGGAGGAATCTAAGGGAAGCCAGTGTGAAGTTAGTGTCAACCTTAAGAGGTTCAGAGGACCCAATATTCCAACAACAGGGTCAGAGGAGGACCCAGGCAGCAAGGATCTATTCATTTTAAGTTGAATTTGCTAAGAGTACTTTTTTACTTATTTTGTTATTGTAACATTTAACTCTGTTGTGTCTGCTTCCAGGTCATGTTCTGTATCCCTATTTCCTCTTAGCGTACATACTCATAGGCATTAGAATTCTAGTGTTCCCAGAACATCTGCCAAGTCCTTCATATGTATTATCCTCTTTAATCTTCACAACAGTCTTCCAAAATAGGTATTAGCTTAGCCCTATTATGCAAGTGGGGAGGAAAGCACAGATTGACTAAAGAATATGCTCAAGGTCACACAGAAAAAAATGGCCGAGCCAGGATTCAGATCCAGCTTTATTCTGCCAAACCCACACTTGTCTCTACTAACATGCATCTGGTGTTACTAACATGTAGGTTTTTTTCAACAAAATATTTCTACAAAGTGTTAATATCATAGTACCATGTATTTTACAAATAAGAATGAAGAGCTGTTTTGGTTGTCTTAAAAATAAAATATTCAAAGAGTGTTCTCTTTTTATTGAAGGACTCTGTGGTGCAGGTTTTATAGGAAAGAAGGTGGAACTCGAGGGGACCATGGGAAAAAAGTCAGCTCCCAAGATATTGGAGGGATCTTTCTAGACTTGAATTCTGGAACCAGAGTGCTTATCTGTTGATCAATCTTGCCCAGGGATTTTATGGTTCAATCATGGAGAGTGACTGAGGATCTGAGTCACTTCTTCTGCTGGCAGAAGATGGCAGGTGGAGTGGGCCAATAAAGGTAGAGACGTTCATGACTACATGGCCCCCTTGTTCTTGCCCTGGTTCATCTATAGTGAGAAATGCGCAGAGAGGACAAAAAACAAAACAAAACTGACCAATCTAGGTTCCTACATGGAGAGTATTAGGAGGGTGCGAACATGTCACATAGGAAGAAGGAGGAACTCTCATCTCCATTATTGCCTTCTTGTCTTCAGATGAAGCGCACCTCTCTGGGTTCTATTTCCCGGGACTGGCGACAGAATCCTGAAAACCACATTTCAACTTTGCTAGTGGTGCCTTTAACAGGCTCAGTCGACAGGGGGCGCGCGAGGGGGCACTGCCAGGCTGGAGGTGGGATTTCCCGGCCCAGGTACTTCCGGTTTCTCTGAGCAGCCATGTCAACGGTGCGCTTGGTTCCTTTTTTTCTGTTCCAAAGCCAGTTTACAGTAAGGACACCAGCGACCTTCCAGAGGTCTGGATCTCTGCCCAGGAGGCCCTCAGCACTAGTTGAGCAGAGCATCCTCCTCAGAGGTCTGAGTTTCTGCTTTTGGGGGCCCTCAAATTTTAAATTTTGTAATTTCTAACTTGTCCTTTTCTGCCTCCAATCTAAGTGGTAGCTTCTCCCAGCAGTTGCTACTGCCCAAATAATTGAATCTTGTCACCACCTCCCATTTCTTCAGTTATCTACTTAACTTTACATCTGGTCAAGTTCTTTATATTAAATTCTTCAATTCAGATATTTGGCCAAGAATGCAGCTTTTGTGGAGTTGGGGGGAAAGGGGCAGGTGGTGGTAGTGGTGGTGGTGGGGTCACAATATCAACAGCTTTGAAGAAGGTGTTTTCTACACTCTGTTGCCAAAACTACCCCATAGGGTTCTCACTGAATCCAACAGCCCCTAGTGTAATCCATTATTTAAATGGCCAACCTACAGATTAACTATCATCTTAGCAAATGGGATTTTTTTAATGAGGCAATTTTGAAGAACTCTGGTTTTCGTTGATTTTTATTTTTAGTAAAATAGCAATAGAAAAAAGTCATTGAAGGTTTTTTTTTTTTTTTTTTTTTTTTTTTTTTTTTTTTTTTTTGGTGTCTCACTCATGCACTCCCAATATGAGGAGTGACACTCCCAAACAAAAGAAGGCTGGGCACACCCGTGTGTTTCTATGGTTCCTTGTTGGGTGAGGAGGGAAAGGCTTTTAAATTCTTGCATGAGCATTGATAGGTTCTTTGCAATAGTTTCATGACAGGAGAGCACAGGTGTAAACTGGGTTGTTCTGGTTGAAATACTTGCTTTCTCAGATATTGCTAACAGTTTTTTTCTCCTGCCTCACTTATCTGCTAGATGACTCCTGATTGAGAATTTGCTCCTGACATTTATCTGAGCTTGTTTTCTTATCTGAGAGTAGGAAGCCAAAAGGTGAGTGATAGAGTCGCCTGCTGCTCTACTTTGCAGAGATTAAAGAGGATCTTGCTTCAGTGTTGGACACCTTGTGAATATCAGAAAACATATTTTGGAGGGTTAGAAAAAGACCAGGGAATATGGTGTTTACATTTGCTTCCATGGAATCCAACCTGTCTTCACTTGGAAACAGAATCACATCCTTCCTTAAGCAGGAAAGAAGCTATTAAAGGTGAGATATGTTTTTTTTAATTTAAAATTTTTCTTTCTCTTAGCTTCCCATAAAAGTCATCTCTAAAGAGGGTACAATGTTATGCTTAGAGATGCAGCAAGGAATAAAGGATGCATTACATTTTGTTTCTCTCATGGACTTTCCCCCTGTAATATCTGGTTTTCTTTAGTGGTTCTCAGTGCCCTAAATTGTATTAAAAGGGTGGCTGTTGACTTGGTTGAACAAACATTTAGACTTGCAGACAAAAAGACTAGGGGAAAAGGGGAGTGGAGGGAAGTCCCATACTCGCTTCTTATAACATGTATGTTATTTATTTTCTGTTTTTCCATTTAAAAAGAGACTTATTAATATTACATTTTCAGGTTAGTTGTGAATATTAAATGGGACAATGTAAAGAGATTTCTGGTTCATTGAGGACATTCATTAAATATTATATATACACAGTTTGTCCCTGTGTGTAATATATTTTAAATTTGGTGAACTACCTGAAAGATTACATAGCATTTTTGGGATAATATCAAATTGTACTACTTTAAGAACACTTTTTAAAAAGGTTGGCTAGGTACTGTATGTGGTCAATGAATTCCATATGGTTGAAAGTATCTTTATAAATTGCCAAATAGAAGCAAAAAAATGTAGTTTTACTTTTTAAAGGACTTTTAGATGTCTAGAACTGGTGCTAAGAGTCTGAATTTCATGGATTTTTGTTTCCAGACTTACTGGAAATTCTAGACCCCATAGAAGAGCTACATTCTAGGGTGGTCAGGGGTGGGAGGAAGAATAAGGAATGAAGGATGGGACTTCCTCCTACTAATTATACCTTTATGTCAGCAAATGCTTAGTTCTCTTTCCTTTTCTTTCTCCTGAAGTGGAGGTGGAGCTGGATCCTGACCCTGGTGTGGTCATGTAGTATATAGTATGGTCAGGATACAGGTCTCCACAAGAAGCCAGTTGTGAGAGGCTCCTAAGCATGTGTTTAATGAGGATATTTGTCCAGAGAAGAAAGATATTTTTGCCATCAGTTTGGAGTTGAACTTGATGTTGCTGGGAACATGTTCATGATTCATTCATAATTGGAGGCATTTTGTTTGTCCAAGGAGTCCACCTTCTCCATTGTGCACAAACTCTGTCTCCCAGCCTATGAAAATGACTTCATGGAGGAAAATCGTCCGGCGTTATCACATGTGGGCCCTTGGCTGTTATATGCTGCTGGCCATTATTGCTCTGAGACTTTCTCTCAGATTGAAGTGTGACTTTGATCACCTGGATCTAGACTCCAGGGAACCTCAAAGCCCGTACTGTAGGGATAAGTTGTATAAGTCCCTAAAGCTGCCAGCAGGGAGGTCCATCAACTGTTCTGGAGTCACTCGAGGGAACCAGGAAGCAGTGATCCAGGCTATTCTGAATAACCTGGAAACCAAGAAGAAGCGGGAGCCTTTCACGGATGTTGACTACATTCGCCTGACCAGGGACTGTGAGCACTTTAAGGCCACAAGGAAGTTCATACAGTTCCCACTGAGCAAAGAAGAGTTAGACTTCCCAATTGCATACTCCATGGTAGTTCATGAGAAGATTGAAAACTTTGAAAGGCTTCTGCGGGCTGTGTATGCCCCTCAGAACATATACTGTGTCCACGTGGATAGGAAGTCCCCAGAAACTTTCAAAGAGGCGATCAGTGCGATTACTTCATGCTTCTCCAATGTCTTCATAGCCAGTAAGTTGGTTCCAGTGGTTTATGCCTCATGGTCCAGGGTGCAGGCTGACCTGAACTGTATGGAAGATTTGCTCCAGAGCTCAGTGCCATGGAAATACTTCCTGAATACATGTGGGACAGACTTTCCTATAAAGACCAATGCTGAGATGGTCCAGGCCCTCAAGATGTTGAATGGGAAGAACAGTATGGAGTCAGAGATACCTACTGAGGCTAAAAAAAGACGCTGGAAATATCACTATGTGGTGAAAGACACGTTGTATATTACTGCTAAAGAAAAGGACCCTCCCCCTAATAATTTAACCATGTTCACTGGGAATGCTTATATTGTGGCTTCTAGAGACTTCATTCAGCATGTCTTAACGAACCCCAAATCCCAACAACTGATTGAATGGGTAAAAGACACCTATAGCCCTGATGAACACCTCTGGGCCACCCTTCAGCGGGCCTCCTGGATGCCTGGCTCTGCTCCCTCCAACCACAAGTATGACATCTCTGACATGACTTCCATTGCCAGGCTGGTCAAGTGGCAGGCACATGAGGGAGACATCAATGAGGGGGCATCATATGCACCTTGCTCTGGAATCCATCAGCGGGCTATCTGTATTTATGGGGCTGGAGACCTGCATTGGATACTTCAAAACCATCACCTGTTGGCCAACAAGTTTGACCCAAAGGTGGATGATAATGCTCTTCAGTGTTTAGAAGAGTATCTACGTTTTAAGGCCATCTATGGGACCAAACTATAAGAAACACACTATTGTGCTACCTGTGGGGCAGGAACATATGTAAACATGCTAGAACTTGCTGGGACAATGTAGGGTGGGAGTCCAGGGCTTGGGAATCCATGGCATCCTCTAGGATAAGGGGACTGCTGTTGGAGTGTGGGTAAGTAGACCTGTTGTCTTGCAAATTGCTGCCTTGGGTGAATACTGACTCTTCTCCAACAGTTTCTACACTGACTCTAATAGAGGGAGGGGAAGAACCAATGTTATTTGAAAACAAAGGAGAGATGTGTGTCAGGGGACTGTGGATTTCAGCTGAATACCTGGTGTTAGGTTTTCAACTTTATGGAGAGGCTGTTCCTAATAAATCTAGGCTTGAGCGGGTGGTATTAATGGAAAGAGAACTTTACTTTTGGTATTGTTAATTTAAAAATAAATAGCTCCTGATTCAAAGTCTTACCTCTATTTTTGTCTAAGAAGGCAGAAATAACGTAATGTGTGAGACTTTTCTCAAAACTGTTGGTGTCATTTAAAATTTCTAGTGGCTGGCAAGAGAGCCTCCATTAATTATCCCAGAATAGTCCTGGAAAGCTGTTCGAATAGCACATTCAAAAGAATGAGGAGGAAAATAAATAGAAGAACAGAGCTATTCTTTCATTATTAAAGCCACTCATTTTGTTTACTTTGCCAAATTCATAACTTCTCTACCAGGGAAAAGGTGGGGCAATATTTAACTAGTTTGACCACTCATGTCCTTATGAGAAAATCTTTGCACTAATTTTGCCAACTTTGCAGTCAAAGAATGTTTCATAACAGATAATAGCCATTTAGGTAAGGTTGCATACAATTTTTTGTTACAAACTGGAACACGTTTTAGAAGGGGGAGGCACTGCCTGTTAATAATTATATTGGGAAGCAAAAGTAAATAAGGAGTGTTGAGCCAAACCAGGATGTGCGATAGTCCATGTGCAGGCCTCTTGAATCAAAACTCCCTTTTTTACTAAGTGAATGGAAGGGTCACTATTTGTGATTCTGCAGAGTATATATTTTCTTGTGAGGAGACAACCATGATGTGTGCAAATTATACCCAGGGAAACAGTTTCCTTTCTGAAACTCCACAGAGATAATTGCTGGCTATGTGTCATTCTGTAATGGAAAGGGGCACTATAAAAATGTAGGTTTTTCTGCATACAATATGTTCCAGGAAAGGGTTTTTATATATATAAGTTAATTTGTGTACTTTGCATAAGACTCCCATTAATATGTCATGTCATTAATGTGTTTCTTCACTTCTGATTGTGATTCATTTAAACAAGGTTTCTCTTAATAAGCAGTCGGCTTCCTCTGTAGCTCATGTACTGCTCACATAGTTACTGTGTGTGGCTCTGAAATTTTTATGTATGTTAGTGATTCCTTTTTGTAAGGTGGTTCTCCATTGGTAATGGGCATCGTCATCACCAACTTACCTGCATTGCAGTATTGAGTCCTCTTTACCTGCTCCCAGTCCCACTGTGAAGATGACTGATGAATAGTTACTAGCACAGTGGATGTGCCCTGTGAGGTCTGTTGCCAGCAGTGGTAATACTGGCCCAGATGACATACCTCAGCCCTCCTCTGAGGTGGATGTAAGTGCCACTGTGGAACGAGGACAGAAAACCTTCCTTAAGTGCACTTATTCTGGGAAAAGAACTCAGATCTTTGGCCACATAGTCAACTTGCTCTTAAAGCTTTCATGTGAAAAGTTATAATTTCTCGTATAAATAAATTTTAAAAATCAACATGTGAACTTGTCATATGGAGTATGTGTGTGTGTGTCGGGGGCGGGGAGAAGTTGCAGCAATTCTCCAAGCACTGAAGTTTTCTCTAAAAATATATTCAGGTGAATAGAAAGTGCTCTTCATTTAATAATATAAGGTCTTCATTTCAGAAGGCTCAACTTTCTCTTTGCTTATTGTATTTTGGAATTTCTACAGTTAAACCAGCACATAGGTTGATTTTTCCTTCCAGTGGAGTCATACCTGTTTCTTTAACCTTTCTCTGGAATGGACAAATATTATTAATGAACTGAGAAACTATGTTTGTATCATCTTTAAAGGTTTAAATTAATTGGTTCCTTCCTTTCCTTTCTTCTTCTTCATTTTTTTTTTTTTTTTTTTTTTTTTTTTTGGTACTGGAGACTGGGGACTGAACCCAGGGGGGCACTTTAACACTTTGCTACACCTCAGTCCTTTTTATTTTTCATTTTGAGACAAGGTCTTGCTAAGTTGTCCAGGTTGGTCTGAAATGTAGAATCCTCCTGCTCCAGGCTCCAAGTTACTATGGGTGTGTGCCACCACATCTAGTTTTAGTAACTATAGTCTTGTTTTAATAATTCTTTTTTTTGTTGTTGTTGCACACACTGATCATTGTAATCTTTGGCCTCTTTGTGAAGTGAAAATATTTTAAGATGAAGAAAAGGCAGCTAATAATAACTTTGGGAACATATGACATAGTTGGGGAGGTCAAACCATTTTGATTAAAAATGGAGAGAATAATAAATACCTTGCCTACCTACCTTAATTGACCCAAAGATCTATTCTTATTCTTCCATTTAGGTAGTCATTTATCATAAAGATGATAATATAAAGATATGGTTTTTGCTTTTATGAAGCTTAGTGTACTGACAAGCAATAAAATAATGTATTCCTGCTTTCATTCCAGATATTAATTGAGCTCTTACTATGTACCACACCTAGTTTTTGACACAGAGGATACAGCAGTCAACAAAACATGAAAATTCTCCCACTTGTGTTCACCTATGAACAGTAAACAGAGTATAAATCAATAAATATTAGGAGAAAAGTGCTAGAGAGAAATTAAAGACGTGCTAGAGACTTTGGAAAGGTGGGGTGGGGAAAAAGGATGCTTAAAATTTTAAATAAGGTGGTCAAGGAGGCCCTCCATGAAAAAGTGACATTTGAGCAAAGTTCTGAAGGAGATGAAGGGAATGATCCACGACGGTAAAGGAGGGACGAGCATTCTAGGTCAAGAGGAAAGATTCACAAGGCCTTAAAGCAGGAACAGACCTGCTATGTTTCAGGAACTGCAAGGAAGTTAATGTACATGAACAGAGTAAAGGAAGAAAGTTAAGAGGGTTGTGTTGTGGAGGGTATATTGTGAAGGCCTCTGTAAATCATACGTACTTTTATCTTCTCTGATCAAAACAGGAGCCACTGAGGGTTTTGATCAGAGGACGAATATGATCTGGTTAACATTTTAATGGGATGACTAGCTGCTGCATTGACAGCAGACTGGTCAGGAGGTAAGAATGGAAGCAAGGAGACAGTCAGGAGGCTGTGACCATAATATAGGCACTACGCAAGTGTCGGACCAGGGTAGTAGCAGTAGAAATTGTGGAAGCTGTCAGACTCTGAAAATATTTTTGAAGGTTTAGTTTGAGGATTTGCTGGCAGATTTTGTTTATGAGAGAGATGGAAGAGTCAAAAATAACTCCAGGGGTTTTGTCCTGTTTGGAGTTGCCATTAACTAAGATGAGAGTTTTGTGAAAGAGTGGCTTTTTAGGGGAAGATAAGGATTTTGATTTTGAACATGTAAAATTGTAGATGCCCATTAGACATTCAAGTGTAGAGGAATCTGAATTCAGTCTGTTTTGGAGGTGCTTATCTGATGCTTATCAGCTTATAGATTATGTGAAGTCATGAAACTGGATGAGAGCCTGTATTAGTCCTTTCTCTATTGCTGAAACAAAATATCTGAGACTGGATACTTTATAAAGGGGTTAATTTAGCTCACAATTTTAGGGGTAGAAAGTCCAAGATTAGATGGCCCCATCAATTTAGCCTCTGATGAGAGTCCCTTTGGCTATATCACATCATGGTAGATGGCATCATGGTGGGAACACAAGTGAGGGAGAGGGCACAGGGTAGGACAGAAGGCCAGAGGGGGAAGGCCTAGTCTTTTACTTTTAAAACCCTCTAGTAAGAACTAACAGAGGTTCTCACAACAACTACATTAATTCTGAGGGGAGTGTCCCCAGTGACCTCCCATAATGCTCCACCTCTTAAAAGATTCCACCACCCACCACAATAGGGACCACGCTTCCAACATGTGAACACTTAGGGGACACACTCAAACCATATCCAAACCATAGCGGAGCCACAAAGGAGTACACTTAGAGGAGGCCCTCAAATGAGTTCTGGCACTTTTCAAAATGCAGAGGTCAGGGAGATGAGAAACCAACGAAAGCAAGTTGAAAAGGATCAGCTAGTGTTATATGGAAACCTGGGAAGGGTGGCATTCTGGGTCAGGAGGAGACAGTGTTTCAGAGAAAAGAGAGTTGATGACCAAAAGAGAAGATCCTGAGAATCCCCTTGAGGTGAGGATGAAGTGACTATTATCTTGAATAATGTGGAGGTGACCTTGATAAGAGCAGTGGAGTATAGAGGTGAGAACCTGATTGGAGGCAATTCAGAGAATGTTAGTATAAAACTGGAATCAATTATTATAGTAAATCATTTGAAGAATTTTACTTTCAGCCAAGAGGAGAAAAACAAAACAAAACAGTACCATAACAAAAGGTTAAGACAAAGTTGTCTTTTACACATTCAGAAAAGTGGTAACATGTCTGTATGTTGATGGGAAAGATCCAGGTGGAGGGAAAGATGGGGAAATGAGATGAGAGGCTTGCCAGGTTGACGCCCTTGTAAGGAAGAGAGGGATGATGAATGCACAGGAAGAAAGCCTTTTCTTTGATGGAAGTACAAAAAGTTCACCCACAGTAATAGAACTGAAAGCAGAGTGGATGAGCTCAATTGTCTTAGATGTGTGAATGTGGCAGCAGAATTTAGTTTTATTTCTTTTGCTTTTTATTATTTAAAGAAAATATTTTTGGTACCAGGAATTGAGCCTAGAGGTGCTTAACTACTGAGCCACATCTTAATACTTTTTGAGACAGGGTCAAATAAAAAGGGTCTTGTTAAGGCTGACTTTGAACTTGTGACCCACATACCTCAGTCCCCACCTTCCAGTTGCTGGGATTACATGTGTGTGTGGGGCACCATGCCTAGATTTTTCAATTAACATCTTATCTGATGCATAATATACATGTGAAAAAGTACAGAATCCCAAATACATGGCACAGTTTTATGAACACACCTGTGTAACCAGACCCCCAGAGAACACCAACATCCAAGGTGCCCCTTTCTGTGGTGGCAGTTCCCATTCTACATCCCCTGCAATAGTGAACAAGGGTTCTAATTGTTCTACATTCTCACCACTTTTTTCTTTTGTGATAGTGTCCATTCTAATGGGAGTGAGGTGGAGATAAACACTTTTAAAGATGGTTTCATTGTGTAATTTTTAATACATCTGTGTGATCCATTCTCTTTGTGTATGTACAAGTGTCTTTTACTTTTTTTTTTTTGGTATTGGGGATTGCACACAGGGCATTTTTACCACTGAGCTACATCCCCAGTTTTTTTTTTTTTTTTTGAGATAGGGTCCTGCTAAGTCGCTGAGGCTGGCCTCCTGTGTCATGGGGGTCATGGGAGTGTGCCACTGTGCCAGCAGTAACTTTTTAAGTTCTTTATCTGTAAAAACGGAATACATTTCTTTCTAGAGTAATAGTTAAGGCTACTCAGGAGAATATATGTAATACATATAGCATTTGGTCTCACACATATTAAGTTAGTAATGCTGGCTATTTTATAAATAAGAATTTTCATTTCTGTGCAGCTAAATAAGTTAGCTTTGGGTACTTAAAAAATGATACAATTATAAATAATGTACTTCTTGCCACATCTGACAAAAGGGGACTATGTGTAGTACAAAGAACTTTTAACATTTTAATAGGTTTATCAAAAACTATTTTGCCAAGTATTACTACAAACTCTTTTCTCAGGTGCCTTTCCATTCATATGTTGTTTGTTGAACATTTAATAGGTGAAATAGGTTCAACCATGATAGGGAATATCAAAATCCTACTCTTACAAAATAATAGATGGCCAAGACTTCTTTTTTATGCGGTGCTGAAGATTGAATCCAGTACCTCACACACGCTAGGCAAGCACTCTGCCACTGAGCTACAACTACAGCCCCCTTAAAACTTTTTAAATCTAAAATGGTTGGTCTTGATTCTTCTATAGTCAGCTGCTAAATTCCAGTCACTCAATTATCTGGGGCCTCATATTCTGAGTTTAGAAATACCACATTCTTCATCTTATTTTCCTACTTAAACAAGGGAAACTTCTTTCCTTCATATAAACAAATGCCACACATTTTAGTAGGACTTTTTTTTTGAAGTCTAATAGTAATATGTAGCTCATTTAAAAATGAAAATTGATCAATATGGCTAGTTCAAGAAATAATTTACATGGAGACTATGTTGTTTGGAATAGATTTTTTTGATTTTGCTGCAGAAGTTGTCTAGAGATCATCTAACTTTTCCAAATCAAATTGCATTTAGTTCTCACATCAATTATTTATCCTTGGTTTTATACTTTTAAAAAATGTAAGAGTTCAACTGGGTGCCATGACACACACCTATAATTCCTGTGACTCAGGTGGATGAGAAAGGAAACTCAGACTTGAGGCTAACATAGCAAGTTGGTGAGGTACTGAGCAACTTAGTGAGACCCTGTCTCAAAATAAAGAGAGCTCTCTGAGGTAGATGCCTCTGGATTAAAACCCCAGTACCAAAAGAAAAAAAGAGGGATTTTCTTATAAAATTCTATTCAGATTTTAGTTCTGCCCCTGCTGATGCCTTGGATAAAGTTACAACTGACAAAACTAGCATGACTTTATTGAAATGACTTTATTTTCTAAGTTATTTGTAAGGAACATGATGCTTTTTCAAAATGTTCGTCTAATATCTTCATATTGTCTATTTGAAGCAGATCCACCAGTTTTTACTCGTGGCGAGTTTTAAAATGAGTTTATTAAAGAATGTTCTTAAGAAGGCAACAACTTGTGATTTGTCATTAAAAAAAAGTTATGTTTCTTCATGCTGTATAATAAAGGTAATGTAAGAGAATATAGTTATAAGCTTCTTTTTGCTGGAATTCTCTGATAGTACAGTACAGTGTAGTCATTTATGCAATGCTCGAATAAATTAAAAAAGTCTCTTCTTTGCTTCTCTTCAAAAAGTGATGACTAATAACAGAAGATGGCCTGAAGTCATTTCTTTTTCTATTCATTCTGTAGTATTGGAGCCAGTATCTAGGAAACAAAGAGAAAGAGTAAATTAAGGAGGAACTTAATTTTAATTAATACTGATTATAAAAAAAAAATAACTAATGGTGGTGGTAGTGTGCGGGGAGGGAGATGGAGGCTTAGGCTGAATAGGGAAGCTGACAGAAATGGCTTGAAAATGTCAACAATTTTCTTTTTAAGACAGAAAAAGACAACATTTTTCTTTCCATATTTATGATAGAGAGAAAGGTAAGCTGTACTATATTTGGTTCACATAGCTGGTACACAACCACGTTTTTCAGGTTCTCAGTCTTCCCAGTGAGCGGCATATTGAAATTCTACCTATTTTCTTTTTTCTCTGCTTCTGTATTAGGAATTCAACTCTATTTCAGAAAGCTAACTTTAAGAATAAAATGGATTTACTTTATAGTGGCACCTTAGTTATCTGGCATTACTGAGGAATGGCATTTTCTTAATTATTTAAATATATAGAGCTACCTGTAATGCCACACTATTTATACCTTAATTTGGGTAAAAACGTTTATTTTTCCAAGAGTGCATTCTTTTCTGCTGATATGGAATGGAATACAATCTAAGCTTTTCTTATGTGCTTACTTTTTTGTTGTTGTTGAAGATTAATTACTACACTTTGCTGTAAGTGAGGGAAGCTACTCAGAAGTTACAATAGATGAGGGTGATTTATTACTTTTTATCCACTGAAGTTTGAAGAAACAATCCTGCATTTTTAAGCAAGACTAACACATTCTTAGGACCATCAGACAGAAGCTCTTGTAAACAGAACACATACCTATACATGGTCTCTTTGATTATTAATTCTTCTCAGACACCTTCTTGACTTTTTTGGTTCTAAGCTACGGTTCGAAGGGTTGAAGCTCTTACTCTATTACTCTACATTCATGCTGTTCAATATGGTAGCCACTGGCTAGCCATATATGACTACTTACATTTAAATTAATTCAAGTTAGCTAATAATGTTAAAATATGAAGCTGTTTAGTTGCCCCAAATACATTTCAAGTATTCAACAGTCAAGCATGGTTATTAGAAAATGGAGACACAGAACATCTTCATCATTAGTTCTACTGAGTAGTGCTGGTATATGTCAACTCCTTTAGATAGAGGCCTAGCAATTACAATATTAATTCCCCAATTCTACAGTTCAGTAAAAAATTAGAAGCTTAAGTGTTACAAGGATGCTACCATCCAGTATAAACTTAAAAGCCTAAAGGTTAGGAGGATGTTACTGGATTAAAAGGCAAGAAAAAAATATGAAAAATTATACATTATCTGAAATACAGAAACAATATTATCTTGTGATCTAGAAAATAGTACTGCCTTTATAGGAATTAAGAAAAAAACAAAAAAGACACAAATATACCCATATCAAATATACAATAACACTGATCTAGCAACAAAAGATCTTAATTATCTGATAACTCTTAAGAAGTCAACTATGTCCTTAGTTCTTAGAATGATTATTCCTAGTTAATTCGAACAGTACAAGTCAATATAATGTTTGTAGTTTCAGAGACTTTGACATCTGGAAGATACTATTTTTCAAAAATAGGGCTGAAGGTATTATTTTATGCAGCCATCAGATATGAGATTGAAGAGAACAGTTAACACATGTATTTATAATGCACACATGCGTTACTATAAAAATATATTCATAAAGACTAGAAAGGCTTTACAATTAAGAGTGATTAGTTATCTCTAGGTGATGTTATTGATGTTTTTCTTTGATGTGCTTATGGACATTCTCTACATTTCTTTCCAATGATTAGGTACTTCTTTTGAAATCCAAAATATGTAAAACAAAAACCCCAACCCAAACCCAAGAAATGAGGCTATTACTTTCTACACTTCCATTTCTTTTGCTTCTCGGCTACCTGTTTACACCAAGTATGGAGGTGCATGCCCATAATACCAGTGACTTGGGCGGCTGAGACAGGAGAATTGTAAGTTTGAGGCCAGCCTTAGCAACTCAGTGAGGCCCTAAGCAACTGAGCAAGACCCTGTCTCAAAATAAAAAAATAAAAAGGGTTGGATATGTGACTCAGTGGTTAAACACTCCTGGGTTATATCTCCAGCACCAAAATTAAAATAAATAAATAAATATATAAATAAAATCAAAACTCTCTTTTTGGAGAGTAGCAGTCTTTTCTATTTAAATTCAGGAACAGATAGCTGTTTTATTTTTTATTTTTTGAGTGTTGATATTTATTAATAGTTGGGGAGTACTGACATATTAAAAATATTACCAAAAAAAAAAAAAAACTACCAAAAACTTATTTTTGATTAACATTAAGCACATGTTAACCAACATCATAAAATGTATGTCCATTAGGACCACAAGATAACAAAATAAAAGTTTTTGTTGTTGTTTTTTGTAGATTATTCACAGAAGACAATATAATTTACTAGGCAGTCTATACCCTGCTTTGCTTATTTAGGATAAACATTACTTGTGTACATTTAAAATACAATTAGCAAAAAGGATATAACTAATCATAGAAAAGAGAGCAGAGATATATAGCTTCTATAACATTTAAGAATCAGAACAAGTACCTAGGTCTGCAGTGGAACATTCACTTGCATAGATATCATAGATTAGAGGAACAGATATTTACCATTATGGCTGCAAGGTTCTTAAATCTGTTTTAAAATAATTAACTTCTAAAATATAAAATGTATGGCTATCCAGCGACATAGAAACCTTAGGATAAATTGTCAACATTAAAGAATTTTGAAAATCTGATAAGCCCTTAAAATTTGCAACTGGAGAAGAAAAACACTGTTTCTTTTCCTTAAATTCAATCTGTGTAAGTAGTCTAAGTGTCATGTGAAATGTATATACACGCCTAAAATCAGTAAGAGGACTGAGATCTGGAATTTAGAACCTGAGACAGAAGCCAGGTCTTTAACTGGAAGTTGATCAGTTCTCCCTCTTAAGGTTTTCCGAAAAAAAAAAAAAAAAAAAAAAAAAAGTATGGATTGTCTAAAGACTCATAAAAACAAGATTTCAAGTAGCAATTAGGGGAACACTTACTTTTACCATCACAGGCTACAATTTTCACTTTATCCACTTTAATAAGTTCTGTCACCTCTCTGAATTCAACATCATTCAATACAAAAGTCCACACATTATCGCAGAATCTGTATGTATTTAGAGAGCCCTTTAAAACAAAACACACAGTGAAGTGTCATTTTTTCCCCTCATATTTTTCTCCAAAGCAACTTAAGAGAACTTAGTTACTAAGAACATAACTGTTAAAATAATGTTTAATGCTTAGCTGCTTAAGATTTTAATTTTAATCCTATCTACCTAAAAAACAAATGAAAGCAAAACCCTGATAAATTTGCTAAGTCAAGTGTTAATACCCATTTTAATTGGACTATTTTGGCACTATAAAAGAGTCTGCAAATTACCTGTAATGAAGATAAGTGGTATGAAAATCTGAATTTGTATTTCTACTGCCCTCATGTGGCTAAATTATGAAAGTTCATGTGAAGTTTTTTGTAAAAACGTTTTAAAAGCTACTTATTTTACTGTGTATATTCTTCCAACTTGTACAAAAGCAAGAATTTCTTAGAAACACTAAATAAGTTTTAATCTTGTGATTTAGCTCAGATGTGTAACTGGATTAGCCACTAAGAATTCAACATTGTCTTATGCAATTGACACTCTTCAAAGTTGTTTTTTTACTTCCTAAAGTAAAAGGTATACCTGAACATTAAAAGAAAACATTTTTTATAGAATGTGGTCAAAGTGCAAGAATAGACACCAAACAGAATACAATCAAAACCTAATATATACACACATGCATACCTATTAAAGAATTTAGTATGAAACAAGACATTTAAATGCCTAAAATCTTTAGTTTAGGAAAAACATTAAACACAAAAATATTCACTGTGGTATTATTTCTAACAGCAAAATTGGATTCAATCTAAAATGTGTTATGAAGTGAGAACGGTCAAAGAAACAATGATGGCTATGAGTGAATTAGTTAAGGAATTAAATAAATTTGAATAATCACTGTGTACTACTCTGCTGGGCTCTGAGGTTATGACGGTAAGCACTGGTCCCTGCCATCAGTGAGTTTAGCAGGGAGGCACTGAAATAAGCAGTGTAAGAGTGCCGTGAAAGAGTAAGTGACTGGGTACAATGGTGGGAGTAAAGCAGAGATGCTCAAGAGTATGGAAAGCACAGGGCAGAGAAAATTTCTCTTGCAAAGTACAGGGAAAGTTGAATCTTGAAGAATGAGTAAGAGCTAGTCAAAGGAGAAAAGTGGGACAGTGGAAAGAAGACTGACACTTGGAATTGGGTGGGAGAGTCCAGAAAACAATGTTTTAGATTTAGGAAGTACTAAGGTGAAAGAGACAATGGAGATCACTTAAAGCCTATGTCCTATTCTCATGTTGTGTTTTCATTGCTTGGAGGTCAATGGAAGACTTGAAGCAGGAATCACAAGATTAAATCTGTCTTTTTGGCTATGACAAGAAGAATGGGTTAAAGGGGAGTATGGTTGGAGGCTAGAAGACCAGAAGCCAATGCCTCTTAGAGGTAGCCAAATTACAGGTAAAAGTAGCTGTACTCCAGTAGTACCAAGGGGAACAGAAATGGAGAAATTTTGAAAGGAAGACCTGATAGAACTCGACAAGTATGAATATGGTGGAGAGACATAAATCTATGGTAATTTCCAAGTTTCTGACTTAAAGAATAATAGATTCACAGAAAAATCCAGTTTGGTAGGAAAGTTAAATTTGGAACATAATGAGTTTGAGACTAACTTATTATGTGTGTCTAGCAAGGGGACATTAAGGGACAGCAAGAGACGGTAAGGGAGTATACCAATTTTTACTAAGGCCACATGACTGGATGAGATCATGCAAGGAGAATATCTGGCTAACACTGAGGAATACCAATTTTTGTGACAACCAGAAGAAAACTACAAAGGAATCTGAAAGAGGTTAGGGAATATAAGAAAGTATAAGCAAAAATTCTAGGAAGTATGGGTTTCAAAAAGGAGAAAATGATCAATGTTTATCACAAATTATGTATTAGATTTAGGCAAAAACAATTTGTCAAGAGCAGTTTCAGTGGAGTGGTGAGAAAAGGATAGAAAATCACTTATGACATAGTGTAAGGCAAAAAGCAATCACTGCCACATATGGTGGTGCATGCCTATAATCTTAGCAACTCAGGAAGCTGAGGCAGGAGGATCGTGAATTCCAGGCCAGCCTCAGTAACTTAGTGTGGCCCTAAGTAACTTAGTGAGACCCTGTCTTAGAATGAAAAATAAAAGAAAGGGCTGGGGATGTAGCTCAGTGGTAAAGCACCCCTGGGTTCAATCCCTAGTACCAAAAAAAAAAAAAAAAAAAAAAAAAGAGTAAATGTAACAAGATATGTTTAAGTTAGCTGTGTCAATAACTTGAACAAAGCATAAGGCATGTTACTAGGATTTAAAGTTAATATGTGAATATTCACTTTCAAATATAAACAATTTTAAATGTAGCCTGGAGTGAAAATTGGCTTATATGTGTTGAAATTCTGTTAGTTGTAATATAAATACATATACTTCATTTGGTTTGATGAAGTAAAATGTTATAAAACTTGACTGTGAAACAATTTTATTACTGCTCTCTTGTATTTATATTAAACATAATTAAACTAGCATATTAGCTAGATAACCCACATGCCATATTAGCTAGATAATCCCAACAGCTCAGGAGGCCGAGGCAGGAGGATCACAAGCTCATAGCTTGCCTCAGCAACTTAGTGATCCCTAAGCAATTTAGAAAGACTGTGTCTCAAAAAATAAAAGGGACTGTGAGAATGCAGCACAGTGGTTAATCGCCCCGGAGTTCAACCACTGGTACCAACAAAAGAGAACAAACAAAACCCCAAACCAACCAAACAACCCCCCGCCCCAAAACTTAAAACATAAGTCAGGTGTGGTTGTGCATGCCTGTAATCCCAGCAACTAAGGAAGCCGAGGCAGGAAGATTGCAAGTTCAAGCCAGCTTCAGCAACTCAGCGAGGACCTAAGTAACTTAGCGCAACTCTCTCAAAATAAAAAATAAAAAGTACTGGGGATGTGGTTCAGTGGTTAAGCACCCTTGTGCTCAATCCCCAGTATCAAAAACCCAAAAACATATGATTAGATAGTAATTTAAATGTATTTTTTTTTGGATGATCTGGTGAACCTGAACCCCTAACATGAAATAACCTTTACTGCATTTTAGTTACTTAAATATTTTGCTTTTTCATTGCTTTGAGTCCATCTACTAGTATCTCAAGTATAGTATAAGAACTGAATGTTAAATTCATTCTTTATATTAAAAAAGCCCCTGCTATAAAATATTTGGCTTTGGTCAAATACTGATTTTAACAGTCATTTGGCCAAATTATACCTTCAATGCATCGCCAATAAATACAGTTGAAAACACACAAAGACACACATACACAAATGTGCACGTTTTATATACATAAACGTGTGTGTGTGTGTATATCCAAGACAACATTTGGTTTTCTAAGATTAAAATAAAATTTTAAAAGTTACCAATATATGTTCATTACAGAAACATCAAAAAACAGGGAAAAGGAAACTGTCAGTGTTAGCCTATTTTTCTGGACCATTAAATCTTTTAATGCTTAATTACTGATTTTTTTTTCTTCCAGTGCTGGAGTACTGAACCCAAGGCCTCCCAGGCTCTACCCCCTAGCTCTTCATTACTGTTTGAAGCTCAGTATTATGATGTTTAAGTAGTCATTACCTGCATCTGTGGTCATACAATGACTCTTGAAAAGTCTAGTTATATATACTAGTTCAATGTGAATCTTCTCCCTGAATAATGAATTCAGCTCAAGTTCATATATTTTGACTTTTTTTTTTTTTACTATACCCAAGGGTTATTTTTCCTTTAACATCCTACTAAGTGATCTCACTTATATGGAATTCATATAGGATTTCAAACAAAAAAAATTAACATGCTACAAAAGATTATTCTTTTAATTGGCGCCTAATCTTCTTGCTAGGCCAACAATAAAATTATAAATAAAAAAATTTAAATGTGATTGAGCATTGTAGCTGTGGAAATTAGATATTACCAATACATTATACCTATTCTCTTTGTAATACACTACACCAAGCTAAACAGAATGTTATTCGCAAATATTCTGGACTTAAAAGAGATCAATTCTGTTGTAATCTGAGGTAGGGGACAGGGGTAGGGAGTAGGGTGATAAAACGAGTTACAGAAGTAGTGATGTGGAAAAAAAGAAAGAATGGAAAAATAAGTCCTGGTAAAGACTGAGTACTTAAATCTTGTAGAAAATTGAGAAATTTACAAAATGCCATGAAAGAGAAATACAAATATCAAATTACCTGTAAATTTAGTCAAAGAGATCTAAACTAGAAACCTACAATAATGCAACTAAAACACCATTTAGGCCTTGTGAATCCTATGGTCTCTGGTAATTCTCTACCATTTTTTTTTTTTTTTTTTTTTTGTGGTGCTGGGGATCGAACCCAGGGCCTTGTGCTTGCAAGGCAAGCACTCTACCAACTGAGCTATCTCCCCAGCCCTCTACCATATTTTCTATATGAGTAAAAGTTTATGGATCAACTTAGAAATATAGGGTCAGGTTTAAAATGGATCACCTTAGAAATATAGGGTCAGGTTTCAAATGGCAAACTGGGCAGATTTCTACATGGGTTATATAGACAAAAACTAACTTTGTCAGAATTATTACTGTTAAATATATTTTACAGTCTTAAAGACAGAAAAATGACCAGTAGATTCTTTTTATTTTTTTTATTCAGTAGATTCTTTTTTGTAGACATCTTTTATTCCAGTTAGTTTTTAGGCATGTGAAACTGATAAGACACTCATTTATATACAATATAAAATAAATGCAGATTTTATCTCTTTATTGAAATTTAAGTTAAATGGCCTTATCTATCTTGTTTACCTCTGTATTACCAGTATCTAGAACAATGCCTGGAAAGGCACTTGAAAAAAAAAAAATTTTTTTTTTTTTAAATCATCATCAAAAACAAAAAAACCCCAAACCCCAAATTGTTGAGGTTCTCTTAAAAGCAAGGTAACCCATAAGTCCTTTTCGTATATTTTAACCTTCTAATTCTACATTAGTGTTAGGTCCTATAACACAATATAGGCACATATATTAAATAAAACAGGATAATAACCAATCACTATACATTGTATTACAGGACTCCACCAATATCATAATGTGGTAAGACTATGTCTGTTCTATCATGCCTTTTAATGGGTCCTTACTATAAAATCACCACAAAACAGAATTTGTTCAGCTCTGCATGACTCTTGCATGACAAAGGAGGTCAAGTTGATAAAATAAATAGTTATCTACCACTATTTCAGGTTTTTATAAGCCAAGTCATCTAAGAGTAGGTGGGAGGCAACATGAAGTTCCTAGAAATAACTCTGTACAATTTACCAATAGGTGAAGGCCAGAGTTTGAGAAATACGACTGAATTTTAGGGATTATTTCTATACTACTTACCTTCAATTTTAAAATTAATGTTTTCAGGCATATGAAATCTCAGGAATTCTTCAGGGCAGGTAGCCAAACATACAGGTTGACTTGTGAAACAACAGAATAAAAATCTAAAGACAACTCTCTCTTACATTAAGTGGATGAACTTGGTATAGAGCTGATTTAAAAGTATAATTTAGTTATTACAAAAAAGTTACAAAATTTGATTAGTCATCTCTTCCTCTTATGATTAATTATCATGTAGGGGGTCTCAAAACATCCCATGATGAAGGCTTCTAAATTTAGGAAAATAGCCTTACCCTGAAATTGACTCTGTTCCTGACCCTCTGAGCCAATGCTGAATTTATAGCCTTATCAAACTGAAGTAGAACTTGAAGGGCAAGTTGGGGGGTGATCTGTTGAGACTGAGAGAAAATAAAAGGTCATAAATCCTTGTAGGGAAGAACATTAAAGACAAAATAATACGCAAATTATCACCTAAAATTTAATTAAGTTACCCATAGTCTCTAAACTAGAATCCCTTATTTTCATTTACCATAACTGACAATGAAGAAGCCTTTTACACTATCTTGACAAAAAAAATAATTTTGAAAAGGAAACATGCAGTAATTTTACAAAGCCAGAATGAAACTTTGCTATCTTTCCTCACAGTGTCTGGAAAGAGGTGTTCAATAAATTGGGGGAGCCAAGTTTATTCTAAGTAAAAAAACAGAGGGTAAACACACACACACACAGATTAAATCTTACTAAAGACCATTTAATATCTAAACAAATGGATATATTTGATATGTTTTTAGCTGGGTTGTTTAAAAATTCTTCTAAAATTAAAATATAAATTAAAAATTCTAATTTAAATCTCAAAAGACTATTAAATTACATAAACTTTTTTTTTAAAACTACAGAGAACATGCCTTTCCTCTAAATAAGAGAAAGGTAAAATCATCAATTTCAATTTTTAACAAAATATTTTGAAATATTCAACTGTGTCATTTCATCATTTTGTGTTCTATTGTTAGGACAGGACAATAACAAAGAATTTAAGGTTACTCATCAGTCAGTGACATGCTAAGTAGTCTAGTTTACCCCATATTTCTTTGCCTGGGATAAGGGATATGACAAGAATTATCATAGCTCTAAATGAAAACGCATTGATTTTTTTCAGTGTCCCACCTGTATGAGCTCATCTAGGCTCTCCTGAAGACTGTTTCCCAAAGTGGTATTTCTGTATAACTGATATGCCATGGCTTAGGAGGAAGAAACTGCTTTTTCTTCAGGTTTGCATTGATGTCCTAAAAGTTTAATATAAAATCATTTAAAAAGGTCACACTGTAACATTGTAAATTACATATGCAATATAGTCTACTTCATATATTTTAATATAAATTATAATTTTAGGATTTTTGAGTAATTGTTTTTCCTAGTTATTTTTCTGTGATTTTGAAATAGGCATTTATATCCTTTGAATATATTTTAAAATGTGTCTTTACTATCTTTCAAAAGTTGGCCTTCTAAATCTAGACTTTTTCAAGTACCCCATCCATTCTACTTGTGATAAAATCACTGATCTAGACTTCTTCAGTGAACATTTGCATGCCTGCCCCTTTATTTATTTTCCTCCTCTCTTAAAATTCAGTAATTATAGAGTGCCTACCAAGAGGATGGTACTGTGATAGGAACCAGGGAGAGAAAGATGAAAGAAGACATACTCCCAATCCTAGAAACTTAAACCCTAGAAAGGGTAGCAGACACTCTTAGAGAGGGTAACAGGCATACAAAAAGGTTAAATTCAGTATAAAATAAGAACCAGATAGAGATATACACAGCATACTATGGAGGTTGCCTGTGTACTGAGTTGATTCAGAAATTTCCTGATTCTTCCAGTCAGACTTTAGCAGGAAAATCGTTATAGACTGATAGAACAGAAAAATAAAGTCATAGAAGTATGAAACAGTAAGGTTTGTGGTGAACTATAAACCTTTCCATATTATTACTGCATAAACATGAATAGCAAGTAGTAGGAGATGAGGCTAAAATAGAGGGCACAAGGATTTTCTTTGCAGAAGTGGTGCAACAATGAGAATCCCTGAAGCACTTTTAAGTATGAGAGATCAGACAAGTTGGCTCAAGTGTGAGATTAGAAACAGATGAGGGATAGGGTGGCAGTAGTACAGATTCAACAAATACTTACTGAATTTCTACTACACGTCAGGTGCAAGATCCCTGACCTCACGGCACTTGCAGTCTAGAGATGGACAGGAGAACATATATTCAAGGAGTAATAATAAGATAAAACTCAGCAAAAATAATGGTCAGTCATCAGTCTTCACATCACACATTTTGTCACTTACGTTTTCTTGAGACATTGCTTTGGCTTTTGGCACATTACTCTTAGTTCTTTCCTCCTACCTCACTGGTTACTACAATTCTTGTTTCCTTTTGCAGATTTCTCCTCAGCTCTCTATTCCACCTACTTAAGATTCCTTAGTTCTTTTCTTCATATGCTTTTCAATTTATCTAGGCTTATGGCTTTAAATACGATCTACTTGTAGATGATTCACACATTTTTTTCTCCAGTACTGACTTCTCCCCTTGAACCCATATATAAAATCATCTACTTGATACTGAATACAAAAGTCAAGCAGATGGCTCAAATTAAATTTTCCAAAAAACAGGTCTGTAATATTACCATTCCTTCTAAATTGGCTGTTCAAAGTCTTGCCCATCCCAGTATCTGGTAAACCCAGCCTTCCAGTAAGACAGTTCAAAACAGTTAGGTCAACTTCTTTCTCTCTTCTACCATCTTTAATGCTATCACTCTGTCACAATCCTGTCACTAAGATTAATGCAATAATCCAATACATGGTCTCTTTGTTTCTCTCCTTGTCTATGCCATCATCATCCTTAAGTACATAGCAGCCACAATGAGACTTTAAAACAAGGCAAATTACATCACTCATCTATTCAAAACCACCAAATAGCATTATACCATCTCCGAGTGAAACCCATCATGTCCTTCTGACAGTTTGCAAGGCCTATGTGATACTCACTCTGCTCTGGTCATACTGGTCCCTGGCTGTCCTTTGACAAGGCAAGCAGTTCTTGCCTTTGACCTGGCTGTTCTTTTTGCTATGATTTTTTCTCCTAGATACCTACATAGTTCACTCCTTCAACTGATTCAGATTGGTGCTCCAAGTCACCTAGTCAAAAAGGCCTTCTGTCATCAAGGAATTATGTTCTTTCCTCCTTGTACTGCTGTATTTTCATTCATGTCAATAACTGAAGCTGAAATACATATACTTTTACTGTCTCCATCTAGTACATTGGATGATCCATGAAGGTAGGGACTTTATTATATATTTACCACCCAGAATGATGTATTTAGTATGCACTAAAAAAGTATTTGTTGAGTGAATAATGGTGGCATTAGTCAAAGTAGTAATGTCAAATATTAGACATATATGTCTAATATGTCTGGTTTGTCACTATAGTCACCTAAATCTAACCCCTTTACTTTTGCATCAGGTTCTCTCTTTCTAATACACTTGAGAAAACTGTTCTAATAATTGAACTGTTCTTTCTCGCGCTCACCACCATTTTCCTTTTTATGTTCATTTCCATCAGCAAACAAACTGGTGTCTACTTCTCCTATCTCGGGGAGAAAAACCAAAACCCAAAACCTAACTTACTTTCCCTGCCAGCTACTTTCTCTACTCCCCTTTACCAAAAATCTCCTCAGAGTTGTTTGTTCTCACTGATTTCCATTTCCTTTATTTTCTTTTTCTCAACTCATAGCCAGTAGGTTTTCTGCTTCTAGCACTCCAAGGAAAACAGATGGTGAAGGTTACCAATGGCATTGCTAATGCTAATCCTCAATCCTCAGAGGACTAGAGCATTTGATACAGCTGATTATTCACTCCTCGACATTAAAGGACCTTTGCTTGGCTTCTGGGACACTTCAGTTTATGGGTTGCCATGTTAACTCAATGGTTCACCCATTTTGTTTGTTGGTTGATCCTCTTCTCCTGAAACTTTTAATGTGATAGGACACAATTTTCCATTTCTGCTGTCTGCACCTATTCCTTAGTGATAACATTTATTTTTATGGTTTTAAATACCACTTCTGATGATTCTCAAACATGCATACCAGCACAAAAGTTCTCACTAGGGGATTTAGCTGCCTACTCAACACATCTACTTGTTGTCTTTCCCATTTCATAACTCCATACTTCTATGTCTTAGACAAAACTTTGAAATGCTCCACATCCAAGTCCTCAAAAATCCACGAAGATCTATCTTCATTCAAAATCCAACCATTTCTCCACTATTATCACCCTGATCTGAGTCACTATTATAGTCATTTGGATCTCTACAATAGCCTTCTGATTTCCTGGCACTCTACTCATAACCCATAGCTAGGTGATGTTTCAAAAATATCAGTTAAAACATGTCTCTTTTCTGTTCAAAACTATGGTCCCCTACAATGATCTGGCTACCCATTATCTCCCTGACCTTATCACCTTATTCGTCACCACCTTGCTTATCCTTCTCCAAACAGTAGCTTCCAGGCAATTCCTTGACCACAAGTATGTTCCTGAGAGCCTTTATGATGGCTGTTCTTTCTGACTAGAATACTCTTCCCTAGAAATTCACTTGACTAACTCTCTGAAATTCCTAGTCTTTGCTCAAATAGCACCTACTCCGTAAGGCCTAAACTGACCATCATATATTTATTTATGTATTTATTTACGTATATTTATTTATGTATTTTTTTGGGGGAAGGGTTACTGGGGATTGAACTCAGGGGCACTCGACCACTGAGCCATACCCCCAGCCCTAGTCTGTATTTTATTTAGTGACAGGGTCTGAGTTGCTTAGCACCTTGCTTTTGCTGAGGTTGGCTTTGAACTCGCGATCCTGCAGCCTCAGCCTCCCCAGCCGCTGGGATTATAAGGCATGAGCCACTGCAGCCGGCTCTGAAGATCACATTTAAAAGACTAATTCCCACACCCACTCTAGAACTTCCCCTAGACCCTTTCTTGCTCAATTTTCATGACCTTCTAACACATTCTGCATCCAACAGAATGTAAATTTCATGAGGGCACAGATTTTTGTCTTGTTTACTTAAGTAAACTGGGCGTCTTTAACAGTATCTGAGATACTATGGGAGCCAAACAAAACATGTTCAACAAATGAAAGAAAGTAAACTTCAGTAAATATAATAATGTGTGTGAAGGTGAGAGGTCCCAAAAGGAGAGAAAAATTTACCAACTATGAGTACATAATTTGTGTCATACTCCATTTAATGTCTGAGAATTAAGAAGAAAACAATTATCAGGTGATTAAGCATTTGTTAAATTGCTTGCTTTAATGATACCTGAGTCTAAAAATTTCTTAGTGTTCAAATCTTTGAAATGTGATATGAACTACAGAAATTTGGTACTCCCTTTTCATTTTGTAGTTTAGAAAATCATTAGTTTTCGAATTCCTGTAATCGGTTCGAGTCCTCCTAGACTGAAGGATCCAGTTAAAATTGGTTCCTTTGTCAGAGTTCGCGTGAGGAAAGTTGAAAGGCAGACCTCCCGCGACGGCAGTGAGACTCTTAGGGAATGCTTCTCGAAATTCGGCGAAACCCGCACGCGGCCGACCTGGACGCTTTAAGACTTAACTCACTAGGTTGAGAACAGGGTGCTGGGCTGACCACCTCCCCAGGTCCGTTTAGCTGGCGCCACGGGGCTGGCGTGCCGCCGCCTCGCCCTCTTCCCCGGCACCGGCCGCCGAGTTAGTAAGGAGCCGCTCCGGGCCTCGGGCACCAAGAACCCTCCAAGTCACCCTGGGAGACCACCCAACCAACCGCAGCCCGGCTCCGGGGGCGACAGGGGGCGCGGCTCGGGCTTTCCCGCGCTAACCCAACCCAACCCACCCACTACCTGCGGCCAAGGCGCTTCCCACTAGGGAACGCACAGAAGCGGTGCCGCCAGGAGCCTGGCAGGAGGTGCCCACCTCGCCGACCACCTCTTCAGACGCCGCAGAAACCGCAGAGCTGGGCCTACGACCCGGAAGCGCTCACGGAACACGGAAGTGACACCAGGCCGCTGGGCCCGCCCACTCCTGCTCAGCGCGCCGCTCAAGTCTTGCGAAAGGTTGGGGGTGAGGAGAATTAGGGCTGGGCTTTCAAAGCCTGCAGCGGCGTGAACTTACCACTTGAGCAGTCCACCACGTTTACTAATTCACTCATAAGAGTAGTTTAATTTTTAAAATAGAATCGCCACTGTTAGGTATACTTTTTGAAAAATGTAGGGCACTTCCGTTTTGCCTGGGTTGTGTTCAGTGTAATACTATTGAAGACTTTGAAATACTAAATTGGAGACCAATTCGGAAAATAGGGCGTCTTTTAACCCCCCAATATAGGGCGTCAATCTAACCGGCAAGCTTTTAGTTTGTGATTATGATTTTTAATTTGTGAGACTATTTAAAGTTTGTGACTAATACGCATGTCAAATACTTCAAAATTTCAAATCCGCATAATCCCAATTCCTTTAGGTGTCGATCAGAGTGTATCAAATCCTAACTGCATTAAACTCAGTTATGTGCACAGCAAATTGCCACTAAGTGGCTGAATAATGATTAAAGAGAAGTTCAAAAACAAGCGCGATCAACTGGATCCTCTGAACAGGTTTATTAACAGGTTCTCATTTATGCCATTTTTCCAGCCTCTTACAGTCTCATTTTTGGATTCCCTATTAAAATAATTCTGAATGATTAAACACGAAATTTAATTACAGTTTAATGTTGAAAATTAAAGCTGGTTGAACAGTTCACCTCCAAAAGAATAGAAGTACCCAGACTAAAGAGTAAAGGTCTTTAGATAAATTATCTATAAAGATACATTTTAGAAAACTAGATAACTCCGTAAAAAAAAACTGGTAGCATAGAGAAAACCATGATGAAATGAAACAAATGCAAACATTCCAATTAATTTATTTAAATTCATGAATGTTGCAAAAATATGTGCAACAAATCAAGACACATGTTGTACTTCTAACAAGTCCAAGGGAAAAAATTTACATCTTAGCAAATCATGACCAACTCCAGTATTTCTCACCTGAAACACATCAACAGCTTGCACACACCTCAGAATTGAATTTCTCACTGTGAAATGACAGTATTAAGCTAGTCAACATCATCTTAGTATTAAAAGGTCACAGTAAATCAATTGTCTAAACAAGTATGTGAACATGTGGTAATGAAAAATATTTTTGAAATATATCAAAGTCCATTAGTGTCTAACAAGTTGAATCATTCCAAGTGAACAGCGGAGTGCCCCAAGGACTCTGCAAATCAGTGACCCTGAAACGCCAGTATTTACTAGCTAAGTTTATGTAAATAAACAATTAAGCAACTGTTAAATCGACATTAAACTTTAAAAAGTCTGCATGCAAAAAGTGCAGTGGAGTAGCTGTTATTTTTCAAGTTCCTCTTTTGTCCAACTGTGTGAAAAGGCATAAAAATATTCATGCAAACATTTTAACATCTGTAGAATGTCTTGTAAGATAGCTATCTGAAGCCTAACAGCTAGTGTCACTCTCTACTAATGTGAAAGCAATAAACTCTTGATTTTTCACTTGGTGCTTGATTTGTTACATGGTGTTCATTTTTCATTTAGTTCTCAAAACATACAGTTACAACAAAGCTATCCTATTCAAATTTTAATCACTCCTTACTGTTCAACAAACTATTTTCAATTACTCTTTAGGACTTTAAAGAAGTAACATTATTAGGCCTCCCCATGATCTAATTTTAAATTCATTCAGAATCTCAGAAAGGGAGAGGGAATCAGTGCCCTGCCAGGTAATTCTTTGGTACTAGTGTACAAGATCCAGTAGATAATACTCCACTTTCCTCCCCAGTTGGCCTTCTCATGCAGTCTAAGTTTGTCACACTTTCTCCCAGCAACTCAAATTGCACAATTCCCATTCCCTATGACAAGATAAACTCCTGTGGGTTGGGGTTGTGGCTCAGTGGTGAAGCACTTGCCTAGCATGTGTGAAGCACTGGGTTTGATCCTCGGACCACATAAAATAAAGTAAAATGAAGTTAAAAAAATTAAAAAAGAGAGATAAACTCTTCTATTGCAAAACAGGCCAAACTTTTAAGTACATTAATTCATTTTATTACTTGACTCCTGAGATTTGTAATCCATTTTTCAAACATCCATATAGGATGGGATAAAAGGCATGAAAACAAAATGTAACCGTGTAGCCAATACCTAGTATCATCCTATCTCAGCCTGCCATCTGATTGAGCAATGTCAACAATTTTCTACTTAAAATATGGGAAAAGGGAGACTGAAGGTACTGTGTCACCTTACATACAATATTACTAACCTCATCAAGAAACTGGCTTGTTCTACTAGTGAAATCCTAAAGTTAATTTAACTATCAACTGAAGAAATCCAAAAAGTCACTTCTGCATTAAATCAAACACACTTCCAAATTCCCTGAGCACTCATATAAATAGCTAAATAATATGGTTATACAGTTAGTTGAAAGAAGTCTATCAAGAGATAAATCCCTTACCTTTTTAAATTCTAGAATTGCAGCTGATGAAATTCTAGCTATATTTACTTGCTAATCAGATTTCAATATTTGGTGCAGTGTGATGTCCCTTATGGAAAACTAAAGTTCATCAACTATGAAACCAGAAATTATGGTTCTAAACTTTGAGCACTCTAATTACTAACCCATGGTTCAAACTTGCTTCTGTATGAAGAGAAAAAGAAAGCAGAGGAAAATATGAATTCTTATTTTTAGAATTTAGGTTTTACCAGCTTTTTCCTCCTTCAATCCAATCTTGTTTACACATCGTACATAGCCTGTAAGTTTTCTGCTGGATAGAAGATATGATCAGCTGCCATGTATATAGTACTTTCCTTAGGAGAGAGATTCCGTGGTATCTCAGATAACAGCTATATCCTTTTATAAAGGTTTCCCTTCTTTTCAACAACTCTGGTAGACTCTACTTAGAATCATATTTCATACTCCTCCTAACCCCTTCAGACTATTAAAAGCTTAAAAGTGGGGTTCGTATCATGTCTCTCCTTGGTGCTTGCTTAGTACTATGAACAAAGCAGAACACAGGATCAAATTACCTCACACTTTTTAAGAGAAACTTCTGGTTAAAAAGGTACTCAGAGCCCAAGGGTAACAAAGACCATGACAGAAAAATTAAACTTGTTTAGTTTCATGGTCTTGGCAGAAAGTTAATAAATTATAAGTACTTTCACATCAATCAGTAATGGAAATTAAAATCAAGTATGGGAAAAATGTCATAGTTCCCTCTGAAATTTAATGTTCTGACAGAATACAAGCTATTTCTGTTTTTTAAAAAAATTGAAAAAGACCATTTTGCAACAATATATATTTAGGAATAATTTCTGCAAAAACAAAATTTAATAAACACAAGAAAAGAATTGAATAAATATTATTCTTTGTAATTTTTGAAACCGAAGAGCCAAATACTTAATGTGGTGCAAAACCATCTATTAAAAAGCTCAGTCCATTTTGAGAAGATAAAGACATACTGATGAAAGACTACTTGAAATCATTTACAAATATTATCTAACCACAATTAAATCCAACATCTTTATTCATAATCCCCATATGGTACATTCTGAAGGAATGCCTGAGTAGTTACTGTTAGTTTATTTCTTCAACACAAAGTGTTTCTAAGAATTCAGCAAGAATAATGGTTTTGGCTTAACTCATTGTAATGACATTAGTACAGGATTGCCTAGAGCTGCTGGATCCAAGTCAAGAGGCTGCTGAAGAATGCTTCATCCAAGGAATCCTCCAGCATCTCCCATAACTGGACTTAAGTCAGCATGCCAAGTTTAGGACTGATGAGGACAAAAAGTAAAGGAAAAATTCCCTTTTGTAGCAGACACTTTATATTAAAAAATGACAATGGTAAAGCCATGTTTGTATAAGTACAGGAGAGAATAAATCTTAAAAAGCTTAGCACACATCTACTCCAATTTTGCTACTCTACACTTCTCTTTTTGTAAAATAGCTCACAGGAAATGCTGGACAGCATGACCTTCAAATATGGAGAATATCAAATTACTAAGCGTATATCGCTCAAGTACATGAAAATTTTGGACAAACCTGTTGTTTCAGAATGATTCTGTGGTTAATTAATAGCTCTGCTTTGGAGGCACAAATACAATTTATTTCAATAAAAAGTAACTTACCAAATGAAACAAGGAGCTTACATGCTTAAATGTTTCATCCCAAACAGCACATTATGATGATGCTCTAAGGCATACAAAATTAACTTAATTTACAGTATTATTGTCTATTATCATCAAACAAACTTGAAAGCACATATTTGACTAGGTCAAATTACTACTGAGTTCAAATAATTGATATGGAAGTAATTTGGTAAAGTGCCCACAGTGAGAGCAGTTTAAAAAGCAGCCCCTGTTTTCTACAGAAATTGTGACAGTGAATACACATCACATTCTCTGCAATACTACAAAGCACTCACACGCATTCTGGGGAGTGATACCCTGGACACAGAGCTTATTTCACATTAGTGAACAAATCTAAGACTTATAACAATTCTGACTTTGGGCCAGAAGATAAAATATCCCATATATACATATATACAAACCCCAATTTCTAACCTATTATATTTCTAGTTCTAAAAATGGCTTTTTGATTTATTTTCAGAGGAAAAAGTGTACAATGCACTTGTATTTGTGCTTCTGAATGAAGGAACAATATACATTAAGCGAGAAAAAGCTTGGGATGATACTCATCTACTTAAATTATGTACATGATCTTTGGGTATTTGAGACAATCAGTTTAACTGACCCTTGCCTTAGAGCAACTTAATTTTCTAGAGTTATTCAGGAAATGTATTCAACCATTTACAAAATCAAAACACCTAATGTGTACTTTATAAAATCATGATCTTATTTACCTGCTTTTTCTTCCACAAGATAGGTATACATTAAAAAATTTTGCTCAAAAACATAAAAATATATATTATTTCTTCCTTTGCCATTTATGCATATAAATATTTTACTGAAGATGCATCATCATTCAATAAACAAATGCAAAAACTGCTTTATAAAGTGTAGTTCTCTTCTAATTAGCAATATAAAATACAAAATTACAACATAATTAACCATTAAAGAGCTAAATTCAAGAGATTTGCAAACCAATACAGCAGTGAACAGTCCCTTGTACAAAAGTCCATTAAGAAAAAGTCAATTTTGTAACAGATTACATAGAAATGCAAGCAGATAAATGCATTATAAATGCAAAAAAGAGCATTGCTTCATCAGCACATTCTTCAGTCTTGTTTGAACTAGATGCCAAACTTACTGTTCACTTTTCGGTTCATCTTGTTTTCCATTAAGCTCCTGATCAACTCTGTTCAACAAAATATATAAATAATGAGATACCAGCAACTGAACAAACCTTTCTAAAAATAGTAACTACTTATAGCATAGAATATTATTGTTAAAAAAAAAAAAAAGCTGTGCAAAGAAGCAGACACAGAAAAAGATTACCAAACATTATTTCCCCAACCAGAAAAGAGAATTTTTAAAGGCAAGACACTGCAAGAAATATGACTACTGTTTCTTTAAAGACTACAAAATACTTTACATACAAACTTATCTGAACTTCCTTAAAAGTGCATGACATAGCTGCAGCAGGGATTCAAGAGTGAAGAGACTGGTAACACGAAAATAACTCCCTCAAAAATAATGATTTTGTTAACTGAAATTTGAAGGGGAATGGGGGTTTAGCTCAGTAGTAGGGTGCTTGCCTAGTATGCTTGAGGCCATGGATTCACAGCAAAACAAAAATATTAAAGTGTAACTAAAGCCACCAAATTATCCTTAAATGATTATATGATCTTAAGTCTAGCAAAGATATATGTTTATTGAAACCTAGTCATTTTTCAAAATTTATTGGTACACTTTGTGAATGTCTTTCACTTATTTTGATAATAAGAAGCCATAAGAATTTAACCCAAGAAATACCTAAATGTGCATTAAAAAAAATCTCACTGGAGATTAGTGGTGGTTTGAACAGAGGTCACACCAATATTTAGGCACATGGGGATTAGAAGGATTACATAATTACTGCGTAATTATAGACAACCCTTCAAAGATAACATACAACAGTCTATTACTACCATATATATAGTAATTTGAATAATTTATGTGGGACATTTAAAATAATCTGGTATGGTGTGGGAAGAGACTGTTCATACTTGTTTCCATTACTATGATCATCAGGACCCATTACTATGATCACCTGAATATCAGTGAATCACATCTAAAAGCTCTGGCCTGGCTGGGTGCAGTGGCACATATCTGTAAACCTAGTGACTTGGGAGTCTGAAGTTGGAGGATAGCAAGCTTAAAGCCAGCTTCTGCAACTTAACTAGATCCTGTCTCAAAAATAAAAATGGGCTGGGGGTATAGCTTGGTGGTAGTACTCCTGGGTTCAATCCCTGGTACCAAACAAATAAATAAAAAGCTGTGGCCTGTTGTAAAGCTAGATTAACATTTAAAAATATTCTTTATAAATATCTGAAAGGTGTGTATTCCTGATAAGACATGCAATACACAATCTTTTCAAATGTGAAATATACTTATGAATTAATAATAATAATTATTTTATTTTTAAACCGCTGAAACATTTTTACAATCCCTAGTTGCCTGGCCACACTGGCACTTAGTTATTTGAAAGAATATCTGAGACATTTAAAACTGCTGTACCTCAATACTCAGTTTTGTACCCTTTTAAACAGCAGATTTTAACATGGAGATACTGCCTTATATAAGGTCCATATCTAGCCACTATTTTGACTTTAAAAACATTTTTCTGTATTAAAATTGAATTTTATTATTCTCAAACTGTCAATGATTTATTATTTTTTAAGGCTAAAGAAACTATAAAAACTAAGTTCCTTAAGATATTTGTAATAATATTATTTAAAGTTAAACACAAACAAAAGTAAAAAACAAAAATCAAGATAAATAGTAATAGGTTTCAAACAATTCATTTAAATAAAAAGTATGAGTTCCACCTTTTATCTGGAGCTAAAATTAACTTTCTGACAGTCGATTAAAGACTAAAAACTAAAAAAAAAAAGACATCATACAGCACATTTCAACAAAAGCTACTCATTTTAAAATCCAGGAAGTACCTGGCTTCAAAACATTTTATGATTGCAGATTTTATTTTAAATTCCAGTCACTTGTATGGCAAATGCATAGCAATGCCTAGAAAGGAATGAGAAATCAGCATGATCTAAAAACACTGTCCACACTCTTTGTTGGTTAAACAACAAAGAGTCATACAGAAATGTAAAGTTATGACTCTATCACATGGTCACCTGAATGCTCACCAAAAGAATGAAAATGTATTCAAAATTAAGAATGTTCCAGTACAGTTAGTTACAGCTGGTTCCAACTTAGCTGGTCAAAATGATAAACACATATATGATCACCACTCATCTTAATTCTGAAGAAAAATTTATTAAACCATGTTTTGATAATTGTCAATTTTAAAAAAATCTATTAACAAATTAGATCCAAATTAGATCTAAGTAGATCTAACAAATTAGATTCAAATTCTACTTTTCTAAACTACTTTATAAAGTGGTAACTATTTTATACCTTGCCTTTTCCTCTTCTATGTCAACATATTAATAGATAACAGTTTGTTATGCTCAAAGCAAAAGTATTCAAAATTAAATTTAAAATGGAAAGCAGAGTGTTTAACTGTTAAATGGTACATTGAACTTTTAGGTATTTTACCACATGTACAATTTGACTGGTTAGCAGGCTATTTAATTTAAGCATACAAGGAAATCAATGTTGGTTAGCCAAAGAGTATTTGCATTGCAAATATAATCAACCCCAAGGAAACCAATTTGATTCCTTAAGAAAGTCTGCATAAAGCACGGAGATTTAAAGAAAGGAATGAAACAGACAATCTTAAAAGTACTTGTTATTTTAAATAGCATTCTTAGTAATTTCTGTGGTTTTACCGTGTTCAGACCAGTAAGGAAAGAAGAGGGGTTTTAATTCCTAACTGGCATTATATTTAGTATTAAAATAGGATGAATCCAAGTCATATTCAGCCTCAGGAACTCTGGATTCCTCCTATATTCGGATATTGGGGTGTATTTATATTTACAAGTGCTATTATCTTTCTCTACAAGCTAACCAACCAATAAAGAAAGAGTTAGTCTGTGCGATGCAAATGGACTAGTCTAGATGCAACCCAGTCAAGGTGTGCATGTACCTTTTTTGTTTCTTTTTAAACTTTTCTTCTTCATACCTTAGTAAGGAAGAGTTATTTCAGTAAATACACATTATGAGATTACCAAAAACTTAAAAAAAAAAAAAAAAGACTAAAAATGAAGTCATATTAAGTCTGCAGGAAAAAACAAACATATTTAACATACTATGCAGAAAGTAAAAATTAACAATAAATTTGGCGTAGATATATTAAAGAGACTAAAGCTCAGATTAGCCTTATACCAAGTCTTTTTAGAAGTTAGATGGAAATATGTGAATTTGGTAACAAAACAAATTCCAGTCACTGGTGAGTATTAAGGTTAGGCTGATTTTTTTTTTTTTTTTTGGCAATATGATCTTTCAATGCCATCCATCATGAGTTTACTCAAATTTGGAGAGCAACATGTTTAAGTACAGAGAATGTTCCTTAGTACTGACCAATCAGGAAATTAGCTCTTATATTGAAACCAATCTTTAAAAAGCTGTTAAGAAATATGTGAAGTGAGGAAAAAGAATATTGAAAACTATTATATCTTGCACATCAAAATACAAAGATCCAATACAATTAAAGGAATAAAACAAAACATACTGTTTTATGCATTCTGGTATGCCAACATATTCCATGGGAACAAGTTCCGCTAGTTCTGCCAAATTAAAGACGTATCTAATTTTTTGGCTGAATTTTGAGCTACGGAAAAAATAAAAACAATTACCTCAATATTTCTGACTAAAAGTACTGACAAGAAATTTAAATAAGGATTTTTTTTTTTTAACATGAAGAAAATTACCTAATAAATGGTCTTGTAACAGCCAGGAGTGTTCTGATAAACCAAGAGGGATGCACAATGATTAGGGATTTTAGGTTTTTCCGTAACCTAGAGTTAAAAAAAAAAATTAAAAATTTCTACAAATTCTAATACTTTTAAGACGTGCACGTTTATGTAAAAAAACTGAAAAATGTCACCCCAAAGCTCTCATTCAGGTATTAATATTTTTAAAGACAAGAAAATGCATTCTTGAACTGTGATGGCTCTTTCTATTGCTATAAAAAAAATTATTTCGTTTGGCCAAATTTATGTATACAGTATAGCATTCATTCACTGGTCTTCAGAACTTGCCAACCAGAACTTGTCAACCAAGGATAATAATGAACATAGAAAGCAAACTATTTTCATTTTTCAAGACTAGGGAGAAAGTGGTACTAATTTCTTCAATACCATGAAAGGCACTGTGCAGGCAGAGAGGTGGGAGGAGAGATAACTAAAGGAACACCATGAATCACATCTAATGCCTGTACATAAGGACTAACATTATGACTAAAAATTAAAGGCATTATCCTAGACCTCTTTAAATGACCAGATTAAAAATGTTTATTTATCATGCATATTTCACACATAAAATGATCATTAAACATGTACATATATTTATTTAATTACCAGTGTGAACCAATGCCAATTAGGTACCTATTAATAGATCTGAGTTGATAAAACTAGTTTGAATTAACCATAGCAAGTCAAACCAATTGAAAGATTCAAGTTCTTTCATTAGCACAGATAACTAAGTCCTAAGATAATATGTATATTCTGGAGTTTTTTTCCAAAAAAAAATTATAGCTAAACTGGTATCTTTAAAAAACATAAAACATACTAAGCACTATAAAGGAGCACTCAAAATTTAATAGGAAATGTACTATGTTCTCCATCTTTTCCCAAGATATAGTTTACTTGATGACACTGGAAAATACTGTCTTTAGAGAATAGAAACCTATCATGAAATTAACATGTAATTCAAGAGGTAGAAATAGTAGTTTTCCTCTCCTGATACTGAGGATTGAACCCAGGTGTGCTTATACAACTAAGCCACATCCAGCCCCTTTTATTAATTTTTTAAAAATTTGAGCAGGGCCTCACTAAGTTGCTGAGGCTGGCCCTGAACTTGCAATCCTCCTGCCTTAGCCTCCCAAGTTGCTGGGATCAGAGGTGTCTGCAACCTTGCCTGGCAAGAAGAAGATACAGTATTTTAAAGTGGAAATCAAATATAAACCAACTGAATAAAGCCATCTATAAAAACTATTCAGTGTTTATGTTACCTCCTATCAATTTGCTGATAACATTTTCTGAGCCATCCCAGACTGGGCATTTTTCTTCGAGTTGTTGCACCATTTAAATAAACTATCATGTAGTTTTCTGCTACTAATAGCTCCAAAGTGCCAATAACATACCTGTAAAAATAAATTAAATTTAAATCTTAATGAGTATCACTGTGTAGAACTTAACTAGGTTCTCCAAATTATACAATTCCTTTCTCTCCCAATCTGTGAGAGCAAACACAATTAAATTTACAACTGCATTAGCTGGCATTATAATTATTTAAACAAGTTATTTTTTAGATATAAATATTAAAATGTTTATAGATTAAATGGCATGATGTTTGGGATCTGTTTCAAAATTGTACAGGGGAAAGAATTGAGAATGAAGTCTAAACTGGTAATTGCTGAAGTGGGTGACTTATACATGAAGATCTGATATATTTTCTGTATATGATTTAAATTTTTCACAAAATACATTTTAAAAACTGCATCAGAATAATCTCAGAAACAGAATAACTCTTTGGAAATACAGGAGAAGTGAGTCAGCTCATTACATTAGGCTTCTATGGGTAAATGTAACTTAGCCATATGATTCTAAGATGAAAGTTGCATTTTTATATTTAATGTATCCACACATGTACATAAAGAAGTTGGAAAAGATAATCTGAGATATACCTTCCAATTAAAAAAATGTCTATAATGTCTATAAAATCAACACACATAAATCTACAGCATTTTTATATGCAAGCGACGAAACAGCTGAAAGGGAAATGAGGAAAACAACTCCATTTGCAATAGCCTCAAAAAAAATAAAATACTTGGGCATCAATCTAACCAAAGAGGTAAAAGATCTCTACAATGAAAACTACAAAACACTGAAGAAAGAAATTAAGGAAGACCTTAGAAGATGGAAAGATCTCCCATGTTCTTGGATAGGCAGAATTAATATTGTCAAAATGGCCATACTACCAAAAGTGCTATACAGATTCAATGCAATTCCAATTAAAATCCCAATGATGTACCTTACAGAAATAGAGCAAGCAATCATGAAATTCATCTGGAAGAATAAGAAACCCAGAATAGCTAAAGCAATCCTTAGCAGGAAGAATGAAACAGGGGGTATCACAATACCAGAACTCCAACTATACTACAAAGCAATAGTAACAAAAACAGCATGGTATTGGTACTAAAATAGACAGGTAGATCAATGGTACAGAATAGAGGACATGGACACAAACCCAAATAAATACAATTTTCTCATACTAGACAAAGGGGCCAAAAACGTGCAATGGAGAAAAGATAGCCTCTTCAACAAATGGTGCTGGAAAAACTGGAAATCCATATGCAACAGAATGAAACTAAACCCCTATCTCTCACCCTGCACAAAACTCAACTCACAATGGATCAAGGACCTTGAAATCAGACCAGAGACCCTGCATCTTATAGAAGAAAAAGTAGGCCCACATCTTCACCTTGTTGGCTTAGGATCAGACTTCCTTAACAGGACTCCCATAGCACAAGAAATAAAAGCAAGAATCAATAACTGGGATAGATTCAAACTAAATAGCTTTCTCTCAGCAAAGGAAACTATCAGCAATGGGAAGAGAGAGCCTACAGAGTGGGAGAAAATCTTTGCCACTCATACTTCAGATAGAGCACTAATTTCCAGAATATATAAAGAACTCAAAAAACTTTACACCAAGAATACAAATAACCCAGTCAACAAATGGGCTAAGGATATGAACAGACACTTCACAGAAGATCTACAAGCAATCAACAAACATGAAAAAATGTTCAAATCAAAACTACCCTAAGATTCCATCTCACCCCAATTAGAATGGCGATTATCAAGAATACAAGCAACAATAGGTGTTGGAGAGGATGTGGGGAAAATACACTCATACATTGCTGGTGGGACTGCAAATTAGTGCAGCCACTCTGGAAAGCAGTGTGGAGATTCCTTAGAAACTTGGAATGGACCTACCATTTGACCCAGCTATCCCACTCCTTGGAGTATACCCAAAGGACTTAAAATCAGCATACTAGAGATACAGCCATATCAATGTTCATAGCTGCTCAATTCACAATAGCCAGACTATGGAACCAACCTAGATGCCCTTCAATTGATGAATGGATAAAGAAACTGTGGTATATATATATATATATATATATATACACACACACACAATGGAATATTACTCAGCTATAAAGAATAATAAAATTATGGCATTTGCAGGCAAATGGATGAAATTGGAGAATATCATGTTAAGTGAGATAAGCCAATCTCAAAAATCCAAAAGACGAATGATCTCACTGATAAGCATAAGCGGATGATGACATGTAATGGGGGGTGAGAGGGGGGCAAGAATGGAGGAAGGAGGGACTGTATAGAGGGAAAAGAGAGGTGGGAGGGGTGGGGGGGAAGGAAAAAAATAACGGAATGAATCAAATATCATTACTCTATGTAAATGTATGAATATGCAAATGGTATGCTGTTACTCCATGTACAAAAAAACAACATGTATCCCATTTGTTTACAATAAAAATAAATAAAAAAAAATATATATCAAAGATTTTTTAAAATTTGGGCTGTTCACACAGATAAATTCAGTGACTTTTTCACTTGGTGACAGATACTATCTATCGCATTGTCCCTTAAATAGTGAAGCATGAAAAGTTGACATTTTTTCACACCCTTGTGCTCTTTCCTTACAATTAAATGATGTTCTGGTTTGCATTTGAGGAGTCCCCCGAAAGCGCAAAAAAAAAAAAAAAAAAAAAAAAAAACCAAAGTCAATTTTTCTGTTGAGCTGGAAAAACTATAGTTTCATAATTCCAAAGAGGAATGACTTAAGAGTCAGAAATTGGATTATTTATAATTTTTACATAGCTTAAGTTCACTTCCTTAAACTAGAGATCTAGTTAGCTCAGAATTCTGTCTAAAACATTTTAAGATATACTTACTTAAAGAGATTGTCCATCAGGTATCTATAGTTAGGTTGACCACTTTCAGGCATAAAACAGACAGCAAACACAACAATGGCATTTAATCCATCCCCATAATATCCTGAAAAAGAAATCACAGACAAAATCACCAGCATGATTTTACTCAAAAGATTTTTTTTTTAAGAGAGGATATCTGTATGGTTGATAGAAAATAACCAATTAGCATAGTTAAAAAGTCAGCCATATTTTAGTAAGTAGACAAATAACATGATATAATCCAAAAAGACACATCTGAAATAAAACATTTTATGCAACTAACAGTTAAAGTGGGAGATTTCTAAAAATTAGTTTTATTTTCAACAATGCCTAACATTTTGTAGAATTAAGGATATTAGAACCAAGAAAATTATATCTGGCGTAACTCTCAGTGAAGAGTACTAATGTGTTTCAACTGCAATATTTAGATATTAAGTCATATTCAGTAACAATTTTTTTGCTTTAACTATCATTTCTATTGTTTCTAAATATGAATTGAAAAGACTGAACATTTCAAGAACATTAGAATCTTCACCAACTTTGCTAATTCCTTAGTTACAAAACATATCAAGTGTAATTGTTCAAGAGAAGATGCCTTAATTATTTTCCTGTATGAAAAATAGTGCTATTTTTGAAAGATATTAGGTTTAAACCATAAGGCAGGTTTCACAACTTTCTTTCAATGAGCTGAATTAATGCATGTCTGTGGACTTCCTGATTCAGATTATCCTATTTCCTTCATCTGAATAAGATTAAATTAGGCAGAAGAATATTACTGCAAATATTCAAGTGATTTGCTTTCAGATGAATGAAGATTGTAGAAATAAGGAGGGGAATGCATTTGGCAGAAAGTAAATTAAGCAGAATGATTCTATGTGGAAAAAAAAAAAAATCAATTTGCTCAACCCATGTATGCCTCTTTCCAGCATTAGGAGGATTTAAAGAAACATGACTTGCTCTATAGGGTGATTTGCATTCTGACTGTCACTAACATTCTGGCGCTATTTACACAGTACCTAGGTAAACTTCTATGTATGGTACAGTAAGACTGACAGGAGTGATAACTTGTACTTTCATAGTTGTCCCATTTGACTAGAAAATTTCCTAAGGGAGAGAACTCAACTTTATTATTTTTGAATACCCCATAAACATGCAACATGAATGCTCTACAAAATTGTAGAATGAGCTAGTTCTCTAACAAAGCTAAATGATTTGTTTAGGGCTTTAAGGTAAATTGGTAGTTAAGAGTTTACTTATTAATAAGCAGTCTTATTCATAGTCCAAAATGGAAGTGATACACAAGTCTATCAAAATGAAAATGGTAAGTAAATGTAATTCATTCAGCAATATAAAGGAATAAACTATAGCCAGGCATGGTGGTACATGACTATATTCCCAGCAACTTGGGAGACTGAGGCAGGAAGATTTTAAGTTCCAGACCAGATTCAGACCAGATTGGGCAACTTAGACTGTAAGACTATTTCAAAATAAAAAATAAAAAGGGCTAGGAATGCACCTCAGTGGTATAGCACCCCTGGGTTCAATACTGTTACTAGGTGGTGGTGGGGCAAAGGATATATGCAAGAACAAGGATGAATCTTAAAAATACACTGAACAATAGTAGTAAAAAAGCATGCATATTGTATGATTTTGGTTACATAAAGTTCTAGAATGGGCAAAACTAATCACGGGGGTAGACATTAGAAGAGTGGTTACCATAGGGGGTGTTCATTGCAAAGGCTTATTAGAGAATTTTCTGGGGCAATGAAAATGTTCTGTATGTTTAGGAGTGTGGAATATATAAATGGGCATATGTGATTATGTAAGTATTTGTCAAAACTCATTGAACTATATACCGATGATCACAGCATTTCACTGTATATAAATTATAAATGCATACAAAGGGGAGAACATAAACTCCCTGTTTTAGGTGGTAGAGAGATGCGGTGGATGGGAGATAGTTTCCACTGCATTTTTTTTGTACTCTTTGAACTTACTATATACATATATTGACAATTTTTAAATGTAGGCTTAATCCTTTTACTTCAAGCCTGTTATGTTCCTAAAACAATATGAGAAAATATTTATTATGTTTTCAAAGTTATGTAAGATCTCTGGGGTTATTTTCTAAAAGCATTTTAGAGTTCTGATGCTGCATTAAAAAAATCTGAACAACCTTCAGTAACTCTTACCTCCATGGCTGATAACTTTTTTATAGGGTTCAATTGCCTTCATATCAACCCTGTGGTCCTGTTCTCCAATCCTGAACATACGCCAGCGTCGTCCATCTTCTTTTTCTTCTGTTGCTGAATATTCAGTGATTGAGCCTTTCCTAATTACTTCTGTAGTTTTGGGTTTTGGAAGATCATCTGTCAAAATAAAAGGGTTTTGTATTACAAATTGTTATTTCTATAATAAAAATCAAGTTGTAAGTTAACCACTCTACTATCTAGATTTTTTAGAGATTTTTATTTTATTTTATTTTATTTTTTGAGATGGGTCTTCATTGCCCAGGCTGGTCTCAAACTCCTGGGCTCAAATATTCTTCCTGCCTCAACCTCCTGGGCAACTGGGATTACAAATTACAGGTGTAAGCTACCATGATCCACCATTCAAAGAATTTTTGTTACACCATCTGTGGAATTTGAAATGTCTCTTCCATACCAGAGGAAAAGTCTTGCTTTTATTTATTTATTTATTAAATATATTTTTTAATTGGCAATGGGTCTTTATTTATTTATTTACATGCAGTGTTAAGAATCAAACCCAGTGCTTTGCACGTGCTAGGCAAATGCTCTGTCACTGAGTCACCAGCCCAGGCCAAGGCTTGCTTTTAATACAAGGCCATTTATACCTTTGGGCATCACAGTTTTATGAAACTTTTTGTTGCCCAATTCAACGAAGACAATCACAGTGCAATGTATATCAACAAGTTCAGAAAAGACAATTCATAGAGCCATCAAAATCTTATATTGGCCCTACGGCATTTCCAGATCTCTCTTATGACAGCACTGTCCAAGGCAGTTACTACCACAGGTTACTTCGAGAAACTGAGAGCTGATTTGCTGATTTTTTTTTTTTTTGAACACAAAAATTAATACCCCCAAATTGTAATACCAGATAGAAAGTGGTTAACTACTCAATGATCATTTCTTGTTTGATCAGTCTTATAAAGCAGAAAAGTATAATATTATGAAGAATACATGCAAAAGTCTATTCAAATTACCATGAGCAAAAGCATAAGCATCAATGATTAGGTGTAATTTATATTTTGAGATTGCAGTTTAGCTGATTTTTAATGAAGTAATGATTTTCAAAATTTTAGTATCATAGTCCTTACCAAAAGATGGGGGGAGGGGAAACCTACTGCATGTTAGTTGTTTGTTTCCAAGACAAAGCTGTTAACGGAAAATATCCTTCCAGGAAATGACTACAGCAGCATTAAAGAAAGAAGAGACAAAACACATAGGCAGAAAACTATTTCAGTATCTTTATAAAATATTGCTTGTTACTGGACTGCTTATTGAACCAGTAAAACAGGGAAGAACAAAAGATACAGCTTATCACTTCACTGTAGATAAGATATCTAGTGTTAAACACTGCTTTGAAGTAAAAAATCATTGTAAAGATAGAATACATATATAAAAATTATTAACTATATAAAAATATTGTAGGTAACAATTATCTAACTCAAGAAAGCATGCAAAACAAAACACATGCCAATTCCTTGGAATTCCAAATAATTATAATGATAAATCTCAGGTTTGGGGGTTAAGAGTATACATTAATACCAGTTGGTAATTTCATAAAGCAGAGCACTACCAGACAAACCTACTTTAAAATCACCCCCTTAAATCTTCTCTCAGAATTCCCTCTCCACACTTTTAGTACATTCCCTATCATATGTCTCTTCGAAGGATTTTTCCTTACTTGATCAACTGAAAAGATCTTATCTGGCAATATTTTTTCATAATTGATGAAAAAAACCACAAAAATTAGGCATTATAAAAAATACGACTACATATATAATCTACTATAAACAGTTTTGAACAACATGGAATATTCAGGTGTTTGCAGAATTTTTAACTTAAATATATGAACACTGGAAAGAATAATATTTTGAACAAAATCCCCTAATAATTGATTTTAGTAGGCTTCATGATCAAAATTTTAAGGCTTACCAAGTATTTCCTAAAGAAAATGAAATTGCAAAAACATGAGTGTGTATGACAAATATTCATTAATAAAGATCAGATAAACAGTAAAACAATTACCTTCCCACTCAAACTCATTACTGTTCTCTGATGGTGTGTCTAAACCATCCAAGTCAATCTCCCCACTTTCATCCAAATCATCTGACAACAAAGAGCCATCACTAGGATCCAGTGTCAAGCTAATCTCTGGAGCCATTAGTTTCTTTCTTACTTTATTTCCATTAACTTCTAGTAAGCCTGAAAGTGGAAAACAAACAAACAAAGAAACAAACAAACAAAGCACAAAAATAGTACAAGGAATGCTCAGATGCTCAAGTTAAAGGAGAGAAACATTTCAGTCACTTCATTCTTGAGAAAAACAACATTAAACAAAACCCCAAGCACTGATTTATGAAACTTAGTATTTGATTACTACTGCTATTTTTGGTGGCACTGGAGATTGAACTCTGGGGTGCTCTACCAATGAGTTTATTCTTATTTTTTGAGACAGGGTCTCAGTAAGTTGCCTGGTCTAGCATGAAATTTACAATCTTTTGGTCTCAGCCTCCCAAGTAGCTAGGATTATAGGCATGGGCCACCCTGCCCAGTTTCATCACTATTGCTTTTATATCACTGGCAAGAGAACAATGAGGTATCAATGTCTTTTTAAGTAACAGACAGAATTTACAGTCACCTTTTACTACTAAAAATGCTCTCCTACTGTAAAAACTTTTAAAAACTGAGGGTATGTTTTTGAGGGTTAAATTCCCCATGCACTTCAAAAATGTTTTCCTCTATGTTCAATTTATCCTTTGGCTCCATATGATGGAATAAAAGCTCACAGTGGTTTTTTTTTTTTTTTAACATAAAGAAATATGTTAAAAATATCCCAAGTCCACTGGAAGTACAAGTATCAAGTTCTTACCAGGCTGGCTCTCTGGTCCAGTTACATCTAGAATATCTGCTTCAATACTATCATCTTCTGGTAAAGGTCTAGAAGACACAGAAATACTCTTTAACCCAGAAATTACAATTTTTTGAAGTTTAAAGATCTGTTAAAAACAAAGCTTATAGAAATATTATGTAGAAAACAGAACAAAGCAGTATTTCGAATTGACAAATTAGTAATTTACAAATCAATTTAAAAAAAATTCTGACTATTGGGTAAGTAACAAATTGAAGTCTACATAAATGCCTTATGGCAGCTCTTATCCAATTATAGAACAGAAAATTTTACACAAATTATAAAATGATCCAAATTGACAAATATAATGTGATGCATCATGCATCAAATGACAAAGATACTTGTTAACTCACAATGAGAATACAGTAATATTGGCTACAATTCATTTGAGTTTGGCATTCCATATTACTATCATCATCATGTGCTAAAATGACTCAGTTCTTCCACCTATACCTGCTAGCCATATGCCACTTGAGTAAGGTACCTTACTGGGTATTAGGATGTCTTATGATCATGATTGGCACAAAAGTATCATTTAAATAGAAGGTCTGTCTTTGCAAAAGTGTCAGGGTGGCTAGTTGGATAACACAGAAGATCCTTGTTTATTTATTTACTAAGTTTTTTTTTTTTTTTTTTTTTTTTTTTTTTTTTTTTTTTTAACAGGCAACTTAAAACTCCCTTGTTCTAGGACCCTCTCAGATGCAAGTTTTAAAAATACCACATTAAAATACTGTTCATTAAAAAAAGTATTTTGAAACTTAAATGATCAAAACAGTTAAGAAAAATAAAAATTATATGTTGAGTTGAAAAATGAGACTCATTAATGATCATCTTAATACTACTTTCCTAAAACCCCCAATATTCATTAAGTAACACCTTGAAAAAAAGTTTTGTTCTAAATTTGTTTTCATCAACAAGCAATGCTCACATTGGAAAATCTTCATCTTGCCATTCTTCTTTCAGTTCTACACCTTCCATTCTCAGCCTGGATTCAATGTCAACTACCGACTCCTGATAATCCAGAGAGCCAATGTCCTGTGAAGAGAGAAAAATTGACAGTAACTTAATTTCCACTTCACATTTTTATTGGCTGAAAAGGTGCAATCTTATACCTTAGTTTATACTTCTACTCTATCAACCCTAGAGCTTTTAGTTTACTGGTCTGGTTATGAAACCAACTTACAGGTTGAATCTTTTTTTCTTTTAAAAAGTCAGAAATTATTCACAGTACATATATTCCTGTTAAGGATTGTTTGTAAAAGGGGTATTGTTAAGTGAAAATATTTGTTTTCAGTTGCAAATATGTACTTTGTGTGTCAAATTGTGATTTAAAATGTCTTTCATACTTCAAATTGCATTAAAAATTTGAGGTAAAGCAAAAAAACAAAACAAAGCAAAAAAACAGTAAACACAGGACTGGGTATTGTTCAGTGGTAGAGCACCTGTCTAGTATGTGCAAGGCCCTGGGTTCAAACCCTAGTACTGTAGATAGAGCTTGTTTCCAGAAATTGAACTCAAGTAAACAATACTTACACTCATGATTCAGCAGATCCCAGTGGTATGCTACCATTTATATTTTCTTTGTAGTTGTGATGCCACAATTCTGAGTCAGTCTACTATAACTTGTCAGTAAACAGAATTATGCTAACTTTTTTGATTTGCTTCATATGCATACCATGTTCTTTTCACAGTGTCACTTTTCAGACTGAACTTAGTGATATCTTTACTGTAAGCAACTACATTTTAGCTTGTGTTATGAACTTTCATTTTAGTTCTTTTTTTCACAAAGGGTATGAGTGCCAAAAAAAAAAAAAATCATCATTTTACAAAGTGAAGAGTCTAGAGATATTCCCTTTTGTTGATGGAGTAAGAATTACAGGTTTAGATATAATATATAAGAAGTCATAAAAAGTAGCTGGTAAACAGTGCAACAAAAACAGTGACAAATACAGTGAGGTATAAATGGTAGTTCATTTACATTAGTGAATCAATAGATGAAGTTATTTAAAAAACAGCAGTAACACATATTTCTTAAGATCTATGGAGTATCATTAGAAGTACCAAAAACAAAGTTAACAAGTAGCTGATGCCAGTAGAAGAGAAAAGAGGGTGGTGTGGGGAGAATGACTCAAGTTCTTACTGTTTTTATAATGTCTTTCTACACTATTTGATTTTTTAAAACTATGTGTATAACTTTAAAAAAACAATTTTCAAATGATACCAGTCATTCACATTCATATCAATTGTTCTCCTAAAACAAAGATGTGGTCACGTTTTATGTTTGCCTTATGTCCTTACAGCACTCAAAGGATATAGAAAGTTGTACAAAAAACAGTATCATTTCCAGAACAAAAAAAATTACAATGGGGATTTCTTAAAGTTTTAAATTTCACTTGTTAAATTAAAATCTGTTGTCAGTCAAGACTGGAAAGATCATCCTGGTATACAATCAGAGGAAAGTTTCAAACATTCTCAAAAGGTTTAAATTTTTGAAGAACCACTCACGGGCACAGAAAAAAAATGGCAGATACTGACTTCCTCACAAAAATATTTGCTTGGAAAAATTAGTTTATTATATACAGGAATGAGGCATTTTTAATTCTCTGAGAAATTAATGAAAAGAAAAACACTTAAAATACAATGATCTTGACTTATTTAGCAGTTTCTCTATTTCTAATACATAATCTATACTGTATTAACATCTATTTTCAAAGATGACTTTATAGACTGCATTCTGACAGGAATCCTTCTCTGAGTGGGTGGGTGAGAATTAAAAGGGTGGATTGGGGTGGGGGACATACTTGTCTCACCAAACAATCCCTTCTATTAGACAGAGAATGAATAGAAAAAAAGAGACTAGTTTCTCCTAGATTTTTAATTCACTACATTTCTTAATGTTTTCTCAAGTCTTTGGTACTTGGCTCTACAGTGAACAAATGTATTTCCCTAAATTCAAAAATCAGAAAAGCTTTTCATTATCTTGTCTCCCCTTTCTACGGGGGTGTTGGAAAAAATACCGGGATGTTCTGGGTTATCTTTTCAAATAGCTCAAATAATTAGAAAAATATTTAATATTTCAAAAATAAAAGCAGTGACTGAAAGTTGCAATATTCCCAACTTCTGGAAGCTGCTTGGCACATTACGGGTGTACAAATATTAAGTGAATAAATACTTAATTGTAAGGTATGACACTGAAAACTTTGTTCAGCCTTAGATTTATTTTACTTGTTCAATAGGATTCTTATGGTTTACCCCTCAAAAATGTAGTGAAAATATTTTGTAGGAATCCACACACATGCGATATAAATTTCTGTTGGTAAAATTATTCCTTATTTGTAAGAGGAAATATTTGTGTTATGAAACTCTAGAAGACAAACCAAGTCTTGTAGCTAATTTACCACTTGAACAAGCTTATCACTTGCAAAAAGCTCCTTTAAACAGAAAGTCTTTCAGTTCTTTCAGCCTACTTCTTCAACTTTTACTCTAATATATTGAAAGATGTGATGATGTGATGTTAATACATCTCAGTATATTGTTCCAGACATTTAGTTTGGTGGTTAATTAAGTTAGTTCAACAGAACATAGGAGAGAGAAACATGATTAACTCTACCTTTTCAACAAAAACTTTAGGGGAACAGTACACTAGGTAGATAAAAACAATTTCAACAATTCAGAGTACTGTTCTTGGAAGCACTTTATCACCAAACAGCTGTAAGAACAGGAAACAAACAAGAAAGGAGTTAATATAAGCACAACCACTTTGAAGGAAATCAGGATATTGCTGACTCACAAGTTAACTGTGGTTGTTTCCCATTTTTTGTTCAAAGATTTTTTTTTTTAAATGGGGAAATAACACTTTAATATGCTACTTGTGAAAATAACCTAATACAAAAGAAATAATCTGATTTCTCAATAGATTGGTGGTAGTGATAGCACATCCTTATTTGTGGTAGGCATCTGTGGAGGTCATATGATAAAATTTGTCTTTGACCTCAATGAGATTAAAAATCAAGGAGAATGGATTTCCTTCCAATATAGCTTCAGAAGGGAAGTATGGTGGTAAATCCAACCAAGATGAAGAAGGGAATTTCCACGCACAGCTTAGCAAGCAAAAATTAAATATTAAGATCATTTTTAGAACTGTCCAGACTGTAACTTACAATTTTACTATTACATAGTTTAAAAGTGCTTCTAGAAGAAATGACCATCTCTGCAGAAATCAATTACAGCAGGCAGAAGGAAAACCCAGGCAAGTCTTTCACTTACCCATTTAAAAGAAAATGTTTCATTCTAAAATATTTATGTTAACATTTTTATGAACAGCCTATATGTTTATTAAGACCATCAACACATGTCTGAGAAAATCCTGCATGTTCACCTGTCATTGCTTCCCTTGGGATCAGGTAGATTTTTAAGAACGCAAGGAGTCTCTATCAGAAATGTTAACTCAAAATTTGAAGAAAAACTTGAATGGTGTTGACATTTCACGTGAAAAAAAAAAAAAAAAGCACAGAATAGTTATACCACCTACATTTATTCAATTTTCAGTGTGCAGAACATTAAAACCTAATACCTGATACCTGTTATAGAGTTATAATATTGGTTATAATATAAATTATAATTTTCCAATATTACTATTCTGCTTCGTAAGATGTAAGGTTAATGACACCTTTTTATCCTGTCAAAGAGAATTTATCATATACATATGTATACACACACACACATATACGCATATACTTTCTCAGATGCCCTCCTCCCTTATCACTCCATCAGCCTATGCTAGATACAATGGATAGAACCACTGTCCCAAAGAGTGCTTTTCAAATTTACCAACCATTTTTTTTAAATCATCTTATGTTTCAATCAACAACTTTGTAAGGTATAAAACATTGGTGTTATCATTTTCATTTTATCTCACATGAGGCAAATGACAACACACCCTCCTTCCCAGATCTGGACCAGAATTGTTTCTATTATAGCACACTGTCTCCAGCTCATTGGCAACTTTATACAGAATAAATCTGTAATGCCAGATTTGGTTACACTTAGCTTCAAAAGTCCTGTAATGCCTAACAACCATAATAGTTTTGTTGTTTTGTGATAAGCTAGTTTAACTTTCATGTACACAGAGGTGGGTCTGTAATAGTTCCTGTACATGCCCAAGATATTAGGCTGCACTAGAAACAATTGTGAAGACTAGAAAAAGTTTAGACAGAATGTAAAATGACAAGATCTAAGAATAAAATGTGCAGTATGTCCATAAAACTACTAGTTCACAGGAACTTAATTGGGTAATTTCACTTATGACTTTGGAAAGCTTACACATTTACGAATTTCTTTTACAGATTGCAGAAATTTTTAGAAAACATTTGAAAAGATACATTTAATTGAAAATAGGAAATCAAACATTTGGAAAAAGAGATCCTAATTAAAACAAGTTGAAGATGAAAAAGCAACACTAAAATGCAAACACACACTTCATTCAAGTAACTAAATGGGAGACACCATGACTACCTTGAAGAACACTACAAAAGCTGTGCCCTCAGAGTTCCCAGGACAGACAGACAAAGGAAGTTTCAAGAAACCTAATACAGACCCAAATAAGTTTTGATTTAACACGATCTGGTCTAGTAATTCCCAAAGTGGCATTAGATATATCCGGAAAATCCCAACAATTTTTTTTTGCTAAGATTTAAACAAGTCGCGTTGGAAACACGCAGGGACTCGGCTTTTCATGTACACACCTATGTTTGTTTTAGCCTCCCAGAAAGGTTTACTAAAGCCCTGATTACTTATGCCGTTTCCGTGTCTATCCCCCGAGGGTATGCGGCACACCAGAAGTCCAAGTTTCTTTGTTCTGCACCTGGACCGATACTGGTCATAAATAAGGAACCACAGTCGTCCGTCAACGTACCAAGGCTGGGGTGGTGGGGGGAGTGGAGAAGGGGGAAGGTTCCATCCAGGCACAACCATCAAACGGAAAAGCAGGAGGCTAGGGAGGAGCGGGTGTTGGCAAATGCAAGCAGAACCAAGGGCGGGGACCTAGGCTGGGCGGGGATCCGGGAAGCACCTCCGGAGCAGGTTCTATGGCGCCCCCTACAACACACACCCCATCGAGTTTCCCCTCCCGGGAGACCGTGGACGCACGCCCCACAGGCGTGCGCCCCCAGGCTTTTTCCCAGTCCAGACTCGCCATGCCGAATCCTCCCAGGCCGCACTAACCCCGGAGGAAGCCTTGGCCCCCTCGTCCTCTTCGCCCCTCCAGACCGGCGACGTGGGGCTGACTGCCAGGTCGCAGAAGGCGGCGCCGAGCGGAGCCCGCTCCCCTCGGTCAGCAGTAGAGACCCGAGCCCAGCTGCCGGGCTGCAGCTGTGGAAGCGGCAGGAGGTGACCCGGACGTAGTGATGTGCCCCAGCGGAAGTGACTACCTCCCGGCTTTCTCCAGGCGTGGCAGCAGGCGGAAGCGGAGGCGTGGTGTCATTTTGAAACCCACAGCGTCGCCCCGCCCCCTCGGCCTCGGGGGCTCACGCTGGCCCACGATTGCGCGCTCTGCATTCCAGCTGGTCGGGTCCGAGGCGCTTAGGCGCCGCCAGGGGCTCTCCTTGCTTCCTCCGATTTTGCGGTCCGCACGGACACCCGCCTGCAGATTCGACCAGACTTTTATTTATTTATTTTTCTGACTTGTCCTTATTGATCGTCACAATAACTGTGTATTACGGAATGGATAAAGAGGAGGAAAAATATCCGATGCCTCATTTTGGGGAACTGGACGTTAGAGGACTCCTGAAGAGTTTGGTAAAATTCCCCGGTGAGATCCGCTTGACAGGAGTGCTTCTCAAAATGCGGGGAGCCGGCCTCAACAACTTAGCGTGGCCGTAAGCAACTCAGCGAGATCCGGTCTCTAAATAAATAAACAAAATAAAATAAATTAATTAAAAAAAAGAAAGGCTAGGGATGTGGTTTAGTGGTAAAGCGCCCCTGCCTTTACCCGGCGGGGTCCCCCACCCCACACCGCCACGTGTGGGGAACGATCAGTTTATTATTTTTAAAAATTTCTAGTTAGTTTTGGATCATACTTCGATAAAACAAAAATAGAAAAATTAAAAAGAAGACCCGCACAAAATCCAAGTCAAAACTTTTTTTTTTTTAGTAGAGCAAAGGCCATAAAATTACTTGTAAAAATGCCGTGAAAGATCTCAATTTCTGTACTTTTTTCATTGTGGACCAACAAAGAACAATTCTCAGAAGGGTTGGGGTCTGTGAACCACACCCAGAAGCATCTCTGATTTATGTTTTCAAGGAAATGAGATTAGTTTGGAGAACATCATAATCCCCCTCAGAAGTTTCATCTACTAAATCCATACGCAAGTCCAGCGGCCAACTATTTGAGCAATTCTATTAGGAAATGATCAGACCTGGATGGAACAGAAAAGTAAAAATTCAAAATAATTGACCCAAAATGCGGCTGGCTGGATTCATGTTGCTTAGGCAACGTTTATTCACTGTTGGCAGATGATTAACTCTTCTGTGCCTCGTCTACAAGTGGGGGGAAATAATGCCTACCTCATAGGGTTTTTGTGAGATAAGGTAATTCATAAAACTAGTGGTTGGCATGTTGTAATCCCATGTAAGCGTTTAGGCATCATTATCTTTCTCCTAGTAATTTTCCTAAATAGCTGGCAGAGAAAAGAAACTAATCAGAGCTTTAACTAAACAAGTTGGACCATTTAAGAAATTTCATCCTTTGTTACAGATTTTTTTTATAATTCCAAATTTTGCTTTGTTTTGTAATGTGTAAAATTTCCCACAGGGTGGCAGAAAATCATTAAAACCACATAGAGTGTGTGTGTGTGTGTGTGTGTGTGTGTGTGTGTGTGTGTGTGTGTGTGTGTTTGTGCGCGCGCTGCTGGAGGTTGAACCCGGGGCCTTGTGCTTCAAGCACTCTGCCAACTGAGCTGTATCCCCAACCCTGTTAATGTGGTTTTGTGATCTTTAGTTTCTTCTTTATTTTAGTAACTTTAGCATTTAAGCTTGATCAGTGTTTGGTTTTGAATAAGCCATTCTCCTATTTGTCTTTTCCTCCATTTCGATGAATTATCCATATGTATTGTTGAAACATTAGAAACTATAGATAAACCAAAATAATGATCACTATTAATACATTTATGTGTATCTTTTCACATTTATGTATACATATAACCCTATAAGCTGCATATACTTTCATAAAAATATGATAATGTACTAATAGTTTGCGATGTTCTTTTTTCCTTTTCAATTTTTTAACTTGTTCTTTTTAGATATATATATGACAGTAGAGTGTATTTTGACATGTTATACATACATGAAGTATAACTTATTCTAATTAGGATCCCATTCTTGTGGTTGTACATGTGGAGTTTCACTGTTGGTATATTCATATATGAAAACAGGAAAGTTATGTCCAATTCACCTTTTTTCCTTTTCATTTAAAAATGTATCACTGACTTCACGTCAATAAATATATTTCAACACCATAATATTTATTAAAGGATTATTAGCAATCCTTTATTAAACAATTTTTTACAGTTAAAAAACACTTCATAGTGTGTTCAAAAAGTCTGAGTCATAGGGTTAACTTATTTTCAAATTATAATTATACTTTCAAATAATATGCTTAATATACTTTTCCATTTCTGTACAGTGTCTCTAAAGCAATGGATCCAGTTGTTAATCTGAAAAAAAAGGTATTAAAATATACTATTTTCCCTTTGTTTTTAGACTTTTGGAACAATGTTGAGTGTATTGTTTCTTTGTGCCTTCTTAATTATTTGGACTCTTAAAAATTGGAAAAAATTTTCAGGAAAAAAAGGCTGACTTCCAGACCTTCGGTGGAAGGTATCACTTAGAAAGTGGTATGTTAGCCCAGAGCCATCATCAACATTTTCCTTTGTGATTTCTAGCTTAGATCTTACGTTTAAATAGGCATTCTCCACCCTAAAATTATACAAATAGTTACTGTTGTTTTCTTCTGCTGGTATTATAGTTTCTGTTTTTTAAATAAGAATATTAAATTCAATTGGAATTTTTGTATATGCTTATAATGTGACATAGGGAATCTGACTTTATCAAACTGACTGGTTTGCCTAACAGCATTTATCAAAGCATCCAGTAATTCTTGAACTCAACAAGCATTCAATCAAATGAATATTTACTTTCTGAGATGTCATTTTAGGTTACCTACTTCTTTAAAGTATCCAGTCATTGGATAGATTTTTATTGAACAATATTATAAGTTAGTGCTATTGGATCCTGAGGATACAGGAAAATAAGACCCAGTGTCTACCTTCAAAGACCTCATCAGATTAGTATGAAGAGGGGCAAATGAAGAAAATAAACACTTGGTGAATTGAGGTCACCTTGGTATTTCTAAGGTACAGCTAAATGGAAGGGAGTTAAAGGGAGTTAAACAGATAGGAGGGGGAAGAGAGGAGTAAAGAAAGCCTTTCTGAGGGAAAAGATCTTGAGCTTAGTGACAAGGGGAATTCCCCTTTCAGAGGGAATGGCCTATGCAGATTCTGAGGCTTCTAGGAACTGCACATTGTTCAGCATGATTAGAGCACAAGCAGCTGGAGAGTGGGTGGCTGTGAACTGCCCATGACGAAAATAAGTTGTCAAATACCAAATTAAAAAGAAATTTTTTAATGGTAAGAATTTATTCAGAGCCAATAGAGTGAGCAACATGCAAAAGCAAGCATTACTTTACAACTGCATTCAGCAAAAAGAGATTGAAAGATGTGTAATGACACAGTTCTTCTAAGAGAACAGCTTTGAGGGGAGCAACAGTCATTTGAATACGTGCTTCGGTATGTGTGTTAAAATCATTCATGATATTTTGTTATGTATCAGACATAGAAATAAAAGCACTCAGCCAACATCAACTTATGTTGGAGTCTGTGCCAAGATTATGGGATGTGAGAAATGGTAGAAGATATCATATAACTAGCTCTGTTATGCTAGCAGAGAGTGACATCAGACTTTGGGGAGAATAGAACCTTTACAACCTTTTTAAAAGTTAGAATGACAACAGTGCCTCAGGATGAGTGGTGGAGTGTCATTTCTCTGGGAAACTCTATCTGCTATTAGATGCATGTTTTCCACAGGGAAAGACAATTGGTAGCCTGGGAGGTTATTAATTACTACCTCCCACACACATTTTTCTTTCTTTCTTTCTTTCTTTTTTTTTTTTTTTTTTTGATGATGATGATGATGATGTATGTGTTGGCAACTTTTCCACATGGAAACCATGGTCTGGGTATGCATTTTATATCCTATTTCCATTCTCCACCTATTTTTGTTCTTCCTTGAAAGTATGAGCATCTTGTGCTACCTTCTCTGCAACATACAGATTCTTGGATAGCTTTCTGCTTCTTTGTGCTTTGTCATTCCCATTACTAGTCCTTCCTTCTTTCATCAAATCAGTTTCCCTATATCTCTTCAGCAAGGAGAGATTTTGATGTGCTATTAGTCTGTATTAAGAGGGCATGTTGTACTCCTGCAAATTGTTTTGGCAAATAATTCAAAGGGCATCTCATAACATGGCTTTGTCTGATGTTCTTCTTAAGTCCTGCCTGACAGATGACACAATCAAGGTAACTATTAAGAGGAGAAAATTCTTCATAGGGCTGTTGCTAGCCCATGTTACAATTTTCTGCAAGATAGTCAACAGAATCCCTTATGTCTAGATGAAGCACCTTGGGGCATGATTGGTGAGCTGAATGCTGCCTTTTTGAATTCTCACATATACATCTTTGTGCAAATTTTCAAAAATATAGTCTTTCCTTATGGGCAGATAGAGCCTTGCTCCAGAATATGCAGTTTGGGAAATGGAGTGGTCTTTCAGTTTGATGCTGCTCACCTGCTCACAACCTGTTCACCTGAACAGTCTGGCCCTAGTTCTCCACTAAGATCTTGGAATTGAATGTAATTCTTTTATAACAGTACTATTATTCTGTTAATAAAAATTTCTAGAGAATTTGTTCTGAACATGAAATGCAGTTTCTGGATACATTCATATATAGTACTTAATAATTGCCCACAAGGCCTTCTTCCCAACCTTGGATTTGATCTTGAGCTAAGGTGAGAGATGCTGAAGAATAAGACGTTTAAGACAATACTAAGAAAACACTTGTATAAGTTCAACTTTCAGAAGGCATAAGATGCATTAAGTAAAACTCTTACATGCTGCTTCTCTCCTCTAAGAGTTTACTGACTGTTATTCTTACAAGCATATAAATTCAGTAGCGTTTGGCAGCTCACTCGGAATTTTCAAAAAAAGCACCAAGTATCCTTTCTACATGGAGTGAAGATGTCTTTGCTAGTTAAGCTTGAGGGTAAAACTGGATACAATTATATATTCATTTAATAATTCATAACTTGAGCCTGAAATGAATGTGTATATATTTTTCACTTATTCACTTTATAAAATTCAAAACTAAACCCAGCAGCAGTTTTGTCTTTAGCATGGTAACAAATTTCTTTTCTACAATGAACTAGTCAAAGAAATTGTTCCAGAGAGAATTTGTGCTTTTCTATTTCAGAAAGTCAAATTGGACTGCACACATATATTACACATCACCCTTGTGTGATGCTTCCACATCCCAGAGTACTGGAGGGAAGCAACGGTACACATTTCTAAGAAATATTTTCATGTGCAAAGTTAGGATATAGCTGTTACAGGGGAAAACTAAGCTTATTTGTTAGAGGATTTGAGTGAACAGGCCTTTAAAGATTCAACTCAACTCAGGAAAATAGCTAGATTATGGTTTGAAGTTATTCAAGAGTGAGAGTTCAGATCTGTACAAAGTCATGTTTGTTGAGGATAAGAGAGATGTGCCTTTTATCTAAGAGAAGCAAGGGAAGACTAATACTAGTTTAGATTAGTTGTTGAAACCAATAGTGTGAACAAATCTTAGAATCTATATTTAAGTCCTCTGCAAAGATGTTTCTGTGAATCATAAAAGAAATGACAGATGTGAGTTTAAAAATATCCAAGGGTATACATTTTAAAATATAAAATAAATTTTGCAAAAATCAGCCATTTGGTTTGGAGAGCGATCCACCTGTACCAAATCTTCCATTCTGTATAGTATATAAGATCTGCCTCAAATAGGGCTCGCTACAAAAAACAAATAATTTTACTTAGTAACTAATACTCCTGCATTGAGACATGTTATCACTATGATTGGTTTATAATTAAAATAGAGTAACTTGAAAGGTAGTACATGACCTTAAAGGTTTGAAATGTTAGCAGCACTATGACCAACTATGCTTAGAAATATATGTTAGAAACAGTTTCAGATTAGGAAAAAAAATCAAAGTTTGATTGATTCATGAGGATGGCAATAATGATTTTACCAGTAAAAGGGCTTTTGAAATTTTTTCTGAGCTGGATTAAGTAAAAGTAAGAATTGATCAACTGAAGTGAATAGTTCTATAGTCAATCATAGGCTCCTCATCCAGAATAGCATGGAGTTAGATATAACACTTTCATTCAGCAATTAATCATTCACTACCTTAATCATTCGTTCCACATCTTCAAACACAATCTTACTTGTTTTGAAAAAACAAGTACATTTCAAAATTCACAAGTGATTGCCGGTCAATTGGAATTTTATTATATTTAACAAAACAAAGCACTATGTAAGTGTAACAAAATGTGACTCTAAGGAAAATGCATTTTCATTTAACACAAATATAAAAATTCAAAGGCAACATCATCTAATTCAATGGATAAACAATTTCCAAAAATATTCTTTCTTCTAAAAGTAATTTACTCAATTAAGAGAATCTAAGTGATTATTTGTATTTTAAAACCTAGGACCTCTGTAAATAGATAAAATGTACTAGTACTCTTTTAAAATAATTTTCTGTACAACTGAAAAGAAAATGCTAAAATTGTAACGTTATTTTAAAATTTTGATTTCTTTTTGCCCTTGTAGTAAAAAAAGAGATACACTTCTAATATAATTGCTAAAGTACTTAATGAGAAAAAAGAAAAAAGCTTTGCAGTTTCAGATATACATGCCATAGGAACAGATGAAATGATTGAAGGTTCATATGAATTTTCAAGAGCTCTTTAATTTCTAAAATTTAGGTGTGTTTTGGAATGGAACACTTACTCTCTAGTAGACCATCCATTAATATGAGAGAATATATTCTTATACTTTTTATTGATTTTTAAAAATTTGTTCTAATTAGTTTTACATGACAGTAAAATGCATTTATACATTTTGATAGAACATGCATAAATGGAGTGTGATTTCTCATTTTTCTGATTGTACATATTGTAAGATCACATCGGTTGTGCACTCATATATGTACGTGAAGTAATGATGTCTGTTTCACTCTACTATCCTTCCTACCCCCATGCCCCTACCCCTCCCTTCATTTCCCTCTACCTAATATAAAGTAACTCTTTTCTTTCCTAGACCCCTATGGTGTATTAGCATCTGCATATCAGAGAAAACATTCAGGCTTTTAATATGTATACATTTATAGAGTGAGATGCCATTTCATCTAACAATGATCTAATCCAATCACTATTCACAAAAATTGCATCTAATATGCCTTGTGTGTGCATAGTTTGGGGTATAAGAAAGAGAAAGGATTTGAATCAATAAGATAACTAATGCCTGAAATTATATTGTTAGTCTTTCTTTAATTAGCTTATGACACTGATCCATGTTAAAATGCAATTATATTTCAGAGAAAGGTTTAATACATACGCTTTATGCCAAAATGGAAGATGTGCTGACTAATGGAGAGGAATTTTAGTCCTTATTTTGCTACAATCTCTGTGGCCTTAGGCAAGTTACCTGACTTCCTTCCTCTGACTTCCTTTTCCTTATCAGTAATTTATGAGATACCAATGACTCATTTTATCTAATTTAGTATTTTGTCCAAAGCTGTGATCGTCATATCCTTAAGTTTTAGGAATTCACTGAATGTTATGTAGATGAATTACAAACATCTGATAATTTCACATCTATATTCCATCTTAAAAAAAAAATAGCCTAAAACAATGGAACAGTTCAAATACAACATAATTTCATCCATAATTTCAGATGATAGGAAAGCTACTTTAGAGAATCTGAATATTTATCATGGATATTGACATTTACAGTTTGCAGGTTTGCATAACATAATCCACAGAGTCCTGAGCTCAGAATCAGCAAATTTACTTTAGAATTTCAATCTGACCACTAAATCAGTAGATCTGCCTCCACCTCACCGCTGTCCCTACATGTACTCTCAGAGGACTGGAAAACAGTCAACTGTAAAAAAAGATAGGGCAGTCTGAGTCTGAACCCTTGCCTTGATTAGCATTCAGAATGCCAACATTCTGAAAATGGAGAGTTCTTTCAAAGTTTGGTTTATGAGACTGCCTCTTCTTATGGTTTTGCCTCGGTGCTGAAATTAAATCATTTGAAATGTGTTTCCTTTTTCATTGTAATATTTCTTTTTGTGTTTTGGCTATTAACAAAGCCATTAACTAACAAATTAATTTTTTGGCTTAGCTCTCTCTCTCTCTCTCTCTCTCTCTCTCTTTCTCTCTCTCTATTTATTTATTTCTTTAAAGTATTAATGGAAATGTGTATGTTTTTAGGTTCATCTGGCTAGGGTATCCCAGGAACCTCTTAAGTAAGTGATCTTTTTGTTAAATTAGTAATTTTATTCAAAATCAAGTTGCTTATTTCAATTTATTTTAGGGAAAAAAAGTCACAGGTTGTGGTGTTCGTTGCCCTTCTTCTCCCACACCCTCATAAATTGGCCTGGTGTTTAATTTTTGATCTAGGAAAAAATAATTCATTTTTATTTTCATTTAATTTTAATAGTCAAGGAGTAGTCCATAGAGGTTGAATAAATTTAATCCTTCTGCAATTAGTGTCAAATTAATTCATTCTGGATGTGGATAACTGAAGAAATACAGACCCTCCCACATACTGACAGACACCTTTATCAGGCTTAATGTTTTATGTAATGATCCCACTTGAAAGGAAGCTTGCTTGTTTTTTCTTCCTCCCTTTCTGTCTCTGTTAATTGTTTCTTTTTAAACCTAAGCTTTCTTTTAGCATTCTCACAGGACCACGCTGTTCACTGGATTAACTGTGGGATTCTGCAAAGATAACACACTCTGCTATTGATTTGGCTCCTTTGGATAGAGAAATTAAATTTCCCCATTTTAAGAAAAGTTCCCAACTACATAACTTTTGTGGGATGCTCCAGCAATGATGATATGGTGAGACCTCATGAGGATTAAAATGATGTGGTATGTCTCATGTGCAGCAAGCAGATCGGATTATTGTGAGTAGCCATTTGTCTCACACAGCACAATCCATCTGCATCATCCCAGTTCTGTTACCCAGAAATGACTTTTCTGAGCAGTAATATTTCCCCTCCCGTGGAGAGGTCAAGATAGAAAAACTTACCAAGTAGCTCACCATCTAAAACATTTAAAGTGCCCTTACTTCTTCTTTTCCTTTAAAACCAACATATGGGGTAGTATGGTTAATGCCTGTAGAGGTTTTATAATCAACCGTCTTAATAGGTGAAGAATATAATAGTCTAATATGCTTCTCTTAATTTAAACACAGACTGTCTATTACTAACCATGACTCATCAAGATTTTTAAAAAAAGATAATTTAGTTATCTCTTGTCAGGTCACTATTTAATGTTACTTTCTATATTTGCTGTGATAAGCATTAAAATCTGTATATTGGTTGATAAATCATTGTTTAGAAGTGTCTAAAGGGTTCAGTAAATGGTATGAAATTGCCATAGAGTAATAAATGGTTATTTGATAATGAATGAAATTGTTTGAAAATACTGTTAAAGTGTCAAGTTTAAACATATATATCATTACTCAAAACGAAGGCAAACATGGAAACCACAGTGACATCATAAATATACTGCAATAAACACATTTATTTATACCAAGGCAAGTTGTAGGTACTTTGTATAAATGTGTACAAATTGATATATGAAGTTAATTTCAATCTGTAAAAGTAATTGCATTGGTTTAACTTATTTAACTCTGCTTACAATAATATTTATTGCGGAAAAAGAAGGTAAAGAAATAAATGATGATAAATAGATAAAATATATAGGAAATGGGAATTGTTTTACAATTTAATTACACTGTCACGTAAAATTATCACACAAATACACCAACCCGACAGCAGAAATACATTAAAACTCTATTATCCAATGCAGAGAATAGTTTTTTGTTGGCCTTTATTTCATTTGCACTTTTAAAATTATTTTATGTTTTTCTGCTAGTATAGTGTCTAAACAATGTCACAAGAGGGGCAAGTTGGGAACAAAATTATTTTACAAAATAAAATTGTACTGCTTGGTACAATGTTGTGAAGAAGGATGCAAAATCTCAGAAAAGGGCAGCAATCCACATTCTCCCCATGAATGATATACTGAAGAAATGTAAATTCAGAAACTCACAATAGAAAATGAAGCTAATTGAGTTGTTAGACTTGTGCAGAGCTCATAAGATGTGCATGCAAAGTATCTATACTTCTTAAATGACATAACATTTTATTTGGAGTAAATACAAACTGCAAAGATTCATTGGTTTTATAAAATTAACCGAAACATTTATTTTCTAGTGTTCACAAGGCAGATGCTAGATGCTGTGGATAATATTTAGGCTTTCTCTTGAAGGCTGATTATTTACCATATTTTGCTGTTTCTAGACTGTAAATTGGGCTTAGAGTATGGATCACAAAACCTTCCAGTAAATTTATGAAACTTGGACTCAATTTCTGTGTTTGTTCTCTAATCATCCTACCATTAAAAACATGTATTTAGTAGTAACTCCACTAGTAACATATTTAGGTTACTAGAGCAAAGACAATTTTATTTATTCTACAATGGAAATAAAACATTTAGAGTGGAGAATGGGAACGTGATAAAATAAGCTAGTCAAAGGGAAAAACTCATTGAAGGAATGAGTGAGAATTGAAAATAATTGTGAAAGTGAAAACTCGAAGGTTTAATACAATAAATAACACCAAGGGATTAAAAAAGTATCATGGCAATTATTCATGAGGGTCAAATATTTAGTCATTGACAAAAAAGAACTTTTTAGATGATTTCAGTCTTTATGAAATAAAGACATATTTCCTTCTCTCTCGTTCTTTCATCCATTCAAATAGAAGGCAAACGTGTATCTTTCTTTCATAGGGTGCAAATAAGCCATTGTAAACACTCACAATGACTGGATCATAACAAATTGGAATTATTCTTCTGAGTTGTTACAAAATGCTAATGGGGAAACATAAATAATAATGAAAAACCGGAAGAAAGTTTTCATGGACTTATCGGCCAGACAAGGACTCATCTGAAATTAATTAGGCAGTTTTCTGAACTAAAGAAATTTTTAAAAAGAAAAAAAAATTTTTTTGGTAGTTGTAGATGGATGGCATGCCTTTATTTTATTTATATGCAATGCTGAGGATTGAACCCAGGGCCTCACACATGCTAAGCAAGCTCTCTGCCCCTGAGCTACAACCCCAGTCCCCAAGAAATTTCTGATAATTTTCTCACCTCTGATGTTTGAAGCATGTTTACTAGTACAGGTCTTACTGAGTCATTCTGCAGTATTTTCTGCTGCTTACATATATGTTTGCATGTTCATGTGTCGTTGCTTAGATATTAATGAATAGGTTCTGTTTCTTGTACATATTTCTGTAATTTGGGTTTTTTTTTTTAAAGTAAAACAAGCAGTGAGGAGAATGGAAGTACATTTGCAACAGAATTCAAATTGTTTAAAAATTCAAAAACAATAAAATAAGAACAAAGTCAATTTTAATATGTATTTCTATTTTTATTACTGTTAAAAGATCATTTTTAATAAGTCAGATTTAATGATTAGATAAATGTAAACATAATTCTTCTCAGAGAGAGCTACATTTGATTTTTCTTAGTGGCATGATATATGGTAAAGTGTATTTTAAATCTCATGGATTTCTAGGCTCATTTTGACTTTCAGCTGGTGAATTCATTTATAAAAGAAAAGATGTCAAATTTGAAATAGGTAAAATACAATAATAAGGCTAATTCAAACATGACAAAGGAAAATGGAGATGCTTAAAAAGAAAATTTAGAGTTTCAGATATTGATGAGAGTAGAATCATAAAATGTTATTCTTAGAATGGCTTTCATATTTCTATAAATTAAATAAATTGACTCACTTTTGAACATTAGGGTCTTCAAAATGATATGTATATACTGAAAATATGATCTTTTTTATTGGCTATTGCTACAGAAAGGGTCATAAGTAATGCCAGCCATTGTTAGAATTTAGAATACAGTATTTATTATTCTTCAGAATGGCCTGTTATATGCAACTGTTATTTAAAAAAATATTGAACTTTTATCACATTGAAAATACCCTTAATTTTACATTCAAATCCCTCTATTCTTAAAGGGAGCAATATTTAATGATTAAAAATTTACATCCTTACCTTGAATGTAAAAGTAAAACTGAAGAAAGAACCAATATAGTAAAACAGAAATGCCTTCACCTTTCTGAACATATAAAATACCATCATACTGCAATATAACTCTTGCCTCTCATTTCTAATATCCTCTCAATATTAATGCTTTCAGTAATACAGCTATTATTGTTACTGTTCCTTCCTGCCCCATCATGACATCAACTTCTCACTTGACAGGCTTTCCTAAATTGTGTCATTTGGGTGCCTGGGGAAGTTTTGGAGCTTGTATATGAACTTGCAAGAAGAAAATGGAATAAATGCCTCTCCTTTTCTCTAAGATTAGAGGTGGATTGCATAATCATCCCTCCGACTCTGTTTATACAGAACTGCATTCAACATACGTCAAAGATAAATAGGAGACCACCAGTGGTGTCTGCATTTCATGTGAGTGGAAGGAGGAGACTAGCGCTGCCACAGTCCTGCAGGCTCAACTTGTCTTAGACTTGTGTGCCTTTAGCCATAAAACTCCTTAGGGCATGGAAAACAGGGATGAAAGTGCCTCCAGTGTTTGAGTTGTTCTAAACTCCTTAAGAATTTAAGCAGCCTTTGCTCTATGGAGCCTAAGAGTGGAGGAGAGAAGTCTGCTACCAATTGGTGCCAAAACCAGTTTGGAAGTTCTGGTACCCAGTTTCATAGATACGTTGTCTGGGCTTGTCAGACCTTCCTTGCTTATTTTACTTAATTTAATGCATATATATTTCTTGCAGAGATTGGGGGAGGGAGGGAGGAAGGAAAAGGGAGTATAGTATTTATTATGCTTTGACCCCCATCCTTGAAAAGTTTTAAGGGTATGCCTGGAGGCCCATTTTACTAGACAGATATTAAAGCCACGGTACAGAGCTTGTTGATGTATTATAATTTTTGTTTTCTTTTTTTTCTTTAGTTAGGTATTATAAAGGTGTAATTTACATATATTAAAATTTACCCCATTAGATGTATGGTTCCACAAATTTTGACAAAACTTATACAGTCTTGTAATCACCGTTATAATCAATATAGGGAGTATTTTTATTATCCTGAGAAATTCCCTTGTACTAAAAACATACTCTCAGCTCCTGGCAAATATTAATCCACTCTTGTCCTCATAGTTTTCCTGTTTTGACCATGCCATATAATTGAAATCATATAGCATTTAGACTGTTTAGTTTTCATTCTTTCAAATGGCAGAATGTTTGGAGACCTATCTAAAGTCTCATACATCAGTAGTTCATTCTCTGTTGTTGCTGAACAGTGTTTCACTATTAATCCATCAATAGATGGGCATATTTGGATGGTTTTAAATTTTTGTTTATTTTGTGTGTGTGTGTGTGTGGTGTTGGGTATTGAACCCAGGGGCACTCTATTACTGAGCTACATCCCTGGTCCTTTTTATATTTTATTTTGAAACAGGGACCTATTAAGCTGGGGCTGGCTTTAAACTTGCAATCCTCCTGTCTCAGCCTCCCAAATTGCTGGGATTATAAGGGGTGTGCCACAACACCTGACTGTTATGTTTTTGATGATTTTGAGTAAAGTAGCTCTAAACACTTAAGTATGTCTTTGTTTTATATATATGTGTATATATATACATATGTATGCACACATACTTCTATGTAGATTTAGATACACTAGATGTATTGATACCTTTGTTTTTCTTCTCTCTATATATCTATAGATAGATAAGTATCTTTGTTTTTCTTATGTAAATACCTAGAAGTGGAATTTCCAGATTGTGTGGTATCTTTAACTCCATAAGAAACTATACAACTTTTCCAAAGTGACTGTACCATTTTTCATTACTCCACTACAATACTTGGTATTTCTATTGCTCTACATTGTTTATTTAACACATTTTAAAATTTGTTCTAATTAGTTACACATGACGGTAGAATGCATTTTGACACAGCATACATAAATGGAGTATAACTTCTCATTCATCTGGTTGTACATGATGTGGAGTTAAACAGGCCCTGTAATCATATATGCACACAAGGTAATAGTGTACGGTTCATTCTACTATCATTCCTACACCCATACCCCTCCCCTCCCTTCACTTGCCTCTGTCTGGTCTAAAATACATCTACTCACCTCCCTGCTCCCTTATTGTGAATTAGAATCCACATATCAGAGAAAACATTTGGTCATTGGTTCTTTGGGACTCACTTATTTTGCTTAGCGTGGTATTCTCCAGTTTCATTCAACTACCTGCAAATGCTATAATTCCATTCTTCTTTAAGGCTGAGTAATATTCCTATGTACCACAGTTTCTTTTTAAAAAAATTTTTTTAAGGTCACATTATTGTACCTTTTCCCCCTTAATATCAACTCATTTCTGTCCTTTTTAAGTGTACAGTTCAGTGGCATTAAGTACACTTACCACCATCATCTCCAGAACATTTTCATCACCCCAAACTGGAACTCTGCATTCATTAAATTCCTCAGTCACCTTCTCTTGGCCACCAGTAACTTCTACTGTGCCTGATTTGACTATTTCACAGGCCACAAATACGTGGAGTCACACAAATTTGTTCCTTTGTATGTGGTGTATTTCACTTGGCATATCTTCAAGGTTCATGTTGTAGCATGTGCCAAACTTCATTCCTTTTAGTGGCTGACTAGGTTCCATTGTATGGATAGGTCACACTTTGTTTACCCATTCATTCACTGATGGACATCCAGGCAACCTCCACCTTTTGGCTAGTGTGGATCATGCTGCTTCAGGCACTAGTGGGCAAATATCTATCCTGGTTTATGCTTTTTTTTATTTAAAAAAATTTTTTTTATACATGTATATAGGGTAATAATGTCTATCTCGTTCTACCTTCCTTCCCATCCCCACGGCCCTACAGTTTCCCTCACTATCCTCTGCATAATCTAAGTTTCTTCATTCTTCTCTACCAATCCCCTTACCATGGATGAGCATCTGCTTATCAGAGAAAACATTTTGCCTTTGGTTTTTTGGGATTGGTTTATTCCACTTAGTATGATATTCTCCAGTTGCATCCATTTACCTGCAAATGCCATCATTTCATTCTTCTTTAAGGTTAAGTAATATTCCATTGTGTATATGTACCACATTTTCTTTCGCCGTTCATCTGTTGAAAGTCATCTAGGTTGGTTCCATAGTTTAACTATTGTGAATTGAGCTGCTATAAACATTGATGTGGCTGTGTGCTGATTTTAAGTCCTTTGGTTATAAACCGAGGAGTGGCATAGCTGGGTCAAATGGTGGTTCCATTCCAAGTTTTCTTAGGAATCTCCATACTGCTTTCCATAATGGTTGCACCAATCTGCCCTTTTCCCCACATCCTTACCAACACGTATTATTGCTTGTATTCTTGATAATTCCCATCTGACTGGAGTGAGATGAAATCCTAGAATAGTTTTGATTTGCATTTCTCTAATTGCAAGAGATGATGAAAAATTTTTCATATGTTTATTGATTGACTGCATTTCTTCTTCCGTGAAGTGTCTGTTCAGTTCTTTAGCCCATTTATTGATTTGATTATTTGTTTTTTGGTGTTATGTTTTTTAGTTCTTTATGTATCCTGGAGACTGGAGCTCTGAGGATTTTTCCCCCATTCTGTAGACTCTCTCGCTTCACATTATTGATTGTTTCCTTTGCTTAGAAAAAGCTTTTTAGTTTGAATCCATCCCATTTATTGATTCTTAATTTTATTTCTTGTGCTTTGGGAGTCTCGTTAAGGAAGTCAGGTCCTAAGTTGACATGATGAAGCTTTGGGCCTACTTTTTCTTCTATTAGGCTCAGGGTCTCTGTCTAGTGCCCAAGTCTTTGATCTACTTGGAGTTGATTTTTGTGCAGGGTGAGAGATAGAGTGCCTGCTTAGGGTCTTACAAAGTTAAGCTGAAGGTGTTAGAGTTGCCCGTGTTTCCATTTGGAGCTTAGGATCCTCTTGTACATTTATGAGGTTGTGGCAAAACTCGAATCCTTGAACTGAGGTTCCCCTTTCTTACTGGCCATCAACTGGGGTTCTTAGTTCCTTGACACGAGGCACACTTCATTTTCAAAAATAGCAATTTAAAAAAATATATTTTTTTAGTTGTGGGTGGACACAATACTTTTATTTAATTTTTATGTGGTGCCAATGGTTGAACCCAGGGCTTCACACATGCTGGGCACCACTGAGTCACAACCCCAGCCCCCCAAAATATCAAATTCTTATGCTTTAAGTTTCTCTTTATATAGAAAGTTCAGTCTTATTTAAGGGTCCACTGGATGAGGCCATACTCACCCAGAATAATCTCCCTTTCTCAAAGTCAACTATTCCAGTAACATAAGCACTCATGATTAGGATAGCCCATTATATTCACAGATTCTACCCACAATCAAAGGAGGGTGATCCTTGGGGCTCAATTACAATTCTGCCTATCATATGTAGAAAATAGTCATTTAACTTAACAACATTAAACAATGAGTTTCTATGTTGCTCATTATTTGCTGCATCATATATATATATATTTGGTTTTCTTAGATTTAGAGTTCTTCCTGTGTTTTAGAATTTATGTTTTCAAACTCATCTAGAGTGGTTTTATATTTATCTTTTTCTCTGTTTTTGCTTATTTGATAGCTGCTTTCATATGATCTCCTCCAGATTATCAAGCTCGAACCCAGTCTGGTTTCAGCTGCTTTGAGTTCCTGTCCTAGATGATATTAGTGATACACAGGTGATATTGGATCAAGTCTGGGTCAGGAAGTTATGTCTATCCTTTCTTCCCCCTGGATGTTCATTTTCTAAATCATTACCCAGAGCATCCTTGAACTGGCACAGAGGAACTCCATTCTTAGTCCTGATTCAAACAGGGAGTGGGGCTGTAGTCTCCACCCCTTCTTTGGCACCTTAGTTTCTATCGTCTCATAAAAGTGGAATTCCTGACTTCTAAGTGCTTCCAGACCCAGGGTGTATTTCACAGTTTCAGCCCCCTCATTGCAAGGTTTTGAGCAGAGGAGTAATGTGTCATGAAGACATTTTAACAGTATTATTCTGACTACTGAATTGAGAATAGGCTTTGGAGATAAGTGGTGGGGTTGAGGGGCACAAGCGTGAGAAGGCTGATGCAATGATCCGAGTCAAAGATGATGGTGGCCCAGACCAACATGAAGGAAAAATGAAGAATCAAGAGTAACTGCAAGAGCTCTGATGTGAGAGTCTGGATAGATAGTGGTGCCATGCACTGAAATAGGGACATAGGATGGATCTTTTTCTAAATGATTGAGGTGGTTCTCCAAACCTAGGTAACTATGGGTTTTGCAGACTCCCGACTCCGGTCATGAGATAAGCAAGTTCAGGGAATTCAGTCTCCAATATTTAAGGTCAGAGATCTACTGGACCAAAGGATGAGAGCTCCCTCAAAGAATGGACTCCTCTAAAATTGGAATGATTCACTAAAGGCTGGGGGTGATAAGGGAACCCCTTAGTTTTGATAGTGAGTGACTTACTCTAGTTTAAACCCCTGTTTCTGTTTATTCGGTGCCAATGACTTGCCTGAATCCTGTGTCTAGACCTACTGGGATGGGATTATGTGATACTGTTTCTTGGCAGTGAGCCTTGGCATCCATGCTGTCCTTGAGAAATCAAAGAATAATTCAGATTTATAACTAAAGCGTCATTTAGGGCATATCTCCTTGTAAAAAGTGAAATCAAATGTTGAGGCAATTATGAGAATTATTCAGGCAGACATTTATTTCTCCCTTATATGGATATTTCATAAAAAAATTTTGGTCTTGTCATTAACTAGCTCATTATTTTAATTAACCACTTCATTATGTAAGTGTAGACACAGCTTTAAAATTATTTATACTGTTTCTTCCTGTGTGTAAATAATTGCAGAGTAAAAATATTAATTTATGAATGTAATTGTATAGGTGATCACTCTGCATTTACTCAGAAATAGCAATTAGCTCATGCAAATCAGCTAAGACAAAAGTCTGTCTGATCCTGTTCAGAATACAGGAAGAGTTAATTTGCCAGAATGCCTGCTCCTGGCCCATCTGATTCTCAAAAGTCACGTTCTTGCCTCTGAAAATCAGAAGCCGACCATATTTGTTGTGAGCTTTCTGATCACTCTTAATGCCCTTGCAAACACAGGAAATAAAATGCTAACAAATCATCAGCCATTATCTAATTATATTTATCTAGACAGATAAAGTTGGGGGGGATGTGGGTCATACTTTTTTAAAAAAAGTCTTTTCTCACTTGGCAAACAAAGATGGAATTTATAGCTTAATTATTCCTCATAGTGCTGTATAGAGCCTTTTCTGTTAATCATACCCAAGTTCTCAGATTTTTTCCCCCCCATGAGGTCTAAATGTGTGTTGACTCTCAATTATATCAGTAGCCCCTCCTGTGGGAGTAGTACTAATGGGATTTAAATACTTGTGAGGTTTCACTGGAGCCCACAGTAGGAAAAAGTTCTGATGTAGACAGAATACTACTCCTTCCTCAACACGGAGGCCAATTAATAGGAGTACAATCTCCTTTGACACCTTCCATTGTGGAAACAGCATGGTTCATCTTCACCCAAATTCCTGTTCTGGTTGAACAGCATCAATTGAGTTGTCCTGATCACTTTATTGGGACATTTGTGTACTACCTATTTCAAAATATGCAATTCAGAAGTTTAATGAAGAACATCCACAGGTCTCAGTCAACTGAGCTACATCCCCTGGCCACCATGATTGCTTATATTCTTCATTCTTTGTGCACTTTTGAAAATCTCCTGGGGGCCAGTCTCCCTAAGTTGAGCACTACTTTGAAAAGACACAAACTCCAGTGGTTAGAGAAGATGACATTTATTCAAAAGTTCCTTTTTTCAGTTTTCTTTCCTCCACTTAGTGCAACACCTTGACACTTCCACTGGGGGGAGAGAGGTTGACATTTGGGAAAAAAAAAAAAAAAAAAGCAAGTTGCTTAAAGTCACTACTCACAGCAGTAATGCAGACCTTAACTACCAGAGGCTGATCCCTGAGTGACAGTCATACACTAGGTATTTTAAAACATTATTTCTTTATTTTTAATCCTTTGAGTTTAAATTACATTATTTATGTTTTTTTTAGAAAATCTACGTACATGTTTCAAAAAACTTCAAAGTACAAAAGTGCATACAGTGGAAACTCTCCCTGCTGTTTCTGTTCTAGCCTCTCAGCTGCCCTTCCCACAGGAGCTCATGGTACCTGTTTCTCTGACATTTCACTCCAAGGCACTTAATGTCATCAGTTTCTTTAAAGCTATTGTATGCATCTATATGTAAAGGCACACATTATTTCTCTGTCCTTTTAAAGATACTTCTACTCATCTTAAAAAGGGCAGGAAAATAATGGCCTGGGTTCTAAGTTTCTTGGTGTGACAGTAACTGAAATTTTCTATTCTAATCTGAAAGTCCTGATAAGACTCAGATTTGCCTGAGACAAGATGAAGCCTGGTTCTCTGGACTGCACACTCTCTTCCCTCTTCTAGAACATTCCTCTCCACTCAGCCACCACACCACCTTCTGTCCATTAGCCCTCAAACAGTGGACAGTCACTGCCTTTTGGAAACTTTCCCTGCCCTGCCCTCCTGTTTCTCCTTACTTAGGAAGGAGTGGATTCAGCGCCTCTAACCCCCAAGTGTGCTTTCCTTGCTCAGTGATGGTCTATTGTTCCAAGTTTATCAGCCATTCATTTGGTTTTCCTCTTCCACTATCCTTGGGCGAAGGCACAAAATTGCTTTATCAATGTTTGCAGAGTGAATTAAATATAATAATGTCAAGAAACTAATTGAAATAGAATGCCAGGGTGGTTAATAACTATTTTAGAGGAAAAATCATAAAGTAAAAGCAAACAGAATATCAGTGAAGTCAGGATGTGTTTAACTTAAATGCAATGAAGATGATTATAGAATAATTAAATTTTAATTATCTAGCATCATAAGGCTAGATGTGTTTAAAACTTCTCAAGAGAATCTCAAAGAATGCAGCAAAATGACGGTTTAGAAAATGATGAAATACAAAAATATCATTTTAAAATTAAAAATCTGTCAAATTTTGTTGTCCATAATTATCAAATAGTATACAGAGAAAAATCACAGTGGACAGAATCACAAATCCTGGTTATTAAAAGAAAAGATAGGAAACTGTAAAAAGGCCAAAAATAAAATACATCTTTTCTTTAAAAGAAGTACACCCAAGTGATAAAAATAGTGAATGCTAGGGCCACTTACTGGAAAAAACAAAACAAAAAATTTTCTTATTCCCACAGGATAGTGAATGAATGGGTTAGAATTAAGTGTTATATTTTTGTATTAAGGATCAAAACTTTGGGAAAAACTTTGGAGAAAACAGCAAGCAGGGCTGGGGAAGTAGCTCAATGGTTGAATGCTTGCCTGGTGTGCATAGGACCTGGTTTCAGTCCCCAGTACCACAAAACAAATAAGCAAACAAACAAACCCAAATTAAACCAAAACAAAAATTCCAGCAGCCTTTTTCTGAGGAGATAATTTTACACATTTATTTGGAACATCTCCTCCAATACCACATGTTTTAGAATTATACTTATCCATCCGACACTGAGATCAATCATGTTTCTACTTAAAGCAAACACATTACAATTATATAAACATGCTGCAGAGTCTAAAGGCCTCTTGATCAGGAAATCCATCTATTTCACCTAAATTTTTCATATTGCCACCAAAGTAAACATTGAGACTGTTTACTTTGCTAATTTGTATGTGGTTAATATCCCATATACATTTTTGAAGATGACTCTGGAATCCATTCTCCCCACCCCCTATTCTTACAGTTGAGTTCTTGCCATGTCTTCCTCTGTTCTAACCCTGGTCTCCTAACTGTCCTTCCTGCCCCCTTTCTCTTCTCTCTTGCTCTCACATGGCTGCCATGTACAAGGGACAGAACATTAGTATTTGTTAAGTACAGCATCCTATTTATTTGTTAAATGGTAATCTGCTTTCCCCCTTAGGGTATAGGCAAGGACTTTGTTTTGTAGGTTGCTCTGTCCCTAACACCTAGAGCAATACTTGGCACACTGTAGTTGCTCAATAGTGAATTTATGCCTTTGTGCAGACAGACCATTCCTTCTCTCATAATTTTCTGAAATCTTACTTGGTTCTGCAAGGCAGAGCGAAACCTTCTTGAATAATTTCACTCTGAGTGTTATTATTTATATCATAGCACTCATCATATTCTGCTTTGCTTTAAATTATTTCTGTACAAATCTGTTATCTCACATGCAGAATCTGTTCTGTTCGCCTCTGCTCTACAATGTCCAACACCTTAAATAGGGGAGTAACCAGTTAGCATCAAGCTGGTGAACAGGCTTAGCTTCTTTAACAGGTGACTATAATTACTCTCAGTGGTCAGATTCTATGGGATACAGAAGGAATATAAGGCATGCTGTTGGTCTATAAGGGGCTTAATGTTTAATCAGGACTATAAGATGATGCCATTGATCCCAGGAGCAGAACCACCTAGGTACTCATCAAAATTTTTGTGCCCCACCTGAGACTTTCTTGAAAGACAATCAAAATTTCTGGTGGTGGAGAGGATGTCTGAGAATCTGCATAATTAGGACACTCTTCAGGTAACTCTTATTCACATGGATTAATGATAGGTTCATTCCTCCTTCCATTCCCATGGGGGTACATTTGATCCTTAATTAAGCACCCAGTCAGCTCACAGTTAGGAATAATATGAAGTTCCTCTAGATCAAAATGCAGTGGTTTAGTATTACATTACCTCCATAAGTCTGGTATCTCATTCATTCATTCATCAACATTTATTGAGAACTTGCTTGTTGTTGTTTGTGTACCCTTGAGTCCTGGGTCTTATTGGTAGATTTCTGCCTTGGCCCTGACTCTCAAATCCTTAATTCTTTGTCTTCCTATTGGATAAGTTTCCTTTTACAGTCTCATCTTACCCTTGCTTTTCCTCCCCTAAGAGACTGGAGCTGTGTTCTGAGCCCTAGACCAGTGGCTAGGGCTGCTGACAATGCTCCCACAGGCTCAGTGCTTACCTGCGGGTCTCTGGCTTTCATCTGGTCCACTGAATGCCAGTTCTAGAGCTGCCTCCTCTGTCTTGACTCATTTTAAATAAATGCATACAGTCTTTATGTAAGTAATATGGTTCAAAAGATATATGAATAGGTAGCTTTCCCAGTTGTAAAGTGGTATACAGATGCTAATTATTATCATGAAAAGTTAGGGCCCCAGGTTTAAATGTGGGACATTATCAGCACAGAGGTTCCAGATGCCAGCTTTCTGTAAGCAACCCACCGAAAGTCTGGGAGGCCACTAACAAACACCCTCTTTATAGCTGCAAAATTGAATAGAAACAAGGTCTCATAAATGCATATTTATGCATATTCAGAAACATATGAATTGCAACTGACAGACTTACTTAATGCCTACTTAAAGCTATGTAAACACCTCCATTTTTTTTCTTTCTTTCTCACTTTTAAAATTTGTTCTAATTAGTTATACATGACAATAGAATGCACTTTGACACATCACACATAAATAGAGTATAATATCTCATTCTTCTGGTTATACATGATGTAAAATCATACTGGCCGTAAAATCATATATGTATGTAGGGTAATAATTTCTGATTCATTCTACTATTCTTCCTCCCCCACACCCCCTCCCCTCCCTTCACACCCCTCTACCTAATCCAAAGCAATTCTATTCTTCCTTAGCCCACCCCCTATTGTAAATCAGAAAAAAAGAAGCAAGACTTTGAGGAGAAAGCTCAAATTGACACTGCTGGTTGCCTACCCAACAACTGTTCTTTCTCCCTCTATTTCTTTCTTGCTGGAAAAGCTGATTCTCATTTCAGAGGCTGAAATGTCAGAAAAGATTTTTCCAGCTTCCTTGCACATGACCCAGTAAGTCTTGGCCAATGGACCCAAGGGGATGTCTATTGGTGAGGAATTATGAAAAGTTTCTTCTCTAATAAAAAGATGAATGTAAGAAAACAATGCCTTTTCTGCCTTTGGGCATGGTTGTGTGATGATAACTTGATGTCTGGAGCAGCAGCAGTCACCTTGATCTAATAAGGGGACAAGTGTGAGGATAACAGAAAGTACACTGAAGATCTCTGAGCACCGAGATAGAGAGAGTTGGGGGTATCAGTGCCATTGTTGATCTACTGGATGAACTTTCCCTGTAGCCTGCCTGCACCTGTTACCTTTAGATCTCTTTTTATGTGAGATTGTAAATATTCTTTTGTCTAAAACACTTTCAGTTAGGGTTTCTATATTTGCAGCTGTAATAATACTAGATTTAAACAGAATCCTTCAATTTAACTGTCTTCGTTTGTAATTGCCCTGCATATTTTTAAGACTAATTTCTTTCACCTAGCATCCTTTCCTAATTGAGACTTGGCTTGAGTAGTAGCTACAGTGTAGTAGAGGTGTTATGGAGTTATGAGCCCATATACATCATATAACTTCAGTTTTATAAGTCAATGAGAAAAACTTTCGCCACATGCGGTAATGTTGACTCTGTTCTACTGATTTGATAAGTAAGACAAGAGTGTGCTGTGGAGACCTGTACAGAGAAGGGGTATTAAGTTGGACTGACTAGAACAGAATAAAACTCCATGCCTTTGACTCAGTTCTGCAGTTAAAATTTCCTCCTCATGATATAACATTCTGACTTGTGCATTTAAAAATACCCACCAAAATAAAATGACATGATTAAAGAACATCCTCTTCACTTGAAGCATGCTGGGAATTCCTGTTTAGTTAATTGGAGATATGTGTATTCATCCAGGGTCGAATAGACTGCAAAGGAACACTAATTCATTTTCTTTTTAGCTAAACTGACCCAGGGGATGTTTTTCAAAGTTTGCATGCAAAAAAGGTACATTTACTGTATATTTTAAATGTTGTGCTCTATGTATTAGGTGTACAATGACCATAATCACGAATTATTGAAATCTAGTGAATAATCTCATTTTTAGGTATGATTTGCAAATATCATTTCAAAGCCCTTGTTATGAGAGTCCAGACCAGTATATAATGGTTTTGTCTTTGCAGTTGATAAGAATGTTGAACATATTTCATTTAAATTGGTACCATTTAAGTAGAGTCTCAAATTCTTTTAGCAAGAATTTTTTTTTGTAAGAGTTTTCTGTATGAGAGATATGGTGTGCACTGGCAACATTACTAATCATTTCAATCTCAGTATTTATAATTTTAAAAATGAAGTTTATAATCATGACATGCCTGAACAAATTAAGAAAGGCAATAAAAAGATGTTGAAACCCAGAATAGCAAAAGGCAATGATTTTTAGCATTTTTAATATTCATATAGTAATTAGAAGAATTAATTCATATTACTATTCATATAGTAATTAGAAGAATTTAAGGTTTTATTATAAAATTAGAAATGAAGTGATTAAACTCTCGTAGCTTTATTTTTTCAGGAATCTGTTCAGTGAGCAACAGATAACAAAAGATATATATCTTTGCCAAATATGACCATTTTCCACATTTTACAAAAAGAAGACAATCCTACAGTGGCTTCTAAGTACATTATATATTGTGGAGGTTTACTGAATTATAAATGAAACAATTATGCCTTACAATATAATCTAATCACTTTAGGCTGGAAAAAAAGTGCATGAACATATATTAAAAACAAAAAAAAATTTTTTGCATTGAAAAAATAGTACATATCCATTTTTAACACTTAGAAAATATGGATTAAACAAAAATAAGAAAGAAAATATAAATGAACATAGCCTCATTACTCAGAGATAGTTGTATTTTAGTGTATATTCTTTGATCTTTCTCTTTATATCATATATGTCACAATGTACAACTACAAAGTGGGATTATAGTTAAGTATTGTTTTACATCCTGATTTTTAATTTTGAGATAACTTGAAATATCCAGAAATTTTATAAGCATTGGAGAAGTCCCTAGACATGAATTTAACCATCCCTCTGCCACTGCTCAGTTTTGTCTTGATGTAGCCCAATCTTGAAAGCCCTGCTGGGTCACCTTTAACTTGATTTTTAATTGTCTTTCTTTCTTTGTCTCTCTCTCTCTCTCTCTTTTTTTTTTTTTTTTTGTAGTAGTGTTAGAGTTGGAACCCATCTGTGCATGCTAGGTATGTGTTCTCCACTGAGCTATACTCGGGTCTCTCCCTCAAATCTTTATAATAATGTTGTTATCATTCCAAGTCACTATCTATAACACCGTTTTAAAAAGCAAAGTATTATTTCATTGAATATATTCATGGACATTAGGTTGCTTCCAAGAAATGAATATTCTTTTATCTGAATCTTTACACAATACATTATTATTTACTATTCCTAAAAAGTAAAATTATCATTACCAAGTGAAAGACATGCATATTTTTTAAAGTTTTCATTTATAGTGTCACATTTTAAAAGTTGAGCAAAACTATATGAATCTGTATTGTACTTATGTAAAATTTTAATCACTCTTTGATGACCTGGACCAAAACTATGCACAGTTACAAAAGTGGTGGTTACATTGCAAAAGGAAAAACATGGAAGAAATGTTTACCCATGAGAGCAAATGGTTTGCAAACCTTTTACAAGCACGTTTATTTATCTAGTGCTGATGTCTAAACATCAGGCACGTTCAAGACAGTGTGCTGAGCACTGTAGGTGACCTAAGGTTGTGTTAGATGCCAATTCCTTCCTCAAAGAGTATCAAGGAAATCATTAAATTAATGAATTAAAACCCCTTAATTTATTCATCAAAGGAAGGCCCTCTAGGACCTCTGTTTGGCAGGACTTCATTAAGGATTAGTTTCTGTTACTTAAAAAAAATTAAAAAGCATTTTTAAAAAAGTCTATAGCTGAGACTCACTAATCCAGAAGAGCCTCTCCTTTTCAATCCCTGAAAAGGAGAACACTACATGGTAGAGCATATTTTTACTATTAAAATATTTGTGCTTATAGAATAATTGTAAATCAATATATTTAAAATGATTTTCCAAATTCTAGGACAGTCTAGTCATTTTTTCCCCTTAGGGAACATGGATTTAATCTAAATACATACCTTGGCCTAGATGCAGAAATTGGCCTACTTATGATACATTAAGCTTAAAAATTCAGACAGCAGACTAATTTAGGGCTCCTTTGTGAAGGGGGACTGCTGAATGATGTATTGGGTGGTTTTACTGGACTGGGTACCCACTACCACTGAGACACCATGCCAGGTTCTACAGACACTGAAATATGTGAGTCTGGCTTTGCTATCAAGGATTAAGAAACAAGACTGTGAACAAATTAGTATAAAAAGATCTATTCTACTAAATTAAGAAGAAAGAGATACCATTTTTTTTTTTTTTTTTTAGCCCCAAGCAAGCTCTAAGTCATAACATCTTAGGAATCTAATTTGCTGCTCTCCAATTTGATAAAACAACAGGCCAGGGAGGGAAAGCAAGCTCCCCATTCTAGAACAAATCTTTAAAATGTTGGCATCATTGGCCAATGGGATTCTTTTTGTGTGTGGATTTGCCAAAACATAAGGACGAAGTCACTTTGGTTAACGACATGCTAAGGCTACTTCTTTTTCAGATTCCCTTTTAAACTTTCTAGGGTTTTTAATGAAGATTGACTCTGAGGGGGCTCTTGTAGGCACACTGATTCAGATTCATGAGTTGTGCTAACTCTGGGGATGAGAGGATCCAGTCCTTTGAAAACAGTCTTCCCATTTCTTCGCTGAATAGCACAGTGACCTGCTTCTGTTGGGCCTCATTTATCATTCTCAAGAAAAACTTCTCGTGACCAGATTGTCTTTGAGGGACCATATCATATTCTCTCTTTCTCACTTCCCCCCGACAGGCTCTAATACTGAAGGTACCTTCTAACCTCCTTTCTGGAAACTTTTAGTGGACTTATGACATTTCTCTGAATATTTGAAGGCAGACTTCTAGATTTTAAAGACTTCATGAGATGATGGCAAACTTCTTTTAAAATGAGTGTCTGAATGACTGGGTTGAGGGTCAGTGCTCTGTCTGGCTCAACTAATGCCGATTGCTGCTGTCTGATGTAGGCTTAGGAGAATGTGGCAGTCTGTGGCGGTATTCCATTCATGGCCTAGTGATCCCTTAATGCTGCTTCCATTTCATTTTTGAGGAAGGGATAGGGCATCAATAATTCAACTTGGGGTTGGGGATATAGCTCAGTTGGTAAAGTGCTTGCCTTACGTGCACAAGGCCCTGGGTTCAATCCCTAGCACTGTGCAAAACAAAACAAAACAAACAAACACAAAACCCTCACCACCCCCACCACCAACACCAACAAAAACACCAAAAAAAAAAAAAAAAAAAAAAAAAAAAAAAGTCAACGTAACAACCTGTAGTTCCTTGATTCTAATTCCTGTGTTATCTGACTCTCACAGTCTGGTGCTGGGTTTGTCTAGTTTCTTGAGAGCTCTTGTTGGCCAAGCTCTGTCTTCCAAGTTCAACTTCAGTGACTTTCTAAGACTGTACCTGGTGACCCTTTTCTGCACGAGGACTCCATACAGAGGGACCTGGGGAGTCAGGGGGAGAGGATATGTACTTTCATATGGTCTGCATGAGGCATTAGCTGAGGAAAAATGTCCCATCACTGTCAATGGAATGAATATTCTATCAAAACGGCTCTCAGATTCTCCAATACTGAGATTAAGTTTACCTGCTGGACATGGTAAAATTTATCTCGGTGGCCTATGACCATCATCGATCAGCATCCCACTCCTATCTATATAAAACAATAAGCATGATCTTAAGGCACTCTTAGGGGCTGTCTAGGAGATGTATATTTGCTGACATACAACCTGACTGAAGCCAAACACCATTACCCCTGTGACTGATTGGAGGGAGGCCGTAACTGAACAGTTTTATTTCCCTCCAGCAGCTGGGCTCCCTGACCATGCGAGCTGAGCTGACACGGCATTTCAAGTCCTGTTACCAGCTCAATGGTTCTCTTGTAAAAAAAAAAAAAAAAAAAAAAAAAACCACCTCTTCATTTGGCCTCTCCATCTTGATCATTGCTGATGGGCTATCAATAATTTCAAGTTGGTTGAGCAGTTGGTTGAAGGTTAAATAAATTCTGCTGGCTGTTTGCATGATTGTACCCGAGTGGAAGGATTCCAATTTGGAGTAGTTTTCTTGCAAGTGCTCCTTGGAAATTTTCTAGAGTCAAAAAAGTTAAGCAATTCAGTTTGGGAGCTCAAGTGAACTTGAAATGGTAACACAGTTAGATACCATAAGAACCTTCATGTGATTGAAAAAAAAAGAAGTTTTCTGTATTTCAGATTTTCGTCAGTGGAATTTAACACCCAAAGAACCTATGGGATAATTATTAGTAGGGAAATTCTCGATACAGTAAAGTGCTGTTTTGGACAATGGTATTTGCTTTTTAAAAATGAATCCAATTGTATGGGCTGGGGTTGTGGCTCAGTGGTAGAGGGTTTGCCTGGCATGTGTGAGGCCCTGGGTTTGATTCTCAGCACTGCGTATAAATAAATTAATAAAATAAATATCCATTGACAACTAAAAATATGTTTATAAAAAAATGAATCCAATTGTATTTTCAGGAAATTCAGTCAATAGTGATAAAGTTAGGAAGGTCTATCATAAACTAGTCATATCAAATGGGGTTTTCAGTTGTTAAACAATAAGCTTATGTATCTTATTCACACTCAGGAAATATTTTTCTTTTTTTCCCATGTAACAAAATGTACATTGACTGTGGAATGGACAAGGTACAGTTAAGAAGAAAGAAAATAAAAACCACCCACAAGAGTTAATCGTTTGAAACATTTTATTACATACCTCCCTAGTTTCTTACATGCATGTGTTTGCATGGTTTTTTCTTTTACTAAAATGTGATTTTCTGGAATATAAATGTCAAAGTTGTTTTATATACAGTTCTATGATATGAATGCATCTGTCAAAATTCATGGGTTGGAAACTTAATCTCCTATCAAACAGTATTGGGAGGTGGGACCTTTTGGGAGGCATTTAGGTTATGAGTAGCACTCTGCTCTCATGAGTGGATTAATGCCACTATGAAAAGGACTTGAGTTTGTTCCTTTTTGCCCTCTACCTTCTGCCATGTGAGGGTACAGCATTCCTCTCTCTTAAAGGATGCAGTGTTCAAGGCATCATTGCGGAAGCACCGAGCAACCTTTACCAGACATCAAACCTGTCAGTGCCTTGATCTTGGACTTCCTGGCCTCCCAAACTGTGAGAAATAAATTTCTGTCATTTTTTCCCCCATAAATTTCCCAGTCTCACATATTCTGTTATAGCAATACAAAACAGACTAAGACACATTAAGAAAAAAAGAAAACTAACAAGAGGCACATAGACGCTGTGCTTAAGGATATAGCTCTAGCTTCTGGAAAGTATTTGTAATAATTGGTCAATGCATTTGACACTGCTTGCATGAGATACAAAAATCTCAGGAACTGTCCAAACCTCCTGAATCAGAACCTGCATTTTAACCAGAGCCCCTCATTATCCACATGCATGTTTGAGATGCACCTATTTAGCAGAATGAATTTCACAGTTATAGTCAAAATCAATGTTTATAGCAGCTCAACTCACAATAGCTAAACTATGGAACCAACCTAGGTGTTCTTCAACAGATGAATGGATGAAGAAAATGTGGTATATGTGTGTGTGTGTGTGTGTGTGTGTGTGTGTGATGAACTATTATTATTCAGCTATAAAGAATGAAATTATGGAATTTGCTGGTAAATGGATGGAGTTGGAGAAAAGTATGCTAAGCGAAATAAGCCAAACCCAAAAACCAAAAGGTTGAATGTTTTCTCTGATATGTGGGTGCTAATTCGCAATAAGGGGGGCACTAGGGAAGAATAGAGTTACTTTAGATTAGGTGGAGGGAAGGGAAGGGAGGAGAAGGGATATGGGGGTAGGAAGGATAGTATAGTGAAACAGACATTATTACCTTATGTACATATATGACTGCATGACCGATGTGATCCCACATATGTACAATCAGAAAAATGAGAAATTATGCTCCATTTATGTATGATTTATCAAAATGCATAAATGCATTCTACTGTCATGTATAACTGATTAGAACAAATAAAAAAATTAAAAAATGATAAGGCTCAGATTTCTTTTTTTTTTTTTTTTTTTTTGTACTAGGGATTGGACCCAGGGGATCTCAACCACTGAACCATATCCCCAACCTTTTTAATTTTTTAATTTTGAGACAGGGCCTCACTAAGTTGCTGAAGCTGGCTTTGAACTTGTGATCCTCCTATCTCAGCTTCCCAAGCTGCTGGGATTACAGGCATGTGCTACTGTGCCTAGAGAAGCTCAGACATTTTTAATTTAGTACTTAAATGATATAAGCTGACATTAGGACATTATAGGTATTTTGATTTACCTTAAAACAATCATCTCAGAATATAGTACTAATTTTTAAACTTTAAAATGTAGATGCTTTCTATCTTCTTAGTTTGGTCCCTGTTGATCTCTCATAAGTTGATTTAGGTAGAACCCTGATTGGATTTAGAAGCATGGATCAGATAGATGACTCATCAAAGTCTCTTCAAGCTTATTAATAGAACAATAAAACATTCTAGACTTACTCTGTGTCAGGCCCTGTTTCCTGAGCTAACTTAATGCTCATAGCAATTCTTTAGGATGGGTAGTATTACTATCTCCAACTTACAGGTGAGAAGACAGAGGCTTGGAAGGACTGGGTGATTTGCCTGGGTTATACAGGGAATAAGTATCAGAGATGAGATTTGAACCCAGACTAACTAGCTATGAAGAGTGTTTTCTTAAGCACTGTGCACACTACCATATAAACACAACATAATCACATTTTATGTAAATTTGAAATATACTACTTTGAAATCAAAGTAATACAAAAATAGAAATTGAATATATCCTTATTCATAAATTTTAAGTAATGCAAATATTTTCAAATGAAAAAGTGTGTCAAGATTCTCAATTTTGGGCTGGGGTTGTGGCTCAGTGGTAGAGTGTTTGCCTGAGAAACATACAAATGTTAGATCCTGAGCACCAAATACAAATAAGTAAATAAAATAAAGGTATTGTGTCCATCTCCAACTTAAAAAAAAAAAAATCTCAATTTTGAGGTCAATTGGTTTAGCGAGCTGGAAACTGTCAGGCAATTGCCACATGGTGGCGCCACTTCAACTAGGAAACGACCTACTGTCCTTAGTGGGCTGTATGGGAAAATCATCTAGTTATTTTAGACCGGTGGGAATAATCCTTAAATGCATATAACCCTCATGAATCTGATTTACTTGCTGTAACCTGGATCAGACAGTCTGCATTCGATTCAGATGAAAATTTCTGCTCCTTAAATTATCCTGTCACTTTTTGGGTTGTCACATTAATTTTAAAGTTTACTTTAAAAAAGTGAATTTGGGAAGAAAAGGCTGGAAAATGTGGCAATTAAGCAACAACTCAGCATCTTTTGCTTCTAATACCATCTCAAACAGACCTTCCTTGTGAATACACAGATGATAAACCTAGCACATCTGGGGCCCTCTTTTTGGGGAACGATACACATTATTTCAAATTGGACAGTAGACTATCCAACTGTTTTCTGTTGTATAACTCACAATGTTATTTTAGTAATATCCTATCTCACTCTAGAATATTCCTTTCCATATGTATTTTATTAAAAGTTAAAGGAAATTGAAATTAATTTTGCTTCCATGTGTGTGTGAATATGTCCTTATGCACAAAATTTTAAGTAATGCAAATATCTCCAGTTAAAAAATGGGAAGCTCAGACATTTATTCTTGAATACTTAAGTGATGTAACTGGACACAAAGACATTAAAGTTATTTTGATTTGTTTTAAAACAACCATCTGAGATTATAGTGCTAATTTTTAAATTGTAAAATGTAGCCATTCTCTATCTCAGCTCAGGGAGGAATATTAGAAAAGAACATAGAGTGTTATTAAACCAAGTTTGGAAACTCCTAATATAGGAAACCTGTAGAACCTCAGTAAATGCTTTTCTGCTTGGCAAGTTTTGACTTTGAAGTCCTACTTGTTACAGCACGAGATCAACTAAAAAGATTTGTCCAAAGTGGTGTTTCCTCAAGAAATGAAAACCAGACAGTTCTTCTATTGCTAAGGGATCAAAGAACATTCAAAGTCATAATTTACTGAACTAATAATAATTTTACTATAAGTTCAAGGTAAAAGTGAATTCCTCATAAGAAAACAAGTTATCTCATATCATTTTAAAACTGTCAGTTTATTCACAGGCTAGTCATTAATATATGTGCCAATATACTAGAATTATAGGCCCAATAAAACTGGAGGTTATAGTCAGTCATTAATTAAGACTTGTGGCTTTGGCAAACTGTCTGAATCAATTTTACAGACTCATGTCAAAAGTGTTCTATAATAGTTGGAAGGGTTTCCTTAGCTCACAGATGTAAAAACATGTATATTTAAATGTCGTCACTAAAGCCCTAGGCTCTGCCTTGTTGGCACAATTTCCCACACTGTAAATGGAAGGTAAATGCCCACTGGAGGTAATGAATGAAAAGTAGACAACCTTGGTTCTTCTCCAGACCTCCAGCAGGTACTTCAAGGTAGACGGACAAGAGATGATGCTAAAAAGGCAGTCTGGTTATTGAGAGATAAAGGAGCAGGACAAGATTGGGTGAGTGCCAATGTGTTCTGAGAACTTATCAGGAGCTGTGTACCCCAGTGCTCAGGAGAGGAAACTTAGCAGGATGATTTTGAGCATAAACGCTGGATCCAGACTGCCTGGGTTTTATTCTGCCCCATCACTTATTTGCAGTATGACCTCAGTTGGTCACTTAACCTCTCTGAGTCCAAGTTCCTACATCTGTAAAATGGGGGAGAATATCAGCATTGACTTCAAAGAATTGTGAGTATTAAATGAGTTTGATGTGTGTAAACACTTAGAATAGTATTTGGTACAACTTACTTATTAAAAAAAGGGTTCCTGCAGTCTTCTATTCTCTCAAAGTCCACAGTGAAGCGGTCTTCCTGGCTCTATATGTGTGAAATTATCTTTTAAAACTACAAGCAAGCTCTCTGTCCCGCCTCCCTGCCTACAGGACCATATTCAAACTCTTTGGTCAAGTCCTTCCCTCTGTTTTCCTGGCTCCTGAGCTTTAATTCCACTGCCTTTACCTTCCAGACACAAAACCCTGGGCAGTTCTCCAAATGTGGAGTTTTCATCTCCAAACTTTGCTTATGCCGTCCTGCTCCACAAAATATTGTTTCCTCTTTGCATCGGTGGTGAACTCCATCGAGGCCTACCTTGAATGCTCTGTTCTTCTCTTTGACTTCCTCCCACTCAGCATCATTCCCTCAACAATGAATGAATTGTGTCACAGCCATCCTTCTCTTTGAAACTGTTGTATGCGCATCCCTTGATGTGCGCCTCTGGATTATAAACATCTAAAGGTCACTTCTCTCCATAAACATCTGTTAAATAAGCATTGGTTGAATGAAGCCTGTTGATGATTCCATAGTATTACTGCCTTTCAATGTAGCCCCACCTTCCATCTTTCTCCATCCCACCCTGGATTTTGATTCCTGGAGAGTCAGGTGTTTGTTTGTTTGTTTTTGGTTGGTACTGGGGGTAGAACCTAGGGCATTCTACCATTGAACTACATCCCAGCCCTTTTTTTAAAAAAAATATTTATTTTTTATTGTACACAAATGGGATACATACTGTTTCTCTGTTTGTACATGAAGTAAAGGCACATCATTTGTGTAGTCATACTTTCACAAAGGATAATAGTGTTTGATTCATTCTGTTATTTTTTCCTTCCCCTCTTTTCCCTTTATACAGTTCCTCTTTCCTCCATTCTTACCTCCTTCCCACCTACCACTATGTGTCATCATCCACTGATCAGGGAGATCATTCGTCCTTTGGATTTTTGAGATCGGCTTATCTCACTTAGCAAGATATTCTCCAATTTCATCCATTTGCCTTAAAATGCCATAATTTTATTATTCTTTATGGCTGAGTAATATTCCATTGCATATATATATATATATATATATATATATATATATATATATACACACACCACAGTTTCTTTATCCATTCATCAATTGAAGGGTATCTAGGTTGGTTCCACAATCTGGCTATTGTGAATTGAGCAGCTATGAACATTGATGTGGCTGTATCTCTGTAGTATGCTGATTTTAAGTCCTTTGGGTAGAGGCCGGAGGAGTGGGATAGCTGGGTCAAATGGTGGTTCCATTCCAAGTTTTCTAAACCACTGCTTTCCAGAGTGGCTGCACTAATTTGCAGCCCCACCAGCCCTTTTTATTTTTTATTTTGAGCCTCAAATTTACAATCCTCCTCCCTCAGCCTCCTGAGTTGCTGGGATTACAGGCGTGTACCACCATGCCCAGGCTAGAGTTCTAGGTTTTCTAATTAAGTCTCTGTCTGGTATTTGCCCAAGCACCAGAGACAGTCCAAACAATTTCCTAAAAGTTAGAAGGGGGTGGACTTATACTTGGGCTGGTTTCCAGCCCTAGCCCTGCTGGATCCTGAGCCCATACAGAATACATGCTACTATCCTGAGTTCTGCAAGCACATATCATCTGAAGAGGGCTGTCTGCCTATTATAGACAGTATTTTCCTGGAAACAAAAAGGAATAAGTAAAATTCTCTGTATTTTGGATTCTTATATATTTCATATTTAAATATAGAACATGAGAGCTAGCTGCCCCTGACATATGTACTAACCATTATCTATGGTCTGTAGTTTGTTTGTCTTAGGGAAAGATCTTAGGTAAATGTTGTAGAAGTTCTTCCTTCTCCATGCTATTTTGGGGCTAATGATTCAACCAACACCCCAGTCATAGTAGGTTGCTCTCTCAGGTTGCTAATCCATGGTTATTGCTTTACATTGTTTGGCAATATGTGTTTGGGTGTTGACATCAACATTTGTTTATGCTTTAAAGGACTTTTCAGTCATGACCATTTTATTGTGAATAGAATTCAGATTCTTCAAGATTTCTTTTTAGTTCAATTTTTACTGCTCTGACTTTCATGAAATGCGATATTGGCATAGGTGAAGTCTTAAGGATGTAAAGTGCTACTTGGGATGGTTAGAGGTGTTTTCTTTTGAATTTCTGAATTCTTTTGAATTTTGAATCTAATTAAGTATCTCCAACCAGCAGAGATCCTGAGTAGAAAATTAAAAAATTCTTAGAATACATCTTTCATAAACATGAAGACAGAAGTACCCTGGACAGCCACTGTGCTGTGTACTCTCAAGTAAGAACTATTTTTTGGAAGGTAAACAAATGAAGGGCTGATATATCTTGATAATTTGTAAAAAAAAAAAAAAAAAAAAATGAAAAAAAAAAAAAAAACCAAAAAACCCAAAAAACCCAAATCTTCTCTCCTATTTTGGATGATTGGGAATGAGGTATAGGACAACAAACATGATTATGAACCTAATGTGCCTCATTGATTGCTAACATGAAAGCATGTTAATGCCCTTCATATCATTTAATTAGAGTAGGGGAATCAACCCACGCAGCCTATGCCCAGAGAGGGGTTAACATGCATCACTACACAAAGAAGTCTTGGGGACTAGTGTTTAAGCCTTCAGTTCTGATTGACTTCACCATAGGGCACCTTCAACATGAACTTCATTAGATGTATCTGTTATAAATGAGAGGTAAAATGTATGCTTCTGAAGCATCCTGGAGCCACTGCCATCCCGGGAGCAGTGAAATGAAAATTGAAGTACTTTAACCAGGTCATTTCTTTCTCTTTTTATTCTACTGCATACCCCACCCTATGAATTGTATTATATATACTGTATGCTATATTTAGCTATAAAACGGCATGTTATGAATAAATTTTGGTGTTAGGATTTAGTCTGCTTTTAAATCTTATTTTATTTAACTCACATCTTTTTTTTTTTCCCCCAAGATGTACTATAAAAAGAAAGAAGGCAGGAAATGACCACTTACGATGTGCGCTGTTGTGTGAGATGGATTTCTCCCACAAGTCTTCAGGGGAGGTATTATTCTTCCCACGTACAAGGAAGCTGAGCTCCTGGTGGTTATGCAGCATTGTGTGGTGGAACGAGGCCTGGGACCTTTGTCTGTTCCCCATCCACAGGCTCCTTCTGCTACACAGGGGTTGGCAAACTGTGGCCTGTGGAGTACCTCCTGTTTTGTAAAGTTTCACTGGGGTACAGTCATGTGTATTCATTTATTTGTTATCTGTGGATGCTTTTGTGCTATAATGGCAAAGCTGAATGGTTGCAAAAGAGATATAGGGCCCACAAGCCTAAAATATATAAGATCTAGGCTTTTACAGAGGAAGTTTGCTGATTATTGGTAGTCCACTATTCTTAAGGAGATATTGTATATTTCTTTAATAACATAGGGTCAAGTTTTTCTTTTTTCCAAAATTGCTTTCTTCCCATCCAATTTCAATATTGGTGTAAAGTATTCTACAAATTTCAGAGCACTAAAAAGTAACAAAGAAGAAAATGAAAATCATTTATAATTCTGCTATCCAAAGATCGCTATGGCTATTGTTCAAAAGTTTTTTCTTTGTGCACAAGTACGTGTAACATTTTTCAAAAATAAGATAATACTATATATGCTGCTATTATTTGATTTTTTTACTTGATATATTTTGGACACTCTCCATGCATGCATTTGTTAATGCCTATTCTTGTCATCATTTTAATGGCTGCATATTATTTGATTTTTATGATTTCACCATAACTTATTTAGCTGATGAGCTTTTATTTATTTGTGGAAAGGAAGAGAAACTCAACAAATTGCTTTCTGCTAGGCAAAAAGAATACCACCCAAAGTTACAAAGATTTCTTAATTACAGTAGAATTATAGGTTTATTTGCAGCTTAATCTAGAGTTGGGCTCATTTGCATACTGACAAATCTTGAGAAATGTGTGAAGCTCTTTATTCTGGGAGCAGTGAGGGATATTTGAATACTTTCCAGTGACCCCTGTTAAAGCAAGCATTTCATATTTGAGGTCAGCACTTTTGATACATTGCTGGTTCCGTGTCTGGATGTTTCCCTCCTTTGTTGCCTTAAAGCAGAAGTAAACATGCTGCTTGATAACATGCATAATTAGATTGTTATACCAAATAATAGCTTTATCTATGCTAGCATTTTGGCCTGGAATAAAATAATACAAATTGTGGAATAAAGAATGCTAAAGACCCTCAAATATGAACTCATTTTCTAAATGAGGAAATGGGGCTCAGAGAGCTAACTTTTAGTATCATGCTCTTTTTGTGAAGTTTTAAAATTTCAAATAAGCTTTAACTGAGGTCATCAATATATAAAGAAATGCAGATAAAAGAACAGCTGCCATAGCTGAAGCAGGGCAGAGGGCTGCATGTACCTGGTCAGCCTTCTCTCTGCCTGCAGAGTTGGTCCCCTGGGTTCAAGACCATTCACATTATCTTCTGCCTTGGTTGGATCTTGGACCCTGAATTAGATTCATTTCTTGTGTTTCTTTTCTGCTCCTCACTCCCCAACACCCCTTGGTATTTTAAGAAAACTTGTTTATCTGGAAGACTTTTGACTGGGAGTTCTTTTCTTTTCTTTCCTGGGTGTGTGTGTGGTGGAGTACTGGGGATTGAACTCAGGGGCACTCAACCCTATTTTGTATTTTATTTTAGAGACAAGGTCTCACTGAGTTGCTTAGTGCATCTCTTTTGCTGAGGCTGGCTTTGAATTCCAGATCCTTCTGCCTCAGACTCCTAAGTTACTAGGGATTACAGGCATGCACCACTGCACCTGGCTCTGGGAGTTATTTTCTTCCATTTCTACCAACCATCTCTAACCAAGAAGAATTAGGGTTGGATGCATAAAAACTCTGTTGCATGGAGACCTGGTCTTAAAGGACAGAAAAAAAATTTTTTCTAGTGATATTATTCCAACCTCAAAGAAGCATTTTAGTGATGAATATTATACTATTAATGGTCAAATATATTCAGCAAATGTTCATTTTTGCTATTCAATGGCACCTTGCCATAGAAGTGATCAGAGAGCAAGCACAAAAAATTTACTGTAATTTTAGGGACGTTTTTATTTCAACACTTTATGAAAGGTGAACCACTCTATTACCTAATTCAGTGGTATAAATAAGAATTATTAAAACCCATCTGGATTATTACTTTATTGACGTTTCTCACCTGCACATTCTGTAATATACAATGTTTATCTTGGACTGACAGTACCTTGCAGCACAAAAAGAAAATTGAAAACCAGATCTTCTCTAAGAGAAAAGCAAGATCATTATGTAAACAGCAGCCAGGTCTCATCCAGAATATGTCACATAAATATCACCCCATCAAACAAGAAATGTAAATTATTGTACATACGCTGTAATTGAAAATTGTATTATACATTAGTGAAGTCACCCATTTATCTAATCACAATCAGTTCCCATAAAATCTCATTTAGGAAAGTTGAGTGCAATGCAGAGGAGGTGGCTATGAGAATTTCAATCATGGAAATCTAAGTTTGCGTTGAGATCTCAGTAAGGTCTCCAGTTTTTTTTTTTTTTTCTTTTCTCTCCTGGTGGTAAGGACTGAACTCAGGGTCTTCCATATGCTAGGCAAACACTCTACCACTGAGCCACATCCCCAGCTACAAGTTGGGTTTTGTTGATCCTCAGGCATACCTTTCAAGTTTTTGGTGTTATCTACATAACCTAGCCTTTCATTTGGGAAAAGAGATGAGGTCAGCCTGCATTCATGGTCTTGTTTCTAAATCCTGATTCAAAAGTCCAATGCATGGTGCCATCTAAGTGATTTCTGGGTTTTTCTCATCGCTCTGGGATCAGATTGTGGTCACTTATATTCATTTATTTGTTCATATATTCTTTTATTCAACAAGTCTTTTCTTACTCCTTCCTATGTCCAAGTTTATGGAGTTGAGGCTAATATAAGTAGAAAAATCACACCAATACATGCATAATTCCAAACTGTGATGGATGCAGAAAGAAAGATAGATGGTCCTATGGAGCACAGAACAGATCTACTTTGGCAGGGGTCATTAACCAAGAGCAGGAATGGGTGAGGAAAGAACAAATACCAAGCAGAGGAGATTTTCATGTAAAGGCTTGAAGAGGAGGAAAGTGGAGCATAAGAAATACTAAGCCCCAAGTAAGGGAGGGGGTGCCAGATGAGGCTAGGAAGCTGGTGAGGCAGAGAAGAGCAATAATCTACAAAATCCTACAGATCTTGTTAAGATTTTGGGTTGTAGAGCAAATGCATTTGGAAACCATTGAAAAAATTGGTGAGGGGGGCTAAGGAGATGACAGCAGAGAAGTATACAACCTGATTTATACATGAAAAAATCCCTTGAGCTGGACATGAAGAGCCAATGGAAGCAGGGCAGGGTTGTCATTGGGAGCTCAGTTAGAGGCTGTTGTAATGCAGGGGAAATCTGATTATAGGTCAGGCAAGGATAGAGAGTGATGGATATGAAGAGGAGTGAATGGGTTTTAGGAGATATTTGTGAGTTGGGATATTTACGAGCTATTCATAGGACTGGGATGTTTGATGCTGGGGAGGGATGGGTGAGAGAAAGGTATTAGGGATGCCTCCTGGGTTTGTGGCTTGAATATCTAGATATATGGTATTGCAAATTCCTGACACAGGGAACGTGCCTTCAGGAGGGCAGCAGCCTCATTGGGCTACTTCATGTTTTTCTTTGCCATATCTATTGCCATAACAAATTTTAAGTTGTGGGCCATCGCTCTTCCCCATAATGATGACAAATGAAGGGGTTGAAGCTACTTCCCAGTCATCTTGGAAAGAACACTGTGAATTTCCTTTCTGAATTTATCAATATAAAATGTGCTAATGGATATTAATATTTGTTCATGGCAAATATGAATTTGGTTGTATTCAAATCTCTCAACTGCCAGGACAGCTTCACTATCATCCTCTTAGATTTTCAATGGACACAATATAAAGTGTGTGTGTGTATATGTGTGTGTGTATGTGTTTTGAAGTTTGCCCTATGCAATGTCTTGATTATGTATTCCAATGAAAGAGAGTGTATTTTTGAACCATCATGAACAATAATCATCATAATATATTTTAATTTATGGACATCCATGCCTGAAGAACTCCAGGCATTTTAGTAGGAAACAACTAAGAGAATAACTTGCAATCAAACAAGGCAATATGCCCAAATAAATAAATTCCAGAGTTGGTCCATAAATAAACTTCTATACTCAGGACTTAACATTAAAAAAATGCTGCATATGAAAATGGGAAAGATTTTTTTAAAAAGTCACGATCATTCTTTTTACCTTGAAGTGTGCTGCAGTCGTACAAGCTGAGTACTGGGGTAGTGCCTGGGTCCCTGACTATTTCACACATATTATTTTTCCAGGAAGCTGACACCTATCATATCAAAGGCTACTGATCATGTGATAGCCTCATCAAGAGAAGCATCAATATGCCAATTCCCAGCCTGCCTTGCAGCAAGGATCCAGGCCTGAGAATTAGACTCTAGCCATCAGGTGGAGCAGAAGGAGACTTCCATTCATCTGACCCTCTGCCAAAAAGGTTTTGTGTGGGTTTTAATTTTTTTGGTGTAGAGAATGACATAGGTTCCTAGCTTTTGCAATAGCAGAGGCAACAGGGATTTACCCCACTGATTTTAAAGGCAGATTCCTGGTATAGAAGTGGTACTGGAGACAGAGGAGAGGCAGCATTCCCTGGTGGGCAGCAGCAATGGCCATCTGTGTGGCATGATTAAGGCCTTGATTTTGGAAGCTTAGCTTCAGTAATGGTGCTCCAACCCTCTGACCAATTCCGTAAATTACCTGGTATCTTTCCCTGACCGTCTCTGATGAATACTTAGATTACCTCCACCTAGCTTCAATAAGTGGTAACTTTTCACTATATTTAATTTATCCTTCTACTAATATATCTTTTAAATTTTTTTTTCATTTTTGGGTATACCACTTAAAAGTTGTCCACCTGAAAGTTGTTGGCCTTTTGACACATTACCTCAATAATTCAGAGTGCATCTCCCAAGGATAAGTATAATCTCCCACAAAAGTATACACTGTGTTCATGCCTAAGACAATTATCATTATCATAGTACTATGAGAATTACAGTTCATAGTTAAATTCTTCCAGTCAGAGAATGTCTTATAACTATTTTTTTTTTTGAAACAAGATTCAGTCTAATTTTAGTCTCTTTCAGTCTATAGCATTTCTAGGTGTGAAATTTTATTCCAGACATTGACTTTTTGGAGGTTAGAACATTGTTTCATAGGCTATTCTACTTTCCAGATTAATCTCATAGTCCTTTCTTGGTATTTTGAAATTTATTCTTCTTTCTCCTTATATTCTATGTAAATCTGAAATTAGGCATAAGAGTGTGATTAGGTTCAAGTTAACACTTTTTTTTTGGCAAGCATATTTCTTTTATTTATTTATTTATTTATTGTAAACAAATGGGATACATGTTGTTTCTCTGTTTGTACATGGTGTAAAGGCGTACCATTTGTGTAATCATAAATTTACATAGGGTAATGTTGTTTGATTCATTCTGTTATTTTTTCCCTTCCCCCCACCCCTCCCACCCCTCTTTTCCCTCTATACAGTCCCTCCTTCCTTCATTCTCGCCTTCCTTCCTAACCCTAACTCTAACCCTAACACTAAACCCTCCCTCCCCCCATTATGTGTCATCATCCACTTATTAGTGATATAATTCGTCCTTTGGTTTTTTGAGATTGGCTTATCTCACTTAGCATGATATTCTCCAATTTCATCCATTTGCCTGCAAATGCCATAATTTTATCATTCTTTATGGCTGAATAAAATTCCATTGTGTATATATATATACCACAGTTTCTTTATCCATTCATCAATTGAAGGACATCTAGGTTGGTTCCACAATCTGGCTATTGTGAATTGAGCAGCTATGAACATTGATGTGGCTGTATCTCTGTAGTATCCTGATTTTAAGTCCTTTGAGTATAGGCCAAGGAGTGGGATAGCTGGGTCAAATGGTGGTTCCATTCCAAGTTTTCTAAGGAATCTCCACACTGCTTTCCAGAGTGGCTGCACTAATTTGCAGCCCCACCAGCAATGTATGAGTGTACCTTTCTCCCCACATCCTCAAGCATATTTCATAGGTTGGATTGTGTGCATCAGACACAGACCAGTGTCTCTGTATTAGTGATATTGAGTGTGGTCATTTGGTTAGGATGGTCACTTACAGATCTCTCTATTACACATGTTCATGTTTTCCTTTTGTATCTTGCAAGAAGCAATCTGTGCTTTATCACCTATGAATATCCTCTGCCTCCAAACATTTTTTTATCTTAAGATCTTAATATCCACTGGTGATGTTTGCATGGAAATATCTTTTTAGCACTCTTTTTCTCCTTTATCAGTCAAAATTAGTTTGTTGCTTGTCATTAACAACCCTGATTTAGTAAATCATCTATTAGAAAGAAGCAGCAAGGACCTAGTAGACTGGAGAGCTACTTTGGACTCATCAACTGGCTGTGTTACCTTGAGCTGTGCTTGACCCCTAGGTGTAGTGCTAATTAGTGCTAATAGATCCCATCACAAGAAACTACCCTGAATTTGTACACCTTTCACTTCCCCCCAACTGTTCTATGACATTTTCCATTTATATCTTTCTTTTCTCTGCTCCATTTTCATATTCATGGAGTAGTGGGGCAATGGTTGAAGGGGAAAGGGAACACAGTTGGATAAGGGTTAAGAGGTTCCACTGCACCCCCCACACAGCTGACTCAGACAAGTCACAGAAATCCAACTGGTCCAGTTCTTGAGTGCCAACTGCTTCACAGAATTGAAAGAGCAACACAATGTGAACCTTCTCTTTGGGGGAATCCCCAGCTTGGTGAATTGTAATGTATGTAGTTTTGCATGCCTCCATATGGATTTCTTACTTCCAATCAATCCTGTTTCTCCTCTTCAATGTGAGCACCTTGAAGGAAATGAACCATTATACATTTAAAGTTTGTTGGATGAATAGTGAATAAATGTCAACTCACATGTAAATGTAATTATCTATGAATTTCTACATTCTTGACCCCTTTTACACACACATACACACACCACACACACATTTATCAGCTATCTATCTATGTATCTATCTATCTATCTATCTATCTATCTATCTATCTATCTATCTATCTATCTATCATCCATTTATCTCACAAGGCAATGCTTTCATGAGGTGGTAAGGTATGTGTTATAATCCCTTGTAGTTTCTCTCATGCTGGGCTAGCTCAGACGCAGGGTAAGGGCGCAGAGTCAAGACCCAGACTCCAGGAACTGGGTGGAAGCAGGCTTGTGGCAAGCAGTGTGCAAACTCGTTTATTGCAGGAACAGCTATACATTTTATAGGTTTCTTGCCCAATCACAATGCGCCACGGGGGATCAGACTAGGATCCTATAGGGGTTCCCTTGGTAACACTGGGTCAATTTGGGGGAGTTGTATACTTTCCTAGGTGGCCAGAGTGGAATGCTCCTCTCCACAGGTTTTCGTGTTGGGCCTGAATGTGTGAAGGTTTTCCTTACACCCTTGAGACGTTCACTGCTGCCAGCCAAGAACTTGGATTTCTCCCAACAATCCCTGTAACAGATGAAGAAATTGGGACACCAAGTGGTCAACTCAGTTGACCAAGTTTCCAGTTAGTCAATGGCAGAAGTAGGTACAAGTTTCCCAAACTGTTTCTTGTTACCATGAGTAAGTTCTATGAAAAATGATCATCCAGAACTGGTTTAAAGAAATACATGCAATGTTCAGCCCACATAGACCTTGGAATCTCCAGACTACGAAATGCTACCTGCTCACCTCTGATTCTTCACCCTAGAGCTGGACCAGTGAATAGTACTGTGTCTAGGCCTCAACTGACTGGGTGGAGGTGACCCCACTGCTACTGTGCTGCTTACCAATTCCCGTAGATGCCCTCAGTTTTTAGTGTAATTGATGTGTCATAGGCTTCATTCTGTGATTTGTTGTGGCTTCATTGATTAACAAGGATTTGGCAGAGCCCAGTGTTTTTCTGCTGTTCTCTCTGGCAAGAATGTTTGTTCAGTAAACAAAAAGGAAGGGGGTAGGAATGAAAGCGCAGAGACTCTGTCTTCTCTTAGGTATCTCTCCCTTTCAGGTGTCCCTGAATTAGCCAGGGCTGCATTTAAAGAAACTTGGTATGGTTTCCACAACTGGTCCCTTTAGTTTTCTAGGGGAGTTGTGGAGCCCCATTTGGTTCTATATGTAAAAACTTACAGAATTTTATGAAAAGTTACTGATATGGAAGACCTGGCTGCTTTCCTAGAAAACACCAAACATAATGAAATGTAGTGCAACCTATAGAAGAAAAACCCTGATGGTGATCAAACTTTAGTTATCTCTGGAGGTGTGCATCCATAGGGAAGGGGTAAGAAAAGGACTTTGGTGATGGGAATGTTATACATATTTATTTTGTTTTATTTTTGATTGGCATGTAACTGTATGTCTTTAGGGGGTATAATATGATGATACGGGTATATTATGGAATGGTCAAATCAGGGCAAGTAACATATCCATTACCTTAAAAATTTAATCATTTCCTTGTGATGAGATCATTCAAAATCCTTTCCTCTACCAATGCTGAAAAACATATTAAAGGTAATTATGTGCATTAGAACATGAGGACTTATTCCTCCTATCTAACTGTGACATTGAACCTGTTGCCCAAACTCTCCCCTTGTCTCCTCCCCTACTCTCTCTGGCTTCTGGTAACCATAGTTCACTTTTTTTATTTTTAATCCACAAAATAGTGAATATGAATGCTGATATTTGTCTTTCTGTGCTTGGCTTATTTCACTTAACATAATGCTCTCCAGTTCTAAGGACGTTGCCACAAATGGTGGGATTTCATCTTTCATTATGGCTGGACAGTGTTCTATTGTGTACCTATTCCTCTTTTTCCTTATCTGTTTACCCATTGATGGACACTTTGGTTGATTCCATTTCTTTGTTACTGTGAATTTTGCTGCAATGAACATGGGAGTGCAGATGTCTCTTCAACAGGCTGATTTCAGGAAATATTGTCCATCTTGTGCATGGTATTTACCTGTGTGTGTGTGTGTGTGTGTGTGTGTGTGTGTGTGTGAAAATTCAGGGTGTACACTCCCAACTTTGGCACTTCACTCTGTATGTTATGATCTTATAAATTTCTTCTTCTTAGAATATGTCCCGCTGTGATGGCAAGGAGTGTTGAGTTCAGGGCCATTTTTCTCTGGTGGTTCACATTTCATTCTCTTCACTTCTTCAGAGAAGCCTTCACTGGCTGTGGCTAAGGGAGCCCACCCTCCCTTCTGCATTCTTTCCAATTACCTGATTTATTTTCTCCACTGCACTTATCATTCTCTGAAAATAGCTTGTTTATTAATGCACTTACCGGCATTAATCTCTGGCCGCCAGGATGTGAGTTCTGCGATGGCAGTGCTTTTGATTGTCTTGTTTCCTGAGGGATTCCCAGGAGGAAACATGTTGGTTGTCTGACTGATGGGGTGGAGATGCTTAAGGCTTGGTATTAGGACTGTGTTAACAGGATGAGTGTTACCAAAATAAGGTTAGGAGATCATATATTGTTCATGTTGAGGACTTGGGGCTGTGGCCAGAGCCAAGAGTTAGAGTTGCATGGGCCAATGTCCAAAGTACAAGTCAGCAAACAAAGCAATGGTTAAACTCTGGCAGGAGTGGCCATTAGGGTGGAGGGGAGGGCAACCTGGATGTGCTGAGCCAGGGCTGCACTCTGCACCAGTGATGGCCCACAGATGGGTCTGTGCAGAGGTTTGAACGGCCTCCTAAAGTTAGAATAGACTGGTGGGTTCCAACCAGGGGCAGTTTTACCTTCCAGGGAATATCTGGAGACACTTTTAGTTGTCACAGTTGTGGGGAAAGGGTTATTGGCATTTAATGAATAGAGATCAGAGATGTTGCTAAGTATCTCGCAGCAAGAGTCATCCAGTCAAAAATACCAGTAGTTCCCCGGATGAGAAACCTGGGAATAGAGGTCAGGATGGCCCCATCTGAAGTGGGAAGAGATTGGGATCTGTGCTTTGAAAATGTATAAATACTCTGCCCTACATGGTTAAAAGCAAAGGGCAATTTTCTAAGGAAAAGATTTCTTGTCCTTATGTCAGATTTTATGGACATCCCTTTCTTCACAGCAAAGGTTGGTCAGTTTCTAAACATATTTTACAGTGGTCTTCTAGAATTTAAAGCCTAAAACTGATGTGAGTTTTCTTCACTGGATGCTCTCCTACTCCTGGCAGCCGTGTCTGACAACCAGTCTGTCTTGGGCTCCAGGCCAATTTCTTTAATGAATCTCTCTAATTTAATTCATATTTTTTCCACCTCTCTATTAAGTACCACCCAGGCTCATCGAGTCTAATATTTGAACCAAACACATTTAATGACTGTCCCTTCATTAAACATTACAAGCTCTTTAAGGCCTTGGCAGACAGGTGCCCCCTTCGATAACCTAGAGCCCCAGCAAAGTCAACAGCGACTGCCAAGTTAAACCCTCTGCTTCCTTCCTTCTAGCTGGGGCGGGAGTCTCGTGGGTGAGACAGGCTTCATCACTGGGGAAGCATAAGTTTTCCAGGCCAATGGATTCGTTGCTCTGGCCATATCTCATGCCTTGACACTAGATGTCAACGAAGGGTAATTGTTGTCTCAATTTAGAGGCCAGCTCAGGTAGCTGCTGGCACCCTTGGTTCATGTTTTATAGCAAAGGTGAAGTATGGCTCCGTTCCCATCACACACATATATTACAATAAAAGGGGATATCGGTGCCTAGTGTTTTTAAAGGCTGGTCATAAAAGATGAATAACGAGGCAGTTTAAAGCTAAAAGACAGCTGCCAAGCTCAATGGCCATGATGGATGCCAAACACCCAGTGTGGAGAAAACCCGCTCCTCCGAGACCACCATCCAAAAAATTAATTACTACAATTCAGCATCTTTAAATGTGCCACTTAATATACTGCTACCATAATTAAATTTCCAGCCCTGTGACCTTGAGACCATTTCCTGAGATAATAAATGAGATCAAGGTTTAATCGATGCAGATGCAAGTAGAAACTGTCCAAGGATGCAAAGAGCCATTGCGCTAGAAGTCAAGGTTGGGGGGTGGGGCGGGGTGGCCAGGGTGGAACAGAGCTCTGCCACTGTGTTGAGCTTGTCCTGCTTAAAGAGGGGCGTATCCTAAAGTTCCTGTATTGGCCAACCAGGACACCACAGTGAGGTGGAAACAGTACGGAACTAAGAGCCAGAAGAAGCAGGCGTTCTTGTCAGAGCTGGGTTGCAAAAACTCTGTTTGACCTCAGATCAGGCACTTCTCCCTGGATATTAGGAGGGCCATAGAACACACTCTCCACAGATCTTTCAAGCTGTAAAGTTCTGATTCTTTTTTCAAACTCTATGAGAGCAACACATTACCTGCCCCTTTTCCTCCTCCTTCCCTCCTAGAAATAGCCATCCTACCCCAGCCCCCTCCAACTGTCCTTTAGAAATTGTGAAGTATGTAATTAGATTTCTCTGTCCACTGCCAGGGGGCTTTTGGGGGTGGTGGTTGGTGAATAGGGCTTGTTAGTATCTTCCCCTGTCGAATGAATGTCATTGTCTTAATAGCCAGGTTCTCTGAGGGCTAAGGATACTCCCTTGTCCAGCTAACCTTAGGTTATACTTAGTTCTTTGCTAAGTGAAGGGTTAATTCTCAAATAGAAGAGCACAGGAAATGAAAGGGCTTTGTAGAGAATCTGGGTAAAATGAGAACCAAAGGTAGGTTTAAAGAGCAGGGCCACATGCAGTCAGGAAACTATATGTGGAAGGAAGAGTGGGTTACCCTAACCCCATGCTTTGAGCATGGGCACACAGTGATGCCCACATTCAGTTTTAATTAAAAACTAGTAAACAACAACTAGGCTCTGGGAACTCAGCTAGAGACTCGTCCTTGTCTTCAATTTGTTCATAGCATAAATTAAGAAAACAGGAAGAAATTATTTCATAACTATGGTATTATGGGTTTGTATAAGATACTTGTTAGACTGACTCGAACCTTGTTAACTTTTCCTTTTATTAGTCCCCCATTTCTAGCTTCCATTTTTAATCCCTGCCAGTTGATTGGTCTTTCTGGTTTGAATATGGCTTTTCCCCACCAAAACTCATGTCAATGCTCAGTCCTCAGTATAATTAAGTGATAGTGGGCCATTAAGAGGGGTTAGGGTTAGGATTAATCTCTCATAAATGGATTCATGTTTTTTTTTTTGAGTGGTTTAGTTTCTTGGGAGTTTGGACTCCTTTTGCTCTCCTCTGCACATGCCCACTTGCCCTTCTTCTTTCTGCCACAAATTTAAGCAGTATGAGGCCCTCACCAGAAACCAAAAAAGAGCCAGCACCATGTTCTTGGTCTCCAGAAACATGAGCCAAACTAAATCTTTTTCTTTAGAAGTTACCCAGTCTCAGGTATTCTGTCATAGCAACAGAAAACAGACTAAGACAAGTAGTGATATCAAACCCAAACATATACACAGAAAACAAAGCTTTAATTCATCATAGCCTAAGAAAGTTTTTTCAACATTAGTGTTTTTTCTTTAAATCAATATTGAATAAATCCCTAAGCTTATTCTCCTGTCCCCTCTCCCCACACCAAAAAGTCCTAGGCAATGGATCTCTGATGGGAGTAATTTCTGAGAATAACTGGAGATGTTTTGATGGTTACAACTGAGATTCAGAGTGCTGTTGGCATCTAGTGAGGAGAGGCTAGAGATGCTGAGAATATCCCACAATACAGGATAACTGCTACCAGAAATCTTGGTCTAAGGGAGGTGCTGCACTTTTGTCACCCAAAATTCATAGGTTGAAATTCTGGCCTCAAATGTGATGGGACATTTGGGAGGTAATTATGTCATGAGGTAAAAAGCCATTAGAGAGCTCGCTCTCTGCTCTGCGTCATGCAAGGATACAATTATTAGATGACCATCTGCAAACAAGGAAGCAAGCCCTCACCAGACATCAGATCTGCCAGCACCTTGGTCTTGGACTTCCCAACCCACAGAATTATGAGAAATAAATTTCTGTTTGTTTAAGCCAACCAGTCTATGGTATTTCTGTTACAGAAGCCTGAATTGACTACATCAGTAGTCTGCCTGACTCAATCTAACCAATTAAGGATAAGGGTATCAATCCTACATCTGGTGTGTCTTTGGTTCTTAGTGTACCAAGATAATTGGTTTCGCTGATTTTTTTAGTAATGAATTACTTTGGTGTGGGTGGTGGAGGCTCAAGTGTGTTACCAGTTGGCTAAGGCAGGCATTGAGCACTCCCGGAATCCTGAACTTAAGGAGGGATTGTAGGCAGGGATCATCAGAGGGAATAAGAATAATTATTGTGACAGAGGTCTTAAGGGAGAACATTGAACAAAGGACTGAACCCTGGAGCAATCTGAAATTAAGGGAGAACCAGCAGAGAAAACTGGGAAGGAGTGATCATAAGAGCAGAAGGAGAATCAAGAGAAAGATGCCCCAGAATTAAGATGAAGCCAGTCTTTCATGAAGGAGAGAGGATCCATAATGCCAAATGCTGCTGAGAGATCAAACAAAACAGAAATACTGCATTTTGGAGTTGAGGTCATTGAAGAATGTGACAATGGCTTTTTCAGTAGTGTGGAGGGAGAAAGAGTCTGGTTTTAGGGGGTTCAGTAGAGAATGAAAGATGAGAAAGGAGAAATAACAGATTCTGTTTTGAGGAATCTTGCTATAAAAGGGAATAGAAAAATGGTGCTGGGGCTAGAAAGCAGTTGTATCACCAAGAGACATATGTTGTGCTTCTGAGATGGGAATATTCTTGCACATTGGCATGTTGATGGGCATGATCCACTAAAGAGGAAAATGTTGATGATGAAAGAGTGAAAGGAGCGATTATCTGAACATTGTTTTTTGAATTGGTGGGAGGGGATGGGACCTCATGCACAAGGAAGGGTTGGTGTAAAGTGGCAACAAGCACAGTTTATCCATGTGTCTTAGTTATGCTTTGCCGTATAAAAAACTGCCTCCAAATTTAGTGACTTAAAGCAAGAAAAACCCACACTTATTATATCATATAATATCCCTTGGTTAGTAATTTAGCAGCTTCTGAGTTGGTTGGCTCTGGCTCAGGATCTCTCACTAGATTGTGGACAAGACTCTGGTCAAGGCTGGAGACCTGATGGTGCACTCACATGATAGGCAAGCTCAAATTGGCTGTTGGAAGGAAGCCTTGGTTTTTCACCAGATGGACTCCTTTATAGGGCTGTTTGAAAATACTCATGACATAGCAGTTTCCCCCAGAGCAAATCATCCCAAAAGGAAGAGGCAGAAGTCTCAATGCTTTCATAACCTAGTCCTGGAAGTCACACACCTTCAGAGCCTCCACAGTCTATTTAAGAACAGTCATTAAGTCCTCAGTCAAAAAGAGAAGATTTAAGCTCCACTTTTTTAAAAATATTTTTTTTTAATTTTTTTTTACCCAGGCTGGTCTTGAACTCAAGTGGGCTCAAGTGATCCTCCCACTTCAGCCTTCCTAGTAGCTGAGACTATAGGCATGAGCCACCATACCTGACTAGGCTCTACTTTATTTTTTGTGGTACTGGGGACTAAACCCAAGGTCGCTTTACCACTGAGTTATATTCCTCAGCCCTTTTTATTTAATATTTTGAGACAGCATCCTAAGTTGCTCAGGTTGGCCTCAAATTTGCTGTCCTTCAATGTCAGCCTCTTGAGTGTCTAGGGTAATAATTGTGCTCCACTGTGCCTTGCCAGAGCTCCACTTTTGGAAGGAAGAAATAGCCTAGACTTCATAGACATATTTTTTTTTATACCATCACATATAGTAACAGAAAGGAAGTTAGTGGAAGTAAGCACAGATTTCAGTAGGCTATGGATTTTTCTTAGTACTTTTATGTTTTAAATGAAATAGGAAGCAAGGTCATTAGCTGAGCATGGGGAGGTCTTGGGAACTTGAGGAGAGAGGGAGACAGTATCAGAGAATCGATGAGGAAAATGGAAAAGTGAATGGACAGGTAGGATTTCCAAGGGCAATGAATGCTTTGTTAAGGTGGATGGTCATCCAGAGATCCAACATCAATCAATAGTCAAGGTGTTTTTTTTCCCCAACCAGGTTCAACTGACAGTTCAATCTGTGAGAAAAGAAGTCCTGACCTCCACAAAGTGAGACCATGGATTGCTTTTTTAATTTAAATGTTAACACAGATTATTTACTTTTTAAAACCAAATAACATATTTATTGTTTATATTTACACAGGAACAGTGCTTCATGTCGCTCGACAATTTATTTCATTCTGTCAAATTTTCCGAGATTAATGGAATGCAGGATTTCTCCTTCCTCTTCACCTTAACATGAGCAACTGTATAGGTGTGATTCTGAGCGTCACTGGCCAGGTCCCATTATGCTGTTGGGAGCTGAACTGGAACTTGTGATGGAATTACCACAGGACAAATTTCTCTCCATGTGCAGAAAGTGTCCTTGTAGGCAGAGCTACTTAAACACGGAAGAGCCTGCCTCGCAAGGAATGGTGAGCTCGCCTTTCGGGGAAGTGGTGAAGCATCTGTCAGGCTCCTTCAGAAGGGAAACCTGCAATCTGCACCAGGTGGAAGGTTGGAGAGGTTGACTTCCAAGGCCTCCTCTGGTTCTCAGACTCTGTGATGGGTCACCTGGGGTCTTTTCATTGAACAAATATTTATTGAGCCCTTACTGTATGACATGCGCCCCTTACTGAACACCTCTCATGCTCCACTTCAGGTCTTCTGAGGCTCGCCTTTCCTGTCAGCCACAGCTGTGCATCCAGACTTCAACCAGCTCCACACAGATGCGGCCAGACGGGGCCTCTTTGCTTCCTGTCTCTGGCTTCTCTGAAGCTGTACTGTTGGACCCCCAGGGGAATCCACTTGGCACTCATGCTTGTGTATCCCAGAAGGTCCCTGAGATAGCCCTTGACCAGTGTTGCCTTAAAAACACATGCACTTGTAATTTTGGTAGCCTTCAACATATTGCTTTTCATTGACATTGCAGCTGTTTGTATGCCCACCAATAATGTGTGAGAATCCTCGTTAAGGTATTAAAATGATTAGTTTTAAAAATTAATAAAGACGTTAATGTTTTTAGTGGAGGTCAAGCAAGTGATTAAAATGAACATTTACCTCTTGTGAAGTTTATATTTTCAACAAGAAGATCGGCATCATTATTAATCCACAACGGAAGTCTACAGGGAACATTTTCTGATTTGAACCTTAAGGTTAAATTTCAATTCCCATCATTTCTGAATTTAGAGGTTTCTCCCTGAAAGACCAGATGAATTCTCAGGCTTCTGACCTTTCTTTTGTCTACCTTCGTCAGTCAGTTAAATGAATTCCTCAGCTCCCTTGATTGCTGGGTCCCTCAGTTGCAGGTCAGGATGGTGATGAAGGAAGGAATGAAATGATGTTCCAATCCCGAGTCATCCTGTCCAGCAGATCATGGACAGGTAAGATCAGCTATGAGCAGGCATGAGTTGAGAGTGATGGAGCTGGAAGCTCAGTATGCACAGGTCAAACCCCAAGTGTGGTGCGCGGGTCTGATTTTCAACTTTTACATTGTTTAATTGTAGGATTCCACTAGCTAAATTTAGTCAACCAGAAAAATGCCCTACAGATCTCAGTCCACTGCTGTACTGATACTGAGCAACCTCCAGGAACACATTTCTTTTCCCATCTGCTGCTTAGCAGACTGTGCTGTCAGCAGAAACCCCAAGATGGCATTCTTGCCTTATTTTTCTAAATGACTCCTTTGGTTTAAAAACAAAACAAAACCTCTGTAATCTTCACAAGGTTGGGTGATTCGATTGAGGGAGGGAGAGGGAAAAAGTGACATTCTTTATACTACCTAATAATCAGTGCTTTCTGAGGCAGTGGAGAAGGCATTTGCCTACTAGCTATGATCGTAGGTGTGCTAGAGGAAAATGTTCTTGCTCAGAATCATCTCTGGCTGCTGATCAGTCATGCTGTCTGCACTTGGATGTTGGAATCTTCTTTCCATGTATTATCATTTGGCTACAGGAGGACCCATTGACACCTGGGAGTGGCAGCAGAGTTGGCCATTATCAGTCACTGGAAGGAACACTGGGTAGTAGTTTTCTGGCAGGGACCTAAGTAAGAGGACATAGGACAGGTAAGCTTTGGATGATTAGGACCTTTAGGAGAAAAATTATTTGCTACACTTTGAATCCATTTTATAGTCCAGAGTCCCTGTTCACCTCTTGCTTTATTGTAACCTTCCGAACAATCCCATGTCATACAGCAGTATTAGTGTTCCAAAGGGAATAATAATTTAAGGTAAGATGAAGTCTGGAGAGATGCTTTAGAGTGATGCTCTGCAGTACAATGCACAGCTGTTAGTCTGTTGGGATGATGTTGGAGAGGGTCAGAATGAAACCCCTCACTCTGTCTTGTGTGTGTGGCCCTTCCCTGCCAAGCAGATTCTTTTCCCTGGTATTTGAACAGGCTCAAATCTCTGCCCTCACTGCTCTGCAGTGAAATCCAATGTGTATGTATCAGTTTTAATTCTCCTCCTCTCTCAGCAGAAATGGACACTATTAATTATTCATTCTTAAAACACTTTCCTGGTTTTCCTCACTTTTCATTTCAAGTCTCCTACTCAGGCTTTGCCTCTGCCCAGTCACCATGTGGGAAGATCTGATGCTGGTTCTCTCCTGCATCTTCACGTTTTCTTTTATCCCCTCTCTGTACAACTCCACTGTTTGAATCACTAGTGGCTTCCAAATTTAAATCTCCAGCCTGGACTTTCCTCTGAGGTCCAGCCCTCTATAGTCACCCCCACTCAACATCTCCACCTGGATGCTTCAAGGACACCTCAAACTCCACATATCTAAGACCCAGACTCAAACCTGCTCCTCTTATGCTTTCTAACTGGCTAGCTAGTGCCAGCATCCAAGAGACCTCTGACTTACTCTCAATGTCTTTTTCTTCCTAATTTTCTATAGCAATCATTCATCCAGTCCTCTCCATTTTATTTAAATATCTCTCAGTTTTGTCTGCTTGTCACCATTGCTGCCACACCAAATCTAAGCCACCACCATTTGCTTAGACTTTTTATTATTTTACCTTTTTTGTTGTTGTTGTTTTGTTTTGGTATTGGGGATTGAACTCAGGGGTGCTGTACCACTGAGCTACATTGCAGCCCTTTTTTATTTTTTATTTTGAGACAGGGTCTTGATAAGTTGCTCAGACTGGCCTTGGATTGTGATCTTCCTGCCTTGGTCTCCAGAGCAGATGGAATTACAGGTATGTGCCACTGTGCCCAGCCCTGGGTTCTTTTTAATTATTCTCCTCAAGGAAGGGAGATTGATTTTTTCAGAACATGAATCTAATGAATATAGTTGTTTAAAACAGCCAGTGACTCTCTATTGCTCTTGTGATAAGGAACAAAACCTCAGCACATCTTACAAGATCCTGCCAGTCTTGGAACCCTTAGCTTTTACCAGTTTAACTCCTAGCTCCCAAACCTAACTTGTCCAAGTATCTCAACTACATATTCATTCTTGCTTGCTTTCTGGCCCTCGCCTGTGCCTTGTCATCTGCCAGATTTCGGATTAAAGGTCAACCTTGCAGGCAAGTCTTCCCTGACCTCCTCCTCTTTCTGCTGTAAGTCAACTTCCCTGGATATTATCCACTTTCAAAGAATGGTTATCACCCTTTGAAGTGCTTGACAGGCTTGGAACATAGCAGATGCTTAGTAAATATTTGTTGAGAGATGGAACAATGAGAAAGGAATGGCAAGGTCAACTTTATTGCACATTACCTAGTTTAAATCATATAGATTTGCAGGGGAGCATACATTACCTACTTAATACTTCAGGGGTCTCAAAGAATAAATTACAATTTGATTCCTTTTTAATGGTATCAAACAAGAACCATAGTTATTTTTAAATGCAAAAACTATGTGATATAACTCTAAAATTTAACCGTCATTTGTTGGGACTTACGTATCTCTGAAGTAGACATCTAGATATATTCCATAACTTATCAAGTTGTTTTTGTCATCAGGAAAAGTAGAAATTCCATAGATATAATTCACTGTTGGAGATTTTCTTGCCCAAATTGTAATGGGAGGAGAGCTGATTCAATGTCAGTTGCTAAGAGGATTTATTTAAATTCCCCTATTAAAAGTTAACTACTGGAAAGAGAGTGAGAAGAAGGAACTGCATAGCACATGAAAATAACCAAGTTAGATAGGGCTAACAGCATCTGGCTTATCTACCTCAGAGACTTATCAAGATGATCAAAACAAATATATTATAGTGAGATGAAAGTTCCACACGAATATAAAATATTTCATATATTTTTCTTAGGACCAATCCAAGAATAAAAAAGTTTTTAAAATGAAAGAAGATAAAATTGGTAAGTATATTCTTCATTCTGAATCTAAATGCTAAATCCAATACTTGCACCTAAAAAAAAAAATGGTTCCTTTAAAAACAAATTTGTATTTAAGAAAATGTGACATTTCAGTGACTGTAATTTTTATTAGAAGTGTATACATTGTTTTTCTTCCAAAATACCTTGTAGTTATTATATGCACTGATTTGCTGGAAACACACCATTTAATTTAGTCAAACTACTGGTAAGTAGCTAGATGTTTTCAAAGACTTTACCTCATTGGCTGAATTAAACAGCAAATTGGTGAGTTTTCTTCTCTCTCTCTCTTTCTCCTTCTCTCTCTCTGTCTCCATCCTGAGGGTTGCCTCATGTTTGCCAGGCAAGTGCTCTACCACTGAACTACTCACCCAGACCTGGTGAATTATTCTCTAAACCATTGTTTTGGAGGGATAGAAATTTAACTGAAATCTTTGAAAAACTTAAAGTACAAAAAAAAGGTATCAAATTATAAACATAGAAACTTATGACAGATAATTCACCTTATCATGTTTAGCAATCAAACAAAGCCCACTCATAAATAAGAAAATAAAATATTCCTTTTTCCTTAAATGTTAAGAACTTTTGATTAATTTACAAGACAAGTTGAGGACCCATGCAAAATTTCAGAAATACTTTTAAAGATAGAGATTTTTTTTTCTTCAGTCTAATTTAGGATCTCTGGGATAAACAAGGTATTTTACATATGCTGCTAGGAATAATTGATAGTTCAAGCTTCTGTGTGTTATACTTGTTAAAATATTTGCATTCACAAGCAAAGTCAGAATTGTAGCTGAAGGCTATATGCATATCTTTCCTAAGGAACATAAGACACAAATATCATTTTGAATTTTAATTGTTTTGAAATCATAAATTTAAAGACACAGACATGCATTTTATAAAAAGAAGACATTGTCTTATTTAAGTCCACCACCCCCTGAAAAATAACATATGTGTCACATACTATGACAGGTAAAGATATAGGTGAGTTTGAGTGTCTGCCCTTAGGAAGCTTGGAGTCTATTGAGGATGGTGGTATACTAACTAATAATTAGGATAATTTCAAAGCAGTATTGGAAGTCCCACAGTTGTGGTGAGTACTGGGATTCTGGGAGCAAGCAGAAAGAACTCTGTGCTGGTTGTTAGTGACTTTCACAAAGATTCTCTTTCTTCTCCTTGGCATACAACAAGATGGCACTTCACTGCTTTAAAGTTAGGTGTGACTTATTTTGTTGAAATAAGAGAGGCGTTAATTCAAGTCACAAATAGGTGAAAACACTTCCTTACTCTTTTTTCCTTTATGGTGACTGTCAGTACTCCAGATGGTGGAGGCTGCACTGGGACCCCGGGAGAGGGTGATGTAGAGCAGAGCTCACAGCTGATCTGCAACAATGTAGTCTGTGTGGGAGATCAACTTTTATGTTTTAAAGCCACAGAGGTTGGAGGATGATAGTTTTTGCACATAGTCTAACCTGTACAGACTGCTATGGGTTTATTCTAGACTTGGAGAACTCAAAAAGTTCCCTGTAAGCATGAGGCTAAGCTGAGATCTGAAGGATGAAATAAGAACTATCCAGGTAAAGAGTTGAAGGAAGAGTGTTCCAAAGGTAAAGTACATGTGAAGTCTTGGAGCAGGATGCGAGGCAATGAATCAGCATGTTTGGGTAAGAGGTGGTTTACTTTTTTTTTTTTTTTAAGCTATTGTAGCAGTTCAGCAATCATTGGAGAATTATTCAGAGTAGAACTAATAGTTGCATCATATCAAGGGTAAAATGCTGAGGGGTTTTCAAGATGGCGGACTAGAGGGTGGCTGCATTTCATGTTGCTCCAGGAATCAGGATTCAGAAGAGGAGATATTGAGAGACTTGGGACCAACTCAAAGCCGCCAGGTGAGTCTCTCCCATTGGGGAGGTGTCCCGGATGGGGTGGTAGTCCTGGAACGCAGGAAACTTTGTGCCTGGCGAGACACCCCTCCCCCTGCTGGAGCAGTGAACTCGGACAACTGGGAGCATCGTGGAGGAGGCCGCTCAGCACAGCGCTGGGACTGGGAGCAACCACTGGGGCTCCGGGCGGCGGCCCAGAGGAGGGGCTGCGAGGAGAGCTGTTTGGACTCAAAGCGACCACTCCTGAACTCCGGGGGCTGCCCGGAGGAGGAGGAGGAAGAGGAGGAGGAGTGCGGCGGGGCGCTTGGACTCGCAGTGACTGCATTAGAGCTCCAGGTGGCTGCTCAGAGGAGGAGGTGAGTGGTGAGTTGTTTGGACTCAAAGCGACCGCTCCTGAACATGGGGGGGGGGCTTCCCGGAGGAGGAGCACGATGGGTCTCTTGGTCTCGCAGTAGCTGCACCAGAGCTCCGGGCGGCTGCCCAGAGGAGGGCATGCGGTGGGCTGCTTGGACTCAGAGCGACTCAGAGTGACTCAGAGCGACCGCTCCTGAACACCTGGGGGGCTACCCGGAGGAGGAGGAGGAACAGGGCGGGTCACTTGGACTCGGAGTGACTGCCCAGGGCTACGGGTGGTTGTCGGGAGGAGGAGGCACGCAGTGAGTTGCTTGGACTCCTAGTGACTGCACCGGAACACCGGGTGGCTGTTGGGAGGAAGAGGCGGGTCGCTGGGACTCAGAGCGATTGTACGGGGCTCCAGGTGGCTGCTTAGAGGAGGGGCCGCATAGCCAGGCAATTAGGTGCAGAGCAGGGTCCCAGGACCTAGGAGGCTTCTTGATGGAAGAGCCGCACAGAGACACGCTTAGGGGTGGAGCAAAGGTTCCAGTACTGTGGGCAGATTCTCTGAGGAGGGGCAGCCTAAGGAGACTCATCTGCGAAGGGTGAGGCTCCCAGGCCCAGGAGGTAGGTCCGGGCCCCTGGGAATGTTGCAGACGAAGGCAGCCCAGCCCAGGCGGTAGATGTAGATTGAGGGGAACCTCTAGGAGGGGAACTGACCAGCGAGACCTCCCCACCAGGTGAGTCTTCCCTGCAGGGTGAGGTTTTCCCACAAGGACGGTAAAACCAGAGACACAGGCCCAAACAGGCCTTGCCTCAGCCTGCAGCCTAGGTCCCCTTTGGATGACCATTGGTCAACAAGTGGAGGCACCTCTGCCCACTAGCAGGGAATATACCCCACCTGAAGGCCACCACCCCGAGAGAGGCAGCTTCCTTGTGGAGCACTGCATTATCAACTTCCTCCAAGACATCAGCCCACTGAAGGCTAAGAGGGGATATACTAGAAATCATCAGGGACATTATAAGTCAATAGAGGAAATCTGCAATATCTCAGCGGTCCACTGATACCTGAACAATATGAGAAAACAGGGGAAGAAAATGCTGCAAACAAATCTAGATGTTACATCAATAAAACCCAATGACAGCATGGCAGAAGAAATGACAGAAAAGGAGTTCAGAATGTACATAATTAAAATGATCAGGGAAGCAAATGAGGAGATGAAAGAGCAAATGCAGGCACTGAATGATGAGATGAAAGAGCAAATGCAGGCATTGAATGATCGCACCAATCAACAGTTAAAAGAGCAAATACAGGAAGCAAAAGATCATTTCAATAAAGAGTAGGAGATGTTGGAAAAAAACCAAACAGAAATCCTTGACATGAAAGAAACAATAAACCAAATTAAGAACTCCATAGAAAGCATATCCAGTAGGATAGAACACCTGGAAGACAGAACCTCAGACATTGAAGACAAAATATTTAACCTTGAAAACAAAGTTGAACAAACAGAGAAGATGGAAAGAAATCATGAACAGAATCTACAAGAATTATGGGATATCATGAAAAGGCCAAATTTAAGAATTATTGGGATTGAGGAAGGCCAAGAGAAACAAGCCAAAGGAATGAACAATCTATTCAACAAAATAATATCAGAAAATTTCCCAAATCTGAAGAATGAAATGGAAAATCAAGTTCAAGAGGCTTATAGGACTCCAAATACACAAAATTACAACAGACCCACACCAAGGCACATTATAATGAAAATACCGAACATACAAAATAAAGACAGAATTTTAAAGGCTGTGAGAGAAAAGAACCAAATTACATTCAGGGGGAAATCAATACGGATATCAGCAGATTTTTCAATGCAGACCCTAAAAGCTAGAAGGGCCTGGAACAACATTTTTCAAGCCCTGAAAGAAAATGGATGCCAATAAAGAATCTTATACCCAGCAAAACTTACCCTCAAATTTGACGATGAAATAAAATCCTTCTATGATAAACAAAAGCTAAAAGAATTTACAAAAAGAAAACTGGCACTACAGAATATTCTCAGCAAAATATTCCATGAGGAAGAGATGAAAAACAAAGAAGCAAATCAGCAAAGGGAGGAATTATCCTAAAGGAATTGTCAAATAAAGGAGGAACCAAGTCGTGTCAAATAATTAAATAAATAAGTAAAATTAAAAAAAATGAATCAAATGACCGGGAATACAAATCATATCTCAATAATAACCCTGAATGTTAATGGCCTGAATTTATCAATCAAAAGAGATAGAATGGAAGATTGGATTAAAAAGAAAGATCCAACAATATGTTGCCTGCAAGAGACTCACCTCATAGAAAAAGATACCCATAGACTAAAGGTGAAAGGATGGGGAAAAATATATCATGCACATGGACTCAGCAAAAAAAGCTGAAGTATCCATCCTCATTTCAGATAATGTGGACTTCAAGCCAAAGTTAGTCAGAAGGTATAAAGAAGGACATTTCATACTGCTTAAGGGAAGCATAAATCAGCAAGATATAACAATCATAAGCATCTATGCCCCAAACAGTGGCTCATCCATGTATGTCAAACAAATCCTTCTCAATTTCAGTAACCAAATAGACCATAACACAATAATACTAGGTGATTTTAACACGCCCCTCTCACCACTGGACAGATCTTCCAAACAAAAATTGAACAAAGAAACCATAGATCTCAATAACACAATCAATAATTTAGACTTAACAGACATTTATAGAGTCTACCATCCAACCAAGAGCGAATACACTTTCTCCTTAGCAGCACATGGATCCTTCTCTAAAATAGACCATATATTATGCCACAAAGCTAATGTTAGCAAATACAAGAAGATAGAGACACTATCTTGTATTCTATCAGATCATAATGGATTGAAGTTAGAAATAAATGAAAGAGTAAAAAACAGAAACTACTCCAACACCTGGAGATTAAACAATATGCTATTATATGATGAATGGATAACAGAAGATATTAGGAAGGAAATTAAAAAATTCTTAGAGGTAAATGAGAACAAAGAAACATCATATCAAAATCTTTGGGACACTATGAAAGCAGTACTTAGAGGGAAATTTATTTCATGGAGCGCATTTAATAAAAGAAGTAAAACTCAACAAATAAACGACCTAACGCTACAGCTCAAAGCCCTAGAAAAAGAAGAACAGAACAGCACCAAAAGTAGTAGAAGACAGGAAATAGTTAAACTCAGAGCTGAAATCAATGAAATTGAAACAAAAGAAACAATACAAAAAATTGACAAAATAAATAGTTGGTTCTTTGAAAAAATAAACAAAATTGATAAACCTTTAGCCACACTAACAAAGAGAAGACAAGAGAAAACCCAAATCACTAAAATTCGGAATGAACAAGGAAATATCACAACAGACAGGATTGAAATACAAAACATAATTAGAAGCTATTTTGAAAATCTATTATCCAATAAAATAGAAAATTTCCAAGACATCAACAGGTTTCTAGAGACATATGAATTGCCTAAACTGAACGAGGACATACACAATTTAAATAGACCAATTTCAAGTACTGAAATAGAAGAAGTCATCAAAAGCCTACCAACAAAGAAAAGTCCAGGACCAGATGAGTTCTCAGCCGAGTTCTACAAAACCTTTAAAGAAGAGCTCATTCCAATACTTCTCAAAGTATTCCATGAAATAGAAGAGGAGGGAACCCTCCCAAACTCATTCTATGAAGCCAATATCACACTGATACCTAAACCAGACAGAGACTCATCAAGGAAAGAAAATTTCAGACCAATATCCTTAATGAACATCGACGCAAAAATTCTCAACAAAATTTTAGCAAATCGCATACAAAAACATATTAAAAAGATAGTGCACCATGATCAAGTGGGTTTCATCCCAGGGATGCAAGGTTGGTTCAACATCAGGAAATCAATAAATGTCATTCACCATATCAATAGACTTAAAGTCAAGAATCACATGATTATTTCAATAGATGCAGAAAAAGCATTTGATAAAGTACAGTACCCCTTCATGCTCAAAACACTAGAAAAAATAGGGATAGTGGGAACATTCCTTAACAGTGTAAAGGCTAATATCTATGCTAAGCCCATGGCTAATATCATTCTAAATGGTGAAAAACTGAAAGCATTCCCCCTAAAAACTGGAACAAGGCAGGGATGCCCTCTTTCACCACTTCTATTCAATATCGTCCTTGAAACTCTAGCCAGAGCAATTAGACAGACCAAAGAAATTAAAGGGATACGAATAGGAAAAGAAGAACCCAAACTATCCCTATTTGCGGATGATATGATTATATACTTAGAGGAACCAGGAAATTCCACCAGAAAACTTTTAGAACTCATAAGTGAATTCAGTAAAGTAGTAGGTTACAAGATCAATGCTCATAAATCCAACGTATTTTTATACGTTTATAAGTGATGAATCCTCAGAAAGAGAAATTAGGAAAACTACTCCATTCACAATAGCATCAAAAAAATAAAATACTTGGGAATCAATCTAACAAAAGAGGTGAAAGACCTCTACAATGAGAACTACAGTACACTAAAGAAAGAAATTAAAGAAAACCTTAGAAGATGGAAAGATCTCCCATGTTCTTGGATAGGCAGAATTAATATTGTCAAAATGGCCATACTACCAAAAGTGCTATACAGATTCAATGCAATTCCAATTAAAATCCCAATGACGTACCTTACAGAAATAGAGCAAGCAATCATCAAATTCATCTGGAAGAATAAGAAACCCAGAATAGCTAAAGCAATCCTCAGTAGAAAGAGCGAAGCAGGGCGTATCGCAATACCAGATCTTCAACTCTATTACAAAGCAATAGTAACAAAAACGGCATGGTATTGGTACCAAAATAGAAAGGTAGATCAATGGTACAGAAATAGAGGACATGGACACAAACCCAAATAAATACAATTTTCTCATACTAGACAAAGGTGCCAAAAATATGCAATGGAGAAAAGATAGCCTCTTCAACAAATGTGCTGGGAGAATTGGAAAATCATACGCAACAGAATGAAACTAAACCCATATCTCTCACCATGCACGAAACTAAACTCAAAATGGATTAAGGACCTTGGAATCAGACCAGAGACCCTGCAGATTATAGAAGAAAAAGTAGGTCCAGATCTTCAACATGTTGGCTTAGGACCAGACTTCCTCAACAGGACTCCCATAGCACAAGAAAAAAAAGCAAGAATCAATAACTGGGATAGATTCAAACTAAATAGCTTTCTCTTAGCAAAGGAAACTATCAGCAATGCGAAGAGAGAGCCTACAGAGTGGGAGAAAATCTTTGCCAATCATACTTCAGATAGAGCACTAATCTCCAGAATCTATAAAGAACTAAAAAAACTTTACACCAAGAATACAAATAATCCAATCGATAAATGGGCTAAGGAAATGAATAGACACTTCACAGAAGATCTACGAGCAATCAACAAACATATGAAAAAATGTTTAACATCTCTAGTAGTAAGAGAAATGCAAATCAAAACTGCCCTAAGATTCCATCTCACTCCAATTAGAATGGCGATTATCAAGAATACAAGCAACAACAGGTGTTGGCGAGGATGTGGGGAGAAAGGTACACTCATACATTGCTGGTGGGGCTGCAAATTAGTGCAGCCACTCTGGAAAGCAGTGTGGAGATTCCTTAGAAAACTTGGAATGGAACCACCGTTTGATCCAGCATTCCCACTCCTTGGCCTATACCCAAAGGACTTAAAATCAGCATACTACAGAGATACAACCACATCGATGTTCATAGCTGCTTAATTCACAATAGCCAGATTGTGGAACCAACCTAGATGCCCTTCAATTGATGAATGGATAAAGAAACTGTGATATGTATATATATACACACACACACAATGGAATATTACTCAGCCATAAAGAATGATAAAATTATGGCATTTGCAGGCAAATGGATGAAATTGGAGGATATCATGCTAAGTGAGATAAGTCAATCTCAAAAAACCAAAGGACGAATGATCTCGCTGACAAGCAGATGAGGACATATAATGGGGGTGGGAGGGTTTAGTGTTAGGGTTATGGTTAGGTTTAGGGTTAGGGTTTAGGAGGGTGGTAAGAATGGAGGAAGGAAGGACTGTATAGTGGGAAAAGAGGGGTGGGAAGGGAGGGGGGAAGGGAAAAATAACAGAATGAATCAAACAACATTATCCTATGTAAATTTATGATTACACAAATGGTATGCCTTTACGTCATGTACAAACAGAGAAACAACATGTAGCCCATTTGTTTACAATAAAAAAAAAAGGGTAAAATGCTGAAAGACTTCGACAGGTTTATTTGAGTTGTTGGACACAGAAAAGAGAATGGTGGAACTAAATTGCTGTGGATCAAAATAATAATAATTGTCTGTTATGGAGAATTCACCTGCAAAGTATGAAGTAGTCCTCCTCTCTCCAGAAGGAATGCTCATATATCTTATTTATGAAGTCATTACCTCAGTTCGTACTTGTTTCTGTACATATATACTCAAACGGATTTTTCATCTTGTATAAGTCAGTGATGCCTACATCTTTGCATGTGTACTGGTTCATAATCTACTTGAATATGAAGCCTGTATCATTTTCAATTTTATGTGTTGTGGGTTCTCAATAAATCCCTATTCAGCACCTGTTATTATTTTAGGAATTTAAAAGCAGTTCAAAGCCTTGACTCACTTGTAAATAACTGCTTTAAGATGGAGATAAGAATCTCCAGGCATATCTGGAAATATATCCATTTAAAAATGTTCCAGAAACAAGGGTTGAGATGTAGCTCAGAGGTAGGACACTTGCCTAGTGTGTGTGAGGTCCTGGGTTCAGACTCCACCACTGAAAAAAAGAGTTCCAAAAATATGTTGAGATATTTTGATGATGGTGAAGGCTGTGGACTTCTTCCCAAGACTTAGATTTTTGGGGCCACCATTTCCTGGTTGTGAGTTCTTGAGTTTTACTTTCATTGTCTTGGTTTCTTAACTTGTGGTATGCATAGAAAGTCTGCCCTACTAATCTCACAGGGATATTGTGAGGCCACAATGACAACTGAGAAATTTAAAATGCCTCTAAGAATGATGAATTATACTTGTGCTACTGCTATTAAAAGCATCATTCTTAGATCTTTATAGGTGATAGATGTAAACACTTTGCAACCAACTAGACCTGGGTTTTAATTCTTTCTCTTTCATTTAACAGTTGCATAATTTTGACCAAGCCACCAAATCTCTGTATATTACTACTCTCCCACTGACTTAAACTATTATTTCTTTTTTGGTACTGAGGATTGAACCCAGGGGTGCTTGACTACTGAGAAACCCGCCCCCCCTTTTTTTTAATTGTGGCTGGGTCTTGCTGAGTTGCTTAGGGCCTTGCTAAATTGCTGAGGCTGGCTTTTGAACTTGAAATCCTCATGCCTCAGCATCCTGAGTCACTGGAATTACAGGTGTGTGCCACTGCACCTGGCTTAAATTGTTATTTCTAAGAATACTTTTATTTTACAAATATTCTTAGAGAAGCAACCTGGTATGCTAGCAGACCATTGAGATTTGAAGTTGTGTTAGTCAGATTTAGGCTGCTATGACCAAAATACCCTACAAGAGCAACTTAGAAGAGGAAAACTTTATTTTGTGGTCATGATTTCAGAGGTCCAGTCACGATCAGTCAACTCCATTGCTCTGGGCTCTAGGTGAAGCGGAACATCCGGGTAGAAGAGTGCAGCAGAGGAAAGCTGTCAGCTAATGGCAACCAGGAAGCAGAGAGAGAGAGAGGGAGAGAAGGAGGGAGAGGGGAACCAGGGATGAAATGTAGTCCTCAAGGGCACATTCCCTATTACATATACTTTCTCTAGTAATACCCTATCTGTCTTACAGTTACCACCCAGTAAACCATCAAATGGATTATTCCACTGATCAGGTTAAGCTCTCATAATCTACTAATTTCACCTCTGAATATTCCTGCATTGTCTTACACATGAGTTTTTGGTGGACATTTCATATCCAAACCATAGCACTCTGTCCCCAAAAGCTCATCTCTATCTCATAATACAAAATGCATTTAGTCCAGCTCCAAGAATCCTTAAGTTTTTACAGTTCTAGCATTTCCTGAAAGTCCCAGTCCATAGTCTCATCTGAAATTCAAGGCAAACTTTTGGCTGTGAGCTCCTATAAAAAAATCCAAAAATTATGTGTGTGTGTGTGTTTTTATGTGTGTGTGTATCAAATACACACATATATCATCATAAATATATATCATCATAAATATATACATAAATCCAATATAAAATAGCACAGAGTAAACATTTCCAACCCTAAAGGGAGGAATAGGGACATAGAAGGAATGGAACAAAACAAGACCAAAACCCAGCTGGGCAAACAAGTCCAAAAGCTCCATGTCCAGAATCTGGGGCACATTATGGTGAGATGTGATCTCCCCAGGGCTTGGATAGTCTCGACCCTATGCACTTTCTTGTTGCAACTCAAATGGCCTCTTTTTCATGCTGGTTCTATCCACAGCCAGCAGCTTTCCTTGGTAGATGTTCCACATTACTGTCTTCTCTTAATTCTGGGGGCTCTCCATTCCAGTTTCAGCTTCATTCTCATAGTCACACATTACCCTCTCAGGGGATATCTGTAGGGAATCTGACCCTGCTACACTTTACCTGGTCTCCCAGGCCTTCCTTTGAAACTTTGGTGGACACCTCCATGACCCCTTAACTCCAGCATCCTGCATTCCTGCTGAACCAGCACCACATGGATGATGCCAAGGTCTGCTGCCGGTCTGGGCTGTCCTCATTGGACCATGGCTTCAGTTGCTTTTGAGTGCCTGGGTAGTTGAGTATACTGGATCAAATCTTAGGTAAACAACTTCCTAGGCAATCGATGCAAATACAGTACTTCCATAGGCTCTTAATGAGTTTGTACTTTTATACCCTTGAGCTTGCCATGGATATGTTCTTGCTGATTCTGAGATGCCTTTCCTATTGTCTCTGTACAGAGTACTTACTTCTTTTTAGTAGTGGTAATTTCTTCAAAACCATAATTTCCTTCATCCCAATCTTACGTGTGCCTTTCTGACTGAACTGGAAGCTTAAAAAAAAATGTCTGATTTCTGCCCCTGATTATCACAGTAAACCAGGCTGAAAGCTGCCAGCAATACCCATGCCAGAATTCACCCATCTGAATTCTGTCTTGAAGTTTCCTCTGCTAGATTAATTAGTTCAATTGACTAAATTCAGTCTCACAGAAAGTCTCAGGACATGAACAAAATGTATACAAGTTCTTTGCCAGGATGTAATATCAATGACCTCTGATCCAATTTCCAATAGAGTCTTTGTTCTCCTCTGAAACCTTATGAGCAGTCTTTATTGTCTACATTTCTATTAGTATTCTGATCTTCTGAGTTCCCCCGCCCCAGAATTGCCTGTTAAGCTGTTTTTACAACCCTCTAAGTTTTCTCCAGTCTGCATCTCCAAACTTCTCCAAACTCTTCCCACAAACCAGTTTCAAAGGCTTCTGAACCACATGATCAGGGTCCAAGTTGAGGCAGATATTATGGCAGAAGAGCATAGTGGAGGAAAGCTGCTCAGTTTATGGAAGGTAGGAAGGAGAGAGGGAGAGAGGGAGGGAGGGGGAGAGAAAGAGAGAGTGGAGCAGGGAGGGAGAAAATGAACCAGGGACAAAATATAATCCCCAAGGTCATGCCCCCATTACACACTTCCTCCAATTGTTTCCTACCTACTGTTACCATTCAGCAATCCATTGAGATTATTAACCCCTCAAATAGATGAATGCCCTGATTAGGTTATATCTCTCATAATCTAATAAGTCCACCTTTGTACATTTCTGTATCACCTAACCTAAGTTTTTTGGGGGGACACATCATATCCAAACCTAACAATTTATACTAGGTGTGTGAACCTGGGTAAACTAACTCCTTGGAGTCTCAGTTTCTGGATTAATATCCTGGGGAAAGTATTAGCCAGTTTTCCAAGGTTAAGAGATCATTTGAAGTAGAAAGTACTGACTTATTAAATGTTAATGTATCTGTTAAGTTCATCTCTAAAAATTCTGTACCCAAGCTATTCATGAAAAAGCCAGGCCTCCAGACAGAAGTACATCCACTAATCTACCAAGTATCTTCTCACACAACCTTTGTGGTCTTCTCAAAAAACCTCTGTGGTTTTTTGTGATAAAACAGCAAAGGTGAGCCATTTGACGGCCCCTGGCTATCATGTTAAATGTGATTAGTGTACCAGCAGCACCAACATCCACCTGGGAGCTTGTTAAAAACATAGACTCGTAGGACCTATAGAGTCAGATTTGCATTTTTCACAGGACTCCCTGGTGATTCATGTGCACTGTATGGTTTTCAGCACAAAAACTAGAAAGTCTAAATAGTGCCTGGCACCTGGGGCCAAGGTGAGTCATTCTCTAGGACCAACTGGAGAAAAATTCTCAAATATTTTCATCAAAATTCTTTAACTAGACAAGATATTCAATTAAAAGAAGCACTGGTCTCTCTGTCCTTCCACATAGGTGTACTACTCCCAGTATAACAAAAATATGATTCACTCTCTCACAAAGGATTTTCATGTTCTGAGGGTTACATAAAATCAGCTGTAGCTAGGCAGTTGCTAAAATGTAAAATAACCTTCCTTTTCTGTAACTATTGGTTTTAGCAGATAGAAGTCATGCATACAGTCATATTTCAGAGAAATTACTATGCCTTAATGAGAACTTTAGGTTGAAGGAAGACATTTCAGTCAAATGATAGTGAAATTGATATGATCAAAATGAAATATGTGGCATATTTATCTAATCAGCTAGAGCCGCAATCTCTAACCATAGTCATTTACAGCTCAATCAACTCATCTGGTCATTATCAGCTAATGATACAATGAGTGATTACCCCCACATTGAGATAATAAGTGAGTTCATGAAAATCAGCACTTCTATTATAAAGTGTGACAGGTAGGACTGGAAAGAAGGCCTCTGAATATAGTGAGTGACTAGCTTCCATTACAAAAATTTAATAGGAAAAAGCAGAACTGGATCATTGAAAGATTTTGAAAAGCGGCTTAGTAATTTGTATCAAGAATCATTAAAAATTTCACACTTTTGTACCTTGTAATTTTTTTCAAAACAATATAAAACTTCCAAAAATTGCAACTGGAGTCCAAAGAAGTTTTTCTATACCCTTTGAAAGTAAGTTGCTGACATGACACTCTTTCCCCTGAATACTTTAGGATGTGTTTCCTGCAAATGAATACATTCTCCTACATGATCATAATACAACCATCACAGTGAGGAAATTAATGTTGATGCATTACTACCATCTTGTCTTCACACTCTATTCAAGTTTCAACAATTGTCTTAATAGTGTCCTAATAGCAAAAGGATCCAGTTCAGAGCCACATACTCATTTCAATCTTCTCCAATATGGAACAGCTCTTCTTTGCCATTGCTTTTTGTGGTCAAGCCTATTTTAAAAAAAAAAATTAATTTTAAGACTACAGGTCAGTTATTTTATAGATGACCCCTCAACTAGGGCTTGTTTGGTACTCCCCTAGGATTTGATCAAGGTCATATATTTTTGGCAGGAATGTCACCCAAGTGATGCTGTATTCTTCTGATTGCATCTCATCAGGCGATACACACATGTTGATTAGCCCATTACTGATTAATGTTAATCACTTCATTGAGATGGTATCCACCAAGTTCCTCATTGCCTTTTCTTTCTCACTTCCTCTCCAAATATACTATATTTCACCAAACATTCAATTATTCATTTATTTTTTTATTTGGTACTGGAGATTGAACCCAGGGATGCTCAACCACTGAGCCACATCTCCAGCTCATTTTTATTTTGAGACAGAGTCTCGTTACTAAGTTGGTTAGGGCCGCATTAAGTTGCTGAGGCTGGCCTTGAACTTGTGATCCATCTACCTCAGTCTCCCAATAATCATTTATTTATTGATGACATTTGTTAGATTGACATGAACCATTTTATTCCATAGTTTTAAATCTATTACTTCATTATTTATTTTATTGCTCAAATTATCCTAGATTTGGCCAGTGGAAACTTCTTCAAGTGGATTTTGTGTCATTTTTGACAGGTCCTCATCATTCTGCAAGCACTTTCTCTCTTTTTCCGGCACAGGTTATTTCATGCTCCTCTTGTAATTTCCCTGTACCAGCACTAGAACCTTCTATTTCCCCAAGGATCCCTGCTTACTTTAAGTGGATAGTGACATTTAGAAAGAAAAATTGGGGGGCTAAATGTACTCATAGTACCATGACACTGAGTGTGGCTCTCTGGCCTTCTCAGTGTGTAGCACTAGGAATCTATCTTTATAAATAGAAATAAGAATATAGGTATTTATATCTGTGTATTAAGAGAGGAGCACAGAGTGATACTTCCAATTTGGATCCACCTCCTCATGGTTTATTGTAGGTTTCTTTTTTCAGCAACTCCTTTCTTTGACCCTAGAAATCTGGCTCCCCATATTGTTTATATAGTTAGTGACTTGACATTCTCTAGTCACTGCCAACACCCTTCTTTCCCATGAGGATAACCTTATTGTCCTTTTCTCAGTCTCTAGGGCTTCACTTACTGTGCTTGTTTCCTTATTTCAGTTTTTGTGTCTAGCATACATAGACATAAAATATATTTAAAGTCCAATTTCCTTATTTTTTGGGAATTATTTCTAGAAATACTTCTAGAAATATTTTGTTTAGAGGATCTCCTTTATTTCTTAAGACCAATCAGAACAGAATTTCTTTTAATTAGAAAAAAGACTGTAAGCTAATTTAATGCCTCTAGCAATAGGGAAACATTACTATTCACACTGTAGAGGTAGACTTTTTGAATTATAGACACACAGACAAACATCCATGTAAAGAGTTTGTAGCTTCAGGTGGACACATTTACTCACAAGTTAAGAATAAAGACAGCAACACAAAAACTCAGGTTCAGAAATCATAGAGCTGTCACTTTCCTGGTTAGCATAAGATTTTAACTGAAAAAGAGACAATTTAAAAAGACTAACGGAATTCTCTATCCTTTCATACAATAGAAAATAGACACCTATGATTCATTAATTCATTTATCTACATCACCAAATAGAACATAAAATCAAATTTCACTTATCATCACTGCCACCATAACTTATTCTTGATGTACAAACTAGAAACAAAAACAAAATGCAAATTTAGTGTGTGTGTTGTGGGGTGAGTATGAGAGCCTGGAGACACAGGGAGACAGAGAGGTTGAAGTTCTATTTCCGTTTGAGGATCACTTCTGGCAGCCAAGAAAATATGTGCCTGATTTTAAGCCACTCCTAGTCCCACCATCCCACCTCACTCCCCAAATGGGTGTAGCTCACTGGCAGTGTCGTTTTCCAGGCTTGGGCAGGGTATGCTGGTGGGTGTCCTTCAAAACTGTAAAAGCATAATTTAAGAAAAGTAACATCATGGTTTCTATACAAATAAAAAATGAGCGTATGTCAAAGATTTTCTTATTCATCAATCAGGGAACCGGTAAGATATTATAACTACTTGCCATTTGACTTTTAGAATAGGGTAAAAGAAGGGTAAGAAAAGAAGAAAGAGTGGAAGAGAAGGAAGAAGAGTTAACTATATAATTTTTATGTTGGGACCTAGTCCAAAGGAAAAAACTAAACTAAGAATATATTTTTATGCACAAAGATATTTGTGTATACTTAACAGATGAAAATGGGAAGCAGCCCATCAATAAGGAAATGGTTAGATAATGGTAAACACAAGATTATTTGGCAATCACTAAAAATGTTTTTTGAGGATCTTCTAGTTAAGAGGGCAATTTGAGCATACACTCTGACTCTAATTTAGAGCAACCCCGAATGGAGGTAAGGGTGTGCTATGATTATGGTAGACATATATTCCAGTTTACCTGGCACATTCCTAGTTTATCCTTGTCTTATAATTTTTAATTTCCCTTTTTGCTTTAAAAAGTGCCTCAGTTTAAATAATAAATTATACTGTCACTCTACTGTTAGTTGGCTGGTGAGTAAAAGGATCAGATCTCAGTCTGTTATTTTTTTGGTAAATAACCTAGAAGAGGAGACTACAAATAAGAATCTTTTTTGCAATGTTTATGTTCAGTTTACACTTAGGTCAGAAGAGTGCCTGGGATATTATAAGCATTCAGAAATGTTAGCAATTATCATTGTTATTATTATATTTGATGTGACTAGACAGGCTGAGCAAATTTAGGGCACTACTATGGCTGACTCTTTACTAGGGCAGTTGTGGATTTGGGGGCACTGCCCAGAGTACTCAGGGTTGCCGTAACTAAGATGCAGACAAAGCTTATAGGCACAGAGGCAAAGCTCCTTCCTGTAACTACTTCTGTTACAGCTTGTTAATTATTTCTCATTGGCTTCCAGATCTAAGTAAAACTATCACAAATTTAAACTTTTTCTTTGCCACTTTTTTTGGCCAAAATGTTAGAATAGGGTTCTAGACAAATTTTAGACATCTGAATAATAATTAAAAAAAAGAAAGAAAGTAGACAAGCACATAGCTTGTGAAAAACCTGAAAAGAGAGAACACTTTAAGAGAAAGTGACAAATCTTAGCAATCAAGTTGTCTTTCATTATTGAAGTTCTGGGATAAACTATAGGAGATTTAAATTAAATTTTCTTATCAAAATTCAGGAGGAGCTTGAATCTAAATGCTAGAGTAGACATGATGACCACTGTACAGAAAATGGACTCTAAGAAAGATGTTGTAGAGATGGAAAAATGTAAGTGCTGAAATAAAAACTGAAAGGAAGAAACACAGACTGGTATAGGAAACTAATTGCTTATGGACGTTCTCCCTTAGCTTTGGGGAAATCTGTGAGAAGAGACTGACTTTGAAAAAGCTACCAGAAATCCAAAATATGTATATTAGGAATTCTAGAAAGAAATGACAAAAGAAACAGAAGTAATAATAACAAATATTATAGAAGACAACTTCCACCAGCTGATAGAAGGTTTGAATATTCAGAACAAAAAGATTCACTGATTGGCTAGTGTGAGGGATGTTCTGTTGGATTTTTTTTTTTTTTTTTGGTGGGGGGAGAGAGTCCTATAAGTATCTGTAAAATAAAACAAATGTCAAATATCTTCACTATAGCACTAAATTTGAGAAGACAGTGGAGCATCAGCTGCCAAAGTGTGAACAGAAAGAATTATGATATGAGAATCTTAGACCCAGCATAAAAGACTCAAAAGGGAGATAACTAGAAATGCAAGTTTTTGAAAATTTATTTTTAACTGACAAATAAAAATTGCATATATTTATCATGGACAACATGTTGTTTTGAAATACGTATGCATTATATAATTGTCATTAACATATGTGTAACCTCACATGCTTATAATTTTTTTGTGTTGAAAACACTTTACTAAAATTTTTTCAAGAATAAAACACAATTTTATTAACCATAGCCACTATGATATGTAACAGATCACTTGAACTTGTTCCTCTTATCTAACTAAAATTTTGTATATTTTGACCAACATCTCTTCCACACCCCCACAACACCTCCACCAGTGCTTGCCAGCCCCTGGTCACCACCATCCTATCTTGTATGTACTCAACTTTTTTAGATTCCATGTATAAATGAGGTCATGTGGTATTTATTTTTATGTGCCTGGCTTATTTCACTTCACATAATTTCCATTAGGTTCATCCATGCTGCAAGTGATAGTACTTCCTCACCTCAAAGTTTGAATAGAATTTCGTTGTGTACAAGTACTGCATTTTCTTCTTTTTTCTTCCTTTAAAAAAATTTTTTTTATTTATTCATGACAGTAGAGAGTATTTTGACAGATCATACATACATGAGGTATAACTTCCCATGCTTATGGTTGTACGTGATGTGGAGTTACACTGGTTGTGTATTCATATATGAACATGGGATTGTTGTGTCTGATTCATTCCACTGTCTTCCCTGGTCCCATTCCCCCCGTCTTCCCTTCATCCTCCTTGTCTAATCCAATGAACTTCTGTTCCCCACCCCGCCCCCCTGCATTATGTTAGCATCCGCATATCGGAGAGAACGTTCAGCCTTTGGTTTTTTGGGATTGGCTTATTTACTGCATTTTCTTTATCCCTCTGTGTTGATGTATACTCAGTTTGATTCCATATCTTGGTTACCTGTGACCATGGGAGTGCAGATATTTCTTTGACATACTGATTTAATTTCCTTTGGATATATGCCCAGTAGTTGGGATTGCTGGATCAAAATGCAAGTATTTTGAATTAGCCAATAACATATCTTTAAAAAAGAAACATGTTTTTATTAAAAAAAAAAAGAGTCAAAATAAGAACTCAAGCATGGATAAGATGCAGTATACATGTACAATGCAACTGTCAGAAAGAATGCTTCAAGGGAAGGAAAAAAGAAAGGAAAAAAGTCAGAGAAAGGGAATAACGTTACAGTAATTTTCACAAGTTTTATAGAAAGAAGTTGATAGGAATTTTATTAACATTGGTAAAGAAGAACAGGTTCAAGCAACTATGGGAAAATTTGAAGATGTGGGTACAGAAACAAAGCCTCTCAGACTGTGGTTTTGGTTATGAAAGCCAGAGAGATTAATATACTAGAGTAGAAAATATCAACCTTTTTGGAGTGGAAGGAAATATCCCAAAGAGTCATATCTGCTGGGTATGTTTCTCCTGGTCTTGTTTTCCAAACACAGGAGGACAGTGCATTATCAGTGATGCGCTGCAGGTCCTGGGAACAAGATCACAAGTTTAAGGTGGGGGTGGGGGTGGGCAGCACTGCCATGTGCTGTTCCGCTTGTGGGAATACTGCATTCAGTGTTGGCGCCTGATTTTCAAAGAAGGTCGTTAGCCTGGCAAGTCCTGCAGAGGAGATGAATTAGGCCTATGTGGGCTGCAGAGGTGGGGAGGGAACTGTACCTTTATACAGTGACTCTCAACACCTTTTTTATTCTCTTCTATCTCTAAGATTCTTAGAAACTTTCTTCAAATAACACATGTATTGAGTGATTATAGATCAGATTTCTATTTTCTTTCTCCTGCTCCATTCTAAGACACAAAGAATAGACATTTTCATTTTCCATTTTTGCAAGAGGAAGGAGTGAGTAAAGGACAAGAGTGTCACACATAATCTTCTTTTCCTCTGGTACTGGTGATAGAACCCAGGAGCTCTATCACTGAGCTCCCAGAACTTTAAAAAAAAAAAAAAAAAATATATATATATAAATAAAATAAAAAATGTTTTACTCTAGATCTAATCAAGTCATTTGACCTAATTTCTAGTTTATAAGAAATTCAGGGGTTGGAAGAAGGAATTATGAACTTCATAATAAAAAAAATCCTAATTTGCCCAAGACTGATGGGATTCCCCAGATGCATAATTGGTGCTTGCTCAAAATGGCAGATTCCAGGGCAAACCAGGATAGTTTTTAGCCTACAGTCCGAACAAATCCATGATGTGGGGCAGGCCTGGTTCTCAACAAGTCAGTGACACAACAGGTGATTCAGGAGGATAAGGCAGGAGGATCACAAGTTCACGACCAGTCTCAGCAACTTTGCAAGATGCTCAGCAACTTAGTGATACCCTAAAGTTTCCAACACTTCAGCCTTAACGATAAACTTCGGTCTTCTAGGAGACTGCTTATCGAGTGAGGAGGAGCACCAGCTCGCAGTACAGGGTATGGGGAAACAAATCCACAGGTATGGCTTGTCTCAGCACAAAAGGCTTGCCTAGAAGCTTCTTGGCAGAGTTTGGAGAACAGCACAGCTCAATGATGTTCCTGTGGTTTAACCACGGGGCTTGCAGGAAACAAAAAACTACAGTGTGGATGGCCCTGCAGTTTCGAATGGCTTGAACCACCTGGTAATGCAGTCCAGTGTGGGCTGGATTCACCACAGCGACAACTGACTGCCTGTCTTCCTTCCATTTGAGTAGCTGTGGCAAAATCTTATCTGCTCTACTAGCGTAAAATTCACAGTTGGTGATGCCATGGAAGGCTGCTGTCCACCTAGCATCTTCTACCACCTGCTCCATTAATTCAATCCCAAGGATCTGGGATGCATGCTGAGCCAGAGAGAGGCCAATCACACCAGTTCCACAGCACACGTCAAGGAGGGTGGTATTAGGATTCACTCCCCTCAGCTCCCCCACAGTTCAATAGAGCATCTCTGCACAGCAGTGTTAATCTGGAAAAAGGAATCTCGAGAGATGTGAATCTTCAAACCCAGGAGGTCTTCAAAGATGTGAGGCTCCCCACATCTGGTAAGGGGACTGCTGATGGCTACGAAGGGTCGTGGTGCATTCCTAGGAGTAAAATGAGGTCAAGTCACAGACTACTCCAGGGCCTTTGCTGAAAAATTCCTTTATGGTTTCCTTCTGAATACAGAGCTCCTCCTGACTTCATTCCTGGGGATAGAAAATGATGATAGCCATTGTAGGTCCTTGACTATTGGCACAAACTATGAGCTCACACCAGTGTCCACCTTCATGAAACAGGGCAGGGTTCCATTGGAGAATGTTGAAAGAATACTTTGTTGCACTGAGTCACTTGATTGTATTTTTGGGGGATATTTTTCAGATGGTCAGGCTGAATGCAGATGATGTTCTCATTTCTTCAAGTTCCTATGTAGTGCCTTACGGTCTTTGGGTTGCCATCTGGCCCTTGCTTCACAGAGAAGGTGGGCTTATTTCAGTAACCACTGAAGACAGGAGAGGGTATCACAGGATGCAGAAGACAACAGAGCCCTTCAGATTTGGGTGCTGTGATTGGGCCATTGACTGTTGAGCACTTGTAGGGAAGACTTAGCCTTTGTAAAATTTTCTTCTGAGCTTCAAATTTCACTTGAGTTGTACCTTCTGAGTGAGCACATGAAAGCACTTTGTGGAACAAGTCTGCCTTAGAACCAGCTTCTCACATCAGGCTTCTATGCTGAGAAGATCCTTGCTTTCACAAGGAATCTGCCCTGCCCCTCCTCCACTTCAGCCATAACAGGCCCTGGGCCTCCTGACCTTAGCAATTAAAGAAGGAGGGCTCCACAGTGAGGGACTTAGTACTGGATGCTCAACCTGCAAAAAGACAAACAGCTGCATCTTTTGACATCACTCAAACCATGGAATTGACTGTTTGGACAAACAAGAAAAATGTAACATTCTAGAAATGTAATTTGGTGTTGAAGGAAAATCATCTTGAGAAGTTTCCTGTTTGATATGTCTAAATGTAACCTTTCAAAAAATATAGAGTTTCTCAATATTAAAGACATGTTCATGCATTCCTGCTATATAGCATAAATGCCCAGGTAACTTGTTAGGTTGAAAAGAATTTTCTGTCTGATTCAGTAGAATATATGGCTGTATTACATATAAGTGAAATCTGTGAAGAAACAAAGGAAACTATTTTTCTTGGGGCATGGCAGACTCTTCCCTTTTGCCTACTATATGTTCTTATTAGAACAGTGTGTGTGTGTGTGTGTATGTGTGTGTGTGCACGTGTGTGCATGTATGCAGGCAGGCATGCACACACACATCCAGGATCAGCTTTCCAAGAGTGTAACTGACAACAGGACCATTCTGACATCTAGTTTTTCTGACTAGAATCTGAAAGTCAGCTGCAATTTACTTAAAACACGGAGTTCTGTCTGTTCATTGTTTCAGTGATCATTAAGAGAGGCTGTTTTGATTGAATAAAAGTTAAAGTTATTTTTTAATGTTTATGGAACAAATATTTGTGTCTCACTATTCAACTTGTGCATAGTGAGGACTGGTTCCCCCTGTCTGAAATAGTTATCAATGTTTTTACAGCTTCTCTCCCACCCAACAACCTTGGTAAAATGGGGTTCTCCAAAGAATAAGGATGCTTATTTTGGATACGAGAGCATTGCAATGGGAATACTTAACGCCATGGTAGACTATGAGTGTAGTCAGGTTGAGGGGTCAGAAAGGCATTATCAAGAGTACAAATAATGAGTTGGTGAGGACGTGGGGGTAAGGGTATACTCATATATTATTGGTGGGACTGCAAATTAGTAAAATCACTCTGGAAAGAAGTATGGTGGCTCCTCAAAAAACTAGGAATGGAACCACCAGATGATCCAGCTCTCCCACTCCTTGGTATTTATCTAAAAGGTCTAAAATCGGCATACTATAGGGATGCAGCCATATCAATATTTATAGCAGCATAATTCATAATAGCCAAATTATGGAATGTAGGTGCCCTTCAACAGATGAAGAGATTAAAAAAAATGTGCTACACACACACACCCACCACATCACACATACTGGAATATTACTCAGCCACAAAGAAGAATAAAATGATGGCATTTGCTGAAAAATGGATGGAATTGGAGACTTTCTTGCTAAGTGAAATAAGTCACACCTAGAAAGTCAAAGGTTTTCTCTGATATGTGGAAGTTAGTCCAAAATAAGTGCAAAAAAAAAAAAAAGAAGGAAGATCAGTGGAGTAGAGGAAGGGGTCTGAGGGGTGAGGGGGAGGGGAGAGGGATGGGATAAGGGAAAAACAGCAGAATGAGTCTGACCTAACTTTCCTATGTACATATGTGAATATACCACAGTGAATCTTACCTTTATGTATATCCCCAAGGCACTAATTAAAAAAAAAAAGAAGTAAATAGCAGAAAGATCAGTAGAGTAGAAGGAAGGGAAAAGGAAGAGGGAAAGGAAAAGGGAAGTTCTGGGGACCGAATGAGAGTAAATGATGTTCCATGTTTGTATAATTATGCCAAAATAAATCCTAATGCTAGTCATAACTAAAAAGAACAAAACAATAACAGCAAAAACCTCCCAACATTAGCCTTGAGGGGGAGCAGGGGAAGAAGTTGAGGGACGGGGAAGTTTTTATTGGCAAAAAGTGAGGAAGATGACATAAGATTTAGAAACAATAATCCTTGGCTACAAGGTTTAATAACAAGGGTGGCAATAGTCTGAAGTTGAACAGATGGTTGCTGGGCAGATGACCCTGTAGAAGTTTGATTTTTTTTTCTTTTTTTTTTTTTATTGTAAACAAATGGGATACATGTTGTTTCTCTGTTTGTACATGGCGTAAAGGCATACCATTTCTGTAATCATAAATTTACATAGAGTAATGTTGTTTGATTCATTCTGTTATTTTTTCCCTTCCCCCCACCCCTCCCACCCCTCTTTACCCCCTATACAGTACTTTCTTCCTCCATACTTGCCCCCCTCCCTAACCCTAACTCTAACCCTAACATTAACCCTTCCCTCCCCCCCTTTATGTGTCATCCTCCACTTATTAGCGATATCATTCGACCTTTGGCTTTTTGAGATTGGCTTATCTCATTTAGCATGATATTCTCCAATTTCATCCATTTGCCTGCAAATGCCATAATTTTGTCATTCTTTATGGCTGAGTAATATTCCATTGTGTATATATACCACAGTTTCTTTATCCACTCATCAATTGAAGGGCATCTAGGTTGGTTCCATAGTCTGGCTATTGTGAATTGAGCAGCTATGAACATTGATGTGGCTGTATCTCTGTAGTATGCTGATTTTAAGTCCTTTGGGTATAGGCCAAGGAGTGGGATAGCTGGGTCAAATGGAGGGTCCATTCCAAGTTTTCTAAGGAATCTCCACACTGCTTTCCAGAGCGGCTGCACTAATTTGCAGCCCCACCAGCAATGTATGAGTGTACCTTTCTCCCCACATCCTCGCCAACACCTGTTGCTTGTATTTTTGATAATCCCCATTCTAATTGGGGTGAGATGGGATCTTAGGGTGGTTTTGATTTGCATTTCTCTTATTACTAGAGATGTTGAACATTTTTTCATATGTTTATTGATTGCTTGTACGTCTTCTTCTGTGAAGTGTCTGTTCATTTCCTTAGCCCATTTGTCGATTGGATTATTTGTATTGTTGGTGTAGAGTTTTTTGAGTTCTTTATAGATTCTGGAGATTAGTGCTCTATCTGAAGTATGATTGGCAAAGATTTTCTCCCACTCTGTAGGCTCTTTCTTCACATTACTGATAGTTTCCTTTGCTGAGAGAAAGCTTTTTAGTTTGAATCTATCCCAGTTATTGATTCTTGCTTTTATTTCTTGTGCTATGGGAGTCCTGTTGAGGAAGTCTGGTCCTAAGACAACATGTTGAAGATCAGATCTGGACCTACTTTTTCTTCTATAATCTGCAGGGTCTCTGGTCTGATTCCAAGGTCCTTAATCCATTTTGAGTTGAGTTTTGTGCAGGGTGAGAGATATGGGTTTAGTTTCATTCTGTTGCATATGGATTTCCAATTCTCCCAGCACCATTTGTTGAAGAGGCTATCTTTTCTCCATTGCATATTTTTGGCGCCTTTGTCTAGTATTAGAAAGTTGTATTTATTTGGGTTTGTGTCCGTGTCCTCTATTCTGTACCATTGATCTACCTGTCTATTTTGGTACCAGTACCATGCCGTCTTTGTTACTATTGCTTTGTAATAAAGTTGAAGTTCGGGTATTGCGATACCCCCTGCTTCATTTTTCCTGCGAAGGATTGCTTTAGCTATTCTGGGTTTCTTATTCTTCCAGATGAATTTGATGATTGCTTGCTCTATTTCTGTAAGGTACGTCATTGGGATTTTAATTGGGATTGCATTGAATCTGTATAGTACTTTTGGTAGTATGGCCATTTTAACAATATTAATTCTGCCTATCCAAGAACATGGGAGATCTTTCCATCTTCTAAGGTTTTCTTCGATTTCTTTCTTTAGTGTTCTGTAGTTCTCATTGTAGAGGTCTTTTACCTCTTTTGTGAGATTGATTCCCAAGTATTTTATTTTTTTTGATGCTATGGTGAATGGGGTAGTTTTCATAATTTCTCTTTCTGAGGATTCCTCACTTATGTATAAAAATGCATTGGATTTATGAGCATTGATCTTGTAACCTGCCACTTTACTGAATTCACTTATGAGTTCTAACAGTTTTCTGGTGGAATTTCCTGGTTCCTCTAAGTATATAATCATATCATCCGCAAATAGGGATAGTTTGAGTTCTTCTTTTCCTATTTGTATTCCTTTAATTTCCTTGGTCTGTCTAATTGCTCTGGCTAGAGTCTCAAGAACGATATTGAATAGGAGTGGTGAAAGAGGGCATCCCTGTCTTGTTCCAGTTTTTAGGGGGAATGCTTTCAGTTTTTCACCATTTAGAATGATATTAGCCATGGGCTTAGCATAGATGGCCTTTACAATGTTAAGGAATGTTCCCACTATCCCTATTTTTTCTAGTGTTTTGAGCATGAAAGGGTGTTGTATTTTATCAAATGCTTTTTCCGCATCTATTGAAATAATCATGTGATTCTTGACTTTAAGTCTATTGATATGGTGAATGACATTTATTGATTTCCGGATGTTGAACCAACCTTGCATCCCTGGGATAAAACCCACTTGATTGTGGTGCACTATCTTTTTAATATATTTTTGTATGCGATTTGCTAAAATTTTATTGAGAATTTTTGTGTCAATGTTCATTAATAATATCGGTCTGAAATTTTCTTTCCTCGATTTATCTCTGTCTGGCTTGGGTATCAGAGTAATATTGGTTTCATAGAATGAGTTTGGGAGGGTACCCTCCTCTTCTATTTCATGGAATACTTTGAGAAGTATTGGAATGAGCTCTTCTTTAAAGATTTTGTAGAACTTGGCTGAGAACCCATCTGGTCCTGGACTTTTCTTTGTTGGTAGGCTTTTGATGACCTCTTCTACTTCATTACTTGAAATTGTTCTATTTAAATTGTGTATGTCCTCCTCGTTCAATTTAGGCAATTCATATGTCTCTAGAAACCTGTTGATGTCTTCGAAATTTTCTATTTGGTTAGAATATAGATTTTCAAAATAGCTTCTAATTATGTTTTTTATTTCAGTCGTGTCTGTTGTGATATTTCCTTGTTCATTCCAAATTTTGGTGATTTGGGTTTTCTCTCGTCTTCTCTTTGTTAGAGTGGCTAAGGGTTTATCAATTTTGTTTATTTTTTCAAAGAACCAACTATTTATTTTGTCAATTTTTTGTATAGTTTCTTTTGTTTCAATTTCGTTGATTTCAGCTCTGAGTTTAACTATTTCCTGTCTTCTACTACTTTTGGTGTTGGTCTGTTCTTCTTTTTCTAGGGCTTTGAGCTGTAGTGTTAGGTCGTTTATTTGTTGATTTGTACTTCTTTTATTGAATGCGCTCCATGAAATAAATTTTCCTCTAAGTACTGCTTTCATAGTGTCCCAAAGATTTTGATATGATGTTTCTTTGTTCTCATTTACCTCTAAGAATTTTTAAATTTCCTTCCTAATATCTTCTGTTATCCATTCATCATGTAATAGCATATTGTTTAATCTCCAGGTGTTGGAGTAGCTTCTGTTTTTTACTCTTTCATTTATTTCTAACTTCAATCCATTATGATCTGATAGAATACAAGGTAGTTTCTCTATCTTCTTGTATTTGCTTACATTAGCTTTGTGGCATAATATATGGTCTATTTTAGAGAAGGATCCATGTGCTGCTGAGAAGAAAGTGTATTCACTCTTGGTTGGATGGTATATTCTATAAATGTCCGTTAAGTCTAAATTATTGATTGTGTTATTGAGATCTATGGTTTCTTTGTTCAATTTTTGTTTGGAAGATCTGTCCAGTGGTGAGAGAGGCATGTTAAAATCACCTAGTATTATTGTGTTATGGTCTATTTGGTTACTGAAATTGAGAAGGATTTGTTTGACATACATGGATGAGCCACTGTTTGGGGCATAGATGTTTATGATTGTTATATCTTGCTGATTTATGGTTCCCTTAAGCAGTATGTAATGTCCTTCTTTATCCCTTCTGACTAGTTTTGACATGAAGTCCACATTATCTGAAATGAGGATGGATACCCCAGCTTTTTTGCTGAGTCCATGTGCATGGTATGTTTTCCCCCATCCTTTCACCTTTAGTCTATGGGAATCTCTTTCTACGAGGTGAGTCTCTTGCAGGCAACATATTGTTGGATCTTTCTTTTTAATCCAATCTGCCAGTCTATGTCTTTTGATTGATGAATTCAGGCCATTAACATTCAGGGTTATTATAGAGATATGATTTGGTTTCCCGGTCATTTGGTTCATTTTTTAAATTTTATTTATTTATTTGTTTGACACAACTTGTTTCCTCCTTTATTTGACAATTCCTTTAGTATAATTCCTCCCTTTGCTGATTTGCTTCTTTGTTTTTCATCTCTTCCTCATGGAATATTTTGCTGAGAATGTTCTGTAATGCTGGCTTTCTTTTTGTAAATTCTTTTAGCTTTTGTTTATCATGGAAGGATTTTATTTCATTGTCAAATTTGAAGGTAAGTTTTGCTGGGTATAAGATTCTTGGTTGGCATCCATTTTCTTTCAGGGCTTGAAAAATGTTGTTCCAGGCCCTTCTAGCTTTTAGGGTCTGGATTGAAAAATCTGCTGATATCCGTATTGGTTTCCCCCTGAATGTAATTTGATTCCTCTCTCTTGCGGCCTTTAAAATTCTGTCTTTATTTTGTATGTTGGGCATTTTCATTATAATGTGCCTTGGTGTGGGTCTCTTGTAATTTTGTATATTTGGAGTCCTATAAGCCTTGATCTTCCATTTCATTCTTCAGATTTGGGAAATTTTCTGATAGTATTTCATTGAATAGATTGTTCATTCCTTTGGTCTGTTTCTCTAAGCCTTCCTCAATTCCAATAATTCTTAAATTTGGCCTCTTTATGATATCCCATAGTTCTTGGAGATTCTGTTCATGATTTCTTACCATCTTCTCTGTTTGTTCAACTTTGTTTTCAAGGTTAAATATTTTATCTTCAATGTCTGATGTTCTGTCTTCCAGGTGTTCTATTCTATTGGTTATGCTTTCTATGGAGTTCTTAATTTGGTTTATTGTTTCCTTCATTTCAAGGATTTCTGTTTGGTTTTTTTTCAATATCTCTAACTCTTTATTGAAATGATCTTTTGCTTCCTGTATTTGCTCTTTTAACTGTCGATTGGTGCAATCATTGAGTGCCTGCATTTGCTCTTGCATCTCGTCATTTGCTTCCCTGAGCATTTTAATTATGTACATTCTGAACTCCCTTTCTGTCATTTTTCTGCCATGCTGTCGTTGGGTTTCATTGATGTAACATCTAGATTTGTTTGCAGCATTTTCTTTCCTTGTTTTCTCATATTGTTCAGGTATCAGTTGACTGCTGTGATATTGCAGATTTCCGCTATTGTCTTATAATATCCCTGAAGATTTCTATTATATCCCCTTTTAGTCTTCAGTAGCCTGAAGTCTTGGAGGAAGTTGATAATGCAGTGCTCTACAAGGGAGCTGACTCCCTAGGGGTGGTGGCCTTCCGGTGGGGTATATTCCCTGCTAGTGGGCAGAGGTACCTTCACTTGCTGATGAATGGTCATCCAAAAGGGAAGTAGGATGTGGGCTGATGCAAGACCAGTTTGGGCCTGTGTCTCTGATTTTACAGTCCTTTTGGGAGAACCTCACCCGACAGGGAGGAGTCACCCGGTGGGGAGGTCTCGCTGGTCGATTTTCCTCCCAGAGGTTCCGTTCAATTCACAACTACCGCCTGGGCTGGGCAGCCTTCTTCTGCAATGTTCCCAGGGACCCGGACCTACCTCCTGGGCCTGGAAGCCTCACCCTTCGCAAACGAATCTCCTTAGGCTGCCTCTCCTCAGAGAAGCTGCCTGCAGTCCTGGAGCCTTCGCTCCGCCCCTCAGTTTGTCTGTGGGGCTCTTCCACCAAGAAGCCGTCTAGGACCCTGTTCTGCACTTTTCGCCTGGCTATGTGGCCCCTCCTCTGAGCAGCCACCTGGAGCCCCTTACAATCGCTCCGAGTCCCAGTGACCCGCCACACGCCTTTTCCTCCGGCAGCCACCTGTTGTTCCGTGCGGTCGCTCTAAGTCCAAGTGACCCACCACGCACCTCTTTCTCCACCAGGCAGTCACCCAGAGATCTGGTGCGTCACGAGTCCCAAGAACTCACTGTGCACCTTCTTGTCCTGACTGCCACCTGTAGCCCTGGTGCAGTCACTTCGAGCCCAAGCACCCCGCCGCACTCCTCCTCCTTCTCCAGACAACCCCCCTGTGTTCAGGAGCGGATGCTCTGGGACCAAACCACTCACCATGCTGTTCCACTGGATAGCCTCCCAGAGCCCTGGCACAGCTGCTCCAATTCCAAGCGACGTGCCGAGCCCGTATTTCTCCTTCTCCTCTGGGCAGCCCCCTGTGTTCAGGGATGGTCGCTTTCAGTCCAAACAGCTCACCGAGCACCTTCTTCTTTGGGCAGCCTCCCAGAGCCTGGGTGGGTTGCGCCGAGTCCAAACGCTGTGGTGAACAGCCACCTCTCCAATACTCCCAGTTGTCTGCGATCACTGCTCCGGCGGGGGGAGGGGCGTCTCGCCGGCAGCTCTACTTCAGAAAGTTCCCTGCTTTCGGGGCTACCGCCCCTTCCGGGACGCCTGCCCAGTGGGAAACACTCACCCGGCTGCTTTGAGATGGTCCCAAGTCTCTCAATATCTCCTCTTCTTGTGTCTTGAGTCCACGCTGCTCCTCCGGATAGCCGCCCGGAGCCCTGGCGCAGCTGCTCCAAGTCCAAGCGACGTGCCGAGCCCGTATTTGTCCTTCTCCTCTGGGCAACCCCCCGGCTGCTTTGAGTTGGTCCCAAGTCTCTCTATATCTCCTCTTCTTGAGTCCTGAGTCCTGGAGCAACACGAAATGCAGCCACCCTCTAGTCCACCATCTTGAATCCCCCGAAGTTTGATTTTTAAAATATCTTTTTCTTGCCAGGCACAGTGGCACATGCCTGTAATCCCAGCAGCTCGGGAGGCTGAGACAGGAGGATCGAGTTCAAAGCCAGCCTCAGCAAAAGTGAGGCACTAAGCAACTTGGTGAGACCCTGTCTCTTAAAAAAAAAAAAATACAAAATAGGGCTGGGGATGTGGCTCAGTGGCCAAGTGTCCCCAAATTTAATCCCTAATACCCCCACTGCCAATCTTTTCCTTTCTTTTCTCCTTTCTTCTTCTTCTTCCTCTTCTTCCCTCTTTCCCCCTGCTGCCTCCTCCTTCTCTTTTTGCGTAAGGTTATCGAGGCTTTTGTGATAATATCAGGTAATCATCCTCACAATGCTTTCTTCATCACCTCCCAGCTGTATTTTTTTGTTGTTTGTTAGGGTTGACACAGTATTGCAGGGGTTCAACCTGCAGAAGGCCAGCACAGCCCTGTCTGTTATGACAGATGCCGGGGTCCAGCCCCAGCAGGAGTCCATGGGTTCCACACTGGTAACAGGGTTCAGGGAGACAGCATCGGCGATGGATGGAGAATGAAAGACACAGACTCTAGTTCTGGTGCAATCATTCCCACTTTATTCTGGGGAAGGCTGGGTTTATATACATTTTTCTCAGGCTTTAATGACAGGCTTGTGACTAATAAAATCAAAGAAGTTTCCAAAGCATAGGCAGAAATTGTTTTTACCGAAAGATTATGAGAAAACAGTAACCTTACAGATTATCCTTACCTAATCACCAGGGCTTGCCATTGATAAAATAAGCTGGTCCATATCTAGTAGTTACTGTGGGAGGTGCTTTGTGCTTAGAACTTGGGGAAATATTGTTATCTATAAGTTTCTGGGCCCCAACAGGTTCTGGCTGTGCCAGTAAATGCAGTGTTTTGTTTTTAACATAATAAAAATATTCTTCTGTAGTGAGGTTAACATCACAGGGTTTCAACATGTGTTTTGTCTCCATGATGTTTTTCTGGAAATTTGTAGAATCATTCCCATCACCTCTAGCAAGATCCCCAGACTGAAGTGAGTAGTATATTATTAGGAAAACTCCATAGAATAACATCCAAGCTAGGGAGGCATACATCTGGTATGCAATTCTTTTAGGATGAGTCTTTGCAATCATCCTTCAGTGGAACTCTGTCAAGCACTGTAAGGAGAGCCAGGTGCCCCCGCAGACAAATATTCAACAAATCAATAAGAATAGAATTTATTATCAAAACATTGCTGTGAAGATTTAAACAAACAGTATGTGAAAAACACTTAGGACATTACCTGGCACCTGGTAATTACTCCATAAATGCTACTCATTTGTCTACGTATGTGTTGTTTACTTGCTGGTTTGTATATGTCTCTGCCATTTTTTCTGGAGAGGATTTAAGGCAGCTGATAAAAATAATCACCAAGAGTCTACTTGCAATTAATCTGATTCCAGGACCTGGAATAAAAACATTCTCCCTATATTTTCCCCATATCTTTCCATTCAGCACCACCAGTTTCTGTTCAGCACTAGTTTTGCAAGGCATTTTCTACTTAACTTCTCTGTCTCTAAAAGAATGATCCTCAGAGAAGCAATCTGCTTATTGCCTAACAGTACCAAGTAGATCCCCATCAAGTCCGCCATTGTTCCTAGGACTTAGGTCTTCAGAGACAATGAACAACACCATGGAGTAGGTACAATCAATAGATATGAAATGACTGCCAAAAAATACCTGTGTCAAAGCAGACAGCACGTGCCTTGACAGGTGGAATGGAAGTATTGAGACAATCCAAAGAGCTCAGCAGAAAGCTGAATCAGAAGGAGGCAGAACTTCCATGCAGATGCTCCAGTGAGCTTCAGAGTGACCCTCTGGGATAGGAGGAGGTGACACAGCTAACCCTTAGCATGGCCAGTCTATTCTCCAATGTAACCATAGGCAAATAGTCCCAAATCATGACTATGGAGAGTAGGGTAGAATTCAGGTGCCTTTATATCCACAAACGCCCTTATTCTAGTAGAGGAGTCTTTGACAGATGGGAAGACCTGGTCCTTTGCCAGTTCTCCACTAAACAGTTGAGACCAGGAACAAACTTTTAATGAGACTTTATCTGAATGTTCAATAATAATAGGAGAAAAGTTTAACACAGAGAATCATTACAATCTCAAACCTGCTTTAGAGAGCCACATGGACCTGATTCCCAGCCTCACTCTCAGATTGCCATGTGGCTTGGTGGACAGTCCTCCTCTAATGTGGTATCTTTCAGTTCTTTCGAGCCCTTGGTACCACAATACCTCTCAGCCCAGATAAGAGGATGTTATGGTTTAAATGTGGTGGTGTTCCCCAAAAGCTCATATGTGGTACAATGTAAAAAGGTTTGGAGGAGAAAAGATTGGACTATGTCCTTAAACTAATCAGTGAATTCAACCCCGATGGGATTAACTGAATGGGAACTAGAAGCAGGTGGAGTATGGTTCCAGGAAGTGGTTCATTGGGGGTGGGGCTATGGAGTATATATTTGTAGCTGGAGAGAGGAGTCTCTCTCTTGGCTTCCTGCTCACCATGTAAGCTGCTTCTCTCTGCCATACTCTTCTGCCATGATGTTCTGCCTCACTTCCAGTGCCAAGGCATGGAGTTGGCCTTCTATGGACTAAGACCTCTGAAACTGTGAGCCCTCAAATTAATTTTTCCTCCTCTTATGTTTGTTCTGGTTGGGTCCTTTAGTCACAGTAGTGAAATAGGTGACTAAAACAGAGGAGGATTTTTTTGCATTGCTTACTTCCTGCTCCAGAGTTAACCTCTTCTTACAGACTATTGTAACTTGGAGCACCATCCCCTTCAGAGAAGACTTCATGCCCAACCACATGGCTTTGATTTCTTTAATCATTTCAAAACTATGACAACTTATCTGGTCATTTCCCAAAGTTGAGGTAATTTGGTTCTCTTCATGGTCATTCTTTTGCGTTATACCAACTCTTTAATATTGACCTTGGAATGGTTCTGTTGAATCTTTCATTATCACTTCAGTTTAACAGTAAATAGAGCTTTTACAAGCACTCCATCATGTGATCCTTTGCAACACTGTGAGGCAGACACGGCTGTCCTCATTGCACAGATGGGAAAGCCAAAGCTTAAGGAATGAATGAATGGTGGGATTCCCACTTCATCCAAGTTGACTACCTTGTGTGTAGATGTCAATGATACGTTTCTTTTATATTTTCGTGGTAAAATACTATAAACTTATTAAAATAAATTACTGAAGTTTCTATTGAGTAGAAAGTGAACTATCTCCTTCATTTCCTGGCTCATTTTCCTTCTCCAGAGGTCACCCCACTAACAACTAGGGGTGTGTCCATTTTTTTTTAAATCCACTTAAAAACATGGAATACACATATAATGTTTTTAAAATATATAAATGGGAAAAATATATAAATGTATTATCTAAATCTCTATTTCTGTCAATTACTTTTTTCACTTAGTATAATACACCATGGAAATTATTCTTTGACATCATTGTTGAATTTGCCTTTAAAAAAGAAAAAAAATATATCTCAAGTTACTATATCAAGTTATTTAGCCATCTTCCTATTGATGAACAACTAAGCATGTTCCAGGACTTTTCAAAGTACTAGAATACATATACAAATACAAAATACAATAATTGCTATAGTAAACAGCTTTGTACAGGGAATGTCTTGGTCAAAGGGATACACATTTTATTCATATTTTTGACAGATACTACCAAATGGTCTTCCAATATATACTCTTTAACAAGTGTACAGGAGATTACTTGTTCTCTAAACCTTTGCCAACATGAAATATTATCAATCTTTAAACATTTTGTCCTTCTTGCATACCAAGAAAGCTAAATCACAAATGCAATACTATCTTTCAGTTCTTAGACATTTGCTTGATCAGAGCATTCTATCAGAAACAATAACATGGTCAGAATAGGGACTTCAGAGGTGGCTCCAGATTTTTTCTATGGAGAAAAAACTCAGGGGTGCCCAGTTAGGTGGGGACTGGGGACTGTGCTGGATGGAGCTGGTGTGCTGGGAAGACAGTTTCTTTGATATTGTAATTTATGTAAGTTGGTTTTTGGGCTACTGATGAGGATTGTGGAATCATTGAGACATCTCCCAGTCCCCTTACTCTTCGCATGTATGCAGACATGGAAGTTTGGGGAAGGAGACTGCCACCACTCAGTCATTTCCCTAAAATGGAGAAAGTCTTGCTGGTGAGAAGAATGGAACTTTCACATTCACCTCCTTTCATATCACAGCGACATCCATTTCTGGGCAAAAAGGACATGAGACCAAGTGACGAAATCCCCGAACATTTGTGTTTGCATTTTAATTTCTGTCTTGGCTGCTGGGAAGTGACTGCTGCTGGAGTAGTTTCGTATCAATTAACTGAGATTCTCTTTGGGATTCAATTTTGCATTTGGAAAACAAAAACAAAAACGGATGTTATCCTGTGTGGTCTGGGGAACATTACAGTTTCTGAAAGGGTCTCTGAAATTTGATGTGGCATTAACTATATTTTCTATATTTTGGTCTGAGCTGGGATAACCACTGGAGTGGCCTACTTCATTATCAGTTTGAGAAATTTACTACCCAGCTTGAACCAAATGATTTGGGGAGAATCAGGAGGAGGACAGCTGAGGTTTCCCTTACTGTGAAATCAAAACACCTCCCAAGTACTTCTTCTTTTAATCCTGAACACAAACTTCATTCTAATTATCCCAGAAGTGATAACTGAACAGTGTGAGATCCACTGTGAAATGAATATTTCTAATGTAGAAAACCCCAGCATATCCATCTTTTTAAAATTTAGTATCTTAATGTGATCCATGACTTAGTCACCTTTTGTACTGCTTTCTGTTTGATTATAATTTTATCTATTAATCATGTTAATCCAATAGAATCTGCCTTAATCAAATGTGAGTCAATTACCCAGTTCTTCAAATTATATTTTTAATGAAAGACATTTTTTAAAATTGAATGCCAATTAGGCCAAGCCAAACTTGTTCGGGAAAGTTTGGGTTATCACAGAACAGTATGAGCCCTGGACTATACCTGTATTTCCAGCTCCTTCTGATGAGGGCGTGCTGTGTGCTTTTAGACACAGTCATTAACCTCTCTGTAATTCCCAGTTTTCCACCTGTGAAATGAGGATAATGATACTTCTGGCTTGGGAAATGATTTTATGACTCTTAGTTGAAAAATGCAGCTAGAATACCATTTAAAAAAAATTCTATGTAATTTTGCTCTTAATTTCTTGCCATAGGTGGTTTTGTTTTTCCTTAGCACTAAACTGCTTTTCCACATCATTAGGAGTCATACATAAATCCATGGAGGAGGAAGTCATACTGGGAGGGGTCTCTCTAGAACAAAGATTCTTTACCAGGGATGTTTATGGACTGAGTGACAGGGATGTTTTATCTTCTAGTCTCCTAAAAGTAAATTGGAGTGGTTTCCAGGAGCTCTGTGCTGAGAAAGGTTGCAAGTTTGCTTCTGAGTTCAGTAGAATAGAGTTCCATGCTCCACAAACCTGTTACAGACATCAGAATGGGGCATGGAGGTATGAGTGAAGAGAATCTACTGACAGTTTAAGGAGCTCTATGGATGGGTCTCTGGAGGTCCTTGTACTCCACTGATAATTGTGTTACTCAACTTCAATCACTGTGAAAAAATACCCAAGATGAACAAGAGGAAAGGTTTATTGGCTTACAATTTCAGAAGTTTCAGTCTACAGTTGCTTGGTCCTCTTGTTTTGCGCTTGGGGCAAGGCAGCATATCATGGTGTGGAGTGCATAGCAGAGGAAGTTCCTTACCTCATAGCAGCTGGGAAGCAAAGAGAACAAAAGATAGGAAGGGGCCAAGGTCCCAATATACCCTTCAAAGGCATGTCCCCAGTGACCTAATTTCCTCCAATTGGGCCCTACCTCTTAAAGGTTCCAAAACCTCCCAACAGTGCCACAGGTTAGAGGTTGAGTCTTCAACATGTGGCTCTTTGGAGGTAATTCAAGATCTAAACTCTAGCAGTCCCAAACCATGCACTTGTGCATATGCATATTTCTCTTGAAGGGGAGTCTATTGTTATTAATTTTCAGTAGATTCTAAATGGAGGTTACAAATTACTGCTTTAGGATCAAAATGACTATGAGGTCACTAGCAGCCCAAATCTTGGCCTGGGGCTGATGCTGGGAGATCATCTTCGTCTGCTTAGTGGGAGAGGAAAGACATCTTATCAGGAGATAAGTGTGTGCTTCTGTTCTGCAAAGCTGGCTGCCATTACACCATCTGAAATTGGGGATCTGGACTGCTCAGGAAGAGGGCTCTTTCATTGTTGTTGAAGTTTAAGGATGTAATGACAGTTATTTTCATTCTCTTTCTTTTTCTGCTCCAAGTGCCCTACTCCTGTGGTATTTAGCTCTGTAGTTTAGTTGAAATCACGTTGGTGTATTACAGGCTGATCCAGCTGAGTGCATTCTGTAGAGAAATGACAAGTGGCCTGGTGGTGGTAAAAAGCTTTTCTGATGGCAGGTGGCAGTATGGCGCATTAGTGCTTCTTGATGGACAGCTAGGGACCTGCTGTTAATTTCCAGGTTCTGTGTGACCATCATTCCAGGGAAAATTATTTGTGTTAATTATCATCTGGGAGGGGCTACCTGGGCAGAGAGCTTCTGCTCCATAAAATGACCTGGAATCTGGTTGAGTAAGTTGAGGTATTTTGATGTTTCTTCTAATACTCTCTTGTGGTCATTTGACTTAAATTGAATCCTCATTTTTCCAAGGGGCTCAAAGCTACTTGAAGACAAAATTCTATAGGAATAACTATTTTTTGAGTTGTAATGCTACCATTAAATGTTCATGCAATACTATCAATTGCTCCTGGGCAGAGCTCTCAGTTTTCATTGGATTAAAATGAAGACCTTTTGCATTCCAACCTGTGTGACCATTGAGAATTTCTTTCTGTGTTTTGATAAGGCACAGGTGTGAATATTGCTAGAGGGATGCAGGGTTTCTCTTATCCAGAGGGCAGCATGAAACTAAATAGCAGGCAGACATCTATTGCTTTATTCTTCTCTCGTAATCTTGTTAACTTGGAATGCCTGGCTTCTGGATTCTGTCTTTCTACCTAATTCCTCTCACTCTGGTCCCCAGCAAGGATATTTAAGAACATCCTATAAACTAGAAAAATAAAAGCCTTACTGTACTTGTTGGATAAATAAGATTTTCTTCTCCCATTTATGATTCTTTCAGATAGATATTTTGGCAGTGGAATTATTAAGTCAAATAAAGTGAGTAGTTTGGACTTTTGACTGTCAAACAGTTTTGAAGGCATTGCATCAGTTTTGGAGTATATTTCTAGCTGTGTTTCCTCTTTGGAAAATTGTCTTTTGGGTACTTAGTCCATTTGCCTGTGTAAGTTTTAGGTGTTTAATTTCCTCATCTATTTGTGTAAATTCTTTACACCCTAAAGATGATAGCTTTCTGCAACGTTTGCTGCAGATATTTTCCTGAGGCTATTGGGAATTTTCTTGACAGACAGAATATTTCATTATTATAAAGTCAAATCTGTCCTTTCTTTTGTGACTTCCATAGTCATTTTATTTCAATAAATATTGAGTATGTATGGCTTACCAGGTATTGTGGTGGGTTTAGACACAAATAACAACTACCCAAGGCTCAAGAGTTTGTAATCCATATGAGGATATGGTAGCAGAGAAAATATCAAGTGAGTTCCACTTCTGATGGTTGGCTACTGGCTAGGTTCTCAAAGGAACCCTTTGACTGCACAATACTGCAGGGTTCCAGAATTAAACCCTAGACAGGACATACTCTTGGGGATTTTGTTTTTCATATAGAAGGCAGGAAAAGCCTCTAAAGATTCCTGTCTTTCCATTAAAAGTTTCATCTTTCTAAAAAATTAAAAATAAAGATTCCTGTCTTTCAAATAGAAAAAAACAACAAAATCTGAGTTACAGTGAGACAGAGCTGCAGTAGGCTAGCAGCAGGCAGAGGGGTGGTTACTCAAGGACAACTCTACTTTTAATATTTGGCCTTGGCTTGCAGGGATAGGAAAGCTGACTTGGTACCACCTTTGAACCATACTTAGGGGAAAGAGGGTCCTGCCCTGAGTATCAGGCTTTAGCAAAGTCTCTTTTATTATAAACACTATAAACACACACACACACACACACACACACACACACACACACACACACACACAAGATATACACTCAGCATAAGGATGATATAACCATATTTTATATAACCACTCTCCAATTAACTCTATTAAAGACCCAAATAAACACTTGTGTGGTACAACATCTGAGCACAAGATAATGAAGTCCAAAGGTTGTGACATTATGATGCTGGAGATGGATACTGCTTTGAGAGGTAGAGAGGATTTGCGGAGTGGAAACCTTTAGATAAAAGGAAAGATAAATGAATCAACTCAAATCTTTTCATTCAAGATAAATTCAGTAGGTCCTCTCACAATAAAAGAATGCTTGTTATTCTTATGTTGTCTTTTAAAAAATTCTCTTTGTGTTCCAATTTGTGGTTCTAGAGGGACTCACAAATTAGCACAGTGTTTGCAACAGATGCCTACAGTTGCACAGAAAAATTTCCAATGTTAAACAATTTGTTGCTACCTTTACATTCAGAGATCTACAGGTTTGTGAAGAGGGGTGGGGTAAACACTAGTCAGTGCCTAGGAAAGCTTGTCATTCCAGGCAGTTAGATAAAGGAGGACTCTAAAAAAAATATGATAATGGAGAGGGGAAGTTGGCCACTTCCCTTGCCTCTAATCTTTAGATGAAGATCAAAGCAGAGTAAGTAACCTTGGTTATAAAGTGAAAGAATGTACTCATAAAACCTCTGAAAGTCTGTATGGTTGGCATTCTACCTATCCTATAGGTTCTTTCTCTGGGATCCTCCAAGTGCTTTCTTGGGGATCAGTAGACAGTATACTTGGGGCATTTGCAGCCCTGGGCTGGACATGGTGTAACATACCACATACTAATTCTTTATGTTAGAAACTAAAATATTGAGTACTAAAATTACAAATTTAAATCATACAAATACATGCAACTTAATACAATTTTCAAAGATCACATTTTAAAATGTTTCTTGAAATAAATTTGAATTAAATGAAAACTTTTGATGCCTTAATGTTTCCATTTATATTTTGAATGCAATTGCAATTATTTTAAAATTTTTAGATCATTAATATTAATGACATAAAAATTATTTGAATCTCTTGGTTGCAACAATGAAATCAGGCAAAAAATGAAATTTTATAGAAGACAATGAATGATAACTGATGAATTATGTAAGTCCTTATTTTATTTCTTAAACCACACCAGTCTATCCAATAGATGCCCAGATACATGCAATAACATCAAAGTTCAATTGCTTTTATTATTTTATCATCTTTTAGTTATGTAAGAACCATAATTTTCTCTATTTTTTATGGAGATATACTTTTCAAAATAGGGGAATGGAATTTGTTTTATTTGCCAGTTTTAGGATTAAGATATTAAAGCATTTAGACTTAGGATACGGAAGGTCCCTTTTTATTTTTGCCCCCATCATCACATCGCATATATTAGGGACAGATTCATCTAAATTTTCAAGGAGACTGAAATGGTCAAGTTTTAAAAAATTTCTGGGGCTGGGGAGATAGCTCAGTCGGTAGAGTGCTTGCCTTGCAAGCAGAAGGCCCTGGGTTCGATCCCCAGCACCCAAAAAAAAAAAAAAAAAAAAAAATTTCTGTTGTGATTTGACTATAGACAGTCCCTAAAAGCTCCCATATTGATGCTGGAATGTTTGGAGGTCAGATAATTGGGTCATGAGAGCTGTAACCTAATACATCTATCCAAGGGTGAGTGTGTTAACTGGGTGTAACTGAGGGTGTGTGACTGCAGGAGGTGAGTCACTGGGGCATACCCTTGTAACAATGGTCCACTTTATGCTTTGAATGTAGCCCTTGCTGCTCTGACACTGTGTCTTATTTTGAAAAGGATGTGTTTCTCTTTCTTCCTCTCTTCCTCCTCCTCCCTAATCTTTCCCCCCTCCCTAATCTCAGGGGACACAGAATTATCTTTCTTCTCCCATTCTAGGCAGTTATCTGTCCTTGAGCCCCATCACAGGAACAAAAGACTGTGAGGATGGTACCAGAAGATCTCAGAAATGACTATCTCCCAAATAAACAAGTGAATTGCAACTCTGACAGAGAACACAGTGAAATGTAGCCTTTGAATCACCTCTTTTAAAAATCCCTGATTCTCTGGATGGGGAGAATCACAGCCTCTGGGACAGGAGTCCCCTGTGTTTCTCCTTTGCTAGCAAAGCAATTGTTATGGTTTAGATGTGAGGTGCCCCCCCCCCCAAAGCTCTTGTGTAAGACAATGCAGGAAGGTTTAGAGGAGAAATGATTGGGTTATGAAAGCCCTAATCCATTAGTAAATTCATCCCCTGATGGGATTAACTGAGTGGTACCTGAAGATAGATGGGGTGTGACTGGAGGAGGTGGGTCATTGGGGCATGCCTTTGGAGTATATAGTTTATATCTTAAGAGTGGAGTCTCTCTCTCTGCTTGCTGATCATCATGTGAGCTGCTTTCCTTCACCACACCCTTCTGCCATGATGTTCTGCCTCTCATAGAGCCCTGAGGAATGGAGTTGGCTGCCTATGGACTGAGACCTTTGAAACTGTGATCCCTCAAATAACTTTTCCTCCTCTACAGTTGTTCTTGTAAGGGATCCCACGGAAACCACGCCGGACATGGGAAATCACATAAGGGAGTTTATTAAGCAAACAGAGTGTCTCCCTGCAGGGTAAGAGAGAAAATGAGAGGAAAAGAAAGGGAATGAGAAAGGGCGCATGCAAGAAAGTGTGAAAGTGAGGAGGCTAGAGAAAGTGAGTAGGAGAGAAGATGAGGAAAGATGGCGGGCTAGCTACAGTAAAGCAATTGAATTCCGCCAGGCTAATAAGGGACCCATTTCGGAGAAGGATACTTGCAAGCTGACTGATGAACCAATAGCTAGCTAGGATGTTCACAGATTGACAAGTGGTTGGGAGGTGGGGAAAATGGCTGCACCAGAAAGGTCAGGGGGAGCAGCTTTGTATATTACAGTTCTGGTTGGGTTTTTTTAGTCACAGCAGAGAAAAAGCTGACTAAAGCAGTAATAAAACTACTTTTTCCTTTTTTTCAAAACTGTGTCTTTGTTATTGGATTGGCATCTGGGACAACGACTGAGATTTTGGTAATACCCTGAAAAGGTGAGTCTTCTCTGCATCCCCCTTACTTCTTATGTGATGTACTGCTTCTTATTGGGCCCAGATCATGGACAAATCTCCAGAACCAGAATCAAAATAAATTCCCTCCCCTAAGTTGTTCTTGTCAGGTATTCTGGTCACAGCTAAGCAAAGCTGACTAACACAGAAATTGGTAATAGGAAGTGGGGTCATTTCTATGATTAACTTTACCATGTGGGTCAGAAGTCTTTGAAGATATTTTATGGGAAGAGTTTGAAAAAGTTTGGAGATTCAGGCTGGAGAAGTCTCAGAATGTTCTAAGGAAAGTTTAATGGGTGATTCTGGGAGGAACTCAGAATACCACAATACCAACAGAAATATAGGCTGTGCTCATGAGATTTCAGAGTGAAATGAGGATTCTGTTGGGAATTGGACTAGAGATCACTTGTGTTATATTTCAGCAAAGAACTTATCTATATTCTGCCCATTCATGAGACTTTGTGTATTGAATTTAAAGGTGATGGACAATTAATCTGATGCAAGGAATTTCAAGGCAGCACAACATTCAGTCACTGGCACGGATTTTACTAGCATCTTTTATCCAGGTTACTGTGAAAATTGAGAGCGGAAAGAAGAGCCAAAGAAATTTTAAAAACTGTAGTTTGGTCAGAAAAGTGCAAGTAAAATTGGGGATAAGGAAGCTGTGATAATTGAAGAGATTGTAGCTACCAAAGAGATGTTAAGTACTTTTCACAGAGACAATAGGAAAGATGACTTGAGGGCATCTCAGGAATTTGTAAGACCATACCCATTGTAAGTTCAATGGTCTACAAGGGAAAATTCCTTTGAGAAGAGATTCTGGTGGGAATTTGTAAGACCATACCCATTGTAAGTTCAATGGTCTACAAGGGAAAATTCCTTTGAGAAGAGATTCTGGGGGGTGGAGTCAAAGAAGTTTTTTCACTGGGCTGAGTCATGGAAGCACTCAAAAATCCACTGCAGCCATGATACCTGGGGACCCAAGAATTGTGCAAGCTGCCATAGACCTTGGTGTCATATGTTGGGTGCTGGTTTTGCAGGAATGAAGAATTCTAGAGTTAAGGGATCATGCAGGCTTCCACTGAGATTTCAGAGGAAGGCCTGGAAGGCCTAGAAAAGTGAAGCAGGGTCAGAATTCCTGCAGGCTGACTTTGAGAAGTCAACTTTGTGTGAAGTTGTAAAGGTGAAGCCAAAACCAGAATAGAGATCCCAGGAATTAAGAAATGACAGTAATGTGGACTGTCTGTGGAGAAAAGCTTCTGGCTGGCAAGAAAGCCAGGCTAAAAGAGAACCCATGTTCACTGTAATGGGCAAAGCCAAAGGGACAGAGCTGCCCAAACCATTTGGAAATAGCATCCCATAGCCATGCATCCTAGATGCTATATGGTATATGGTGGTTATGGTATCTGTTTGCCTAACTGGGTTTCAGTCTTGCTTTGGCCCTTTTTTTCTATGCATCTATTCCTCCCTTCTAGAATGGGAATATTTATTCTTTTTCTCTGTATGCTGGAAAAATATAATTTGCTTTTTATATTTATAGGGGTTCACAGCCAAGAGTTTGCCTTGAGTCTCAGATGAGTCTCTTTGAACTTGAACTTTGGAACAATGTGGGAACTGTTAAGACTATAAGACTCTTGGTGATGAACTAAATGCATTTTGTATTATGAGATGGACACAAGCTTTTGGGAGTATGGGGTGGAATGTTATGGTTTGGATATGAGGTGTCCCCCAAAAGTTCCTGTGTTAATGCACAAATGTTCAGAGGTAAAAAGATTGAGAGTTTTAATCTAATCAGTCCTTGCTAGTTTGAATGAACTAGCTGGGTGGTAACTGCAGGTAGGTGGGGCATGGCTGGAGGAGGTGGGTCATTGGGAATATTCTGTTGGAGGGCTCATCTTCCTTGCAGCCCCTTTTCCTCTTGCTTTCCTGGCTACCATGAGGGAAGAACATTCCCTCTGCCATGCCCTTTTGCCATGATGTGGTGCCTCACCTTGGCCTAGAGCAATGGAGTCATTTAGCATCTAGTAAAGGACTAAACCTCTGGAACCATAAGCCAAAATAAACTCGCCCTCCTCTAAGTTGTTCTTGTCAGGTATTTTGGTTGCAGTGTTGCAAAACTGACTACCTGTTATAATCACATGTCCTGGGTCAAAGATGAAATTATAATAAACATAGACATTTAAAAATGTCAATCATATGAATAATTAAAATTGTACATATCAAAACTTAGATTTAATAAATGTGTTTTATACTTTCAAGGGTTTACAATAGAAAATTTATACCTTTAAATGCTTATATTAGAAAAGAGTAAAGATGAAAAATCAATCAATTGTGCCCAAATAATAAGTTTAAAAAGGCAGAACAGAATAAGGTAAAACATGTAGAGGGAAGGAGATCATAAATGTCAAACAGTAATCAGGGAAAATGGAAACATGAAAGATTAAAAAAAAAAGAGACCAAAGTATTCTTTTTTAAAAGAACTGGTCAAAAAATTAATCTTTGTTAAGATTGATCAAGAAAATAGAAATTATAATATAAAGAAAAAAGAGAAATATAACTATGCAAATGGCTGAAATAAAGAGATAAATGCCATCAGCAATTTTCTGTCAATTATTTTTAACAATGGGATGTGAGGGACAATTTCCTGGGAAAATATAACTTAGCGAAACTTAAGAAATATAAAGTTTGAATTGTCTCATAAACATAATCAGAGCAGTATCTAAAAATCTCCTAAAGAAAGTACAAGTTAAGTTCTAATAGATTAATCAAATCTTGATTTTTTTCCTAGAAAATACAGAGAAAACACTTCCTAATTTTATAAGGTGACTATAACTTTACAGCAAAACTATACAAAGAAATGTTGAAGATAAAAATTATACAATTTTAATAGAATTCCAAGACCAATAATTTTCTTTCTCATCAAGAGACTGGATATATATTCAATCTTGATCATGAGTGGATATGCAAAAATCACAAGCACAGTATTATTAAACTAAGTCCAGAAGTATATAAAAATGGAAATATATCAAGTTGGAGGTATCATAGGAGTGCAAAGATGATCTAATGATACACAAATTATCATTTGGCATATTAAGAATTAAAGGATAAAAAGCAAACAATTCTTTCCACAGAAGCAGAAAAAACATTTGAAAAAATTCAATATTCATTTATGATATTAGCAAATTAGGAAAGAAGAGAACTTTTTTAACCTGATAATAGTGTCCATAAAAACCTAAAAAATTTTTTTTAAAATAAATTTTATTGTGTTTATTTAAGATATACAATATATTAGGATATTTATGGATATATAAACACATATATTACATGTATATATATATATACACAAATGCATATGTATTATATGTGTATATATTTTTCAATTCTTAGTTTTATAATTTTATTTTTTTATCTGTATAAACATAAACAGCAGGGAGTATTTTTGTGTGGTAATTTTTGTGATTTTTGCAATATTGAATATGTTACATACATTTCTTTGTTCAGACAACCTTGTTTGTTGAGTTTAATTATGTACATCAATATAGAGTTTATTTTTAACTACATTCTAATCTACAAATATTTTAGCCAATCTACTCACATTTTATTATTTTATCTGCCTATATATTGATAATTTTTTCAATATTTAAAACAATTCAGTAGACCCTCTTTATCCATAAGGGATACATTCTGTGACCCCCAAATAATGCCCAAAACCAATAATTAAAGCCTTTTCAACTTTATCTGAGCTCCCATCATACACAGTGTGTGTAACTTTTGCAGTTTGAGGTGCAGCAACAAACTAGCATGAATTTCTTTTTCCTTATTCATAATTTCATGGATAAAAGATTTGTTCTTACCATAGATCTCTTTAGCCTTGGTATACAATTAATTTTCTTTTCTTGAGAATTTTCACCTTTTCACTTAAAGGAAGTGCTTTTTTATGGCTTTTAAAAATATATACATATATAATATACACAATTATCTATGTATCTGTGTATGTATATATCTATACACACACACACACACACACACACACACCATTATTGTGGTCATACATGATGTAGAGTTACATTGGTCATGTATTCATTTATTTGGATAGGAAAGATATGTCTGATTCATTCTATTGTCTTTCTGATTCCCATTCTCCCCTCTTCCCTTCATTCCCCTTTGTCTAATCCAATGGACTTCTATTCTCCCTCCACCCATTGTGTTAGCATTTATGTATCAGAGAGAACATTCTGCCTTTGGTGTTTTGGGACTGGCTTATTTCACTTAACATGATATTCTCCAGTTCCATTCATTTACCAGCAAATGCCATAATTTCACTCTTCTTTAAGGCTGAGTGATATTCCATTGTATGTATTTATATCACATCTTCTTTATCCATTTATCTGTTGTAGGGCACCTAGGTTTGTTACATAATTTGGCTATTGTGAATTGAGCTGCTATAAACATTGAAGTGGCTGTGTCACTGTAGTATGCTGATTTTAAATCCTTTGGGTATAAACAGAGGAGTGGGATAACTGGGTCAAATGGTGGTTCCATTCCAAATTTTCTGAGAAATCTCTGTACTGCTTTCCAGAATGTTTGCACCAATTTGCAGTCCCACCAACAATTCATTCTTCCAAATGAATTTCCCCCACATTCTTGCCAACATTTATTGTTGCTTATATTCTTGATAATTGCCATTCTGACTGGAGTGAGATGGGATCTTTTAATTTGCATTTTTCTAATTGCTAGAGATGTCGAACATTTTTTCAAATAATTTTTCACCATTCATATTTCTACTTCTGTGAAGTACCTGTTCAGTTCCTTGGCCAATTTTTTGATTGGGTTATTTGTTTTTCTGGTGTTTAGTTTTTTGAGTTCTTTATATATCCTGGAGATTAATGCTCTGTCTGAGGTGCTGGTGGCAAAGATTTTCTCCTATTCCATAGGCTCTGTTCACATTCTTGATTGTTTCCTTTGCTGTGAAGAAGTCTTTTAGTTTGATACCATCCCATTTATTGATTCTTGATTTTACTTCTTGCACTTTAGGTGTTTTATTGAAGAAATTGGTTCCTAAGCCAACCTGGGGGAGAGTTGGGCATACTCTTTCTTCTAGTAGGCACAGAGGCTCTGGTCTAATACCTAAGTCCTTGATCCACTTTGAGTTGAGTTTGGTGCAGCAGGAGAGATAGGAGTTCAATTTCATTCTACTACATGTGTATTTACAGTTTTACCAGCACCGTTTATTGAAGAGGCTATCTTTTCTCCAAAGGATGTTTATGGCTTCTTTGTTTAGTATGAGATAACAGTATTTATGTGGTATAACTCTGTGTCTTCTGATCCATTCCATTGGTCTTCATTTCTGTTTTGGTGCCAATACCATGCTGTTTTGTTCTGTAGTGTAATTTAATGTCTGGTATTGTGATGCTTTCTGTGTCACTTTTCTTGCTACCTATTGCTTTGGCTATTCTGGGCCTCTTTTCCAAATTAATTTCATGACTGCTTTTTCTATTTCTATGAAGACATTAATTGGAATTTTAATAGGAATTGCCTTAAATCTGTATAGTGCTTTTGATAGAATGATCATTTTGGCAAAATTATTCTGCCTATCCCAGAACATGGGACATCTTTCCATCTCCTAAGGTCTTCTTCAATTCTTTCTTTAGTGTTCTGTAGTTTTCATTGTAGAGGTGTTTCACTTCTTTTGTTAGATTGATTCCCAAATATTTTACTTTTTTGAGGCTATTGTGAATGGGATAGTTATCCTGACTTTTCTTTCAGCTGATTCATCATTGGTGTATAGGAATGCAACTGATTTGTGAGTGTTAATTTTATATCCTGCTACTTTGTTGAGTTCATTCATGAGTTCTAGAAGTTTTCTGGTGGAGTTTTTGGGTCTTCTAAATATAGAATCGTGTCATTGGCAAACGGATAGTTTGAGTTCTTCTTTTCCTATTTGTATCTCTTTAATTTCTTTATTCCGTCTGATCACTATGGCTAGAGTTTCAAGGAATGTTGAGTAGGAGTGGTGAAAGAGGGTATTCCTGTTTTGTTCCAGTTTTTCGAGGGAATGCTTTCAATTTCTCTCCATTTAGAATGATGTTGACCTTGAGTTTGTTATATATATCTTCCACAATGTTGAGGTATGTTCCTACTACCCGTAGTTTTTCTAGTGTTTTGAGCATGAATGTATGCTGAATTTTGTCAAATTTTTTTTCATGATTCTTGTCCTTAAGTCTATTGATGTGATGAATTACATTTATTGATTTCCATATGTTGAACATATAAGGGATCCCACGAAAACCACGCTGGACACAGGAAATCACATAAGGGAGTTTATTAAGCAAAAAAATTATCTCCCTGCAGGGTAAGAGAGAAAATGAGAGGAAAAGAAAGGGAACGAGAAAGGGTGAGCGCTAGAGAGAGTGGAAAAGCGAGGAGGATAGAGAAAGTGAGTAGGAGAGAGAGAGAAAAGACGGCGGGGTAGCTACAGTGAAGCAGTTGAATTCTACGGGGCTAACAGGGGACCAATAATGGAGAAGGATACTTGCAAGCTGACTGATGAACCAATAGCTAGCTAGGATGTTCACAGACTGACAGTAGTTGGAAGACGGGGAAATGACTGCAATGGAAAGGGCAGGGAGAGCAGCTTTGTACATTACAGAACAGGTCTTCTATCCCTTAAATGAACCCCACTTGATTGTGGTACACTATCTTTTTAATACATTTTTGTATTCAATTTGCCAGTATTTTATTAAGAATTTTTGCATCTATGTTCATCAGGGATATTGGCTTGAAGTTTTCTTTCCTTGATGTGTCTTTGTCTGGTTTTGGTATCAGGGTGATACTAGCTTCATAGAATGAATTTGAAAGGGTTCCTGCCTTTTCTATTTTATGTAATAATTTGAGGAGTTTTGGTGAAAATTAATCTTTGAAGGCCTTGTAGAACTTGGCTGAGAAGTCATGTGGTCCTGAGCTTTTCTTGGATGGTAGTAATTTGATGGCATCTTCAATTTCATTGCTTAAAATTGATCTGTTTAAATTTTCTACGTCTTCCTGATTCAGTTTGGGTAGGTCATATGTCTCTAGAAATTTGTAAATGTCCTCATGATTTTCTATTTTATTAGAGTATAGATTTTCAAAGTAGTTTCTGATTATCATTTGTATTTCAGTGGTGTCTGTGGTGATGTTTCTTTTTCATTAGTATTTGACATTTTTCTCTCTTCCTCTCTGTTAGCTTGGTGAAAGGTTTGTTAATTTTATTTATTTTTTCAAAGAACCAAGTTTTTGTTCCATCAATTTTTTTGAATCTTTTGTTTCAATTTTATTAATTTCAACTCTGATTTTAATTACTTCCTGTCTTCTGCTTTTGGTGTTTATTTGTTCTTCTTTTTCTAGGACTTTGAGATGTAATAGTGAGTTATTTAATTGGTTTCTTTCTATTCTTTTAAAGAATAAACTCACCACAATGAACTTTCCTCTTAGAACTGCCTTCATAGTGTCCCAGAGATTTTTATAAGTTGTGTCGCTATTCTCATTTATTTAACTCTAAGTATTTTTTTATTTCATCCCCGGTTTCTTCAGCTATCCATTTGTCATTCAATAGTGTATTATTTAGTCTCCAGGTGTTAGAGCAGCTTCTAATTTTTATGTTATTGTTGATTTCTAATTTCATTCAATTAAGATCTGATAAAAAAAGGTATCTCTATTTTTTGCTAAGAGTTGCTTTGTGGCCTAGGATATGGTCTATTTTAGAGAAGAAAGTGTCTTCAGTTATTGATGGATGAAATATTGTATATATATCTGTTAAGTTTAAATTGTTATTTGTATTTTTTAGTTCTGTAGTTTCTTTATTAAATTTCTGTTTAGAAGATTTATTGAGTAGTAATATAAGCATGTTAAAGTCACCCAGTATTATTGTATCATGGTCTATTTGATTCTTTTTTTTTTTTTTTTTTTTTTTGGTACTAGGAATTGAACTCAGGGGCACTCAACTACTGATCCACATGTCCAGCCCTTTTTGTATTTTATTTAGAGACAGGGTCTCACTGCATTGCTTAGTGACTTGCTATTGCCAAGCCTGGCTTTGAACTTGTGATTCTCCTGACTCAGCCTCCTGAGCCTCTGGGATTACAGGCATGTGTCACCACGACTGGTTGGTCTGTTTGATTCTTGAAATTAAGAAGGGTTTGTTTGATGTATATAGGTGCTCCATTATTTGGAGCATAAATATTTAAAATTGTTATGACTTGTTGATGTAATTTTCCCTTAAACAGAATAAAATGACTTTCTTAGTCCCTTCTGATTACCTTTGGCTTGAAGTCCATTTTATCTGATATAAGGATAGAAACTCCCACTTATTTAAATGGTCCATGTGAAAGACATATTTTTTCCCATACTTTTTTTTTTTTTCCATACTTTTACCTTTAGTCTGTGAATCTTTACCTATGAGGTGAGTCTCTTGGAGACAGCATATTGTTGGGTCTTATTTTTAATCCAATCTTCCAGTCTATGTCTTTTGATTGGTGAGTTTAGGCTATTGATATTCAATGTTATTATTGAGAAATGATTTTATTCCCTGTCATTTTAATTTATTGATGGTTTTTAATTTGAATTAGTTTCACATTTTATTTTCTATTTCTTTAGTGTAGTTCCTCCATTTGCTGGTTTTCACTTTTATTTTTCATTTCTTCTTCATGAAATATTTTACTGAGAAATGTTCTGTAGTTCAGGCTTTCTAGTTGTGAATTCTTTTGACTTTATCATGAAAGTTTTTATTTCATCTTCAAATCTCAAGCTTAATTTTACAGGTATAGTATTCTTGGTTGGCATGCATTTTCTTACAGAGCTTGGTATGTTATTCTATGACCTCCTAGCCTTAAGGGTCTGGTTTGGGAAAACAGCTGAGATCCAGAGTCCTTTCCCTCTAAAAACAATCTCTTATCTTTCTATGGCAGCCTTTAAAATTCTATACTTACTCTGTATGTTGGGTATTTTCATAATAACATGACTTGTGAGTCTGTTGTAATTTTATATGTTTGGGGTCCTATAAACCTTCTGAGTTTTGTTTTCCACTTCATTCTTAAGGTCTGGGAAATTTTCAGATATTATTTCATTGAAAAGATTAAGCATTCCTTTGGTTTATATCTCTGAGCCTTCATCTATCCTGATAAATCTTAAGTTTGGTCTTTTCATGGTATTGGAAGATTTGTTCATGTTGTTTTAACATCTTATCTCCATGGTCAGCTTTATTTTCTAGATTATGTATTTTGTCTTCATTGCCTGAAACTCTGTCTTCCAATTGCTCTAGTCTGCTGGTGATGTCTTCCAAAGAATTTTTAATTTGGTTTATTGACTCCTTCATTTTGAGAATTTCTGCTTGTCCCCCCCCCCCCCCCGCCCCCAGGCTCTTTATTAAAGTGATCTTTTGCTTCCTGTATTTTCTCCCTTACATTATCTTTTACTTCACAGGACAATTTAACTATGAACATTTAAGTTCCTTTCTCTGTCATTTTTTCCACTGTGGTGTAGATAGTCTGTTATTGAATTATTTTGGTTTGTTTGAGGTGATTTGTTCCCTTGCTTTTTCATTTGTTTGTTTGTCTACCCATTTGACTGTATGGTTTTGAGTCAGTAAAGTTTAAACCCTGTGGACTTATAGGGCCTCTGATGGTTTCCAGTACCTCACAGTTTAGAAGAAAACAGATAATAACAACAACCAATGCAAACAGTTTATTGCATCAAGCCAGATAGTTCCTGCTTTGGTATATACTAAGTTAATTGTCACAATAAACAGAGATGATATGTGCAGTTATTGCTCATGGTTAATACTACTGTATTTTATGTACTGATTTACAATTTTAAGTTGTGAACAGGGATAGAAATGAAGTAATATATGAAGTGATGCTTGTGAGGGAAGGGAAGAGAAAATAGAAGTAGAAAACAGAGAATGAATGATAGGTCAGTAAAGGTTGGCTGTTAGCAGAGAAAAAGAGGGAAAGAGAATCAAGGGAAACAGGAGAAAGAAAACAGTATAGAATAAAAATTTAAAAATTAACAGTAAAAATAAAAATAGAAGTAAGAGTATAAGAACAAAACTGTGATATTCAAATTAACATTGTATTCCTCAAACTGTTGATCTATAAGAAACAAGTACCTTCAAAAATGTTAGGAAGGAGAAACAAACAATTAAAAAACCCAACCAAACAAGACAAAACAAAACAAAACAAACAAACAGGTCTGAATATTTATAAGTGTCCATGAACATTCAGGTCACAATGGAACAGTGAAAGAAAATAATAAAAAATTTAAAAAAATTAAAAATAAGAATTAAAAAATAATAAATATAATAAAGTAGAGGATCTTGCTGAAATATTAGGGATTTTTTTCTGTTGGAGTTCCAAATATTCTTCCAGGCGTGATAGTGGAGAGTGAGGGAAGATCCCACAGACAGGACTCTTGGGACAAATTCAGGCTCTGTTAGATTCCAGGCTTCCTTGGATTGATTTGAAGATTTTAAATCGGCACACCTCCCTGGCCGAGCAGATGCTGGGCCATGCTGGGAGACTGTCCCCGAGGAAAAACCCTCCTCCAGTGGGGAGCAAATCTTGTTCCCCTCGGACATGTGTGAACTATGTGTTTTTAGGACTCTTGGGTTCAGTCTCCAAATTCAATGAATTCCTCCCCACCCTTTCGCATTCTTGGCCTGATGGGACTTTCCAGTCACACTTTCAAGCAGCGGATCTCACAAGTGGTTCTTCTGGAGAGGGAGTGGGAGAAGCTGGCTGTGTTTTCCTGACCGGTGATCCCACACAGAAACCCAGCTCCACATTTGACTTTCTTCTGGTCTCTTAGATGCACACTATGCCGTGTGTTGTGCATTTGCCAAACCTGTTCTTCCGACCAGTCGGGTCGCCTGGCTGTTCTTTGTCTGCTGAAGTTGCAAAATGCTTCCTTCCTCTCATTTCCCTGGTTGCTGGGAGCATGTGGTTTCCTTCCTTTCCTCTCTGCAAAATATTATTGCACAAGACACCCTTCAGGTTAGTCGTGCAGTGTCTTTGAATTCTGATTTCTCCATATCTACATACCTTAGATCTCCCAAAATTTGGGGTTCCTTTAATTGAAGTAATTGAAGTAATTTAATTGAAGTATCACTCAACAATTTCAGTATAGGAGAGATCTCACCTGCCTGTGCTACTGCCTTCAGCAGCAGCCCTGGGGATCACTTTTATTTTGTTCTATCCAACCATCTGATTTCCTGATCTGTTTCCACTGTCCAGGGTTATTTCCCAGAAGAGATTCCCTTTTTCACTTTGTTGAGGAGTTGTGTGTCTATGATCTGAGTTTTAAGCCATGGAAAGACCAGGAAAGTGATCTCTAATCTGTTGTTTTCTTCCCCCCTTAGTTTGTAATTCTTTTTTTTTTTTTTGCGGTGCTGTGGATCAAACCCAGGGCCTTGTGCTTGCTACCAACTGAGCTATCTCCCCAGCCCTAGTTTATAATTTTTTAAAAAAATAAATTTTATTGTGTATATTTAAGTTATACAACATGATAGAATATTATATATACAAATATATTACATGCGTGGCTATACCTATATACACATACATAATATATGTATATTATTATGTACATAAAAATGATTACTATAGTGAAACAAATGGACATATCCATAATCTCACATGGTTAACCATTTTTCTCTTCTTGTGATAAGAGAATCTATAATAATTTAGCAAATATCCTGAATATGATACACTATTATTAATTATAGTCTTTATGTTGTACAGTAGATCTTCAGCCTTGCTCATCAAAAAACATAATTTTTAATGGGGAAATGTTGAAAATATTTTTTTTAAAATAGGAACAAAAGTGTTCATTATACTGACTTCAAATAAATTATACCAGGGATCTTAGCTGGTACGGAAAGATAAGAGAAAGGAAGGAAGGGAATAAGGATTAGGAAGGGAGAAATAAAACAATCATTATTTACAGATTATATGATTTCTGGCCCAGATTAACCCAAAGAATCGACAAATTAGGAAATATTAAGGTAATTTAGCAAGATTGCAGGATATAACATACAAAAATAAATTGCATTTTTATGCATTAACAACAAAAAGAAAACATAACTCAGAAAATGATTCTCTTTATATGTAAAACAACAATAACAACCCTAAACAGTATTTAGGAACAGATCTAGTAAAATATTAGGAGTGCACATATGCAAATAATTAAAACCTTAGATCTAAATAAACAGAGAGCTAACCCCATGTTCAGGGAGTGGAATGCTGAAGATCACAAAAATACATTGAAAAGAAAATAGAGGAGAGAGACCCACCCTGTCAAGGTTTGCTATAAATTATGACAATTCATACAGCGTAGGATTAATGCAGAATAGATGGGTTGGCCAATGGTGAGATGTAACCCTCATACATAACAGAAAGTTGATATATTCCAGAAGCAGCATGAGAAAGGAAGGACTGCTCAAAACCATGCTGGGTGAGTGTACTGTTTAGGGTCTGGGATCTATGAAGGCAGACATGGGCGAGGTGGAGACATGGACATCTTCCTGAAGAAGATCATGCACACAGAAAGCCTCCAGGGACATGGAGAGATTAGCTAGTCAGTGTGAAACAGCCTGGTGTTTACAGGGAAGTTGGAATTGTTATCTGGATAACAGTGGGGAGCAGTGGACGGTGCGGGTAGAAAAAGAGACAGAATAAATACAGAACCCCAAGTCTAGACATTTTCTTTCTCTGCAGGAGATTTGAGATATATTCAATGACATATTTTAAAAATTCTGTTAGATATATTTAAAAAAAATTTAATCCAGCCATAGTTTATTTAGATATGTGATGAACACACACACACACACACACACACAATTTCCCAAGTAGTTAACCTATATTCTCTCACTATATATTAAATAATCCTTTCCCTTTTGTAAAAGTGAAGGTTTGATTACCAGGAGTTTTTATTGTGAGATGCAGACTTGGTGATTTGGGGTGTATCCCTGATAAGGACAGATAAAAACAAATTTTGAAGTGTGCCCACACACACACACACACACACACACAAAGAGGGTGGTCACGACAGGCAATCATTCAATTTAAGTTAAATTTAGGTTTAAAATTAACCCACTTTATTTGAAGAGCTTATGTCAATAACTTACTATCCACCTATCTTTTTAATGACCATGGTGACAGTTTAATTACCAGGGACAATTAAAACTGTTAGTATTATTTTGGTTTTTTTATGTTAGAGTAGATTATTTCACATCAAATGTTAAATACCTATCAGTTTTCATTTCCTGCTAATAAATTCCCACATTCATCAGCCTCAAATATTATAAAATTTTCTGAGAGAGTGAGAGAAACTGTTTTAGGTCATTTCAGGAGAATTATTAGGCAGCTGGTTTCTTGTTGGCTGGGGTTCTGACTGATGGCAGATAATGTAATAAATAATCTATTTACTAACTCCTAACAGCTAAATAATGCCCTTATTTTTCACTATAACTGAATTGCCAATATTGTATTGACAGAGTGTCATAGAGTGTCAGCTAAACTGACCTCATGTCACCATTTTTCTTTCTATAGCATCAGTGAAGGCTTCAGAAAAAAGAAGAAAAAAACCTTATTCCTCTGATTAATGGAAGGCACTAAAGGTTACCAGTGAACTTGGTTGCGTTTATTTATTTACACTTAATTCACTGGTAGGGGCAGCTGGATAGAACTCACTGGGTGATGGAAGACATGGTGATTTTTTTCTTCTCTTCCACACAGGCTGCACAAAGGATGCTTCATGTTGTGCAGGAGGTTTGCTGGTCCAGGCAGCTTTGGTCCCTATTTTCAAGAACTGGAGTGCTGTCTGTATGACACAAAGTGGATGCTTCCCAGGGCTGAGCACAGGGTCCTGCTCCACAAATATTTATGACTTGAAACCACAGGCCCCACCAAGTAGATGGTGACAGGGAGTAATCTGTAATTCTGAACAAAGTAACTTAAAATCTGTCTTTGGTTTTACCTTCCAAAACAACTATTCAAAACCAGTAATGAAAAAATACATACAGAATCCTAGTCTGTTTATCCAGAGGCCTTCTGTTCAGACTCAGCCCTGGCCATGCCCTTCTTTCACTGAAAAGTTGTCATTGCCTGAATGCCTTAGCATTTTAAAGTGTTTTGTGCCTTTGACTGTACTCTCCGCCCTCCTCCTCCTCTTGACAAACTCTTTGTCTTTAAAACTTATTTCAGACATCATACTCTTTTAAAAATATACTTTTAAACATTTTTTTAAACTGATACATTAAAAGCATTTAAAAAATTATATATAATAATGGAAAAATGCTGAACCTCACTAATCACCAAGGAAATGCAAATGGAAATCACAGTGAGCTGTCACTTCTTCTAGTAAGACTGGCGGTTATCAAAAAGACTGAAGGTGAGTGCTGGTGAGGAGAAAAGGGAGCCCTTGCACACTGCTAGTGGGAATGTAAATTAGTACAACCACCTTGCAAAAACTCCAAAATTAGATATTATATTCTTAGTGAAGCCTTTCCCTGTCTTCCCCCAATATGAGCTAGGCATTCCTTGCTTTCTGTTCCCTATGCCTGGGTTCCTAATTCCTCTAATCCCCACAGCCTCACTTCCTCTTTGAAATGGAAGAACTCATTCTAACTCTGGTTCCAAAGCCCAGTGTATTTTGGTACCTAATTTGGTTCTTATTTCCTTGATTATTTTGGATCTTCAATGCCTGGACTCCCCAATTAGATCATAAATTCCTTTGGTATGAGTCTCTATCATATTTTTAATTTACCAAGTTCTTAAACTCAGTAAAGTCATTTATTAAGAATCTGAAATTGAATAAAACATGAAGGTGAATAGAAATCTAAATTTAAAATGTGTGTGGGAGAGGAGAGAGGGGGAGAGAGGAGAGAGAGATCTTATTTATTCACTAATATGTCCTGTTTTGAAATCTACACCTTTTAGTAGATTATGTTGCAGAAGAAAAACAATTCATAAGAATTACAAGCTCTTTGAAGTACTGTAGGAATAATTACTAATCAAACCAGCCCAATTACATTTTGTACCACTGATTAAGATTAATCTGGACGTTCATATGAGCAAAAATTTGGTTGCTGGGGTGGGATTTTATAGTTGTATCATTCTAAATTTATACCCACCATATAAAAACTGTCAATGTATATAATTAACTGTCAAAATATTCCCCAGGGTTAACTGTCAACCAAATTAACTAAGCAATACAGTTAAGTTTTAATTAGCCATTTTAGGGCCTGTAGAATTAGGTGCAGAAAGCAGGATGGTAATTTCATATAATAAAGCCTCTTCTCAACTTTTAGTTTCACATGAAATCCTAAACACATGAATACACATTTCCCAAATTTTCTCCTTTCCTCTTTCCCTGACCCACCTTCCTGCCCTCCCTTCCTTCCTTCTTCCTCCCTCCCTCTCTCCTTTCCTTTCCTTTCCTTTCCTTTCCTTCTTCTTCCCTTTCTGTAGTTTGGCTTAGATTTATCTTTTAACAGTAAAAAGTGAACACTTTCTAGACAAGATTGTTTTTTAAGGAGAGATTCCAAAGCCTAGAATTTATTTAAAAAAAATCAACACTTTCTCAATTTTCAATATTAGTCATTAATATTTATTGGAAAGAAATTTGGTGGTTACCAGGGATTAGAGTCCCTTTGATTATACTAAAAATAACCTTACTTAAATAGTTATGAGTTCATAAATTTAAAAAAGGAATTGGTCATAGTTATTAGATGACATCTATCACAAAACATTGTTTATATATCTTTTGAAGTCTTTGGGCACAGCCAATTTATTCACATTATCTTTTGCCTTCCCCAACCTATACACACACACACACACACACACACACACACACACACACACACACAGGCACATGTGCATTCTGATGTACTAATAAATCAGTAAAATGTCACACACTTGGCTGTGCCTAAGCTACATTTAGAAGTGATAGAAGTTTCAATTATTTGATTGCATAGCATCTGACCACCGAGCATCAGAATGAGTTATGGAAGAAGCAGTTTATTTTAGAAGAATGAAGCTATCCTGACATTTTAACTGATGATTATTTGATGTACTCTCAAATAATAATTGACTAGATACCAAGCCACTGGTCATCTGAACACTGAATAAATTGAAAATAAAATGTGTAAGATAACAAAGAGCATTAAACTGTTTTCCAGATCTCACTCTGAAATCTGCTTAGGGTCCAGTTACCTGACTTGAACACATATATTGAGCAAATAAACAGAATTAAAAATACTGCTGCTTCTCTGTGCTGTGGAGTCAAGCTAAGAGATTTTTAGAAGATTGCCTCAAGTATTTGAAGAAGCTGACATCTTTCTCTGCTTTTGTTTCATTAAAACAAACAAATAAGCAAAGACTTCAGGATTGAATGTATTTTGATTAGGAAGACTTAAAACATAGCACAACATAGACTTAAAACATAGACTTAAAACAGCAGAAGTCTTAAAACATAGGATTTGCTTTTTTATGGGTTCATATTTACTAAGGAATATTATCACTACATGAATCCTAGGCAGCAATTGAAGAAGAGTTTCTACCTAAGCCTTAGGTATCTGCTTTTATAATAGCATTTCATACACTTAATTTTCTTCAGCATTCTCTAATATTTTCTGCTCAGTTACCTCATAAAAAAAAATTTGAGGCTGGGTGTGGTGGCACACACCTGTAATCTCAGAGGTTTGGGAGGCTAAGACTGGAGGATCACAAGTTCAAAGCCAGCCTCAACAAAAGTGAGGCACTAAGCAACTAAGTGAGAACTTGTCTCTAAATAAAATACAAAATAGGGCTGGGATGTGGCTCAGTACCCACCAGTAACCCCCCTCCAAATTTGAGGGTTATGTAACCAAATATATTTCTACATTACAAATTTATATATAACTAGAGTATATGTAAATTTTCTTGTGTTCAAACATGTGGTAAACATTATAAAATATTCAAATAGTCATTTTATAAGAATGAAGAGATTTGGGGTTTGTAGATGGTGTCATAAAACCAGCACTTCTTTCTCTTCCCAGAAATCACTCAAAAGCAACAAGGGAAATGAGAAATAAAAGTACAAACTCAAGAAGTTTTCAAAGGCAAAAAATCCAAAACAGAAGCCAGCAGAGGATCTATGTTTGAACAAGCAAAGCAAGTGGTAGACAAGTACCAGTAAAAATATTTCCACAGAGTAGATGAAACTTATGACCAAATATTTTGCCATCAGTTTCAGAAACGAAGTAATGAATTTTGTGAAGAAAGAGCATGAATCAGAGATACAAGAGCTCAGGGAAGAGATCATGAGAAAACAAAAGTGTGAACAATTCAGGAGAAAGTTTGAAAAAAAACATCATAGAAATGAAAGTGAAATTGGAAGAAATACCAGGAAAACCAGATGTTGTTCAAAACGTAGTAGGGAACATAGATGACAGAAGTGAGGATGTGATGGGACAAATGAAGTGAAAATGATGAAAGAGTTACAAGGATTTTAAAAATTGGAGAAGATATATAAGGGAGAAGATATATAGGAAAAACAAAGGAGATTAAATATGTGCATATTTGGGATTGTCAATGGAGAAAATATTGAATCACAATTATAATTAAAAAAAGTTTTCTTGAAATCAAAGAAGACTTATGTCTACATAAGAAAGACCATACAGTATTTGAAGGAAAACTGATACAGAACTGCTAATTGAGACATACCCTAGGACTTCTGTTCAACTACAAAACAACCACTACCGCCACATTCTTTGTGTAGCTAGGCACAGTCACATTTAAATAAAAAAATTGCTGTGCTGTTCTCAGACTTCTCCACAGTAACAATCAATGCTAGAAGTCACTGGAGTACCATCTACAATGTCTTCAAAGAAGAAATGTGAAACCTGATGGTGTTCTTTTGGGTAAGAAATCAGAGGATGTTCTCATGACCTCCCCCCCTGCTTTTTTTGTAGTTGTAGATGGACAGAATGCCTTTATTTTATTTGTTTATTTTTATGTGGTGCTAAGGATGGAACCCAATGCTTTACATGTGCTAAGGTAAGCACTCTGCCAATGAGCTAGCCCTCATGAGCCCTTCTTGAGGAACATCCTAAAGGACAAACATCAGCCAATCAAAATATGACAAAAAAGGAATCAAGATGAGCACCAAATTTATTAACACTAAGACTGAAACCAAATGTGTGGTTTAGAGTAAAGACCAAAAAGTAAATATTATATACTCTAAAAACAGAGGCATGATAAAGTAACGTAAAGTGGGAGAGTAGGGGCAGAAGATGCTGGAAAATAGACTATGCAAATTCATATACAAGAACCTGTGATGCTATTTCTTCATTTTAAATAACTGCTAAAGGATATTTTAATATTAACAATTTAATCAATATAGGCAAGAGTATATCTAATAGTATGTACAAAAGAATAATACTATGAAAGATAAAGTAAATCACAAAGATTGGATGTGGAGGAAAGAGTGGGAAAAAATAAACATATACATTTCTTTATTTTCTAAATAAGTAATGTGTATTTTCTAAAGAAATTGAGTATTCATTATGAGGACTCATTATCATATAAACTTATAATTTTGGGGTAACTATCCTAAAGATATTAAAGTTTCTATTTATCTTGAAAAATAAGTAAGTAGATAAATACATATTGAAAATTTTTATGAAACTATAAGATAGAAAACAATAAAAGCCAGGTGTGGAGGTGCATGCCTTTAATCCCAGTGGCTCAAGAGACTGAGGCAGGAGGATCACAGGTAGCCTCAGCAACTTAGTGAAGCCCACAACATCTTTGCAAAGCCCTCAGCAACTTAGCAAGACCCTGTCTCAAAATGAAAAAAATAAAAAGGGCTGGGGATTTGGCTCAGTGGTTAAGTGTCCCTGGGTTCAACCCTTCGATCCCTGGTACAAAAGAAAAGACAGTATAAAATAAAATGACAGAAGAAATACATAATTATCTATTAGTATAAATAGACCAACCTTACCTAATAAAAAATATTTTTTAGGATTAACCACAAAGCAAATCTAAACTTTAGAACTTTCATGTGAGGTACTCCTAAAGCCAGTGATTTAGAAAGATTTAAACTAAAGTATGGAGAGGTTTTCAAGATGGCGGCCTAGAGGGTGGCTGCATTACGTGTTGCTCCAGAACTCAGGATTCAAGAGAGGAGATATTGAGACGCTTGGGACCAACTCAAAGTAGCCGGGTGACTCTCACCCCCTGGGGGGGCATCCCGGATGGGACGGGGGTCCCGGAACGCAGGAAACTTTGTGAAGTAGAACTGCCGGCGAGACGCCCCTCCCCCCGCTGGAGCGCCATAGAGGAGGCAGCTCGGCACAGCGCTGGGACTCGGAGCAGCCACTGGGGCTCCGGCGGCTGCCCGGGGGAGGAGTGGCGGGGAGAACTGTGTGGACTCAGGACACCGGGGCCTGCCCTGAGGAGGAGGAGAGGAGCGTGGCCACTTGGATTCGGAGAGACTGCGCCAGAGCTGCAGGCGGTTGCCAGAGGAGAAGCCGCGCGGCGAGCTGTTTGGAATCAGAACGACGCTTCTGAACCCCGGGGCCTGCCCTGAGGACGAGGAGGAAGAGGAGCGGCCGCTTGGATTCGGGTGACTATACGGGAACTACAGGCGGTTGCCAGAGAAGGGGCTGCGTGGCGAGCTGTTTGGACCCTGACCACTTCTGAACCCCGGGGCCTGCCCGGAGGAGTAGGAGAAGGAGGAGAAGGAGCGCGGCGGGTCCTTTGGACTCGCAGTGACTGCATTAGCGCTCCAGGCGGCTGCTCAGAGGAGAAGGCGAGTGGTGAGTGCTTTGGTCTTAAAGTGACAGCTCCTGAACACAGGGGGGCTGCCTGGAGGAGAAGCGTGGAGGGACGCTTGGTCTTGAGGGGCCACACCAGAGCTCCGGGCGGTTGCCCAGAGGACCCGTGCAGCGGGTCACGTGGATTCAGAGCCACTCAGAGGGACTGCTCCTGAACACCCGGGGGGTTATCTGGAGAAGGAGGAGGAACGGGCAGGGTCACTTCGACTCGGAGTGATTGATTGCCCCGGGCTACGAGTGGTTGGTGGGAGGAGGAGGCACGAAGTGAGTTTCTTGGACTCCTAGTGACCGCACCGGCATACTGGGCGGCTGTCTGGAGGAAGAGGCCTGTAGCGGGTCTCTGGGACTCAGAGCGATTGTTCGGGGCCACAGGTGGCTGCTCAGAGGAGGGGCCACACAGCCAGGCGATTAGGTGCAGAACAGGGTCCCAGGATCTAGGAGGCTTCTGGGTGGAAGAGCCGCACACAGACAGGCTTAGGGCGGAGCGAAGGTTCCAGGCCTATGGGCAAATTCTCTGAGGAGGGGCAGCCTAAGGAGATTCATCTGCGAAGGGTGAGGCTCCCAGGCCCAGGAGGTAGGGCCGGGCCCCTGGAAACTTTGCAGAGGAAGGCAGCCCAGCCCAGGCAGTAGATGTAAATTGAGGGGAACCTCTAGGAGGAAACTGACCAGCGAGACCTCCCCACCGGGTGAGTCTTCCCTGCTGGGTGAGGTTTCCCACAAGGACGGTAAAACCAGAGGCTCAGGCCCAAACAGGCCTTGCCTCAGCCCACAGCCTAGGTCCCCTTTGGATGACCATTGGTCAACAAGTGGAGGCACCTCTGCCCACTAGCAGGGAATATACCCCACCTGAAGGCCACCACTCCTAGAGAGGCAGCTTCCTTGTGGAGCACCGCATTATCAACCTCCTCCAAGACTTCAGCCTACTGAAGGCTAAGAGGGGATATATATAGAAATCTTCAGGGTCATTGTAAATCAACAGAGGAAATCTGCAATATCTCAGCGGTCCACTGATATCTGAACAACATGAGAAAACAAGGAAAGAAAATGCTGCAAACAAATCTAGATGTTACATCAATAAAACCCAATGACAGCATGGCAGAAGAAATGACAGAAAAGGAGTTCAGAATGTACATAATTAAAATGATCAGAGAAGCAAACGAGGAGATGAAAGAGCAAATGCAAGCATTGAATGATGAGATGAAAGAGCAAATGCAAGCATTGAATGATCGCACCAATCGACAGTTAAAAGAGCAAATACAGGAAGCAAAAGATCATTTCAATAAAGAGTTAGAGATATTGAAAAAAAACCAAACAGAAATCCTTGACATGAAGGAAACAATAAACCAAATTAAGAACTCCATAGAAAGCATATCCAATAGGATAGAACACCTGGAAGACAGAACCTCAGACATTGAAGACAAAATATTTAACCTTGAAAACAAAGCTGAACAAACAGAGAAGATGGTAAGAAATCATGAACAGAATCTACAAGAACTATGGGATATCATGAAAAGGCCAAATTTAAGAATTATTGGGATGGAGGAAGGCCTAGAGAAACAAGCCAAAGGAATGAACAACCTATTCAATGAAATAATATCAGAAAATTTCCCAAATCTGAAGAATGAAATGGAAAATCAAGTTCAAGAGGCTTACAGGACTCCAAATAAACTAAAGTATGAGTCAAATACATGAGACAAATGCAAAAAGAAAAGTTAGTTCTTAATGTCACACAAGTCTGAATATAAGCAAAGAGCATTAAATGAGTCAGAGTGGGTTTCTTATTTTGTTAAAAGATGCAATTAGTAGCAATGATAGAAGTACTGAACAGCACATTAATATTCGAAAGGATAAAATTAAGAAAATAGAGAAAAAGACATTCTTCCACTTTATCCATTAGAAGTGAGTCACTAAGTCCAGCCCACACTAACCTGGGAAAGAGTTTAGAGGCGACTTACAAGAATGAACTGTGATTTTCCTCTCTCTCTCTTCCTCTCCACCCACCCTCCCTTATCACTGGTCCTGGGGAGGCCAGTTGCCATGTTCTGAGGATCCTCAGGCAGCCCTGTGGAGGAGTCCACATGGTGAAGAACTGAGGCTTCCAGTCAACAGCCTTTGAGGTTGTTAATTATTCTGTCTGGACAATAGAAGTAAATTAAGAATGTCCTGACTAAATTGGATCACATGCTTACCTAATCCTACAGCAGCATACAACGTCCCCAATGACAAATTAAACGCAGAGGATTTTCTAATGGCAGTCAATTGGGAGGATGGGACATGAACAAGGGACAAAGCATCAAAGCCAAAGTCTAAGCTCATTTGCATGTTGATAAGAGCATGCCATAAAAAAAGTGAAATTGTAACTATTATAATAGAGTTTATTTTTGAAAAGAAAAATAAACATAAAACTTAGTACATACAAATAATATCAACCCTGCAAGAGGCATCATAAAGGGCACTTAAAAACTCCAAGCCATAGAGCTTGCACACAGTAGGTACTCAACAAATGTCCACTGCAGAATAAAGCTCCATGGTCTTATATATGAGGAATCTGTCTCCATTACAGTATTTTAATTCAAGTGATTTCCTGAATCTATGTTTAAGATGCTCAAAGTGGGGATACTGCTGCTACTTCCCAACAACAAAAAATTAGAAATTTGAGTTTGTGAAAATATGACAAAATTGTTCAGGGAAGATAAATAATTATAAATGCCAGCAAAATCACTTTCCTGTTTTCCTTTTGATCTGTAAGGTTACTAGTGTCTGAGATAATCTTTTATTTATACTGCATGTGGTAAAATTTCGAAAGAGGATTTTTGTGCACATCATGCTCTCCTTCCATAATTAAGCCTGTAGGGCTGGCTGGCTGGCTGATATTTTTTAACGTAGCGCTTGTCAATTCCTGTTAACACTAATTTAGAGTTCATAGCTCCATATATCATGGAAATATGAGGGCAAAACAATTTATATAAAAAATATTTTGAGAGGAGTTGAACAAATTGAAGATCATTTCTGCACTGACTAGCAAGCCTTTCTGTTCTGATTATAGCACTGATTTATACAGTGGTGCAAGGAACTCACCTTTCCAGGCTCCCACATTTGATTTTCCCAGGTTCCTTGTCTTGCCCTCCCTTTCCTTTCATGCAATGTCCTCCCGCTATAAATAAACCTGCTTTCCCCCCTTTGCTGTGTGTTGTCTTTTTAATTATGCCCCAAACTCTAATATAGTCAGTCTAGATCTTGTTTTACCATTAACGCAAGAAGAAAAGAGGCTGCCTCCTGCATTTCACACGAAACATTACAAGGGCAGACCAGGGGCTTTCGTCTTTTCCCACCTTCAGCAGACAGAACAATAGGCAGCTATAATCTTGTGACACCCACAACTAATTTATCCAACTAGAAGACAGGTAGCACTCTGCACTGCTGCTCCTGTCTGAATAGGTGCAGTAAATACTCAGCTTAATAGTAGCTTCTCAGGCAGGAGGGCAACATATCACAGCATGGCGTTTTTATAATCTTCCCGGCATGCCGACAGCCAGGAGCACCAGCCCGCACATGTTCCTCCTCGGTGGGGCTTAGGATGCATGTAACTGTTAGATGGTGACACATTGTGCCTTTAAGCAAGTTTAACTGTTTTATATCCCCTCTGATCTGCAGCTTTGTACATCTGTTACGCTGCCTCTTATACTTCTGTGGGCACATCTGTGGAGACGGTACTTGAAGTTGGGTGTGCATTCCAGGCTGCTGTGGGTTTCTTTGTACTGCCTCCTGTTTATCTGTGAGGAGTTTCTCGGTTACACTGCAAGGCCACAGTTAAATACATTATCTTGGCCAGAAAGATAATAACAACCTTGTGACAGTCAGGAGGGATGTACTTAGAGCAAAGGCTGAACAAAAAATCTTGTCTGGAGAAGCATGGATTAAATAACATGAAAAAAGCAACTTTTCTTTTTTCTCCCTTATAAGTCTGTGGGTCATTTAGGATTCAGCTGATGTCAGATCTAGGCTGAATCAGTTTCTGCTCCATGTGTCTCATCCTCCTTAAAAAGAGGTTACCCAAGGTACAATTCTTCCTATAGTGAAATAAAGGCAACCTTGTTACAAGTCTTGCACATGCCTACTACCATCCTATTGGTCAAAACAAACCACAGGATAGCCAAGGTCAATCAAGAGAGCACTTCTCTTACCATGAAGTGAGTCCCAGGGTCAAGTTCAGCTTCAAAGGAAACTGGAAGTGGGGAAGGAAGTCAATATTTGCTGCATTCTAATCTACAACCTTGTCTCCAACCACAAAATGAGGAGAAAACAGTCAGACAGTGGAATTTTGCATAATGGAATCCACTCATGGGGTTTCGTTCCTGAAAGATGCCAAAGGTGCCATGAGAACTTGGACAACTAAAAATCCTGAACATGATAAAAAGGTCAACTCTATGACCTGTCAGTTTACATGTAAGAGAAAGGAAGGGGGACTCGGGTAGAGAAACTCAGCTTTTTAATATTTACTTTTTCTCTTGATATAAACTTTGTTTGCTCAACAGCCCTGTCTTCTGATCCTTAGCACTTTCAGTGTCTAAATAACTAAAATAAATAAGTAAATGTGTGTGAAGGTGCTTGGGTTATGTCAGGCCTGATATCCACTCACACACACACAAGCCTGATTGCAGTTGGCATCCATTCTGATTGACCAAGCAACTGTTTGGGTAGGTTGGTGCCTCCTATAGTTTGGATCCGGAATATTTCTGCAAAACTCATATGTGGAAGGATTGGTCCCATGCAGCAATGTTTGGAGGTGGGACTTTTGGGAAGTGATTGGATCATGAGGACTCTGATCTCATCAATGAATTAGTCCATTGACAGGTTCATAATTGAATGGACTATTGGGAAGTGGTGGAAACTGTAGGAGGTGAGGCCTAGTTGGAGGAAGTATGTCACTGAAGTGTGCTCTGAAAGGATGTCTCTTCTCCCTGGCTCCTTCCTCACTCTCCATTTCCCAGTTACCATGAAGTGAGCAGCTCTGAACTAGAACATACTCTTAGCCATGATGTTCTGCCTCACCAAATGCCCAATGCAGCAATGGGGCCAAGTGACCACAGACAGAAACCTCTGAAACTGTGAATCAACATAAATCTTTCTTCCTTTAAGTTGATTTTCTTGGGTATTTTGTTACAGTGATGGAAAACTGACTGACCCAATATACTTGCTATATTGTAGGCTAAATATTTTGCATATCACTCTGTGATTCTGGTTCTTTGTTAAGCATGTAAATTATGATTCCTGTCAGCTCCTATACTCTTCTAAGAAAGGCTGTCTCACCCTTAGCTTTTGCAGAATGTCAGCCTTTGGTCAAACCACAAAACTCCTCATCTCAACCACCCTTCTACCCTGGCTATAGCTGATTGGACCATGGATGGGCACCTGACCCAAAGATAGTTGATGACTATATTCAGGTCTATTAATGTCCTGTTATTGGGTCCTTACTTAAACGTGTTGGACCAATTAGATTTTCAGTCCCAGCTCTAAACATTGCTGCATTGGAATCAGTCCTTCCACATATGAGTTTTGGGGGGACATTCCAGATCCAAACTATAGGATAATGATTTGGGAAGTACGGAGCAAATCAAGTAGCTAAAATTTCATTCATAAGAATGAGATTTCACACTGTATTTTTAAAAATTTTGTTGGGGTCAAAAACTGTAGACTATCTATTGTAGCATAAGAAATTACCCCAAAACTCAAAATTTTGTGGCTCTGAAGAATGATAAGCATTACTTTATCCCATGGTTTCTGACTATGGCATGACTGAGTCCTCTGCTTTCAAGTCTCTTATGGGACTGCCTCAAGGTGTTGGCTGAGACTATAGTCATTGATCCACTTCCAAGTTCACTCACATGATCTTTGGCAGGCTTAAGTTTTTCACCGACTGTTGGACTAAGGGCCTCAGTTCCTTGCTAGCTCTTGGATGGAAACTTCCCTCAGTTCCTTGCCCTCCCATAAAGAAGTATATTAGAAGGGTCAGGGAGAGAATGCAAGCAAGATGAAAGTCATGGTTTTGCTTAATTTGGTTTCAGAAGTGACATCTGAGTCAGTCAGGGTTCAACCAGAAAAGCAGGACCAGCAGGAGGTATGTGTGAGGAGACTTACTGCCAAGGAAGCACCTTATATGATGGCGGAGTTACTGGGCAAGTCAGAAATCTGCAGGGCAGGCTGTCAGGAAGGGCAGTTTGGGTTTCCCAGGTGCAGGTGAGCTGGGATTCTTCCTTTTCTGGGTAACCTCAGCTCTGTTCAATGTCTTTCAACCTACCCCAATTAAGTTGCATAATCTCTCTTACTTAAAGTCAACTGATTATGAACTTTGATCACATCTACAGAATATCTTCACAGCAATACCTGGATTAATATTTGACTAAGTAAGTGGGGATGGCAGTCAAGTCATGTTGACATGTCAAAAAAATTCCATCATACTAACATTTTGATTTTGCTGTATTCTATTCATTATAAGCAAGTCATGCTGGTTGTAGTGGCACATGCCTGTAATACCAGTGGCTTGGGAGGTTGAGGCAGGAGGATCACAAATTCAAAGCCAGCCTTAGCAATTTAATGAGCCCCTAAACAGCTCAGCAAGATTCTGTCTTTGAATAAAATATAAAAAAGGGCTGGGTATGTGGCTCAGTAGTTAAGCATCCCTGGGTTCAATCCCCAATAAAAAAAAAAAAAAAAAAAAAAAAAAAAAAAGAAAAAGGAAAAAAAAAAAAAAAAAGCAAATCATTAAATCCAGCCCATATGCAAAGGGAGGACATCACATACCCTGTGAATATAGTAGGAAGAAGAGATCATTTGGAACTGTGTATATGGCAAACTCCCAGAATCACTTTTTAATTTTACTTGCAAAATAACTTTTACAAGGGCAAATACCTTTAAAAAATGTTCTTAACTCTAAAGAAATCTGTATGGTCATTTATATTTGTTGAATTAATTATGGTTAAATGAATGAGGTCTTCTTCAGTGGTTAATTACACAGGTTTGGTGAGCAAACAGAGCTTGCAACTTTAAGTGAACAAATCCAATTTTGCACAACATACATTCTAATAAATGTTGTTTTCACTAACAAATATTTATAATCTCAAGGTTACAAGTCAGTGTTCCTCAGAACTACTGTAGCAAACCTCTGAATATAACAGGAAAGTCCTTTGGTCTTCTTGGTTAAAAAAGGTAGGCTAAAATTTACTTTTCAGATGATAATAAAACTGAAAATAAATAGGGATTTACCCTAAATTTCATGAGAATCAGTACGTAAATATTGACCAATCTTCTTTCTCATCTTTCAAAACAAAAGATAATGGCTATCCTAGTATTTTGTATTTTCCAAATCTTTTGTGTCAATTGATTCTTCACCTAATATATTTTGTTAAAGATTATTGAAATGTGGGGCGAATGAATTCAACCCTAATTCAAACAAAGAGTTCCACAGTGGGGAAGAGAAAGGCCATCAGTCTATTCTAGATCGGGAGGTCCAAAGCTATGGGCAACAGAAAGAATGAAGGAGCAGAAGTTTTGAGATAAAATACGTGTTAGTGGAAAAGAGACAAGCAGACACACAAAGGCAGCACTATGGTTTGGATGTGGTTTGCCCCTTAAAGGTTTATGTGCTGGAGGCTTGATCTCCAGTGTGGCTGTGTTGAGGTGGTGGAAGATTTAAGGTTCATAGTGGAAGGTAATTGGGTTTTAGTGTACCACACTCAGAAGTGATTAATGCAGGTCCTCTGGAACTAGGTTATTCTGAGAATGGGTAGTTAGTTAGAAGGAAGTCTGACACCTCCCCAGAATCCCTCTTCTTCACATCACTTGCTATTTCTGTACACACTTCCACAACTGCAATGCCATGTAATATGAGGCCCTCATCAGAGCTGAGCAGATGCCAGCACCATGCTCTTGAACCTTCAGAACTGTGAGCCAAAGAAACACCTTTCCTTTTTAAAGTACCCAGCTTCAGGTATTTTGTTATAACAAAAGAAAATGGGCTAACGTAGGCAGGGACTGGAAGGAAGTGGAGGGAAAGTAATGATAAAGCACCAGGGTCCTTGACCTCCAGTTGCTGAGAGTACATTGATTCACTTCCTATCTCCCCCCTGCTCTGACTGCTGGCTCCTTCTTCTCAGGTAAGGTGTATATTCCTTCACTTCTTGCTCCCATCTCATTGAAATTATTTGCTTGAGTGAATCTCTGTTTATGTCTTTTTGAGGAAAATGGATGTGACACATTTACAAAACTTCATTTTGAAAATTTGGCTATCATTCAAGTTACCTAAAATCAAAGTGAGGTGTTTTTTTTTTTTCTTTTTTTTTTTTTTCAAATAGACATAAAATAAAACCATCTTAACCATTTTTAAGGTACAGTTCAGTGGCATTTAGTACATGAACATTGTTAGACAACCATCACCACCATCCACCTCTGAATTCTTTCATCTTCCCAAACTGAAACTCAGTGTATTCCCTCCTTCTCCTGGCTCCTGGCAGCAATTCTACTGTCTTTAGAATTTGATTACTTTAGGTACCTTATATAAATGGAATCAGTATCTGTCCTTTTGTGACTGGCTTATTTCACTTAGCACAATGTCCTCAAGGTTTATCCATGGTATAGTGTGTGTCAAAAATTTCTTCCTTTTAAAGATTGAATAATATTTTATTATTTATGTATCTGCTAATAGACACTCAGGTTGCTTCCACTTTTTGGATATTGTGGATAATGATATTATGAGCATGGGTATTCAAATATCTCTTCAAGACCCTACTTTCACTTCTTTTGGGTATACATCAGGAATGGAATTCCTGGGTCATAGGATTATTCCATATTTGATTCTTTGAGGATTCACCAGAAGTGGAGCCATTTTGCATTCCCAACAATAGTGTACCAGGGTTCTAATTCCTTCACATCCTTGCCAACACTTGATATCTTCTGTTTTTTGGAAAGTTGCCATCCTGATTGATTTAGAGTGGCCAAAGGCAGTTTCATAGATGCATTAACTGAATTGGAACTGAAACCAGAACAGAAAATATTCTCAGGGATCAGTTTCTGGCTGCCCTGGCATCTCTGCTTCTTTCTATTATTGCTTTACTTTTCCAATTTTGATGGCTGACCTAGTTTCTCCTCCCTCATCACTTGGTTGGGTTTGCAGGTGGTCCCTCATGCCTACTGCAGTCCATTTGATACACTGTGACTTGAGTATCTTTTTAGCTTTAATATCCACTGATTACCCACTTTAGAATACTTAGTCTCAATACTGAATTAATTGCAGAGGACACTAATGATTCTGATTTGTTATTTTGATCACAGACTTACCCAAAAATGGGTTGGGTAGCCAGATCTGGCCTGGTCAGTCATGACCAAATGGTGGGAGTCACTTTGAGAAATGATTAAGGCAGCACCAGGGCAAAAGATGGGGCAGATTCCCTAGGAGGGAGTATGTGTGTGTGTGTGTGTGTGTGTGTGTGTGTGTGTGTGTGCATGAATGGGCAACAGTTGCGTATACAGTGTGGTGTCCTTCATCATATTTCCCATTATCAATCCAGTTAGTGAATATTTACTTTATCAGAAGTATTAGATTAGGCATTGTTAGACACTATATAACATTTATTTAACATTTGTAATGTGTCAAGTTCAGGTTTAAGAAAGTTAACCCATTCTACTACCCATTCTACTGTGGGGTTCCACAAAAAACATAATGGAATTTTTAAGAATTTTGAGTTTGCTTACAGATGAGACATCTGTCCCCATAAAACTTTAAATCACAGTACAAAATACCCACAGTAAAGATATTATAAGACATTTTCTGGCCAACTTCCCTAAGAGTGATTTAGACAGTAAGTGCTGTGCATTGAGAATTGCTATAGTGTGAAGTTGTCTGAGAGAACTTTATGGAGGACTTCATCTGAGATTTTAAAGAATGGAAGGTCTCAGATAGGTAAGAATGCCAGAAAAATCAATAAATTTTTTGATAAATATTCCATGCTTACTCTTAGTCACTATGCTAGTAGACATAAGAATGAACAAAACAATTCCTCTCAATGGACAAACAAGAGGCAGTAAGCATTAAGGTGGGAAAGTGATAACTTATGTTTCCAGAAAAGTTTAATTTTTATTATCACCATCACAAGAAATCTGGCTAAAAGACCTACTGTTTAGAAATTAAGGCAGCCCTCTCAGGTTACTATCATGGTGAGAAAATGAGTCCTCTTCAAGTCTTAGAGAAATGGCTGCCATCCCCATCATCAGGATGGAGAAGGGGAAGGTTGCTTTTGGTCTCTGCAAACAGTACTCTTCAAAGACCGTACAGTGCTGCTAATTCCTAGATATGGCTGGCTGAGGGCAGAAGCTCTTGACTCTACCTAGGGAGACAATACACTGGTCAAACAAAGGTAGGGAAAAGAGACTGGAATCTGGAGAGAAAGAATAATGCTGCAGACAGACAAAGGGCATCAAGTTCACCGTGCTACAATCTTTTATGGAACATGCCTCATTTTTTGATTTGCTTAATATTCTTTGATCAAATAGAGAAACCCTGAGGAGGAAAGATGACACTATACTCCTATTATGTTTTTTGTTTATTTCATTTTAATTAACTAACTATTTTAAACCATGAACTGTTGCTTTACTGTAACAGTGAGTGTTAGGTTGCTCTACTGTTGATCAAGCATTCTCATTTCTAATAACCCAAGTTTTAATGACTCCAGAGGACTTAGTAAACAGAACAAAACAAACTTTAGCAATTGCCACATAATAATATCATCAAGTCCTCTGCTTGGAAGCTCTGAAGTTGCCTCTACATTTGATTACCTTCTTATTCTCAATTGAGACTTTCTGAGCATTAAGAATATGTATTTCTGACCTGTTAAATTGAAGTTTACTTAATTCAGGAGCAAAACTGATACTGGTACTTCTTAGGTACAAAGTCCCCACTTTTTTTCTGGCAGTCTCTAGGGAGATAGTTCCCAGGAGTCCCATGTCAGAAAGGAGAAAGGAATCTGAATGTGATCCCATATAAGCTTAGGGAACAGGAAGAGTAAGGAGGCAGATGTACTTTTATTTCACTGTCTTTACATAGTGATGAGGTCCTTATCCTTGCCTTCCCCTCAAGCCCCATAAATCCCTATAAGGGGTCAGTGAGATCAGATCATACATTTAAATTATTTTCAAAGATGTCAAGCAATTCCAACTTCTTTAATACAGCAACCTCTGAAAGGAGCGTTAAATCTCCAAACTGGAGAGAGGCTTCCCCTTTTCAAATTGTAGCTGTGGAAGACTGATTATGTATTTAAGCTTTGGGGCTGCATAAAGCTTTGTTAGGCAAATCAGTGACCAAACCATTTCCTGACCCCAAATCTACAGCTCCTATTTATATATAACCAAAGTTGTAGGACTCAAAGAACTGACTTCCTACCACAGACATCATCCGCCCTTGGTTTAGCATCCGGACGGCCAGAGACTTGGTTGAGCTGACAGCAGACTTTTCACTTCAACAAGCCTTACCACTATAATGGAAATGCAAAGGCCTGGAAACAATGTACATAGCTTCCCTGACTAATTTTATTATGCAGACGCACTTAATGGCTCCTGTTACAATCACATCTGGGGTGGGAAACTGTACTGGGGATTGTGACGATCACACTAAATCGACAAGGATTATCAGTCATTAAAAAGGGACCAAATTAGCATCAAGCAGTAATATTTTATACTTATCAAATCTTCTGCTGGTCAAGGTCCATTACTGTACGACACCATAAAGGCAGAAGCCGTCAGCTCATTCTCCAGAACATTTAAATCTCTATTGTATTTGTGTAGGATATAATTTCTGGTAGCAATAAAGCCTAATAAAGGTTACACCCCAATGGATAAGGTGTTAATAAATTGACCCATGACATTTAAATGGATAATTATATTTGAGATAAAGGAAGAATCTCTCCTTTCAGTTAAGAAGTGTTTCAAGTTATGCCCAACCCAAGTTACCCATTGACTACAGAATGGTTTTACACAGCTTTACAGTGATATAAAATATTAATAGCTCTGGCTACCATTGTAGTAGATCAATTATTCATCAGACTTTCCCAGCAACACTTGTCTATCAGAATCCTCAAAACTAAATTTAAGATTTTTTTACATGTTAAGGGGTTGTATAGAAATTAACTATTACATGGGTTTGTAAGCATGGGTTGGAAATACTAGAACTAATCTTCTCCTCAACCCCACCCCTGCCACAGCGTGTCAGCCTTTCTCCAGACTTTATCTTCACATGGCAGAGCCTGTAAAACAGAATCAGGATGTGATTAGGAGGAGACCTGAAGGAGTTGTTGCCCAACATGATGTTTTAGATTCAGTTGGAACAGTTCAGCATGTGCTATGTACCGATGCCTCCAAGTTCTTGTTATAGAACTAGTGCTACCACAGCTAACGAAACCTATCTGGAAAACAGACACAAAGCAGAAGGCTGCAGGGGTTGTAAACACGGCTGGCCTGCAGTCTCTAGAGTAAGGCTTCTTTATATTTCTTATATAGCATTAGACTCTGGAAAAGAAGACTCAAGTATAACACAACTAACACTAACTTGTTTCATTAATCAATTAATATTTAGTTCAATGATTTATTCAACATTTATGCATTCTTATATGTAACTATTAGACTGTCTTTTGAGAGGATACTTGTTATGTTTTCTCAGGGAAATTGAATACATCAACATTATGAATTTTGAGAAAGAAATCCCAGACAACTGGGCATCAACCCTACCATGTTTTAAAAGCAGGGCCTGGTTTGTATTATTCTTTGTGTGCAGGTACTTAACAACAAATCTTCAGTAGGTCCATGAGTATAATTTATATGTGAAATAATTTCCTTCCCAACAATACCCATGGAGTAAAATCTCTAAACAAATCTCCCTGGAAAAATTACCCTTTCAGAAATGCATTTTTGAGCTAGGTACAAGGAATCCTCAGATGCTGACAAGACACAAGAATTGGGAAAAGAGAAAGCAGTGAAGCCAATTTGCCTTCTAGGGAGCTTCTGGTGAATTTTGGTGACTTTGAACACCCATTTTGACCACTGCATAGAAAAGGAGGAACAGAAGACAAAATCGATAGCCCACTCAGGATGGACAGCCTAAAAGGAAACCCCTGCATGATTCTGGAATCTTAAAGAGTTGTATCATCACACAAACAGTAAGCTAGACATACATGCACCTGCAGAAGGGGACAGATAGAAGATTGCCTTTCCTGACCTTAGCAATGGATAAAGGAGAAACAAAATCTTTCATAACCACAAATCAACATCCACCCAGATTTTTAGCCCAAATGACACTTCCAGAATATTCTAAATGAGATCAAGCCAGAATTTTAGTTTAAAGCAGTATAAGTCAACTGGATAAAACAAATGTTTAAACACTGCAGGGGAACATACCTTAAACCAAGGCTTTCCAAATTTCCATGAAATCTGAGCTCACAGTAACATAGTAATAATCATACATATAGACATCAGATGTGGATAGCATCTTAAGAGAAATAAAAATCAGGAGACTAATGGAATTTTAGGTCCTACTTAAAAACAATTATATTTTAGTATTTAATATGAATAAGGTGCATGGCATCTTAGATAAAGCAAACTTGAAAAAGGATCAAATGGAATTATAGAAATAAAAAATTGAATAACAAGTAAAAATTCAGTTGATAAAATTAGATACAACTAAAGAAAGAATTAGTAAAATGTCCAAGTTGAAGAAATTATTTACAATGCAGCAGAGAAGAATGAAATGATTGAAAATATTAAGGAGAAAGTAAGTGACATGTAATATCAGATGAAAATATCTTATGTCTAAAAAAGAATACAGAGAGAGAGGGGAAAGAAAGTATGCAAGGGATTTCAGAGATAATGGCTATGAATTTCCTAGAACTGACAAAAGACACAAACCATCATATTATAAGAGTCTAATGAATCTCAAGCAAGGTAAATGAGAAGAAATTAATATGTCAATAATAAAACAAAATTTCAAAATTTGAAAATAAGGAGATGATATTAAAAACAGGTATGGAAAGTATTTGCAAATGATGTTTAGATTGACAGCTGATTTTTTCAGTAACCATATTGCAATCCTGAAGATGATGAAATTATTTAATAGTTGGAGAGGAAAGAAAAAAAATTGCATATCCAATAAAAAATTTTCAAGGAGCAGAGTAAAGAGTCTTTCATACCAACACAAACAGGGTGATTTTCATCAGAAATAAAAAAAAAAAAATCACAGAAGGAAATTCTAAGTGATACCTGTCAGGTAGAGGAAACATGATCTTAAATGAAAGTTTGATATTCAAGGAGAAATGGCAAGCAGGAAAAATTGATAAATAATAGAGATAAAACTAAATGAATTTTACTTTATAAATGAATACCTATTTAATTTGCAGAATTGATAAAAAATAAGATACAAATAAAATATGGGAAGAAAATAGGAAAAAAACATTACAATGTGGTAATCAAAAATAAAATAGTCTAAGTTCCTTCTATTGTTTTTTTAGAAGAGTAAAAACATTGCATTTAAAAAACATTATTTACATTAAAATGTTTAGGAAATCACTAAAAGTATATAAGTACAGTATAAAACTATCAATTTAGGATGAAGAAAAGAGAAATATTATCTAGCCTAAAAAAAGGAAGGAAAAAGAGGAAACAGAATTGGAAGGACAAATGAAAATCACAAAATATGGAACATAACTAAATTCAAACATACCACTAACCTTAATAAATGTAAAAGACTAAACTACTCAGTTAAAATAACAAAGATTTTCAAAATATGACAGTTATAAATAACTACTTATTATTTTCAATTCTCAGTGACTACATATTTAATGGTGATATGGCTTAAGACATATAAAACACAAGTTGATAGAACTACAAAAAAAAAAAAAAAAACTAAGAAAATCCACCTTTACCTTTCTCAGTTACTCATAAGATAGACAGTCAGTCATGGTACAGCTCATCTTCTAAGCATAATCATAAACTTTGCCTAATGGATAAATATAAAATGTTGCACCTGATGATTAGAATACACATCCTTTGTGTTAGCTCTTTATTACTGTCATACAGATTACCACAAATTTAATAGCTCCAAACAACACAAATTATTGAGTGCAGTGGTGCACACCTGTAATCCCAGTGGCTTAGAAGGCTGAGACAGGAGGATCATGAGTTCAAAGCTACCTCAACAACTTAGCGAGGTCCTAAGCAACTCAGGGAGACCCTGTCTCAAAATAAAATATAAAAAAGAACTGGATATGTGGCTCAGTGGTTAAGTGTCCTTGGGTTCAATCTCTGGTACCAAAACCAAAACCAAAACCAAAACCAAAACCAAACAAACAAACCAAATCAAGCCAAAAAAACAAAAAAATCACCCACAAATTTATTCTTTCCCAATTTTGTAGGTCATATAGGTCTCAGCAGGCTAAAACCAGGATGCCAAGACTGCTTTCCTGAGAATCTGCTTCAGGATTCTTGCAGGTTGTTGGGAGAATTGAGTTCCATGAAGTCGTAGGGCTGAGGTCCCTGAGTTGCTGTCTATTGGTCTGTGGCTATTTTCAGGATCTAGAGTCCACTCCATGTTTTTTGGCTCTTGGAACCCTTCATCTTCAAAGCAGCCACATTACTTCTCATACCTCGATTCTCCAGTTTTCTCTTCTGTGACATTTCTGGTTGATAGGAGCCATTTCTCCATTTTAAAGGGATCATGTAATTAGATCGAACCTACCTGGATAACAGGGATAATCTCCCTATTTCAGTGTCTGTAATCTTAAATATATCCACAAAGTCCGTTTTTGCATGTAACGTAACATATTTACACCTTGTTGGGAATTAGTCATCTACATCTTTGGGAGGCTGTTATTCTGCCTATAACACTTGCTGGATTCGATCCCCTGCACTGAAAGAAAGGAAATAAAGAGAAAGGAGGGGGAGATTTGCTAACTATCATTTAGTTGGTCTCAATTCCTTTGTATTGCATTCTCTGGTAAAAGAAAATACCTTTCTTTCTATGGACCCAGAGGAAATCCAACAAATCTAAGTACTTTTGCTAATTTACAATTAATTTTCACTGTTTAAATCTGTTGATATATTTGATGTGAGCCAAATACAAAGGATGCATTCACCATCTACCAAGAATGGTCACAATGAGGAGCTTGGTGCTGTGGGTTTAGAAAAGGGGGGGCCTATATTTATTTTTCTTTCTAATCCACACTGCCTTTTCATCATATCTGTTCAACTTCCTAAATCTAGACTACTCCTGTCAAGCTTTTATTACACAGCACATGATTTAAAGGCTTGTTTTCATGACTTTGTTACTGGCTAGTTGTGTGATTTGAGCAGATTGCTGATCCCTTCTGCATGAGTCAGGGTAGGTTAACTGGTATCACAAAAAGCCCAGCAATCTCAGGGACAGAGAACACATAAGTATTTGTCAGTTATGTCATAGTTCAATGTATATTGGGTGAATCTCCTCCAAAGGTGACTCAGGGATGCAGGGTCTTTCCACTGTGGCTCCACTGTCCTCATAGGGGTCTCTAATGTCACTATAGAAGGAAAAGGAAGCAATGCCTTAGAGAAGTCACATTCTTTCTTAACTGCCTCAGCCCATAAGTAGCATCTTTTACCTCACATTCCCTTTGTGACAAGTAGTCACTGAACTCCAGTCATTTGTAAGGGGACTGCAAATATAGTGCAGCTCTGTGCTCAGGAGGAGATGGGGTTGTGAGCATCTTGTCAATCACTGCCACAATTTCACTCTTTTGGCCCTTAATGACTTTATCTCTAAAATGGGGATAATTTTTCCTCCCAAGCCTAACTCACAGAATAATCATGAAGACAAAATGAGAACCTGGCCTAAGGAAGTCATACTGAGAATTCAGAAATACTGTAATTGCTAACACTGACTTGGTTTCTGGGTCTGAGTTTTTAAGTGACTCTCTGTGGAACTTAAGTAGATCTATTCTACGCTGATAAGAGTTCTGGGACTTGATTTGTGGGCAGGATTCCAACAGATACACCACCCATTTCATCTTATTTATTTATTTTTTAAAATACTTTTTAGTTGTCAATGGACCTTTATTTAATTAATTAATTTATTTATATGTGGTGCTGAGAATCAAGCCTAGTGCCTCACATATCCTAGGCAAGAACTCTACCATTAAGCCACAACTCCAGCCCTGATTTCATCTTTTTTTTTTTTACCATATTTTTATTAGTGCATTGTAGTTGTATATTAGGTTGTGATTTGTTGTTGCATGTTTGTACACAATATAACAATGCGATCTGATCAATATCATCCCCCAGTATTTCCCTTTTCCCTCCTGCCCGTTTCATTTATGATTAAAAGGGTGAATAAGTACTAAAAAGAAGTGATAGAAGAAGTGATGTTAAAACCTTCACATTAAAGACACATTAGGGAACATTTCACAGGAGTACAAGGGGAAAGAATGAAGTGCTAGAAGCTGATCCAAACTTAGAAGTACTGTGGGCCCTTCCTGTCTGTGGGTTTGCAAAGGCAGAGTCAGCCAACTGCAGGTTGAGAGTATTTGGGGAAAAATTACATCCATACTGAACATGTACAGAGGTTTTTTTCCTTTGTCATTATTCCCTAAACAATATATTATAAAAACTATTTACATAGCATTTGTACTATATTAAAAATTATAAGCAATCAGCGTGACATGGTGGAGCAGACCTGTAATCCAGTGGCTGGGGGTGGGGGCTGAGGTGGCAGGATTGGGAGTTCAAAGCCAGCCTCAGAAAAAGTGAGGCGCTAAGCAACTCAGTGAGACTCTGTTTCTAAATAAAGGACAAAATAGGGCTGGAGAACAAGTGCCCCTGATTTCAATCCCCAGCACCAAAAAAAAAAAAAAAAAAAAAAAAGAATTATAAGCAATCTAAGCAATCTAGAGATGATTTAAAGAGCACAGGAGAATGGAGCACAGATTATACACAAATACTACACCATTTTATATGAGGAACTTGAGCATCTGGGGATCTGGGTTTCCACCAGGGTCCTGGCGTCACTCCTCTGAGAGATGAGGGTGTCCCAATTCACCAAGGCCAGGAAGAGACGCCTGCTTCATATTGTCAGTCACATGGTGAAAGGAAGGCAAGCACTATTTGAAAAAAAAAAAAAAAAACTTTTGGAAAGCTTTTTGGTTTTTAAAATTTTACAAATAAATGAAGCAATTTCATTCTTAATGATTCTAGTGTTTTAAATTACCATGCACTAAAACACATTGTGGCTTTACTAGTTTTTGATTTCTTTATTATATCTATAACTCTAGTGAGATAGATTTTAATGTTTTGACAAAAATTTGAAGGTCACAGGACAACTGTAATTTTCCCCAAGATTATTGAAAATGATTTGTGGGGGTCCAGCTTCCTCAGTCATTATTATAGTTCTGCATCACCATGCCAAGCAAAGGCTGCCTATGGAGTTGTGTTGATTTTGTATATGTGTTTCTCTTAAGGAATTTAAACATGAGGTAAAAAGACACTTCTTCATATGGTTAGTTTTCCTTAGCACCAATATTCTTTAAAAGACAGTTTTGCCTATGACAAGATGATTAACACTAAGTAAGCTTATTAATATCTAAAAAGGACTGTTAACTGTAGAAAAATAGTTTCTTTATTGAAAGGTTGTCAGCAAGTCTAATTTATTAGGCTTGTCTTAGTCTGTGAGTAGGAACATAAATCTTGTATTAGTGATCAAGATGAAAAATACTTGGAATACTTGCCATAGCAAAATTCCCCACATACTTTCCAAAGATAAACACATACATCACCTTGGTCTCTTAAGCATGAAAGTTTGATTACCTACATCCCAAAATATGAAACTCTTATTATAGATGTCATAGTGAATGAAAACTGCACTCCAGAACTTTAAACTTATTGTAGCATTGCGATGCTAAAAATGAGATAAAAATTCAAAATACCAACAGAATCAACAAGTTAAAATGTTTTTAAAATTCTAAAGTAGTATGAAATGAGCTGAACCATGGTCTCCTTAGAAATAAGAGCTAGGAAGTGTTTACCCACTCCTTGCTCATAAAGTTAGGGGAGTTAAGTCTCTGTAATGGATTTTAGGCTTTAGTGAATAATTAGTCATGTCCTTTACAAATTAGCTGAGAAAAGTGGGAATTTACTGCCTCTGTGTCCAGTGGCTCTAACTTTAGGCACAGCCCAACCTAGGTTTCCAAACCTTGCCTAGAAATGTGTATTCCTCCGTTGCTCAGCTCAGCTTTCCTTTTCAGGGGCGTCTCTCTCAAGTGGGCAAGAAGACCACTGGAAGTTTTAGGTTGATTTTCCTCTGGCTCAGCAGCTCCAGCCTAAAGAGAGTTCTTTTATTCCTAAGGAAACCACCAGACTTCCAAGACTTATTTTCAAAAGACTAAATTAAGCCTTCTCCTGAAATGGCAGTGGCCAAGCTAGATGTGTCCATCTGTGGGTTTGAACTCCTGCAAACCACATTGGCTGACGTGGGAGGTGTTGGTTCTCCTGAAAAGAAACCTAGGGTTCCCCAAAGAAGGTTAAATGAAAATCAGGTAGGCAAAAAGAACAGATGATCACAATGGAACAACACCAAGGTCAAAATCTGGAGGACTTTGGAGTTCAAATTCCAGACCAAACTCCATTCTCAGCAAAGAGCTCAAGGCTACAGCCCTCTTCCAGGTGATGGTTCTGCTTCTGTTTTTCCTCCTTCAGGACCAGGAAGATAATTCTGGGGATGAAGAGTTCTGGTCATCAGACTTCTTGCACTGTTGCCTAAGTCTTCCTTGCAGCAGCTTCCACCTGGGGTGCAAGTTCTATCTGTAGAAAAGCAAATCCATAGTCCTTGAACTTGAGTACATAGCTGATATCTTCCATTTGTGTGGGCACACGCGCGCACACACACACACACCCCACACCACACACCACCAGAGGAGGATTAACCATGAGGAAATTGCCACTCAGTCTCCAGCACCCCTCCCTAGTCCAAACCCACAGTACTGAGCATGACAGAGGGTCCTAGGAAGAGAGCAGAAACAAGATTTCACTCAGGAAGTATTTCTACCTACATGTATTTGGAACTCTCCAAAATGTGACCTGAATCTGGAAGTCTCTGACAAATAGTTGTGATCTATTTCCTCATTCAAAATAAAATTTCAAAGGCACATCTAATTTCACATTTGTGATTTTTTAATTCTTTTTCTTAAAGATTATCTCGCCACTGTATGTACAAGCCTTAGGCTCCACAACACCTGAATCTTCCCTGTATGGAGCCTCATTGGTTCTTTCTAAGACCTTGATTCTGGGTTTTCTACTACCTAGAGCTGCCTCTAGCTTTTTAGGCTTAGATGCCTAGAGCTGGACAAAATGTTGTGGATGTGTTTTGACTTGTGAAGAGGTTGGAGGACCTCATGACCAGGGTGGTGACAGGCTTACTCATAGCACTTGCATTCAGTAAATGCATTACAGGGCTGGCTCATTTCATCAGGGGCTTGCAAAACACCAGTTCTTTTCCATCCTTTGGTGTCTTGAATAATGGGATTTACAGTAGTGGACAGGTACCAATTGTCAAGATTGGTCTGAATTATTTCTTCTGATGTGGCCAATGCTGTTCATTTTGTTGCAAATGAAAATGCAACAAAAAAGATATTCAGAAAAGGGAAAATGAAATCGTACTTGGATCTGTCTTGTTACTCATAGCATTTCACGAGTGTTTATGAGTAAGACATTTATGGATACTGACTCATAGAGTTAAAATCCAAATAAACTATAAGCAGCCCTAAATGCATACTTTTAAAACTTTTGTTAGTGTGACTATTCGGTAGTAGTTTTCATTAAATATCTATTAGCAAGATTTAAATTTTTTTGACTTGCCCAATTACTGAATTATACATAGAATTGATAAAAGTCAAACTTCAAGTATTTAACAAGAATTTTATTTTCTACATAATATAATTTAAATACATGGAAGAACGGAAAGAGTACATTGAAGTAGATTTATACTCATCTGACCAGACTCATTCAGTCTGGGTCTTCTGTTTTAATTTATTAAATATGACATTGTGCTTTCCCTAGCTGTTTTGAGTAAAAAAATGCTCATCTGGCATACAAGTGGCAAGTAGATTTGAACAAGTAAGCCATTTTTAGTCCTTGGTAGTGACCAGAAGCTTTGTGAAGAACAAAATTCTAAGGCTAGATCTAGATGCATCTGGAGTTCTGTTATCAATTAGCATTGTCTGTCATGAGCACCAAAATCAGAGCATTCATATTGCATATTTGCCATCTGCCATCAACTAGACTAGAAACTCATTGAGGCTAAAAACCAGTTCATGCCTGACATGGTATTTGGCAAATAGAAATTCATCATTATTGAATGAATGAATGTGGAATTTTGTCAAGTACCATTTTGCTTCATATAATGTATACAGAAAATGCTTAGCCAAAATCCAAGTAATTACAGTCTCAAAATTACTAGATTCTCCATTCCCAGAATCTAATTAGAGAAAGAAACAACAAAGTCCATACACTAAGAAACTAACCTTTAGGAGTTCAATCCAGATTGAATAGAATCAAGTGATGCTCAGACTCTCAGCCTGGGGTGGGTGCTCAGTTATTTCAGAATAATGTTCTTTGTAGAAAGTGGGCCTAAACATTCCAAATAGTAAAGTTGTACCTATTTTTTATTCTATTTTTTGAAAAAGAAGGGCCCTTTGTAAAATAAGTGTTCACAAATAGTAAACTTTACTAGATTGTCAACTCCTGGAGGAGTTGGTTTGGTTCTATATTCCTATATCACCTAGCACAGTTCCCTGAATATTGTGCTATTCAGTAAATGTTTGATGCATGAATGAATGAGTGAACAGGGTTTTCTTGGGTCTGCATTTTGCCCCAGTTCCTTTGCTTAAATGAATATTTCCTTCCCTTACAAAAATGGGAGACCTGTGAAATGTAAGGAGTCCCAGGCTTGGGTTATGGATACACTTTCAGAGACAATCAAGAAAGATTTGGTAGTTGAGTGGGGGCCTAGGTAGGACTGGACTCAGAGTTCAGAGTCCCAGGCTTGAGATTTGGAAGTTGATTTCTTTTTTAATTTCAGTTTGCTCATCTGTGAAATGGGGAAAAAAATAGTTTTCCTTTCAAAATTGATTTTTTTAAAAAAATTTTGGCACCAAGGTGAACCCAGGGGTGTGTGACTACTGAGCACATCCCCAACCCTTTTTTATTTTTTATTTTGAGACAGGGTCTTGCTAAGTTGCTTTAGGACCTTGCTGAGTTACTGAGGCTGGCTTTGAACTTGTGATCCTCTGGCCTCAGTCTCCCAAGATGCTGGGATTACTGTGTGCACTACCACGCCCCAGTTCAAAATTGTTGAGGATCAAATAAAATAAAATACATGAAAGTACTTTGAAAATGATAAAATCTGCATAAAATAGAAAATATTAATTCTTTTTGTAATTCCATAACTAAGTCACTCCATGGCTTTGGGCTCATCTCTTCATCTTCTCGCCCACCGTTTCTTTATCTTCAAACAGGAAGGGTTGGACTAGGCTCTCTCCTGAGTGCTTTCAACCCTTCCTGTTACATGTGTACACAGCTGGGACTCAGATCTGGTGAGAAGAAAGAAGAGAACTGGATTAACCCCTTCTAGAAAAAAGTAGGCAAACCACTCAGTGCTCTTTGCCCACTTATAAGAAGCACTCACTTTTGGCTGTTGAATTCCACTATGCAAAATGGACCAGAGGAAAATTCAGTTTGAATGGTCAGAAGCCCTACATTTGGTCCCCACAGAGCTCTGTTTATAGTAGAGAAGTTCAGAAGGCAAATGAGAACGTGACCAGAAAAGCCAAGGACCTTGATGATTTTAGGCACCTGCTAACTCAGCTGTAAGCACATGATCTCACTTAGCCCTCACACCAGTTTTCCAAATTAACTAGTGTGCCCATTTTCCAGATATGAGCTTGCTAAGATTCAGAGATGTTAAAAGATTTAGACTCTGGCTGTTTGGCTCCCATGGTTTTCCTCCTATTAATCCACTCCTAAGGTGCTCAAATCACAGATGCTAGCTCTGAAACAAAACTGCATATGGATCAGGAGGGAAGGTTGTGGTATTGTCTATAAACCCCCACAGGCACAAAACTTGAGGAGGAAAACACCCACACACCAGGGGCTTCCTCAAACTCTGTGCACTGACCTCGGTGAGCAGGACCTTTAACATCAACATGCGCATGCAACTTGTTCCCTGGACTTCCACATGCTAAGGATGCCCTGGCAGGCGGGCTCCTCGAAACACTTCTCAGGTGTGGATCTGCTCAGATACCCACTTTTCCAAGCAACATCCTTTCGTGTTCACAGTCCTGTTATCAAATCCCCAGAGGGAAGTTCTAAATTACTCAGTTCCCTATGCCTGTATTTATATCCTAATGATAGGACATTAAGATGCAAATTAAACAGAAACTTAGTAAGCAAATCATGTCATTTTCTAATGGATACATCAATAAAGGCGCACAGAGAGGCACCACACTGTTGCCAAACCCTGAGGAAAGATTTCAAAAGCCCACCTGCAAGCCCTAGGCACACAGTGTGTTAGAGATTATATCTTGCCAAAGAATTTATGGTCATCCCCCTCCCTCCCCTGCTCAGATAACTGAGCTTTTCAGCACCATCCTCTCACCCCTTCCAATGCTGACTGGCTCTGCAAGTGTATAGGTCCCAAGGTGTTTGCTTTCTTTGGCAGTCTGGTTTATAAGCTTAGAAAGGAGACCACACTCCCCTTGAGTAAACCACTTGACAACCCCAACCAGACTCAGTTTCTGCTCTACTGTGTTTATTGTTGCCACTTGTTTCTTCCCTCTTTTGTTTTCCTATACTGCCAACAGTTGGCTGTTATCCCTAATTTAAGCTCTCCTTCCCCTCCGGGGATTTAGCTTGCCCTTATGAAAAGTCACCTTATTGAAATTTTTGGTCTCTACAATAAAATTTTCTTTAGTGGCCCTATGTTAGAAGGTCAAACTGTATACAGTTCAGTATTTCTGGCTCTTAGTCAAGGACTGGTACAGACTGCAGAAACTTATTAAATGTTTGATGGAGGAATAATTTCCCCAATTTTGCCATCAAGTTCTTAGTAATATAATTGTGCTCCTGAAAAATAGAACCCTGGGGTCTGGTCATAGCATAGTACCTAATCAGCTTTGGCAAATCATTTCCCTTTTCCTGGGCCTTCTTTTCTTCATCTATGGAAGGACCAAATGAAGTTCTATAAGGACAGGGTCCAAGTCTGTCCTGTTCATGTTTGCAAAGATTTAGATCTGTAGCATCTAGCAGCAAGTCCCAACTATTTCCTGAAAGAAAAAATTAAGAGTGTTGTAATTCTAGATCTTAAATTAATGCTGTTGTTAAATTATACTACAAGTTTGAATTTGCCGTTAGTAACAAAACAACAGTTCTCAATTATTTCAACTTTTTCTGATTATTTCCCCTGAACTCAGATGCTTTTCTGCACAACTCTGAAGCATTTGAGATCTTTTGAAAACAAAACTCCGCACCTCCCTCGAGGCTGACTCGCTGACTTCCTCTGTGTTCCTCATCAAAACAGAGCACCACCACAAAAATGGTAGGATTTTATAAGACAGAAAAGACACAGTGCTTGCATGAGGAATTCACATCAATTCATCCAAAGGGATCTGTGACACTAATTACCTTAAGATCCATTAAGAACCTTGTGAGTTTGTATCTCCAACTTTGCCACAGCCACCCAGGTTCTACCTTGTCCTGGGCACCCACAATATTCCCAGTTTATTCTTGCTGCTACAAACTCTGGGAAGGTTCGCTTCTATTCTAAAAAGACATCTTTATTGGAAAGGACAGTCCCAGGAGTCATTCTTTATTCCTCCAACAGAGCAGTCAGGTTGACTGCGCAAAAATTCAAATCAATCAAGTGAATCGAAAAATCCAAGAAAACCAGCAAATGCCAGTTTGCTCAAATATTCACTCAAATACCGAGAAATAAGGAGAGCATTTTGTTAGGAATAAAACTAGAATGTTCAGAAGTTCTTAACAATTCTTGCAAACTATATGGGCAAAGGACTCTAGCTTAAAGGTCCTGAGCCAGCTAGGTAGACACTGAACTAGAATAAAATAGGGGACTCAACCATTTGGATTCAATATCAGGCAGGTGAAGTGAGGGAGGGTGTGTCTGTGGTAAGAGAATGATGGCAATCAGGTGGCCTGGGGTGGTCATGAAGAATTATTAACATGCCAGTGAGGACTCCAGATGGGTTCCCTGCCTCTCTTGCCCAGAGTCAGTAGAATTATAGGAGTAGTAGCTCCTTTTCTCTTTTGGAGCATAAATTATGCCATAGAAAAAGAAATTCAAGGCTATTTTTTGAGGAAAAGCTGCAGATGCTGATACCCTGTACAAGTGGTCTTCTGGTTTCTCTCGAAGTAAGGAGAGCCCTCCAGAGAGAAAGCTGGGCCTCAAGATGGGGGCAGAACTGACAGGCAGAATAAAGGGGGTTAAGCAAGGTCAGTCATTACCTGGCCGACACTGGGTCTTTAATTCAGGGTCTCTCACCCACACGGTTTGGAACATCTAGTAAGAAGGAGGTCTGGGCACTGTGACTTCATTTCCAACAAAGTCCCAGGCCTCTGGCTCCCAGCTTGGTCCTTTCCTTGGCACCCTTGGCTCCCACAGTCCCTGGGTCCACCTGGCCCCTGACCACTTAGCTTCATTTCCATTTCTGGTTCTGCTCCTGCCTCTTGGGAATGAGAACACACTTGGTCAGTGCAGCTCGCACGCCAACTTGGAGTGTGGACACTCTCTTGAGGACATACTGTGCCTCCTGCAGCTGTGCATTTCCTGCCCCTCTGTCCAGGCAGAGGGACAATTGGCAGAGTCCTGGGATGTGCCTAATTTTCACTGGTCCCAAGTGATTCAAGAAACCTAAAGAATTGGAGAATAAATGGACCCCATCTTTGTGATCATGAAAAATAAAGCAAGCTAAAATTATATGGATAAATATATATCAATGAGCAAAAAAATATGTTTGCAATATATCTTTTGATATTCCACCCCAAAGCCATGATATTAAATTAATGGCACATCTGCCTTATAACTGAGGTTTTTGTAGAAAACAGTAAATACAAAATTTCTATTAACCAGAATACTCAAGAAATAAGGGATTCTGGTTATCTTCAATGTTTGAATGGAATTTCTGGGTACAAATTTTCATTGCGCTTTGACATAGGAAGTATTTTAAATAGTTTGTTCTAGAAAGTGAAGATTCAGAGATTGCTACGTAAGATATCATAGTGAAGACATGCAGCTTAAATTCCTATCAGTCGTCTCTCATGCACTGGGAGACAGTGGAGGGCATACAGCAGTTTATGTCAATTCTGAAAAGTTTGGCAGGTTCAGTAATCAATCATATTTAGAGGCAGACAGTTTATAATGCATTTTATGTTAGGTTTCTCTTCTTCCCTTCTGTAATTACCCTGCCCTTTACTCTTGCTCACCAAACATACTCACTAAAAAGTATATAGCACATAAGTCCTTGCTTCGGGTCTTTCTGGAAAACCCGGGGCAACATGGAGAATGCATAAAACTAGTGGTTTTCAGTGGTAGGGTGTGCCTGCATGTGAACATCACACGTGTGAGAACCTCCAGGGAAGAGAGAAGGAACAGTTCTTTCCTCCTGAATTATCTAAGAAATCCTTCCTCTTCCCATACATTAGTCACAGTCCAATCAGAACAGGAAAAACTTCATATAAGATATGTCAAGTAGTAAAAAAAAATGACTGATTATGAAAAGGGATGAGAGAACTTTAAGGGATTTGAAGTAACCCATTCAGTGTTACGGTTTGAATGTGAGGTGTCCTCAAAAGCTCATGTGAGACAACGCAAGAAAGTTCAGAGAAGAAATAATTGGGATACGAGAGCCTGAACCCAATCAGTGAATTAGTCACCTGATGGGATTGAGTGATAACTGAAGGCAGGTGGGTTGTGGCTGGAGGAGGTGGGGCATTGGAGGCGTGGCTTTGGGGTATATATTTTTATCTGGTCAGTGGAGATCTCTTCCTCTCTGCTTCCTGATCATCGTGTCAGCTGCTTCCCTCTGCCACACTCTTCCTCCATGATGTTCTGCCTCACCTCGATCCCTGAGGAATGGAGCCTGCTATTTATGGATTAAGACCTCTGAAACTGTGAGCCCCTAAATAAAATTTTCCTCCCCTAAAATTGTTTTGGTAGGGTCTTTTAGTCGCAGCAATGAAGGAACTGACTCAAACACTCAGCAGTAAGAGAAAGAACTAGGGACTTACCTCCTCCCCAAAAGTAAGAATCAGCCTGATGGTGGCAAAGACGCTTGCTAGAGGGTATGGGCTGGAAATAGCCCATAGGAGCAGCCACACAGGTGTGGAGGAACTTGCCAGAGGCTGCAGGTATAGACCTGGGTAGTGAAAAAAATTGCTGAAGGGTGAAGATGGTGGAGCTGGTTTCTGCAAGATTCTGAACTGAACAGTACCAGGCCTGCTTCACACTGATCTGTTAACTCTGAGGCCACAAACAGGGAGGGAAACTCCGTCTTTGTCCTTGAAGTGTCACCTTGACCCTCTGTTAACAAAACATGCCATCAAGTAAGCTGGGCAGTGGAGACGAGTCCACAGGTCTGACTCCAGTGTCACAGGTGAAGCAAAGAAAGACAGACTTGAAACTGAGAGGTAGTAAACTGGGAACTGGCACACCCATCTTTGCTGTGTGAACTTTAAATGTGTAGAAAATATTTATGTATAATAGTAAGTTTGAAAATTGAAAATACAAATATTATACAAATAAAATACCATCAGAGAGTATAACTTGAAAATGCAATTAAATTTTGTTCCTCAGACTTGTCTGCATTATTCAAATTTTCTAAAACTAGACATATATCTACAGTCACACACTGCATAACTGCATTTCCGTCAATGACAGACTACATATTCCATGATGGTCCCCTACGATTGTTGTGGAGTTGTAAAGTTCCTATCATCTAGTGATGTCACCACTGTCAAAATATTGTGGCATGTGCATTACTCAGTGTGGTGAGGCTGGTGTGAAAAAACCTGCTGCCCTGTCATATTAAATATAGTACATATAATTATGCACATAATACTTGATAATCATAATAACTACTGCATTACTGATATGTATATTTACCATTATATATATATATATATATGTATGTATGTGTGTGTGTGTGTGTATATATAACTTTTTTTTTTTTTTTTTGGTACTGAAGATTTAACCCAGGTTGCTTTATCACTGACTTACAGCCCCAGCCCTTTTTATTTTATTTTATTTTTTTATTTTGAGAGAGGTTCTCACTAAGTCGCTAAGGTTGGCCTTGAACTTGGGATCTTCATGCCTCAGCCTCCTGAGCCACTAGGATTTATAGGTGTGCACCACTGTGCCTGGCCTATGCCATATTTCTTGTCATTATTTTAGAGTGTACTGCTATTTTAAAAATGTTTTACTCAAAACCATATAGTGTGTTATGCAGGCAGAAGCTTCATATGTCCTGTGCTTCCTGCATCTCTTACTGGCTTCAGGAGGCCAGGTCGAGTGATTTACCTGCACCATCTAGGTTTGTGGAGGTGCACTTGACAGTGTTCCCACTATATATCTCCATCATTGAGCAATGCACGAGTATATTTCTATATGGATAAAAACATTATTTGAAAAGGTTTTAATTCATTACAGCTTTACTGAACCCTTTTTGTCAATGTGAAATGTTATTAACCAAAACCACAAAATAATTAAGTTTGAAAGGGCCTTATAGACATGGTTCATGGACTTTGCCCAGAGGCAGTGTTCTTAAAGATATGCCACATGGGTTTCAGTGTGACTAGCCCAGAATCTCCACCCCTGCCATAAATGAGACAAGCCCTTCGGTCTCTTGTCTGGACTCCATGCTCTACAGATTAACATTGAACAGGCACAGGGCAACTGCTTCTGCTCTGGGGGTCAGACTTTACCGATGCCGATGCTCAGCTAAACTTTTTGGTGTCTAGATTCTAAAAATTGCTTACCTAGATTATCAAAACCTGTTTGTTTGCCCCTTGCTTTGTCTAAAAGTCCTTGAATTTTGCATCTTCTTTGCCAACATGCCTGGATAGTTTGGCTTATCTCTAACCAATACCCTCTGCCCTGGATACTCCCCACCTCAACATTTCCTTCCTCAGCCTCTTTGTCCCAGTCAGTTCCCACCCAAAAAATCTTCCCTTTCTTTCCCCCAGTTTCTCTCTGATAGTTCTTTAGGATTCTGCAGGTGTCACCTTTCTAGAAAACAACCCCTTTGCAGGACCCTGTGTGTACTTTGCATAATGAATTCTGCATTATTCTGAAATGATCAATTGAGGGACCTTGTTTTTCCAGGACAGTGGGCTCCTGAAAGACCATTCTCAGAAGTTCTGCTTGGCCTCCTCAGCATTTAGCAACATGGCTGGTATGGAGTGGAGGCTTAAAACCTGTTGAAGGAACAAAACATCTTCGTGCCCTGACTCTCTAGTCCTTTCCCTGCCATGCTGCCCTGGCATGATTGTGCCACTATGAGAAGAGAGCCCTGGGCCAGAGCAACTAGAGGAGGAAGTCCTATGCTCTGGCAATAAGGCCAGCTCCTCCCCCTCAACAAGTTTTTATCAGTGAGATATAGGTAGATCTGCAGAATCAGATACATAGTCTTAGAAACACAGATTTCCATTAAAAATACCGGAAGACTAGAAGCAGCTAGGGATGCTCCTTCCCAGCATTGTGGGCAGTTTGGACAGTTCCCTCTGACACAGTCTCGGAGCAGGGAGAGCGAGCTGGTGCTAGTCACAGTGCTGTCCACGACTCTTTTCTCTTGCACTTTCACCAACTCTGCCCCGCCCCCCCCCCACACAAATAGTTATCCATCCATCACTTTCACCTAAAATATATAAACAGGTGAAGCTGAAACAAGATTGTGTGCCTGGGTTGTCATTATTATACCCTCCATTTCCCACAGAGACCCCATCACTCACGTGGTAGAGCACACTTCCCTGCACACACAGGCCTCCCCCAAGAGGTGCACTTTCCACACACATTAGCTCATGTGATCATCACCAAAACAATACAGGGGTGGGCAACGTTCAGCAATTTGGAACCGTATTAGGAGCAAGGACTGAGGGTGGACGGATGTCTTTGTGATGTGATAGGAAGCAGTGTAGTCTTGTGTTGTCACCTGCAGCAACGAGACCGCAGGAAAGAATCAGAGGTGGACTGGGAATGAACAACTTCTTTATTTTTCTCAGAGGTGCTTGCTTTTCCCAAGTGCTCCTTCTCAGAGGAAGAGAATGTCTTATATACACAACAGCAGCCAATCAGCTTAGGATTAAGTAGCACGATAGGAGCACGTGCCACGGTATCAAGTGAGAAAGAATGAGGAACATGTGTTGACCACGAGCGCGGAAGAGACATCAACCAATCAGGCAAAAGGTCATGAGAGATCATGCCATGTTAACACTAATTATGTGCTTCTTGGCCCAACGCCAGCCACCATCTTAGAGCTACTTCCTCAAACAGCTGTAAACATGTCTCTACAGTCTTGGTCCCCACGGTGCACAGGCAGGACTTGGTCAGATGAGCTGGTGGGGTTATAGCTTCTTTATCTGCATTTGCCTGTCCTAGAAATCTTATTAAGCATCTGTTAGTCTGCTCCTAGCGCCTGCTGACACATGGGGCCTAACAGGTTTTTAACGAATGAATGAATGGAGGTCAGTCTCCCTTTAAATACTTTATTAAACTCACCGTATCTGCTCAGCCTGATGCATATAAACTGCAGAGAAAAAAAAAAAATCCTAATTCCAGGCATAGGGCCCATGGAAGCTTATGGCCCTGTGAAAAGAGAATGAAAGGAAGCCAGAGAAACATTCCATTCAGCCAGGCCCAGCCCTGCGATGTAATTTGATCCATCATTCCCCATCCATGGATGGAACATTTTCCTCAGGTCCTTAGTTTCAGACTCTCCATGTGAAGTGACTGCTTTCCCAGTTGGCTATAGGGCATCCCACAAGAGAACCCTGACAGGGCAGCTTTTGTTACTGTTCAAAGAAAGGACAGTGAATGCAAAGCCTCAACCTCCTGAGCACCTCACCACGTCTCCTTGTCACTATTTTAAGGGAGATTTAGAGTCTCAGATCCATACCTGGCTAGTCTTGATTGAGAGAATGTATAATATTGTTTATAAGGTGATTCTGATGATTTAGAGTCCTTGTTCATTAAATGAAAGCTTTTGATGAGAGAGAAAAAGAGAAGAGAATGGGAGGGGGAGAGAGGGGAGGAGAGGAAGACAGCAGGCTTATCATGGCTCCATGAGGTACCTGGGGTATCTCTCAGACTTCAGGTACATCTCTGGGAAAGCACCAAACAAGAGCCCTAGGGGTCTGTAGAGAAGTTTGTAGGAGGAGCCAAATATCTCTGGCTGAAACGCATCTCTCTTTGACCAGGTCGCACTGGGGAACAGAGCCACGTGCTTTAGATTATCCAACCGTAAAACCCTTCTCACTGATTTCAAATTCGGTTTCAATTGTCTCTCAACCAGCAAAAAGTGAGCTGTAGAAGGGGTGTGGTAGGAGAGAAGAGAGGAAAAATGGCAAAGGGGAGGGAGATGCTAGAATGGGCCTCTATTTCATTCTGCTGGAACAACAGGAGACAGAACCCAGGAATCCAGAGACCCCTCGGCCTCTCATGATCCAAGTGCATATCCAGTTGGAGTAATTGCCAGTCGTGAGATAAATTATTTCACCACTTTCTGACTTATGAGGTCCTCCAGCATAACAGGTGTATAATATGGCCAGAAGGGATACAGAAGAGGCCATTACCCACCCAGCTGTCTCCAGGGAGCCAAACCTTGGGTTCTATCCAGCTGTGTAGGAAGACTGGGCAGGACCAGATTCTTTCTTCCCTTTCCTTTCCTCTTGGCAGTTTGGAAACTGCCTAATTTGAGAAGAGTCTGCATCCTTGTGAGTCCCAGTAACATTGTTTTTCTCAGTCCCATACAGTTTCCTCGAAAACTTCCCCATACACTCTGGGCTCCTGAGAGAAACAGTGCAAGGAAGAGGTATTTCTTTCACAGAACTGTTGATTAATTAAAAAGAAGAGGTTTGAATGATGACTTCACTGCAAAACCTGCTGCTGGAATACTGAAGAAATTTCACACTCATTGTTTGAATATTTGCCATGAAAGTCTTGACCAAATTCTCATGAGAGATTGACATTCTCCTTAGACCCTCTCTCATATATGAGGAATAAATACATTCCTCTTTTCTCCTATTCACTATGCCACAAGGTTTTTGTTTTTGTTTTTGTTTTGTACCAGGGACTGAATTTAGGGGCACTAACCACTGAGCAACATTCCCAGCCCTTTTGATTTTATTTTTTAAAATTTTGAGACAGAGCCTCACTAAGTTACTTAGGGCCTTGCTAAATTGCTGAGACTGTCTTAGAATTTGCAATTGTTCTTCCTTAGCCTCCTGAGCCATTGGGATTATAGGCATATACCACCATGCCTGGCTCACAAGCTATTTTTAAGAGAGCTGAGTTTGGAGTTTAGGAGTCTAGACTCAGAGGCAAACAGAACTACAGGAGTCCTGGTATATACTAGCTATGACTTCATGGGCAAGCTTCCTATATTCTCAAAACTCCATTTTCCTTACCTACAAGCCCAATTTATTATTTTTTATAATTAAAGAAAGGAGAGGAAAAGAAATATCATGTAGGATTATTCTAAAGATTAAATGGAATTTGTTCGAAAAGCTCTTAACACAGGCCCCTGAACTCAGAAAACAATCAATAAATTGTAGTGGTTTATTATTAATATCCTCATCAGTATCTAGCATCTCACTCCTATTAGAGTGACACTTGGATGACTTGGATGAGAAGGTTCAAAATTTCAAAATCAGACTAAAATAGATTTGCATATAATACTAAGCACAAATGCCTTGAATGGAATGATTCCTGCCATATAAAAGGCTGGTTAGGACATTGATAAAGTTTGAACTTGTGTGTCCCTCTAAAATTCAAGCTGAAACCAAATCCCCAGTGCAACAGTATTAAGAATGGGACATTTAGAAGGTGATGAGGTTATAAGGGCTCTGCTCACATGATGGGATTTGTGCCCTTCTAAAAGGGCTTGGGGGGCCTCTTTGGCCCTTTTTTTCTCCCTCCCCCTTCTACCATGTGGAGATACAGTGTTTATCCCATCTTCTGCCCCATGAGGATATAGTCAACCATGAAGCAGACAACAAGCCCTCACCAGAAAGCAAATCTTCTGGCACCTTGATGCTGTACTTCACAGTTTCCAGGATTGTGAGAGATAAATTGATATTATTTATACATTACCCAGCATAAATAATTCTGTTATATCATCTCGAATTGACTAAAACACATACCGAACATTTTCATTTTCATTTACTGGATCACATGGAAGTTGTATCCCATGGATTTCCATAGGACACGCAATTTCAAATACCCTGTCCCATGGTGAGAAGACATGACAGTGAAACTCAGTGGCTGGCCCAAAAGGAATGGCCCCTCTCTGTCCAATATGATCCTGCCCCCATGATTGGCTTTCTCCAGAAGAGGTAGCTCTGATGGTTTGGGGGAACTGAGGTGATTATGTTGGAATTCTTGCTTGGAAATCAGAGATAAATAGTTCAGAGTCAGGAGCAATTACAGCTTGGGGAGGAAGTTTTGGTGATGCAAGGGGTTACCCGCTTCCTCGTTCTATCTCACCTTCTCTTTTAGATGCAAACTCTGGAGAAAAAATTTCTAAATTTTCCCCAGTGAGGCATAATTCAGGTCCTTCAAGTGAAATAACATTTGAGAAATAACTTATGAAGACAAGTTTCACTTGTGCTAATAATATACTGCACTGGACTCACATTACTCTCTTTTGACACTGAAAATGTCATTAGAGGACATAATTGGATCAGTCAGCAAATCTCCCCAAAACAAAGGAAAATTGGAACATGTAAAATTGTACTTTCATATGTAAAACAAACAACCAAACCAGCCCTACAGAATCTTAATCATAAAGCAAGGAATTCCAGATTTCTCTACCCTTGAGCAGAGACCAACAAAAGATCAGAGGAGGATAGAGATCCTGATTTAAACCTTAATTCCTGGGCTTTCCTACTTCTGGTGCAAGAAAAACACAGAAGTCACTTCTAAAAGTTCCTGCCTTTGTGTTCCTTTACCATGATGATTGAATCAGTCATTGTGCTAAGAGCAACACCTGCAATCCATCAAGTACAAAAAGGAGGTTGCTACTTCTAATCTCCTCAGTCAGACAATTCTGGAAGTCGCCCTATGTTGGCTGGATGAGTGCCCAGCACCCTCTGTTTCCATCTGCACTCCTGGGCCTGCTGATGCAACCAGGTGAAATGAGTTGGCATCCCAAGGCTAGCCACTGGGAGTTCACTGAGCTCAGGTGCCAGGGAAATCAAGTCTCTTCCTGTCCAGGCCCCATCCTCTACCCATGCCTGATGGTTGGCAGAGAGCTGGATCCTGGTTCTTAACTTCCAGTATGGAGATGTCTCAAGAATGACAAGAGACCTTTTCAGAAACTCCTGTATTTATTCAAGTTTCACTCTTCTTCACTGCCCACCTCTTCCTCTTTGGTACACAGGTCTCTTCCTGAGCTGTACTAACGGTTCAGTCAGTGTACAGTGTACTATTGAACCAGTAACACCTGAGTGCAATTAAATCAATGAGTCACCTTGTTCAGGGATGTTTGTATTTTCAAAGAGACCCAAAGAGTGAGGTACCCAAAGGAGCGTAGACTTTCAGGCTATAGACCTTGGACAGGGCATAGCCTAGATCAGAGGGGCCCTTCAACTGCCTGTGTGAAATCTTTCCATGTGGACAATCATCTCTGCTGTCATGTGAAGGTGGCCATTTCCTAGCAGAAGGACTGAATGGGACCCAATCCTCCACACGGTAGGGTGGTGTTGAGTAAAGGAAGGGCTGTGTGTGATTTTTATTTCATTTCTCCTAGGTCATTATACAGGTCCTTGGGGGATCCCAAAGTGATGCACTGATGTACCCGTTAGTAAAAGCAAAATGTAAGACCTAGGGTGAGGAAGAAGGGCAGACTGGTTGTTGGAGCTGTGTGTCCCGGCCCCAGGTCTGCCACTCACTTCCTCCTGGACTGAGCACAAGACACCTAACCTGTCATAGCCACCCTGAGTCTCAGTGTCCTCATCTGCATCACAGAATGACAACACAAATGACCTTGGGAAGGCACTGTGAGCTGTGTTTGTGCTAATCCAAGCAAAAGTGCTCTATAAACTACATGGCACTCTAGACCTGAGAGGAGGTGTCATTACCCAACCATAGTGGCTCATGGCAAATGCTGTTTTCAGTTATGGATGTGAATCTGCCAAAAGCAGAGTGGTAGAAAGCTAGGAAGGAGCGGAAAGTTTGTTTCAAGTAAGAGGAAATGGTATGAGCAGACGAGGTAGGAACTCCTCAATATATTTGTATGTATTTTAGCCATAGTATGAATTAAGTTGTACTTTGAGAGGGGGAATAAGACTTTTATTTTGATTAAGTCACTTTTCTTGTGCTCTGAAACCAAGGCTTCAGAGCTTATTGAGCACATATGCTGACTGGGCCCTTATTTTATCAGAAGGGACCAGACTGTACTCTCCACGCCTAGCAAGAGACGCCATCAAGTCAAATGCCAACAGCTGGCTGTGCAGATGTCAATGACAGCTGCACCATGTCATTCCAAGATTCGAGTCCCAGTTACTCTCTTTCCTTGTTTTCAGAAACTTTGATATCTGCATATAAAATTATTTTACATTTCTGGTTAAACTCATTTTGTAATCATACCCCAATGTATCCTGTCACCTTTACAAAATTAGGTGCAATTTTCTCAGAAACCTAAAATACAAATAAGCACTTTTATCAAATTATTAGCAAGAGAAATCTCAGTTGAAGTCATGATCCAGTTTGCTAATCACTTTCAGCAAAAGATTTAAATGATACGTTGGCTAGCTTAATCATGTGACCCCCACAGAGATATTTCAGCAGGAAATCTGTAAATAAAATGGGTACTCAACATTTCACAGTGTATTTGTGTTAAAACAGGCCTGTGCAGCAGGCCATCTCTCCATCAAGGTCGGAAGGCGGCTTTGTTGAAGATGGAAACAAAGGAAGCTGCCTGTGCTATTGAACCATCACTGCGAGTGAGGAGATGAGTGCTCAGGTCTAGTCAATTGAAACTGTCTCTTTTCTGGACATTTGTCTTATCCATCACAAAGTACCTTATGCAGCTGAGTCACAGGCACTGTAGACAATGAAATCCAAGCACCTAACAGACTAGAGCAGTTGCTGATTTGGACCCAGATGTTTCTGGGCAGAATGTGTCTGAGTGCCCAGCTGCAGGGCAAGGTCTTGGCTGTGTGCATTCGTTAAATGAGTGGACAGTCACAATCTGTAGTTACTTTGCCTGGACACCCAGGAATAGTGGATACTATTTAGTGAAGGAACAAATGGGACATGGTGACATAGGGGTATTCAGGTGTCCTCAGGCCCAGAGGCTTCATCATCCAAGTTGGGCCTGTCTGTTACAAGCTTAATTTCTGTCATTACACTCTGTTCCCTCCATCCCACAGACAGAGACAAGGGAAGAGGAACATGTGACAAGTACTACTACAAATAATCACTGGGGCCTCTCTACTAAAAAAGCAGGGCACATGGTTTTCAATTCACATAGGATCCCCTGATCTGGGTTGGGTTTTTTTTGTCTTTGTTGGAGACAGGGTCTCACTAAGTTGCCCAGGCTAGCTGCAATCTCCTGGGCTCAAGGATCATCCTGCCTCAGCTTTCCAAAGGGACTATAGACACAGGCTGTTCTGTTTAAAATATGGTCAACTCCTAACTGTCCTGTGGGGATGAAAGCCATGGTGCCTTTTCCTTGCTGGGACCAACCTGTGTACATGAGCTGTGAACAGGGTCACCACCTCTGCTTGAAGACATAGCTTGTCACCTTGTAGGTGATGAAAGGGAAGAATTTGAACCAAAAATACATTCTATACCTCTACGAGCTATAGTGTTTTTTTAAAAAAAGTTTGTTTTAGCAGAGGAGCTTATGAATCAAAATATGAAAGAAGCAGCCCACAATAGTAGAAAATGTTGATGCTCTGACCAGAATGTCTCAGATTCCTTTTATGATGGTGTATGAGTGTGTGTCGCTGTGGGGGGAGTAGGCGGCTCCTGTCTGTTGGGTTTTCTCTGTGGCGGGGAGGCTGACCATGGCCTGCTTTGCTGCACACCCAGAGCCGGCGTTTAGACCCTTCTGGGGCAGCTCTCAGACTGTCAGATGTGGGGAGGCGTGTGTGAAAGCTCCAGCTCCCTTTCCTCAGACTGGGATAATGCAAAGGTGTGACTCATACTCTGGAGGTCCCCAGTGGGGTCAGGCAAAGGTTCCCTTCCATGGGCCCTCAGATCTCTCCTGTTTGTGATTTCTCCACTTCTGTGAAGGGGGAAAGAGCTTCCATCTGTCCCCTGCATGGAGTGGGTAGAGGGATTCAGAGGACATGATAACCTGAGTCAGGCTTTGAAAGCATGGTATCCTCTTTCCGTTGAGGTCCTTGTGAATCCGGGGCAGGAGACTGCCACTGTGTTCAAATATAAATAATGAAGATCTTTTAAAGTCATTTCCATGGCATTCTCCCATGCGAAGACATAGGGGCAAGTGAGTTTATAGGGTACAATGTGTCCTGACTGAGGACTCCTAGAGAGTGGCTAGCAGAGGTTCTAGAAGAAAGTATGTACACATTAGTCATCATCTCTTTAGCCCAGTAGTCCCCTAGTGTGCACCATGACACCCATCCTTCCTAAATCTGGTTTTAATCCATTTTCATGGACCAATTCCTTCACCCACTCAGTCCTGCCTCCCAACAAGATCCCAACAAGTTCTTGGCTCTTCTTTTTCACTCTTTGGACCTGACTTGAAGAACAATACCTCCTGCCAGTGATGATTCCAGATCTCCTATCAGTTCTGCAAATCTAGATCCCTTGGAGAAATACCCCTCCTGGATGGGATCCTGGGACTGACCCACTAGGATTACTTACCCCATCAAGTGGAGTCTGGCTAGATTAGTAATAGGGCATATCTTCCCTGCTTCTCACAGCATTTCATTTATTTGACATACTACATTTTTTGTTTGTCTTTTCCATTTCCTACTGAAATATAAGAAGAATGGGAGGAGAATGTTTTTGGAATCCACTTTGCTGTCTACTATATCCTCAGTTGCTGGCACATAATAGCTACTTAATAAATACCTTTAAAATTACTTGAAGTAAATAAATGTTTCTATCTTCTTGGGGTCTCTTCTCAGTACAATTTGTCTTGGGATAAAATTTTAAGTTAATGATAGCATTAATTAGTTTTTGTTTTCCAATATTTCAAGAGAAAAAAGAGGGATGCCAAAAGAGAGAAAAATAAGACATGTTAAGCAAAGCGTACTGGTGTGTTAGATGTCTTTAAGATCAAGGGAGAGAAAAATAAACCATGGGTAAGACAACTTGAGTCGATAATAGTATTTCTTAAATGAAGGGTTAGTCTGGGTGAGGAAAGCACCTCACAAATAGGTACTTAGCACATTGATGCTTTTTCTTATGCAAGTCATAACTTTCCTTTCCTCCTCTTTCTCTTTCCCATGCTCGCCTTCTTATGCTTCACCATGTTCACATGTGTCCCCACTCTCCATCTTAAAACTTGCAGTTCCTGCTTCCCCAGACCCTCTCAACATGTCATTCTTCATTGAGGTCTAAGATAAATACATGGACTATCTGTGGTGGCTTAAGGACTTGGACCACCATATGCAATCAGCTTATGGACTCGCTCTGATCCAGAAATAGGATGCTCTCCAACCACAATTTGGATTATGGTTTAAAGTCTTTTTACTAATGCAACCTGTAATTGTGTTTTCTTGGGAATCTTAAGGTCTTGGCCATGCTTTCTTTTCCCTTAAAATTCCCCTGCCTTCCTCATCTTTGATCTCAGTCTTCCTCTTGTTTTTCCCCAGCAAGTATATGAATAAAATATTGAGTTGCTGATTAATGACCCTATATGCTCTACTTCGAGATGTCTGAAGGAATTTTCCAAGTGCCTGGACAGCTCTATAATGTCATATTTAAATTAGAGGCTGAATCTGTAAAAGGCTGTCCTTTGTTGTGAAGGTTGTGTTGGATGGTAGTAAGACCTAATTTCCTTTGAAGAGAAAGGACAGAAATTTTGCTTTTTAATGCCAAGAAAAGAACATGAGCTATGCTGCTTATAAAGACAAATATGTAAGTTAATGCTTTGGCTTCCACTTTATACATTTGTCCCTAGGGGAGTTCAAGAAAGAATGGGGGTTCTATTTTCTGTTTTAAATTTTAATTGCTTTTGTCCTAAAACTCTGAAGTGATGTCACCCACTCCCCTTTGGCTTTTTTTATGGGTGTGGTACTGACATTGTATTTCTTCCCATAGAGTTTGCATAGACCCCTTTGTACAGAAAATCCACCATTTATTAGAACTGTAAAGCAATGGGTAAATTAAGCTGATTATAACTGAGATCACATATAGAAATGCATCAGTAGAGTCAGGGTTCACCAGGAACTCTCAGTTATCAAAACAACACAATAATAGTAGCAGGAGCAACTATATTGGCAATAGAGATAACGAGACTGATAGGATGAAGCATTTACTAAGTGCTGAGTACTTAATTTGTTGCATGTCATTCAGCTTCAACTCTGTGTGGTAGGTAACCCAGACTGCTATTCTCCAACACCACACTACTGGGAAAAGGCAGAAGGAGGATCCAATTCAATCATCTAATGTGAAAGATTGTGCTCCTCATCACTGTATTAAATTCCAGGATCTGAATTACTGCATGGCTTAATATTTAGGATTAGCCCATGATGGCTTTCTCTCCGTGTAAGTGGAGCGAGTCAGTGGGAGAGTCAGCCCGCCCGACCCCCCGCACTGAGGTCGGATGCCATTGCTGAGCCTGCCTGCCTGCCTCCCCTATTGCTGAGGGACACTGCATTTGCCTCTGTGCTGAGTCAGTGCACCCTTGCTGGGGCTCCCCAGCTTCTTTATAGGCTGGTGCAGGCATTTTGAATTATTCCTGAGGGCGTGGCCACCATCATTGGAAGGGCGGCACCTACAGGAGGCTAGAGGCCTTTTGACAGGACTCAGGATTCAAGAAGAGGAGGTATTGAGAGACTTGGGACCTACTCAGAGCTGCCTGGGTGAGTCTCTCCCACTGGGCGAGGCTCCCCAAACGGGGCAGTTGTCCCGGAATTCAGGGAACTTCGTGGAGTAGAACTCCCAGTGAGACTCCCCTGCTGGAGCTGTGAACCCGGTGAACTGGGAGCATTGCAGAGGAGGGCCACCGAGTGAGAGACTTAGGTGCAGGGTGAGGCTCCCTGACCCAGGCGGTAGGTCCCGTCCCCAGGGAACGTTGCAGAAGAGGGCTGCCCAGTCCAGGCAGTATTCTGGACTGAAGTGAACTTCTTGGAGGAGAGCTGCCCAGCGAAACTTCTCCACCAGGTGAATCTTCCCTGCTGGGCGAGGCTTTCCCACCAGGGCAGTAGAACTGGAGACACAGGCCCAGACCAGACGTGCCCCAGTCTGCAGTCTAGACCCCCTTTGGCTGACCATCAGTCAACAAGTGGAGGCACCTCTGCCCACTGACAGGGAATATACCCCACCTAAAGGCCACCACCCCTAGAGGGGCAGCTTCCTTGTGGAGCACTGCATTATCAAGTTCCTCCAAGACTTCAGGCTACTGAAGGCTAGGAGGTGAGTTATTGGAAATCTACAGGGACACTATTAGTCAATAGAGGAAATCTGCAATATCTCACAGTTTTACTAGAGGGGTAGATACCTGAGAAGTATGAGAAAACAAGGGAAGAAAATGTCCCAAACAAACCTAGATGTTACATCAATAAAATCCAATGACAGCATGGCAGAAGAAACGTCAGAAAGGGAGTTCAGAATGTACATAATTAAAATGATCAGGGAAGCAAATGAGGAGAGGAAAGAGCAAATGCAGGCTTTGAATAATCACACCACTCAACAGTTAAAAGAGCAAATACGAGAAGCAAAAGATCATTTTAATAAAGAGTTAGAGATACTGAAAAAAAAAAAAAAACCAAATAGAAATCCTTGAAATGAAGGAAACAATAAACCAAATTAAAAACTCCATAGAAAGCATAACCAATAGGATAGAACACCTGGAAGACAGAACCTCAGACATTGAAGACAAAATATTTAATCTTGAAAACAAAGTTGACCAAACAGAGAAGATGGCAAGAAACCATGAACAGATCTGCAAGAATTATGGGATATCATGAAAAGGCCAAATTTAAGAATTATTGGGATTGAGGAAGGCACAGGGAAACAAACCAAAGGGATGAACAATCTATTCAATGAAATAATATCAGAAAATTTCCCAAATCTGAAGAACAAAATGCAAAATCAAATACAAGAGGCTTATAGGACTCCAAATATACAAAATTACAATAGACCCACACCAAGGCACATTATAATGAAAATACCTAACATACAAAATAAAGACAGAATTTTAAAGGCTGTGAGAGAAAAGAATCAAATTACATTCAGGGGGAAACCAATATGGATATCAGCAGATTTTTCAACCCAGACCCTAAAAGCTAGAAGGCTTGGAACGACATTTTTCAAGATCTGAAAGAAAATAGATGCCGACCAAGAATCTTATACCCAGCAAAACTTACCTTCAGATTTGATGATGAAATAAAATCCTTCCATGATAAACAAAAGCTAAAAGAATTTACAAAAAGAAAACTGGCACTACAGAATATTCTCAGCAAAATATTCCATGAGGAAGAGATGAAAAACAACAAGGTAAATCAGCAAAGGGAGGAACTACCCTAAAGGAATAGCCAAATAAAGGAGAAACCAAGTCTGTCAAAAGAACAAAAATGAGCCAAATGACTGGGAATACAAATCATATCTCAATAATAATGTTGAATGTTAATGGCCTGAACTCATCAATCAAAAGACATGGACTGGCAGATTGGATTAAAAAGAAAAATCCAACAATATGCTGCCTGCAAGAGACACATATCATACAAAGAGATACCCACAGACAAAAGGTGAAAGGATGGGAAAAAACATACCATGTACATGGACACAGAAAAAAAGCCAGAGTATCCATCCTCATATCAGATAATGTGGACTTCAAGCCAAAGTTAGTCAGAAGGTATAAAGAAGGACATTTCATACTGCTTAAGTGAAACATAAGTCAGCAAGACATAACAATCATAAATGTCTATGCCCCAAACATTGGCTCATCCATGTATGTCAAACAAATCCTTCTCAATTCCAGAAATCAAATAGAACACAGCACATTAATATTAGGTGATTTCAACACACCTCTCTCACCACTGGACAGATCTTCTAGACAAAAATTGAGCAAAGAAACCATAGATCTCAATAACACAATCAATAATTTAGACTTAACAGACATTTATAGAGTCTACCATCCAACCAAGAGTGAATACACTTTCTCCTCAGCAGCACATGGATCCTTCTCTAAAATAGACCATATTTTATGCCACAAAGCTAATGTTAGCAAATACAAGAAGATAGAGATACTACCTTGTATTCTATCAGATCATAATGGATTGAAATTAGAAAATAAATGACAGAATAATAAACAGAAACTACTCCAAAACCTGGAGATTAAATAATGTACTGCAGTATGATGAATGGATAACAGAAGACATCAGAAGGGAAATCAAAAAATTCTTAGAGGTAAATGAGAACAAAGATACATCATATCAAAATCTCTGGGACACTATAAAAGCAGTACTTAGAGGAAAATTTATTTAATGGAGTGGATTCAATAAAAGAAGAAAAAATCAACAAATAAACGACCTAACACTACAGCTCAAAGCCCTAGAAAAAAGAAGAACAGAGCAACACCAAAAGTAGTAGAAGACAGGAAATAGTTAAAATCAGAGCTGAAATCAATGAAATTGAAACAAAAGAAATGACAGAAAAAATTGGCAAAATAAAGAGTTGGTTATTTGAAAAAAATAAACAAAATTGATAAACCCTTAGCCACACTAACAAAGAGAAGGAGAGAGAAAACTCAAATTACTAAAATTCAGAATGAACAAGGAAATATCACAACAGACATGAGTGAAATACAAAACATAATTAGAAGCTATTTTGAAAATCTATACTCCAACAAAATAGGAAATCTCAAAGACATCAACAGGTTTCTAGAGACATATGAATTACCTAAACTGAACAAAGAGGACATACACAATTTAAATAGATCAATTTCAAGTAATAAAATAGAAGAAGTCATCAAAAGCCTTCCAACAAAGAAAAGTCCGGGACCAGATGGGTTCTCAGCTGAGTTCTACAAAACCTTTAAAGAAGAGCTCATTCCAATACTTCTCAAAGTATTCCATGAAATAGAAGAGGAGGGAACCCTCCCAAACTCATTCTATGACGCCAATATCACCCTGATACTTAAAGCAGACAGAGACACATTGAGGAAAGAAAATTTCAGACTAATCTCCTTAATGAACATTGAAGCAAAAATTCTCAAAAAATTTTTAGCAAATTGCATACAAAAATATATTAAAAAGATAGTGCACCATGATCAAGTGGGCTTCATCCCAGGTATGCAAGGTTGGTTCAACATCAGGAAATCAATAAATGTAATTCACCACATCAACGGACTTAAAGTCAAGAATCACATGATTATTTTGATATATGCAGAAAAAGCATTTGATAAAATATAGCACCTCTTCATGCTCAAAACACTAGAAAAAATAGGGATAGTGGGAACATTCCTTAACATTGTAAAGGCTATTATCTATGCTAAGCCCATGGCCAATATCATTCTAAATGGTGAAAAACTGAAAGGATTCCCCCTAAAAACTGGAACAAGGCAGGGATGCCCTCTTTCGCCACTTCTATTCAACATTGTCCTCAAAACTCTAGCCAGAGCAATTAGACAAACCAAAGAAATTAAAGGGATCTGAATAGGAAAAGAAGAACTCAAACTATCCCTATTTGCTGATGACATGATTATATATTTAGAGGAACTGGGAAATTCCACCAGAAAACTTTTAGAACTCATAAGTGCATTCAGTAAAGTAGCAGGATATAAGATCAATGCTCATAAATCAAATGCATTTTTATACATAAGTGATGAATCTTCAGAAAGAGAAGTTAAGAAAACTACTCCATTCACAATAGCCTCAAAAAAAATAAAATACTTGGGAATCAATCTAACAAAAGAGATGAAAGACCTCTACAATGAGAACTACAGAACACTAAAGAAAGAAATTAAAGAAAACCTTAGAAGATGGAAAGATCTCCCATGTTCTTGGATAGGCAGAATTAATATTGTCAAAAAGGGTATACTACCTAAAGTGCTATACAGATTCAATGCAATTACAATTAAAATCCTAATGATGTACCTTACAGAAATAGAGCAAGCAATTATGAAATTCATCTGGAAGAATAAGAAACCCAGAATAGCTAAAGCAATCCTTAGCAGGAAGAGTGAAGCAGGGGGTATCACAATACCAGTACTTCAACTATACTACAAAGCAATAGTAACAAAAACGGCATGGTATTGGCATCAAAATAGACAGTAGATCAATGGTACAGAATAGAGGACACAGACACAAACCCAAATAAATACAATTTTCTAATACTAGACAAAGGTGCCAAAAACATGCAAAGGAGAAAAGATAGCCTCTTTAACAAATGATGCTGGGAGAATTGGAAGTCCATATGCAACAGAATGAAACTAAACCCATATCTCTCACCATGCACAAAACTCAAAATGGATCAAGGACCTTGAAATCAGACCAGAGACCCTGCATCTTATAGAAGAAAAAGTACGTTCAAATCTTCAACATGTTGGTTTAGGATCAGACTTCCTTAACAGGACTCCCATAGCACAAGAAATAAAAGCAAGAATCAATAACTGGGATAGATTCAAACTAAAAACCTTTCTCTCAGCAAAAGAAACTGGGAGAAAATCTTTGCCACTCATACTTCAGATAGAGCACTAATTTCCAGAATATATAAAGAACTCAAAAAACTCTACACCAAGAATACAAATAACCCAATCAACAATGGGCTATGGAAATCAACAGACAATTCACAGAAGAAGATCTACAAGCAATCACAGATATATGAAAAAATGTTCAACATCTCTTGTAATAAGAGAAATGCAAATCAAAACTACCCTAAGATTCCATCTCGCCCCAATTAGAATGGTGATCATCAAGAATACAAGCAACAATAGATGTTGGCGAGGATGTGGGGTAAAAGGTACACTCATACATTGCTGGTGGGGTTGCAAATTAGTGCAGCCACTCTGGAAAGCAGTGTGGAGATTCCTTAGAAAACTCGGAATGGACCCTCTATTTGACCCAGCTATCCCACTCCTTGGCCTATACCCAAAGGACTTAAAATCAGCATTCTATAAAGATACAGGCACATCAATGTTCATAGCTGCTCAATTCACAATAACCAGATTGTGGAACCAACTTAGATGTCCTTCAATTGATGAATGGATAAAGAAACTGTGATATATATATACAAATGGAATATTACTCTGCCATAAGGAATAATAAAATTATGGCATTTGCAGGCATGGATGAAATTGGAGAATTTCATGCTAAGTGAGATAAGCCAATCTCAAAAAACAAAAGGAGAATGATCTCGCTGATAAGCAGATGATGACACATAATGGGGGGCTGGGAGGGCGGCAAGAACGGAGGAAGGAGGGTCTGTATAGAGGGAAAAGAGGGGTGGCGGAGAAGGAAAAATAACAGAATGAATCATAAACTATTACCCTATGTAAATGTATGATTACACAAATGGTATGCCTCTACTTCATGTACAAACAGAGAAACAAGATATATCCCATATGTTTATAATAAAAAAATTTTAAAAAATCTAAAAAACTTTACAAATTTTCTTCAAAATAATTTTGAAGCCTAGCAATTTTGGTAGAAATCTTATATACATGATATTCACCGAAAGATTATTTATATCAGGGCTGGGGATGTGGCTTGCTTAGCCTACACAAGGCCCTGAGTTCAATTTCCAGTACAGAAAATTTTTTTTTTCATTAAAAACAAAAAAAATATTATTTATATCATTCCTGACTAAAAGGAACCAACGCTGAGAAATGGCTTGATTCCAGAGTTTAGACAGGAAACATAAAAGGTATGCCTGGAGCTTACACACTGAACCAAAGAGCAAGGAAACCCAGACACCAACAGAGAGAGGCCAAAAGACACAGCCTGCTTGGAGGAGTGCCCAAGGGACAGCGTGAGTATCAGAAAGTCATGACTGACTACAACACATTAAAGAGAAGTTCACCAGTCTATAGTAAGTCATACCAAAAAAGGTCATAAAGGAAGGAAGAACCCAAACCTATTTATCTTATTCTTTAATTTAACACTAAGAACGTAAAAAGTGAGCATATACCCCACATTTTGAGAGGAAGAACCCCTTTTTAGAAGAGTGGCATCTATTACATGTAGGTGACATGACAGAATTTTTTAAGTCACCATTTTCAGTTTCTAATAAAATAATTGGTTCAGGTAAGAATCACCCATGAAGCTAACTGACATCCACTAGGTGAGAAGTTGTTGGGAAACAGGATATTTGTGTAGTATCAAAGTAGCACCCCATGGAATACATCCTGACTTCCTGACTATACATCTTACTCTGAGTAAAGAGCTCTAGTGGTCACCCCCTTAACAAAGTAACCAAATGTCACATCACTCAACAGCAGACAACCTGGTGCTGTGACCTCCTTAGATGCAATCACCTGGGAAGAGTTCTTGCAAGTCATTTACCTAAACCTAAGGAGACTTCAGACCTAACTTCTCATTCATAGGAAATCCAGGGCTGAGAGAATAAGTTCTGTGGCTCTATAAGGCAACAATTAGACAAAACCAGCATGTGGAATATTCAACAAAACTGACCTGGTGTCTTCAACCAAAAAGTGGGTATCCTGTTCCAGATGAAAAGAAACCACAGTCCTGACGACCAAAGGCAAAGTGTGATCTTTCAGGGAATTCTGGCAGGAAAACAAACAAATAAACAAATAGCTATGAAAACATTTCAGGAACAATTAGGAAAATTTGAATACAGAGTACTTATTGGCTGTAATAGGGAACTACTTTTGATTTTTTTGATATAATAAATGTGCTACGTTATGTACAGAATGCATTTATTCCTAAGAAAAGGCATGCTGAAATCTTCATAATTGAAATGTTAGGATGTCTACAATCTACTTTTAAGTAGTTCCACAGAACAATTATAAACTCAGTGCATCTATCTTTATGCATGCTGATAACATATCTACACAAATACACATGCACACATACACCAAGAACAAATATGGCACATTTTAAAAAACATTTAAAATATGGTGCAATGATGTACATTATACTATCCTTTTATATGTTTGAAAGTTTTCATAACAAAAAAGTTAGAAAATAATATTTTTAAAAACACATCATTTGTAGGTTTGAAATTATATGATGGTTAGTTGAATTAGGCAATATTCATCGAGTTCATAATATAATACCTACCAATCATCCTTCCAAAGAATTTCCAGATACAAAGGCAAATATTTGCAGCACAACAGAACTTTATATGTGGTATATATAGGTTGAGTTCACTTTTTAACTTACTTTTTAATTGACGTAATTGTATACTTTTATGGGGCACCTTGTGATGTGCTGGTACATTTATATCTTGTGTAATGACCGTCTCAGAATGTTCAAGTTATCCATTATCTCAAAAATTTATCATTTCTTTGTGATGAGAACATTTAAAGTACTCAAAGTTCTAACTTCCTTGAATTATACAATATTTTTTATGATCACCCTTCCATGTAATTGAACACGAGAACTATTCATCTGGCTGTGACTTTGTACCCGTTAACTAATCTCTACCCATCTCCACCTCTGATCTTCCCACCCCAGCCTCTGGTAACCACTCTTCTGCTTCTTCTATGAGCTCAGATTTTTAGATTCCACATAGGAGTGTAATTGAGTTGCATTTGTCTTTCTCTGCTCAGCTTATTTCATTTAATATTGTGACTTGATCTCACTTTTTACATTCATTCCATGATTTACTAAGCATTTATAATATACCAGTAACTTTTTTGGGTGCCTAAGATGAAAATACACCTTAATACTAGCAAAATTGCCCTTGCCTGTTCAGGTTATAGGAGATCCTTATTAGCTTCTGATAATTTTCTAAATATTTCAAATTGTACTAGATCAGTTTTATAACAAATTAACAGGAGTCTCATTTAAAAGCAGTCACTGAGAATTCAGTATTCATAATAACTGATACTTACTGAGTGCTTGACAGGTCATAACCCCTTGTCTCCACACTCTAGGGGACAAGTCCATTTAGTCCTCCCAATTACACTCTGAAGTGAGTATTGTTATCCCCATTTGACTCACATAGAAGCTAGGCACTGAGAGGTTTGGTCATTTACCTTAGCCGATGATTCTTGGAGGGGAAAGATTCACCCCCAAGGAACACTTGGCAATGTTGGCAGATGTTTCTGGTTATTACACTGGTGGGAAGTGGGAGATAGCAGCCAAGGACACTGATAAATATCCTAGATGCATAGACAGCTCCTCTTAGCAGAAAGTTATCATCTCCAAATACCAACAGTAACAAGAGTGAGAAACTGTGGCCTGTGGTCATGTCACTGGTAAGTGGCAGAGCCAGCTTTGAGCCCAGGCAGCCTGACTCACAGGCCCTCACTCCCATCACTCTGACTGCTCTTAAACACTGACATACTAATGTCCCATCATTAAACATTGGACTCTTCTTGAGGATAATTATCAGTAACAATATTAATTGCTGCCATGTGGGTTGTTTGGTGATTTATCAAATAATTTAAGACAAATTATGAAAGCAATAATCTTTCTCAAAAAGTTCAAAAAGTACTTTTATCAAATTAAGATGACATCTGATATGGTAAAAGGGCATTCTTACGTAGAAGTTAAAGTGAAAATTGTTTTATTTCTTTTAGAAGGCAACTTCCAATTTGTGTTGCAATCTTAAAATTAATTTATAAGCTTTGATATAGAAATTCCATTTGGGGAAATTTATTCTACAAAATATGGCAAAATCCAGGTGTGCAAATAAATATGTTTGTGTGTGTGTGTGTGTGTGTGTGTGTGTGTGTGTGTGTATAAAAAGGGAAGTTTCCCAAATGCTTAACAATAGGAGGATAGCTTAATCAACTGCATATGTGATTGAGAGAAATGACATAAGGGTGTGAACAACCATGTATAGTATTAGGTGAACAAAAGAAACAGGTATAAAATTGCATGCATGCATTTGCAAGCATATTAGCAAGATGAAAAGGAAATACATCACTGGAATTGCTGGATTAGGATAGTAGGGTAAGGAGTACCCCCTTTTTTTTTTTTTTTTTCTTTCCTGTTTTCTGTCTTTTATTTTCAAAACTGAAAGGTAGCTGTGCATTTTTATGGAGTAGAAACAATCAAAATATTTTTAGATGTACCTAAATCCTGGAAAATGATACCTTTTTGAAAAGGAGTCTCTTTTTAAAACCTGAAATATGTGTAAACAAGCTTATGACCTAGATCTGAGCACTTTAAAGGTAAAAACAAATCTGAGAGCAGAGCCCACAGATCTCCCAGCACAGGCTCTGCGACGATGAGATGAGAAAATCTCCTCTCTGGCAATCTGAATGTCTCCTTCTCCCTCCATAATGACTTGCTGCATAAAAATTAATCTTTCTCCTCTGCTTTGATCCCAGAGCTCCTTAGCGAAGATTCCATCTTGTTCTACAACACATGATGAAGCATTTTCCCTGTTATAATGTGACAATGGCCCTACGGAGCACAACAATTTGAGTCTGAATGGGTCACAGCCAAAGAAGGAATCTAAGAGGCAATTCCACCCAGAACTATTTGGCAAATGCATAAAAAAGACACATTAGCACTGTCTGAAAACTGTGCCCTTAACAAAAGAACACAAAACAGAGCTGGCAATGGGAAAGTGGAAGGATATGGAGAAGGAAAAGAAAAGAGGCTGAGATGCTCTGGCAGTTCCACCCCAAAGCGTAGTCATGGAGATCAGTCTGAGCTGGGGGTGGGGAGGGAGAGAAAGAGAAAAAGAGAGAAAGAGAGACAGAGTGAGAGAGAGAGAGCGAGGGAGAGCGAGAGAGTGAGGGACGGAGACCACATTTGAAAACTTTTCATGAGAAAGATTATTTGTCAAGGCTAGGGGAAAAATTCTTTAATTAGTTTACTCAAATATTAAATCTGACATCTAAAATCTCAATATTAGCAAAAATGTGATAATTATAGCTAGAGGGTTTTTTTATTGAATGTAAATTCATGTATAACACTTTGAGCATATCTCACTCCCTATTGTTATCTCTCCTAGAGTGTTCACACTTAACTGGAAGCCTTGGGCTCCACTCTGAAATCTGATCTCAAATTCACAGTCTCCATACTTCCTTTTAAATTAAGTTGTGGCAGTTCAGCACCAGCTATGACAAAAGTCCATCCTGAGGGGAGACAACCTTGAGAGAACCTTCCAGAATGCCCAGGCTGCTGCAGAAGGGACTTTCTGTGTTCAGTGGAGTCCCACATCACATTTCTTCTCCACAGGGGGATTCTGTGTTTTTTCCAGCAACCATTTTGACCAACTTGGCTGTGAGTTCAGTGAGGGAGCTTGCTAATTCAAGCTAGTTTGAAGGGGGAGAACAGAAGTAGGGGAGGGTCTGTGAAAATGAATTTGTCCATTTTACCCTCATGGCATCCTCATTTTATAGAGAAGGATACCAGGACTGAGAGGGGTCAAATAACTGGCCTGGTGTAGTGAACTAGAGAACACACAGTCAGCTCCTGTGGCCAGTGCTCTGCCCTCTCTTGGACCTGCTGGAGTGAGGGGAAGAGGGACTGTGCATGGTCACGTGGTATACAGTGGACGCCCCACCACAGATACAAATCAATAAGCACACACCCAAGCATAGGCTGACCCATGTACCTCTTTCTTCAGATATCCATGAATCATTGTGTGTTTTCATAATAAATATTGAGAGGTGATAATTGTTTTACTTGTTCGTTTGTGGTAAAAACCAATGAGTAATCTTACAGGGGTGTCATCTATAACACCCACAATAGCCAAGTTTCTCTCAAGACATCAGGAAGAGCTGGGGACCAAGGAAACCTAGAGAACATCTGCCCCTTCTTAAAGGACAGACAGAGCTATAGGACCAGCAGTGTGTATCACTAGGGGCAGTTACAGGTCAAGTGTACAGAGCTTTTGGTTTTTCAAAAGATGCCAAAAATAAAGACATTTATGTGAACTCTCCCAATTTGTTTTAGATTTGGCAACTATAACATGATTTGTTTTAATTACATGAGCCAAATAAAACGTGTGGGGGTCTGTTTTGACCTGGGTTCTGTGCTGTGCACCTTCTAGTCTAGATGATATACCTGGGCTAGAGCTGAGCTGTCTCTGGAAGGCTGTCAGGCCAACCTTTGTGGGAATAATGGGCACAGCTGTTGCTGATCCTACAGGGTCAGTGAAGGAATACCCTATCCACCTTGGTACTTTCATCATTTTTATAGCATCATTTGATGGAAGGAGATGGTGAACACAAATTCCATTTTAGACATATGTATTAATTTCAAAAGCAGCCAGGCAGTGGTGGCACATTCCTGTAATCCCAGTGGCTAAGGAGGCTGAGGTAGGAGGATCAAGAGTTCAAAACTAACCTCAGCAAAAGTGAGGTGCCAAGCAACTCAGTGAGACCCTGTCTCTAAATAAAATACAGAATAGGGCTGGGGAAGTGGTACAGTGGTCGAGTGCCCCTGAGTTCAATCCCTGGTATACCCCCCCCAAAAATTTCAAAGGCAATGATCAGAGAAGCAGGCAAGAGCTAAGAGGCAAGAGCTACAGTTTAGCCAAATAGAAAAGCTAATAAAAAAAGAGGAGACACAGATTGCTTTTGAGCAAATGCTTAACAGAAGTCTCATTCTTTCCCAAGGAGAGACCCAACACAAGATTTCCTGGTGGAATTATTATTTTTTTCAGTGAACACATATCCTGTTAACATCCTTTCTCCCATGTCTTCCCTTTCCACTTCATTACCACTTGTTGCTCAGGATACTGACTCAGTCATAGATCAATTTCAGTTACACTTTATTATTAAACCCCCTTCTTATAAACAAAGAACCTAAAAGCAGAACATCATCTGGTGCTCCTTGTCATGTTAGCCTAGGCAACCCAAAGTTGTCATCAACCTTATTGTCTGGCAAGGTGAGTGCTCCCATGTAAAAATATGCTTTAGGTGGAAGCATCTGATGCATTTTGTTTTGCTTACAGATATGTGCATATGCTGGAAAATCTTATGGTGTTGTGTTGAGAAATGTGTGTGGGGGGGCAATTGTAATGAGGTATATGAGAGAACATTTGGGAAAAACCTAAATTACTAGTTATTTATTTTTAAAAATATCTTTCTGACTGAACACTACCTTAAAACAAATTAATTTTAGGAGAAAAAATACTTGTCATTAAAAAATCTCTTTTTTCTAAGATCATGTTTCTAAGCCTAAATACAATCACTTGGTTACCATTTGTGGTAAGGAGACCATCTTCTCTCTAATTCACAGGTACAGGGGAAGGAAACTCACAGTCTGGAAAATTTGTCATGAAGTCCAAGTACAAGCTTGGGCTCTTGACTTAGAAGTCTGTGCTGTCAATGGCAGGGGAATCATTTGAGAAAATACCCATGGAACCCTAGAAACAGTTCAGCTCCCACCCTGCTCCTTACTGGCTCTGTGACCTGGGGCAAAGCCAGGCTGTTCAGGGTGTTGGGGAATGTGATGTGAAATCACACCCTCCTCCCCACTCTTATTGGCCGAGTGTACTTTGGGCAAATTACTTAACATCGCAGAGCCTCATTTTTCTTGTCTGAAAGTAAAGATAAAGATTTTAGAAATCACAACAGCTAACATATTGTATGTGTTTTCTAAGTCAAAAAGTTCAGTACAAGGTGCATTATAGACCTCATTTTACTTACCATTAACAATTAATAATATTGAGATTAATGCGAAAAATTAGTAACAATTGGTAATTATTCCATCTTCGTGGGATCATCATGATGACCAAATGATAGAATACAGGTAAAAGCTCTTTGTCAACAAAAAAGACATATTCATATCAATTACGACATACATAAAAAATTTTTCAAAGGACCCAGGAAATTCCACGGGTTGAAAAACTCCTGCGTATGCACTGTAATATTGTTATCAGGGACCAAAGTATCTTTTATTCCAAATTTACCACAGGGTTTTAAACCTGTGGCTCTTGAGTCTCTATTTGGGATTTTTGTGATCTCAATGTCATACCAAGGCATAAATGATAGATTGTAGAACTGTTCCTAGACCCGTGTTTAGCCAGACAGAGGGCATGGAAAGAGCATGCGGTCCCTGAAATGTGGGGACAGTGGGAGGAACAGATAAGAGAGGGTCATGGTGCAGAAAGGAGGCCTGGAAGCAAACATGGCTGGCTGTGGGAATGGACTTCTCTGTACAGAGAGGAAGTTGTTGATTCTTAATAACAATAACAGGATCTTAACTATCTCCCCAGTTATGGTACAGGCACTGTCCTAATTTATTCTACATCTGTTCTTGTGTAGTGGCATCATCGATATACCAGGACAATTGCATCGGAAGTTCAACTTCAAATTTAAGGAGTGGAGAAAATATATCTATCAAAAGTTTGCATTAATTTGGATGTCAATATGTTGTGTGGTGATTTGAATCAGGGCTGGGCGGATGCTCCCCCTTGCTTGGCAAACTGCCTCTTCATTGATAATGCAAATGAGGGCTGCAAAGAGCATCTCTGGGGGGCATTTATAGTGCTTAAGGGAACACACTGCACACTTCAGAAGCGTTCCTTTTATATGCAATTAGTCTGTTCATGACACATCATTCTTACCTATTCATTAAAGTAAGTCCCTGGCTTAGTTAGAGGCATTTTATGGATTTGTAGAATCTCAGGAGCTCGAAATTGACTGGAGCCTAAAGGTCATCAAGTTCAGGATCCCTCTGTTGGTCACTGCTCTCTGCAACGTCCATGTCGGGCTACCTTTATTTTTGTTCCTGTCCATTGTCAGGTCACTCTTGACCTCAGGCAGCCTCAGAAAGGTGATGAACTCTAGACTCAGGAGGACGGGCATCGAATCCCAGCTTCATTTTGTACTAGTTGTGCAAGCCCCCATGTTCCCATGTGGATTGTGGGCACTGCACCTTGCATGCAGTGTGGCCCCTAACACTGACAGATTAGTGGTTGTCAGAGGTGGGAATGCGAGTGGCAAAGATTCTACAATTAGATTATCACAGTGACTGCACAAATCCATAAGTTTACTATAGTCATTGAATTGTGAGAATATATGAAATTATATCCTCAGAAGTATGCCTCAAAAGTTATTAAAAAACAAGATGAAAAAATACATTGCAACTTTTTTCTAAATTATAAAAATACCCAAGGTGTTAAGCATGGTATACTTGAGGTAAAAGCTAATTTCGAGTGCTGTAGGAGAAAGAATACAGGGTTGAAAAGCAAAAGGAATTTTAGAAAATCATCTACTTTGTATTCTTAAGAAAATAAAATTTTCTTTATGAAAGATAATTAAAGATGAGATCATAGACAAACTGAAGAGAGAGAGAGAGAGAGAGAGAGAGAGAGAGAGAGAGAGAGAGAAATAGATCCACAATCTATGCCATGAGAAATCCATGAGACTACTCTGTTTAAGAATTCTGAATTTCTTGAATTTTAGAAAGATAATATGGGGCATTTCCATAAATTACATAACACCCCCAAAAGGGTAGTGGCAGCATCTCATAATGAAACATATTAATATTTCTTTAACGAAGTGTATGAATATTCATGCTATAGAGGACAAATGCAAGACTATAAATAGACTCATGTTAACTCATCTTTGCCCACCCAGTAAGTTTACTATGAACTTGAGAAAAATCTTGGTTTGTGGAACTTTTGGGCTTTGGGGTTGAGGTTCTGGAGGTGTAGTTCCTGATGTTATCACACTCACCATGACCTTGCCTTTCATGAGGTAGATGCTTTAATGACCATTAAGTCCCTCCTTCCCTCCTTTCCCCATGTGATAGCCCCAGGGACTGTGGCAGTCTTTCACCAGAAGACCCTGAAGTTTGGAGACCAAGCGTGGGGTAGATTGGCATCACTTGTTCCACCATGACTGAGTTAAGACGAGAGAGATAATAAAAGAAAATGATAAAAATGCAAGTTTTAAATGGAAAATACTGCTTAGGATGGATGAAGAAAGAAGGAAACACCAAATTGTTTTAACATGGAAGAACAGATAGAAAGTATACCCTTAAATAAGAGCACAAAAGCACAGGAAGCAGAAACATGAAAATTTCAGGTCTGATTCATTAGTAACTTCTGTTGGGGGGTTTATTTATTTCAGACTTATTTTGCAGAAATTTAGGATGTCTTGCAAATGACTGACCACCTGTTCTACCCTATCTTTGATACACTAAGTGTGTCAGGGGTGAATGACTGTTATGGCTTGGATGTGAGGTGTCCCCCAGAAGCTCACATGTGAGACAATGCAGGAAGGTTCAGAGGAGAAATGATTGGGTTGTAAGAGTCTTAACCCAATCACTGATTAATCCCTGGTGGGATTAATTGAAGTAGTAGGGTGTGGCTGGAGGAGATTGGAATTGGGGCATGGCATTGGGGTATATATTTTATATCTGGAGAGTGGAGACTCTCTTTGCTTTCTGATCACCATGATGTGAGCTGCTTCCCTATGCCATGCTCTTCTGCCTTGATGTTTTGCCTCATCTCGAGCCCCAAGGAATGGAGTCAGCCTTCTGTGGACTAAGACCTCTGAAACCATGTACCCTCAAATAAACCTTTCCTCCTTTACAATTGTGCTGGTCAGATCATTTAGTAATCGTAGCAAAACAAAACAAAACAAAACAAAACAAAACAAAACAAAACAAAAAAACCAACTGACTAAAACAATGACCCTATCCTTCTTTCTCCTCCATGGGACCTTGTTTAATAAGGGTCCAAGGTACATGGTCACCATCCCAAGAAAACCAGACTTTCCCCTCAGTCTGGTGACAGTGATGTGACAACCTGCCATGGCTAGGCAGACCACAATCTATATCCCTGTGTTTCAGAGGATCCTATTCCACTAGACTCCCCACTCCTTGAGGACAGGGACTTGTCAATCAGTGCTGTATCTCCAGACTTTAGAAAGCTGCTCAGTAAATACCTGTTGATTAACTGAATGGATGAAAGGCAAATACATTGAACATCAAATAAAAATAGTTCAATAGTTTACTGTTTTGCAAGGACTGCCAACCTTGCACTAGGATCAAGAAATACGTCGTGGAAAGTGTGCTTTGCCCTGGGTTCTCCTGCTACCTCAAATGATGTGGGTTCTTCTAGGAATTTGTTTCTCTTTGTGGACATATATGCAGCATTAGGAGCTATGAGGGTGAGCCCACATTTTGGTTGAATGGAATGTAGGCTGACATCCTAAAAATAAACCCTTGATTCTCATTCAAGGAATGTTTAAGCAAAGGTAAGACTAGAAGAGAGTGTGCATTTTCATCTTCAAGGTGTCCCCTCACACTGACCAAGTTCACCAACTCATGGGGCAACTCAGATACACAGTTACTACATGGGAGGTGCTTTGGGACTGGGATGAGGTCAGGTAGCCGATTGTGCCAGTGCTGAGTGCTTAGAATCTGATGGGACTCTGGAGGGGCTGTTAAGGCCCCTCCAGCCAACCTGTAGTCACTGCTTTAGAGGAAAGCAGCCTTCTTGAATTATACATCAAAGAGATTTAGGTAACTTGTTATCCAAAATATCAACTTTTTCCTTTAAGCTTGGTCTATCTTATCACTAAACTCTCCCCGCAACTCATGAAATCATAAACTCTCAGATTCAGCTGAGGTTTTTAAAAGGTAGCCTCTAGGTTTGTAAGGAGCAGGAAGGGGTTCCTGTGATGTACCAGGCATCTTAAGCATATAACACACTTTATTTGTATTATGTCATATCCTTAGAACTACTTACCTTTATTTCCTGTTTCCTTTATATAGATGAGAAAATGGGGACTCAGAAACATGCATTCCCTGTGGCACAGAGTGAATAAGAGTTGGAATGGGATACAAACCTAAAGCAATTCCAAAGCCAGTGCTCTTTCCACCAAGTCTGGAGCCCACTGCCTGACAAAGTCTGCTTCTATTTGGTTATAACTCACTACTCCTTAGAATGAGTGGAAATTGTTGTCCTTGAATATTTTGCCCTTTGGCCCTGTTTCTAGCCCTGGGAGGTATCAGAGCTCAGGCAGGACTCATGGCCCTTGCTTAGGCCAGCCCAACCTTCCAATGCATGAAGACAGATTGGGGTGTCTTCCTGCAGAGAGAACTTCTCTTCCCTGCAAGGAGAGAACTTTAGGATGTGAGCGGGGAGAGAGCCTCAAACACATGCAGTTGATTATTCAGTGACTACAAAAGCATGGAGAAAAACAGCTTTGACTTTTGAGATCTCTGAGTTTGAAGTTTGAGCCTGAAAGATCTGCTATGTCCCTGGTTTTTTGAGAGGCACGTCTCTGATCTCTGGGTGGGAGATTAGCAGACAGGTTTCCCAGGAGGGACTGAGGATACCTCCTGTCCCTTCCTGCCTCTCCACAGAGCACCAGAGTCACAAATACCTATGGCCTCTTTAAAAAAAAAAATTTTTGTCTCCCCCCCCCCTTTTTTCTACCCTCTATACAACATTCTGTCAATGCAGAAATTCTAGTGAACTTGGAATCCACAAACCCGGGGTCAGATTTAGTGTTGAGACTATTGGGGTGATGTTTGGAAATCCCTACAACTTCTTGAGCCTCAGCCACTTGGCTTCTATAAGGATCCACAGCATCTGGAAGGAATGATGGAACTGGAGGAAGAACACCCTGGAATCTATGAGGGTAGATTATTACATGAGTGAGGGGAAGGGGAATTACCATGGTCTGGGGCTACTTCAGAGGTTGTAAGTTATCATGCATGATCTCTTGTGGTCCATGAGTGACCTGGTGTTAGGATTAGAAGGAATGTGGCAGGTAGCTTTCATTTACCATTAAGTAATAAGGAGCTAGTATTAAAAGACCTCCACTCATCTTTCTGTGGCTCCGGGACCTTCAACAGAAATGTGTTAGGTAGGTAAATTATTAAACTAAGTATAAACATAAACAAAGGTACAGTCCATCAAAAAGTTACCATGCCACCACAGAAAATGACATCGTAGCATATTAATTCCATGGGAAAATGAGCCTGATGTTCTTAAGTGAAATGAGCTGATTACAAAACAGAACACATATTATGATCCTTTTATAAACAATATGCTTCTACATAGGGAAGAATGTATCCTGACACTTTTGCTTGTATTATTTCCAATTAGTAGAACTGTGAATGAATGTTATTTCTTTTTCTTATTGATAGTTTTCAATTTTCTGCAATAAAGATACATGGCCTTTGTGATAAAAAGATTTTTGAAATAGATTTAAGCAACTCATGCACTACCTTATGTTCAGAGCATAGGGCTCAACCCAATTATCCTCTCTCAGTTTTTCCAGTCTCCAGCAGCTGCATGTTGAATTTCCTGTAAATAAACAGCAAATAAATAGCGTACTTACCCAAGAGACTCAACACTTGCCTCAGAGTCTGTTGAGATGTCAATCATTCCCCTGGAAAGCACTGTCTATAGACAGTTCATAGCTAGGCGTCATCCTGTATACCAGGCTAGTTTTGAGGCCTGTAGAAATGCTCAGTCATATTTTATAATGTACACATGGATATATTTCTATCAGAGCAATGGCAATTAGTTATCATTCTTCATAATGTATATATTTGTGCATGCATATGTACTTGGCAAATTATGAATTCACAGTAGCTATTAATATAGATGTAATTCATCCAGAGTAATAAAAGTGAAGTTTAGTGGGCCAGTGGGCAGAGAGTTAACCGTTTGTTCTGAAATCCTTTGCAACTTGCTCAAGATCATTTAGTTGCATGTGCCTCAGTTTATTATCCATGTGTGGGAGATGCAACTTGGCTTGATGGTACCAAAGACCTTAAACTCAGACAGAACTGAGTTTGAATCCCACCTACGCACTTTGGTGGTTGTGTAACCTCAAGCAAGTTCCTTACCTTTGTGAACCTTGGTTTTTCTCTCTGCCTCTCGGGTAGTAATGCCTACCTCACAAGGTGTTCTACCCAGTGCATAGGAGAGGATCTGCAAATGATTGGGAGAATGCCCTGGGAATTGCATCTTTCACTCGAATAGAAGAGAGAAGAATTGTTTCCTTTTCATTTCCCACTGAAGTTCCATAGAGTACCCAATAGACCCCGTGTCGAAGCATCAGCCACAAGATACATTGCCTCACCTGGCATGTACCTGCCATAAAAGAATCTCATGTGTTCAGCATCTTTAAACAACAACCTGAAACAAAGCTACACCTTTTTTTCTTGATAATGAAGCTTCTTTCCAGCATTAGAACTCTGAAAGGTTGACAATTTTAGATGAAGATTTTTCTCAAATATATTTTATAGGAATGACCCACTATCCTGACTTAAGCTAAACACACAGATGTCTTATGTGCCCATTAATTCACTGTGGGGTAGCATCTCTCTACCTGTTAGTGTTTGCATCTCCTCCCTTCCCAGGCTCTAGTTGTTTCTCTTGCTGTTACTGTACCTGCCTTGACAAGTGCTCCTTATCACCTTTCAGTTGTAGTAAAATCTGTGCTGTAGGATGGGCTAGTGCAAGCACCCTCTCTGAAAAATAAGCAAATTTGGAGAGGCAAAGAAATAAAATGGAAATAAGCTCTCAAGGTATTTAATCGGCTATGATTGTGGAGTTGAGTAAAAGAGCTTAATAGGAATTGCATGGTAAATAAGAATCAGTAAGGATCAGAGTGAAAGTCTGCCACAAAAAAGAAAGCACATGGCTTGAGTACAGCCACTGTGTGACACTTCCTTTCCAGAGACCTTCAGAAATCTTTTCCCTTCACCCCTGGGATGAAGAGGGCTGAGGAAGTTGGGAAACTGACCTCTAGATAAGAGAGGCTGCCATGTGCATACACACACACACGTGCATGTGTGCATCTGCGTGTGAAGGAGGAGATTGAGTATCTACACAGACTAGCTCAATGAAATAAACCCCATTTAACCCCTATTGGCTTAAACAGGTCTTGCTTTAAATGATGCACTTTGAGATAACCTGCGGGAGATCTGTGCACTGAATGTGTTAAAGGGCTTGAGAAATCTACAGCAGAGAGCAGCCAAATCCTTATTCTCATTTCCTGCCTGTTCCTGCAGCAACTGATTTGAATCCCTGTTGGAGAAACAAGCCTTTTCTCCCCAATGCCATAGGCCAACGGCAAGTGAAGGAACAAATACAGAAACTTTAACAGCATCTCAAGGGTGTTCCCATTTTGCTCCTTACCAACTACTGACAATCAATGTAAAAGTAATCCTAGTTTTTATTTGAAGCTATCTTGGCTTTAAAAGAACCTTCCAAAAATGATTGATGCGATGAATTAAACCCATAGGTAACCCCTGAAATCTGCTTTGAATAGCAACAAATTCCTAACAATATCTTCAACGCCTGCAGCAACGAAATCTAATCTCTGAACTCCTAAAGGTCAAGATTTGCTGTCTGGTAGCACGGCTCAAGAGTAAATGCTCCCTAATGCTGCGCTAGGCGATTGCTTTGCACTCCAGACAATGTCAATTTTGCCCAAGTAGCTGCAGATGTGTCTAGCATTAAGTCAGAATGGTGTCAAGGGCCCTTCTTGAACACCGGCTGCTTCTCAGAGAAACTGGTCCTAAAGCCCTAGTCTATTACAGTCCATGCCCCAAAGACAGACATTTAAGGCTTAAAGGAGGATGGAGAATAAAGCTGCATTAGATTTTTTAATGTTTCTGAGTCAGGAGACCCAGGGGAAGAAATTCTCTTGTGATCCAAATGTCCTTCCCTCTCCCCTCCCTACCAACAGTCCTTTGGATATCCTGATTAAGGTGTTGCCAGGATCTATGAAGTCCTACCCTTGAGCTACTTTCCTGATAAACCATTCATCACTGCTCTGGCCTAGTCTCACTATGGAAAAGCTATAACAGACTAATGAACCCATTAAATTAAGAAATGTATATGTTACAGGAAGTAATGTGCCAAGGGAAGACATGAGGTGGGGGTGGGGGAGCAGAGATTGAACTGGCCCCTGAGCACAGCCAGTACTCAATATAATGAAGTTTCCAAATGCATCAGCCTCTCTATCCCTGCCCCTGCAATCACAGTAGTGTGATTCTTTAGTCTAAATCTATTTTTTAAGCAAGAAAACGTAACTTATTTGTGAGCATACTTAAATTAAAAATCTGGGTGAAGACTTTTTGGGTTTTAAAATTGCTAAGGACCAGGGTGAAGGTATTTTGCTTTTTTAAGTTTGATTATGAATCAAGTAACAGTGCTCATATTTTACTGAGAAACCCCATTCTTCATTCCTCAACTGTCTACCACCATTAGGACCTTTGCTACTCTGGAGTAACTGGTATTTTTATTTCTTTTTTCTTGTGTTCTCTGCATCCTTTTTGAGTCTGCAGCAATTCTACCCAAGTCAGATTGCCATGAATTCCCACAAGCATGCCTTGCCAGTCTGTATAGGAAATAGTCCTTAAGATAGGGAAATTGGAAGGTTGTTCCTTGTGTCAAACAAAAGACTTCTCTTTGGCAGCTAATTTCATATTTTTACTTGGCAGCATCCATGGGCCAGGAAGAGGGAACACACCCCAGAGTCTTCTGACCTCCCCTGAGTCTCCTCCTTCTGATGGAGGAGTAACAAATGGCAGAGGTTACCTTGGCTTCACTCTGGATGACTTTGTCAAAAACCATAGCGCATTCCACAGATATAGTGTCCTTTGTTCTGTGAAATGGACAAAGGGAAGAAGACCAAAGTCTCTACACTGGGTTGCATGTTATTGCAAACCCTGAGTTCCATCTTCTTTTTCACCCTCCCTTGATTGCATCATGCCCTGGCCATTCTTTACTGCTCCAAACTGCACCAGATGTCAAGTATTACCCAGGAGGAATGCTACTTTAAACCAGGGCTGTAAACTACAGAATTCAGGCAGGGAACACAACTGAGTGCAGGGAGCAGGTATCATGTGTTAGCAAGTGTGGGGACTGTGGTGAGCTGAAGGCAGCAGCTCTTCAACTTGAGCCAAGTGCTGCTATGCAGAAATGTCTGTGTGCACTGCTGGATCATCTGCTGTTTGTTTATTTTCAGAGCAGAGAAAAATCCAGATTTGATTGTGAATGAAATCTCCAAATTGTTAAGTATTGGCTCAAATTTTTAGAATCATGGTGTAAGCAAATAAAACTCAACTGCCTCCCAGATCCAGCCCTTGGGATGCCAGTTATGATCTCTGCTTTAAATCCATTTACAGATCAACTCAAATGGGAAGTCACCTGATTAATTAGAAATGGTGGTGGGGAGATCAAGACTGGTGCAGAGGCAGTGCAAGATCTGCTTATAATTGGATGGGTCACTTGGACAAAAATCCAACCTGTATGTCCACACAGACCTGCAGATGCAACAAACCCCAGGATTCAGTGTCAGCGAATGGGTTCGAAGGCCTTTTATTCTAAAAGTGGGAAGATGATAATTGGTGTCAATAGAGGTCTAAAAGTAGAGATGTAGTTAAAGAGTGCAGGTAACCCATGTTCTACACCAGGGATTCCAAATCATCCTCACACCAGCCAACTCCAGTGGTCTAGGCTTATAGGCTGTTGGGGAGGTTGGGAAGATGGAAGGAAAGACATCAAGATGACCCTCAGAGTTGACTTACTTTGTATCTTTAAGTCATGTTTATGGCAATTCTGTAGGAGACTTCAGAATTTGGATATTCATTATGAATCTTGAAAGATCAAATTTCAAAATTACTCACACTGGAAAGAACAGTTTAAAAATATAGATTTTAGAGTGAAAGACTCAATATCAGCAACTAAAAGAAAAATATCAAGTGATAACATGCTCAAGGGTATATCTCACTCAAAAATGGCCCCTAACATTAAACTATGAGAATTATATGAGTCTTACTTCCACTATCTGGGAAACTTCTGAAGTGGCTGCAGTATTACACTACTCAAATTCCCCTTCAGGACATAGCAATTTACTTTCCCAGCTGCTGGGAGTCTTAGCTCCTGATGGCTCACAGCTGAGTCCTCTCCAGGATCTGGAGTCAGCCATGGAGTTACTCCTTGGGGCAGCCTCCATTCAGTGGCCAGTCAAAGGAGACTCAGTCTCCCTTGTCTCAATTGGGACAACTCTGAACAGCTATCCACATTCCAAAGCACCTTAAGATCACCACATGTCAGTTCAACTTCTGCCTTTGCCCAACTCTGCTTCCCTCATTCCCTGTTCTGTACAAAAATCTCAGAGTCTCAGAATCTGTTTCCTGGGAAACTGACCTACAACAAGGACCTAGTTGAAATTTAAGAGTTTACTAGAATATCAATGATGCTGTATGTCAGGCTAATTTTAAGCAATTCACATTGATGGAATAAAATTGTGAATTTAGGAAGTGAGGAAGGGATTTATGTGAGGTTAAATGAAAATAATTTCCATTTGTTAATAACATTCAGCTATGTGCAGGGAGTAAATTTTGTTTGTATTTGTCCAGATGCGTTCCTGTTTATTTGGGGGAATTCTCCCCACACCATTTGTGAGATTTGAGGAGCAAGTGTCACTTATGATGCCTAGCTTCCTGGGCTCCATGATTGCCTATTGTGACTCATCCCAGAGAAGGGAATGACCTAATGGTATGTAACTGAGGCAGAGTCAACCACAGCTGTCCCATGGTTATTTAGCAGAGCACACCAAGAAAGACAGGTCATCTCTTCTTAAAGCTATGATGATGTAAGCTTAGAATGGTTACCAACCATGCAACTCATGAGAAGAGAATAAGGCAAGCACATAGAAAGAAGCAGAGCTTGGAGATGAAGGTAAAGACAAAAATACTTCCTATCTCCTTGGATTCAACTATGCCTGAAGTCAGAAGCAAACTTGAACATCCCAGCTACATGAGCCACGACCACTTCCCTTCATTTTGCTTAAGCTTCGTTGACTTGGGATGTTGATCACTTGCAACTGAGAGAGTCCTGACTCTTTCACTGCATCAGTCATTCTGTCAGAGACAGACTAAAACAAACAAAAAAGAGGTCTCTTAGAGTCAGGAGCCAGGACCTCTACCAAATCTCAGCAGAGTAATGGGACCATGAAACAGAAAGGATGTATTCTGGGAGGCTCTTTGTCAAAAATCTCAAACCTAGAAGCAGAACTAACGTAGGCAGAATATACAATAGATACAGAATGTAGAGATGGGTTTACAGTATTAACAAAATCACTACCGACCTCAAAAAATAACAAATAGGAAAATAAAAATTTCACCTGGTTTCTTGAAACAGAGGAATCAGGAGTGTTGTGTTGAGGTCAGGGGAGATGGAAGAGAGAGGACTGACCTGGGCTCAGGCAGAAAAGGCTGATGGCAGCAGAGGCAGCTCAGGTACAGGTAGACAGGCTGGAGGTAGAGGCACTAACTCATATTAGCATAGAAGGCTTCCAGGTTAAGGAAGAAGCAGGCAAGGAGGAGGGGACTAACCGGCTTTTCCATATTCCATAATTCCTAAGTAGAGTCTGATGAGCTGGGATGCTAGTGAAGAGTAAGCTTCGGGGCTTCTCACTTGCAGAAACCCTTCCATCAAGGCATGGAGTGTGTGGTGGTGCAAACCTGCTCACCTCACAGCAGCTGGGAAACAAAGAGAGATGGATCCCTATGTCCCTTTAAAAAGTCAGGTCCCCAACGACCTAACTTCCTTCCATTAGGCCCTACCTCCTAAAGGTTCCACCACCTCCCAATAGCACCACAGGCTGGTGACCAAGCTTTAAACTCATGGCTTTAGGACATTCAAGATCCAAATGATAGCACCTGATTTCCCCTACATTGCCCCTCATGTTGTGTGGTGTTAAAGTGGCCACGAGTAATATAGATTGGGTTCAGTGGGTCGTATTTAGGAAGTTCAGAATCTCTTCCATTCAGAGTTAAGGTATCTCTTGCCATTTCAGGAATATTCTAGTTGCTTGTTTTGATGATTCATAAAGTTGCAAGGTAAGAGGTGCCAGAGAAAAAGTGAACGTGTCCTGCGCTACTTGACAGCAGACATGTGGGTAGTGGAGGAGAAACACATTCTGAAATGTGTAGGGCCAGCAAGTAATGTGGAAAATTAGAATCCAATTCTCATCACCATGTCATCAGAACAGATGTTACATCTCACATCAAAAATGCAATGGATGATCCAGAACACACAGTCATTATCCATTTCCTAAGCGAAATAAGCCAGTTTCAAAAAACCAAAGACCAAATGTTCTTATGTGGATGCTAACCCACAACAAGGAAGGGTAGAGAGGGGAAGAATAGAAGATTAATGTATTGGACAAAGGGGAATGAAGAGAAGGGAGAGGTGATGGGAGTAAAAAAGACAGTGAAATGAATCAGACATAATTTTCCTCTGTTTATATATGAATACATGAACAGTGAAACTCCACATCATGTACAACCACAAGAATGGCATCCTAATTAGAATGGGTTGTACTCCATGTATATGTAATATGTCAAAATACACTCCACTGTCATGTATGTCTAAAAACAACAAATAAAAAATAAAAAAAAGAAAAAGAAAAAGAAAAAGAATTGCATGACAGAATATGTAAGTCTTTGTCTTTATGGGCACAAACCTTTAGCAATATTATAAACAGCTGCTACTCCTGTGTGACAAGTTGCTTGTTTTATGCATTGCTGCAAAAATAGAAAGATCGAGTCATACATCTCTTTAAAATATGACGAGTGAAGGTAAAATTGTTATGGTACATGCTTATAATAAGGACAGCTGGGTGTGGGGGTGCACACCTGTAATCCCAGCAGCTTGGGAGGCTGAGGCAGAAGGATCACGAGTTCAAAGCCAGCCTCAGAAAAAGTAAGACATTAAGCAACTCAGTGAGACCCTGTCTCTAAATAAAAAATGCAAAATAGGACTGGGGATATGTCTCAGTGGTTGAGTGCCCCTGAGTTCCACCTCTGGTACCCCCCCAAAAAAGGACAGAATGAATAATGCATAATATTATTTCAAAGAATATTTAAGATCATTTGAAATGTTAAAAGAAAAGTTGAAATCTGAAATTTTACAGGTTTGGAGTGAAAAAAGGCAGAAAGAAATTTTCCCCAAATTTAGATATGGTCCTAAAAGTTTATATGACATGACCAATAACGAGTTGTGAAGCTGGGGGAAAAAAAGAATTTTCTCATTGGTCAATAAGTAAAATGCATTTCATCAACCATTCTATGAGGAAAGACTGAATTATCTTAGAAAATGTTATGAAATTATCATTTGAGAAGGCAGTCAGTGTTTGCAGATAGAAAATATTGGGGTCAAGTATTCTAGAAATTCATCAAGCGGATAATTAATTATGGGTCTGAGTGTTACATCTCCAGACTTTGTAATGCTTATATTTGTTGGTATAAATATTTATGATTTATTCTGATTTCTATTGTCATTCTAAATAAATAAGCTCATCCATACATATATTTTTTTTACCTGTAATTTTGTACTTTCTTGAGGGGGCCCTTCCCCTCAACCCAAATTGTGTAAACTTCCAGAAAATCTAGTCTCAGGATTGGACTTTCTTCAGCAAAGGAACAAAGGCCAGAGTGGAAGGGACCTTGAGCTGGTCCTTCTGGCCCCATTCTTTGAAGGCTTAAATTGTTGTAATCTATTTGTAGCCAGTTGATTAGACTTTGTATTAATTTGAAGGTCTCATGACTTCCCCAAACATCTTTCTACCTGCTTGCTGAAATCTACCTGATGCCTGGGATTACCTCAATGGAGTAAACGAATCCTATTTCTCTCTAGTTCAGCTTATAATGAAAGTGCTTTGTCTAGTTAAACTTTCAGTGTGAATCAGGTTCATTTCTTGCTTGTTGTAGGATGTATGTGGTTGGGGGAGAGACAAAAGGATCTGGAGGGTAAGGAGAAGAGGGAGGAAGGAGTGGGAATGAGAAGGAAGACCATCCCACCTAGAAGAGGTGGAGAATACAGAAAAGAAAAGCCTGGAAAAGAGAGCAGAACAACTTGACCTACTAACAACTCTTTGCCTTCCACGACTGCTCACCAAAGGTTGCTGCATATGGCTGCCAGCGCAGGCAGCTCTCGCTGCATGACTCACGAAGTGTTTTTGAGCACAGCCCCACATCTTATGGAAAGGACTCATTCCCTGGGGATTCGTTAATCAAGGAGCACTGTACAAACACCACTTCCTGTGGGATATTAACAGTGTCTGTGGGCAGGAGAGCGAGCAAGCAGGGAATCATCGTTCAGTGGGGAGAGAAATTAGCCCACAGCTGAAAAAGAAATTTGCCTTGATGTAAAAAAAAAAAAAAAAAAAAAAATGGCCCCTTTGTTAACAAGAGAACAATAAGCAACTTTCTTGCATAAGCATTTTGAAAGTTGAAGAGTGGGAGCTATAGTTAAGCAAAAAGTAAACAGTTTCCTCAGAATCCTAGGCTTCTTGTGGTCAGGGTTTCCTTGGAATGACAGAGCAAGCAATTCTACGAATCCCAGCCTGAGAGCTGGACTTTGGCTGTTGGTTTATGTGAGTTGTTTGTTTATGTGAATTATAATGTGTGAAGGAGAAAGATGGGACTTTATAAATAAGTGTGCTGCTTTTGGTACACAGGTAGGTTGGAGGAGAGAAGTGGGGACGATGGTAGTTCATCTGTCCTCCACTCCCCTGGACTGACTTTGAGCTCTACAGGGGGGGAAGAGGCAGGGTCAGAATTAGAGAAACCAATTTCCAGGAAGGATGGTGTGAGGCTCTGAGCATGAGCAATGCTGTGCGGTGTCTGGGAGACCAAGAACAGTACAGAGTTGGGGAGAGGGACTCTTCCAGGCGTGGGAGTCTTGGGAGTGGTGCCCTGGCACAGACTTTGGTGACCCATGGTGCACCATCAGTGGAGTGGCACTGCAGGTAGCTGTGCCAGGAGGACACTGACAAGGAGTCACAGCAAAGGGATAGGATAGGAGAGAGGGGGCCTGGTAGTAACTCTGATGCTGACAGCCAAATGGTCCCTCTGGCCTCATTCCCCTTGACCCATACCTTCATCTATATCTTAACCACTTCCAAGACCAGAAAAAGGGATCCCCAAGGAAAAGAAGAGACAATGATTCTCCAAAGCCTAAACTAACTCCCTATGCAGTTCACTCTAATGACAAAAGCCACTGGGGCCTAACAGGCAGCTTAGATCCATAATGTCACAGGAGCCACAAGGTAGAGGACAATCCAGTAGAAAAGGACCTTGGTGCCAGGGCCTGAGCAAGGAGAGAGAATCCAAAGAGACATTCGAAGGGGGAGGCTTTCCTCCAGGTGTCTAAACTTGCTTAGTTAAGGCTGCTATAACAAATTACCATGGTCTGGGCAGCTTAAGTGTCTGTCATTTATCTCTCATGGTTCTGGAGACTGGGAAGTCCAAGCTCAAGATGCTGGCAGGCTCGTATAAGGTGAGGATCTTTTCTTGCTTTGCAGATGACCATCTCACTACGTCTCACATGCTGGAGAGCAGAAAGAGACTCTGTGTCTCCACCTCTGTTCTTGGTGGTCTTCGTTTCACATGTGAGTTCTAGTCCAATATGGCTCTCCACACTTACCACCGCCCCCTCATAAAAGATTCCCCAGGGACCTAGCTAGCTCCTTCTTCCACAAAGAGGACACAGCTAGAAGGAGCCATCCATGAAACAGAAAGGTAAGTTCTTACCATACAGGACATTTGCTGGTGCCTTGATCTTGGACTTACCCACCTCCAGAATTGTAAGCAATAAATTTCTATTGTTTATAAGCCATCTGGTTTATGGCATTTTATTATAGTATCTGGAACACACTAAGACAGGAAGTTCTGTCACTTCAATTTGAATCTTCAATGGAGAAAGCGAATCTTCACTCCACAACCTGGGAAAAGTAACTCTCATTGTCCCAAGTCCTATCTGGTAACAGACTGAATTGCAGAGCAGCCTAGAGGGAGATGCTACTACATCTACATTCTTAAGGTTGTTTTCAAGGAACATGGATGCTTTGAGTGGCAGATCACACCATGCACATAGTGGGTATTTTTTGCTCTATCAGAGTCACTTGTCCATAGAGCAAAACTCAGTCCAGTTCAGGAGAAAAGGCCCAGAACACCCAAGATGGTGGGAGGGAAAGAAAGGCAGGACAGGATCAGCACATAGACTTTACTAGAAAGGCCTCCAAGGTAATAGCTCATTAAAAATGTCATAACCAAAGCAAGATGGAAAGGCGCTTCAGGCTTCCTACCTTTACCCTGGGATATAGGTATGCTTTGGGTTGTGTGTGTGTGGTGGGGGGGAGATATGGATAAGAACCACTATAATAAGTTAGAAAGTCATAGCTTCCAGCCGTATAATAAATGAATTTCCTCCACTTGTCAGCTTGTCAGAAACAGAATCCTGATTTCTTTCTGTCAACGACAAGGCTTTCCTGCCTAGTTAACATTTCCAGGTGGAGACAGGGAAATGGTGAGAGTAGCATTTGATAAGTGCTGTGGGAGCATTGCTTTAGAAAAGCACATTAACCCTTTTTTCCTGTTCCCTTTCCTGTGGGAGACAGAGAACAGGTGTCCTTAATTGGCTCTGAATAGAGTCCTTGCAATTCCCTAGGAAGCAATGCAACCAGATGTCACTCTCTGGCACTAAGTGTTAAAGAGGCATCTTTGTAACAAGCCCAGTGAAAAGTGGATGGCAGATTTGTTTTAATGAAACTAAGCTGCTGCCCTTGCTTTACAGGCATTTTAGGATACCTCTATGCAGGAAAAAAGGGTTTCTGTAGAAGTTGACGATTTGAGTTCTAAGTTGACCACATAAGTTAAAAGACATCTTGTCAGGACAAGAATATCCATCCCCACCATTCCTCCTCACCCTGTTCTTGCTCATATTTCCTGCTCCTTACAGCTAGTTTGTGTTTCTATGGAATCATGGAGTGATGACCTTACCAGGAGACTTGACTACTAGATTTGAGTTGTGTTACTATCATTTACAATCTGTAGCACCCTGAGCATATCATCATCCACCTGCTTGAAGCCTCTGTTTGCTTCACCATCAAGTGAGGCAACTTTATGTCATGCTTGCCTCACAGCATGACCTTGAGGATCAAGTGTTTTCATTTGCTGGACACCTGCTTTGTAATGGAACATGCATTCTGGTAAGGGGGGTGGGACTGGATGAGATTCAGTTCCCACCTTGGGGAACTCATGGGTCAGCCAATGCATAGGAATGAGCTCTGTGAACTCAAGAGCAAGTCATTGAGAGAATGACTTTTTGTTTTGTTTTGTTTCCTGCTGTACAACCTGTTTCTGCTCTTGTCCCTAGATAGTTCTGGTCTACACTCTCTTGGTTTCAGGCCCTTTCTTTCAACTCTCTCCTAAGTCATATTTGCTAAATGAGCTTCCCTTGCAGGAAGAGAAGTTCCCAGCCTCTCTGCTAAATTAATCTTTACTGAACATAACTCTTTGGGACTGTGTTCCCGGATCCAGGATAGATTCTTGAACTAAGATGGGCCAATTTAGGAATTCTGAATTGGAACACTGAAAAAGGGACTTGGTGGGCAAAAAGAAGTAGCTATGTGTAGGTATTACATGCAAACAGCAATCTCCAGAATGGGTGTCCATCACTTTGACACTTTTTTGGTGTGTCCCCAAAGCCATTCCAGTGACTAAAACACCTCCATACACTGTTTTATTTCACATTAGTTAGGCTGGGTTTGTTCCTTATGAAAAAATGATCTCAGTCTAATCTCCTCTCCAAAATAAGCATGTCCCTAGGAAACTGGCTCTGGAAGGGCCTGCAGTGTCCCAGATGTCTGGATTTAGACCCATGATGAGCCAAGTATTTGTGTGCTATAGCATGCAGAACCATTTTTTAAAAATGCAAAACCTATGAAAAAGTAAAAGTTATTTAGGAGCTAACCCAGTAGAAACACAGTCACCCATTGTACAAAAGCAGCTGAATCAGTGTCAACAGTATTACTGCATGCCAAAAGCTTTTAATAACCATTCAGTCAAAATCCAAGATAACAGTATTGATCTGTTATCAATAGGCCTTCTGTCTCAGTTTCTCCCACTCCACTCCACTCTGCCAGTATTGCCAAAGTTTGGCCTTGGACTTCAGTCCACTCAGCAGGACCTTGAGCAGTGGTCACCACCTCTTCTAATACCTATTATATTATGGGCTCATGTTTGGCACCAAGAGACAGATTCTGTACTCTCAATAGTTCTCTGGAAAGCAGAAGAATTACACCTCTCAATGAATAATTATAATATTTTGTGCCAAGTGCAGCATTAAAGATGTGTTCAAGACAGAGGGAACACAAAGATGGGAATAATTATGAGAGCATAGGGGAGGAAGACAGATAAGACTTTCTAGAAAAAGCTGCCTTTAGAAAGCCAAATAGGAGTTTGTCAGGAAAACAGGGAGAAGCTTGATGGGGAGAAAGAAGAATATTAGAGGAAGAAAGAATAGTGCATTACCCAGGATCACACTCCTCTCACCTCCACCCAAATCCTGGGGATCCCCTGCACAACACAATAATCGAAGAGGAGGAAAAGTTTATTTGGGTGCTCATGATTTCACAGGTCTCAGTCTGTAGACAACCAGCTCCATTCCTTGGTGCTGAGGAAGAGTGTGACAGAGGGAAGCAGCTCACATGATGATCAGAGAGCAGAGAGACACTCCACTGGCCAGATACAAAATATATACCCCATAGTCATGCCCCCAATGCCTCACCTCCTCCAGCCACACCCTACCCACCTTCAGTTACCTCTCAGTTAATCCCATCAGGGGATCAATCCACTGATTGGGTTAAGGCTCTCACGACTCAATCATTTCACCTCTAAACCTTCTTGCATTCTCTAACACATGAGCTTTTTGGGGACACCTCACATCCAAACCATAATACCCTGTCATCCATCCTTCTCTGGCCACCATACTGTGCTTGACAATACAGGGTTCCTGGATAGCCCAGAAACTGCCACATCTTTCACTTTTGTGAATTTGGTATTTTGGATGCTTGGGCAAGCTTACAGGGTCAGCAGTCCTCACCACTGTCTTTTTCTTCTTTTCCTTCCCCATTTCCCCCTCCCCAGGCTGGGGATTGAACTTAGAGCCTAATGCATGCCAGGCAAGCACTGTAGCGCCGGGCCACATCCCCAGCCCCATGTCTTCCTTACTCGAGGCTCTGTTCGTGGTCCTGATTTATTCCTCCCCTCCTGGTTCCTTGGTTGACGTTCCAATATGTCCTGCTTCTGAATTCACCTGAATTTTGACCTTGAGGCTGTCAATGAATCCTTCCTGGATGGAGAGGGGACCAGGAAGCAAACTGGGTCCTGGCAGATAATAAGATTTCAATGGGTGGCGGGGGCAAAGAACTTGAGGACTGGAGTGGAAAGAAACCTCAGCACTGTCCTCACCAATCAAGATGAGAAAAAGCCTAACAAAAGGATTCTCACATTGGAAAAAAACCAAAACAAAACAAAAAAACAAAACAAACACACACACACACACACACACACACACACACACAAAACTATTTCAAACAGAAGATTCCCAGGTAACCTTATTGTATAAATACACCAAAGGCACAAACAGTCCTGAGGAGAACTTGTCCCCGCCATGGGTCAGAGTTGAGTGACATTTTAAAACTCCAATTTGTCCTAAGTGAACCAATGTGCAGAACTAACGAGGTCATCCATTTTTCTTCCAGCTAATGAACTCGTCAGGAGGAGTGTGATGCAGGAAGATGATGAGATGAGCAACCAAACCTTATTAAATAGTTTCATCTTCATCAAAGAATCAGACACAGATGAAGCCCCATTAGTCACTGAAGGGGATAATTATATAGAGGGGGCTGCCATCAGGGCCAACTCTCCCCTCACCAATTGGCTTTGCTCCCTTGGGTGTAGGAATTGTATTGGACTCAGGAATGGATGCTCATTTAATTCAACAACTACTTACAGATATCTGCTCCCATATCTTGCCAGGTGTGAAAAGGGGAAAAAATGCAGATGAATAAGATCTTGAGTAGTTCATGGCTGACACAGCATGGTACAGTGACTAACTGGAACATCCTACAAAAGATGTCCTCCCAATATTGTGGTACAGAGGGAAAAGGGAAGTAGAGGGAACCAGAGTAGTCTTCCTGTGGGTGGTCATCCTTGAGTTGGGTTTTGAAGATGAGCAGAATTTAATTATGGTGGAAAGAAGGGAACTAGAAGAACATATCAGACAGAGGAAAGAACTTGGTTACAAACAAGATGGGGCTGGGTGTGGTGCACACACCTGTAATCCCAGAGGCTTGGAAGGCTGAGGCAGAAAATTGTGAGTTCCAATCCAGCCTCAGCAACTTAGCGAGGCCCTAAGCAACTCAGCAAGACCTTGTCTCTAAATAAAATACAAAAAAAAAAAAAAAGGACTGGGAATGTGACTCAGTGGTTGAGTGCCCCTGAGCTCAATCCCCAGTACCCGGCTATTATGGTTTGGATGTGAAAGCTCATGTGTGAGACAATGCAAGAAGGTTCACAGGATAAATGATTGGGAGTCCTAACCCAAACAGTGAATTAGTCACCTGATGGGACTGAGTGGTAACTGAAGGCAGGTGAGGTGTGACTGGAGGAGGTGGGAATTGGGGGTGTGGCTTGGGTATATATTTGTATCTGGCAAGCGGACTCTCTCTCTGCTTCCTCATCACGTGTGAGCTGCTTCCATCTGTCACACTCTTCCTTCCTTCATCTTCAACTTGAGCCCCATGGTATTGTGCCTGCTATCCCTGGACTATCCCTGGACTGAGACCTCTGAAACTGTTAACCCCCAAATAAAATGTCCCTCCCCTAAAATTGTTCTGGTCAGATATTTTAGTCACAGCAGCAAAAAAAAAAAAAAAAAAAGTCCGAGATGATCTGATTACATCTGGCTTATTTGGAGCACTTGTGTCACAGATTAGAAACTATCTAGAGCCATTCAGACGGGTTGAGAAACAAAATAATTAGTTCTTTCCAGATACCTGTATTTGGGTATAGGAACTACAAGAATCCATATAATTATCTTCCTTGTGCAAGAGCAGTGAAGTGGCAGCTCTGTTCAGGGACCTAGATTCCTTCCAAGTGACAACTTTTCCATCTCTACATTACCAGCACAGTTGGTTCCAGCAAAAAGGAAAGAAAAACGTGAAGAAGAACTGAAGTCCCCACAGCAAAAATGACAATCATAACTTTAGTTCACATTTCTGTTAGCAAACACACTTGATCTTAAAGGAGGCTGGGAAGCCACAAGCAGCTGGCCACCAACTCTACTTCTATAGAAGAAGGAGGGCATAGGGTTGGAAGACAGGTAGCAGTGCCTGCTGCTGTCCAGACCTCTGGTTTCTGTTATCTGTGGACACTGTCTTCCTCCCACCCACACAGGCCTCTCTTCAAATTCAGAGTCTCTGCAAGTTGCATATCCTCTCAGGATCAGATGTGGTTTCTAAGGGTCTGGTAGCTTATCAACTCGAATCTGTGTTCTTTCTCCTTAAGTTTTTTTCCTAATTTTTGAGACTTCAAATTTCAGGACATTCTTTATTCTGGGCTTTCTGGATCATTTGCTATTTTCTGAGCATGCCTGTACCCTTTTACCTGTGCAGGTACTGGTCCCTCTCCATCTGGACTGCCTTTCTTTGTCATTTCTATTTCAAGTCATCTCTCTCTCTTTTTTTTATTTATCTTTTAATTTTTTACAGACTGCATTTTGATTCATTGTACACAAATGGGGTACATCATTTCGTTTCTATGGTTGTACACAATGTAGATTCAAGTCATCTCTTTCTAATACACACGTTTATAAGGCCTGATCCTTCTACTCATACTTGCTTTACTCCTCCCCTGCTCTCTCTTATTCCTCCTTTATAACACATGTTCTGCCTTGTAACATTTGTTTTTTTTTTTTAAGTTCTTCTAGGGTAGGAACTGAATCTTAATTACCTCTGCATTATTGCCATATCTCAAGAGAATAAGTGTTCAAAAAAGTTTTTTGAGTCCACTCCCTGCTCAGAAGTCATAAGACACTATGTATGGTTTGGATTCGTCTTTTGGTTTCTTTGTGTGTTTGTTTTGGTGATACTGGGGATTGAACTCAGGAGTGCTTTGCCACTGAGCCACATCCCTAGCCCTTTTTATTTTTTATTTTGAGACAGGACCTCACTAAGTTGCCATCTTGTGATCCTTCTGCCTTAGCCTCTCTAGTAGCTTGGATTACAAGCACATGCCACTGTGCTTGGCTGATAATATATATGTTTAAATTCAAACCTTTTTCCGGGTGCAGTGGCACACATCTGTAACCCAAACTGGTGGGAGGCTGAGGCAGGAGGATCTCAAGTTCGAAACCAACCTCAGCAACTAAATGAGACCCTGTCTCAAAATAACAAAGTAAATAAATAAAAGGGTTTCAGATATATTTCAGTAGTAGAGCAACCCTGGGTTCAATTCCCAGTACTGGGAATAAATTTAAGCCCCTTTTAGGAAGTGTGATTGTTTCCTCAAATGCCTGTGTGGTCAAGAATGCTAATGTGTGCTCATGATGTGATTTAAGATTTTGTGGCAAGGCATTGCATCCCAAACATAAATTCATTCAACCATTCAACAAATATTCTTTGAACAGCTCCCATAACAAATACTGGCATCCAATATTGAACAGGATGGGCTTGTCCTGGAGGAGCTTATGATATAGCCTTTCAGAGTCATCACATCCATCACCAACCACAACCAATAACTGGGAGCCCATCATGGATCAGGCATCATGGCTATGCATTTGCTGGGGCATGGGGAGGAGAGCATTCAGAGGTTGGCCACACAGAAGGATCAGGATCTGGTGGAAGAGACAGACAGAACATGTGTTTAAAAGACAGTTTCCTTACCAAGCAGGAAATGAGTCCTCAGAATCTGTAGGTCTTTAGACAGGGGATTGTCTGCTAAGGCCAGGTGAGCCTGGAAGTGGAGGAACTTGTTCTGAGCCTTGACAAGTGACTAGAGCTTGGATATGTGGAAAAGAGGGAGGAGGGGGCCTTCTAGGAAGTACCTGAATGTTTAGTGAATTTTAGCAAGGAAGCAAAATCAATTTTACAGGAGCAAAGCATTCACTCATTCTTTGTATTAATTCAGCACTTACAATATGCAAGGTACAGATAACCCCCAACCCCATGCCAGGGCAGGTGTGGCCCCTGCTCCAGAGGTGCAAAGAGAGCCAGCGATCAAAGCAGTATTTCAAGTCTTGGTGCTGTTCTGTTCTCCGATTTGACTTAAACAAAGGTGGGAAGTGCTGGAGACTACTGCTAAGAGGCACTTTGCTTCCTGGGGATGGAGTGAGGACATGAGGAGGTTGCGACCCACTAATTACTTCAACCCATTAGCCAACTGATGCCTCGGTGGACATTAAATGGTGAAGTTCGAGAGAGAGAGAGATGATCTAGCTGGATTACCAGAGCCAGCAGGTTGGCTGGAGATCCCAAATTTTCTTCTCCCCACTCCACAAACCCTATAATTACCGGTCTTTTTTGTTTCTTTTTAAAATTTGGTACGGGGGATTGAACCCAGGGGCACTTGGCCACTGAGCCACATCTGTCCTTTTTTATTTTTTGTTTAGAGACAGGGTCTCACTAAGTTGATTAAGGCCTTGCTAAGTTGCTGAGACTGGTTTTGAACTTGCGATCCTCCTGCCACAGCCTCCAGAGCTGCTGGGATTACAGGCGTGTGCCACTGTGCCTGGTCCTTCCTTCTTTTTTGGATAGCTCTTCCATTTTCCTTTACTGCTGAACTGTGATCCACGGAACTTAAAAGGACAGAGTTACTCTGGAGGCATTTCTTATGGTTTGGATACATGAAAAGGAGAAATGCAAAAACAAGTCACCTTAGGTCTGAACTCCTATTTTCAGGAGAAAAAAAATTCAACCAACACCAGAAAGATGAGAGCTGTAAGGTATATAGAAAAACCAGCTCCTCTTCTTCAGTCTCTAACCCTCCCTGCCTCAGCCTGGGCATGTTCAATCATTTGCCTTTGGGGGCTATTTTTAGTTTGACTACCATGCTAAACAAATTTCATATTGCTTAAGAGCCTATAAAACTCTGTTCATTTTTCTTGGCTCTTTCTTTTCCCCTTCAAATATGGCTAGCTATTCCACAAGGATTCCATTGTGTTTCTCAATTTTGATCAGAATTATTCTAGAATAACATACATCCTTGCAGATGACCTCCTGTGTCTTGAAGAGATGACTCTTGATAAGTCCCTTGGTTCTCTTTTTGCAATTCTGGCAACATAGTTTATTGGCTTTGTAATATAAAGCTCTCACCATTGGGGACTGAGCTAAGATCACCAAACTATTTCCCATACATCCTGAGTTGAGCTTTGAATCACAAAAGTAGTAGAAGGCCCAGCATGATATCGTCTCTGAAATGAGCAATCCCTTAATTAAACAGAAGTAAATAGAGGTTACAGCGTGTTCCTTAATTAAATAGATGTAAATGCCCCATCACTCTGCTTCTCACACACATCAATTTGGCATCATCTCATTTTCCTGTTTGCCCAGTGGAAATGGAGTTTCTGGAGCTCTATTTTGGTGAACATCTCCTGAGTGTGCCTGTGAGGCTGGGTGTTCAATCATGAATGTTTACCTTCTGGTTTATAGAAATCTATATCTGTGTCTCCTCCCCCCCCCCCTTCCCCTGGCATCTGCAGGCTTTGGAATTACTATAAGCCTGATACAACCGGACCATCGGATAGCACATACCTGGAGGCACAAGATGAGGGGGTGGTGTGGGCTCTCTGACCCAAATACTGAATTCTCTGTGTCAGATGACACTGAGTGACCCTGACTCATAATGTCTTACATCTGTTCTTTTCTTTTTTTCCAATACTGACAACTGAACCCAGAACTTTACACATGCTAGGCAAGTGCTCTACTGCTGGGCTACACCCCTAGTTCATTTGCTTTTTGCTTTATTCCTGGTTTCAAGTTTAGGCAAGTTCCTTCTGGGGACTATCTATATCTACATCTACATCTATATCTATATCTGTATCTATATCTATATCTATATCTTTATCTTTATCTCAAACATTAGTATAGACATTACAATGAAGTAATTATATAGTTATCATTAACATTTAATGGCTTTAAGGAGTTTATCCTTAAGAGTAGAGGTGGGCCTCATCTAATCAAGTGAAGACCTGAAGAGCAAAACCTAAAGAAGGAATTATCTGTCCATCAAGACTGTGACATACTAATCCTGTCTGTGTTTCTGGCCTGTCGGTTACATATTTCAGACTTTCCTGCTCCTATCATCACATGAACCAATTCTTTAAAGTTGATTCTTTAAAACAGAATCCATCTGAATAAGATGAAAGTGTTACCTTCTAGGGGTGCTGGGTTCATTGTCTCCATTCAGCAAAGAATTGAAGAACAGGACACAGAGAGAGCAAGCAAGAAGTAGGCTTACTGAAAAGAGATAGAGATACAGAGATGGACTTCTTTGAAGAGAATGGGCCCTAGAGCTGGGAATGGGTGGGGGAGCTTTGGCTTGTTCTTTTCATGGTCTCCGGAATTTCTCCTTTCCTTATCTCCTCCCCTGTCCACACGCTCCTGACTATTACTAATTGGTGTCCCCTCTGTCCCTGCATCTGCTTTAGTTTCTCTATTGGATCCCCTGCTGAGGAGTACGGAAGTGTCTGTCTGGATGGGTCCCCGCGTGTGTACACGAGCACTTTCATCAGGCAGGAGGTTGACCTCAGCGGAAGACCCTCTCCATGCTCCTTTGTTCAGGCCCTGCCCCCAACCTCCTCCCTCACCATCTTGTCCTGGCTGCCTAAGTCCTTCTACATCTCCCTCAAGAGCATCCTACTTCCAATCCAGAGAGAATGGCCTGACCCAATCACAGCTCAGAGCAAGCTAACTGGTGGTGCCCCTGCCAAGGCCGAGGAGCGAAAGGAGTGGGGTGGAGAAGACGGGCTCGAGTCTGTACCACTTAGAGGGCGACCTCAGTTACTGGCTCTCATCTCCTTGCTAGCTCCAACAAGGCCAGCAACTTGCCATCCCTGAGCTGGATGGCGATCAGAGGACAGCAGTGGGTTAATAACTCTTTAACTGAGTCAAATTGTTAATTGGAATAGAATCCACCTCAATGTATTCCTAGAAACAGTTCTGCTTTTCTGAGGCATTAGGAATAAATTGATGTGGATCCCATTCCAATTAGAATTTATGATTAAGACCATCGTTTCGGGAGGACAAGTTAAGCAAGCTGTGAACATGTGGGAATCTGTGTGACAGAGGCGTCTAAAGTAGAAAGGTGAGCAGCTGAGGACAGAGTCCTCAGCAAGCAGCCAGTCTCCCTGGTGATTTCACCCCACTCCTAGAACTTCCAGCAGAGTGACTGGCACTTGAAGGTCAGCTTCAAGGAGTATTTTTCATTGACTCATAGATTGGAGCTGGAACCTTTTGTAAGTGAGGGGACTAAGTTCAGAGAAAAGACTTGCTTGCATGGATGGATGACAACAATCAGAGGAAGCTTTGTCATCACCTTCCCCTGGGGAAGGGGCGTGCCCTCCACTTCAGCATCTAGAGCAATGGGAGATGAGGGTTGAAGGACTCTCTTCGGATGGCCCCTGCTTTGTTCTCTAAAATCCTTGCTGCAAAGTCAATATGCACTTTGCTCTTGACTAGAGAGTTGATGGGAAGGATGATCATGTGCAGAACCTAACTTTTAGGCCCAGTTCCATCAGTTGGAGGGAAATACCTGCACTAGGACCTACCAGGTGCTGCAGGCTAATAACAATCTAGCAGTATCAGCAGTGCATCTACTATTTCCCCCTCGGTGTGCCAAGCCCTTTACAATAGATCTTTGCATCTACTCTATTTTATTCCCTATTTACACAAGAGGAAACTGAGGCAAAGGCAGGTTAATTAACTTACCTAAAGGCACACAGTAAGTTGTAGAGAGCTAAGACATGCACCCAGGCTATGTGGGGCCATGTCTCACCACTGTGTGGTTCCAGGTCAGTTCTTGTTTAATCTTCACACTTCCATGACAGTGATATTATTCTTACCATTTTGCAGATTAGAAAAAGAAGACTCAGGGACATAGAGGAACCACTTCAAGGTCAGTACATCCAATATTTTGAAGGCAATCTGCCCCAAAACTGCTGCTCAGGCTGACCAGCAATCTGGCTTCTGTTGGCCCTCCATCTTCCCTCCTCTCCCTGCCTGTACTCATGACTTTGATAGATTGTTTTCCTGAATTAATCTCTGAATTAATGCTTCTGGGCAGGTTAAAACCAGTTTTTCCTCTGTGGATAGAACAGGTGTTAGGGCCAATATCTTTCTGTGCCTCAGGCCTGAGGATAATACATACAGGTCATTATGACTTGCTGGAGTTTCCTGTACTTCTTCTACTGAATACAGAATCTAGAACCCCATCTTAGACCTGCTCAGCCCAACAACCACTGGATAGGCCTGGAAAGACCCACGATTAACACGTACCCCCCAAATTCACTTACCTTTGTCTAATCCACTGGACTTTTGTTCTTCCTCTGCCCCCCTTGTTGTGGGTTAGCAACCATATAAGAGAGAACATTTGACCTTTGGTTTTTTTGGGTTGCTTTATTTCACTTAACATGATACTCTCCAGATCCATCCATTTACTGGCAAATGTAATAAAGTCATTCTTCTTTATGGCTGAGTAATATTCCATTGTGCACATATACCACAATTTCTTGATCTGTTCATCTGTTGATGGGCATCTAGGATGGTTCCATAGCTTAGCTATTGCGAATTTTGCTCCTATAAACATGGTGTGGCTACAGAACAGACCGTATACTTTTCAGTCTCAGGACCAGGCTATTTACAGCCCCACTCCTCCTTTTATCTAGACTTCTTAAATTCAGGGAATCTGTCCTTGAACCCCAGACTAGGAGACTGCCAGTCACCCTTCTTTGTAATCCAGCCCCCAGCATGGCACCTGGTGCACATGGTACCAGAACACATATTTTCATTGTCTGAATATAGAACAACTGAATATAGAACAACTTGATTCTCTCCTTCCTCTTGTCCCATTTTCCTAGGCCATTCACATACCTGCATCTCTGCTATCATTAAAAAAAAACTTTTCTGATCTCTCTTCAGTAGAAAGCTATCTGCTCCAAGATGCCAACTGTTTACAACTGAAATCTTAGCAGATGCTATGAAACTGCCAATTTTCTCTTAGCATAAGCCAGTTCAAATTCTTATTTTGGGGTCTGGTTTCCTCTTCCTAATATAAATAATAAAGCACCATTTTAGTAATAAGAACAGCCCTGGTCAGGTGTTTTGTTTTGGGTGTGGTAGTGTTTGTTTTTAACATCAAATCTTTTCTTCCCACTATTCATGGGTAAGCTGGAGCTGCTTATTAAGTTTGGGATAATTTTGTGAGCTTGTTATAAGACATTATTAAAAACTATATAAATGTACAGTTAAGTACATCACATCAAAAGCAAAGGTAATACATATGTGAGATATCACTTCTTATTTATTACATTTTCTACTGTATATGCTCTTAAGGTTATTTACATCTATTTTATCTATATAGTGGCTAGACATACTATGCAGTGGTACATGACTGTTCTCTCTTCTCCACGCTGCATATAGTGACCTCATGTTGTCAGTGTAGCTTGACATTCCATATTGTAAGAGCATTTAGCAGGGAAATTGGCAAAAGCTACAGACCAGAACCTTTTTTAAAAGAGAATTGGTTGTTAACCATATACCAGCACACTACTGCCACTACCCAAGACAAACAAAGTAAGTCCTGGATTCCCTGAAGTTTGCAACCCAGTGACACACTCACGAACACACGCACGCACACCCACACACGTGCGCGCGCGCCCACTATGCGCAGGGGGTGATGATAAGCATCATCCAGGCAGATTGGTCTGTGTTAACAGAGCAATGGAGAGCAGCCACAGGGAAGGGGATGGCTCAAGTTAAGTACTTATAGGACTTGACTGGTCTTTTAAATGACCTAAGATGAAAAGAATCACATAGAGGAACCAGAACCCCTGCTTTGTCACCTAACTGATTCTGATTTTTTTTTATCCTGATTAATTAATTATTCAGAGAGATCTTTTTATAGGCACCAAGTTTCAGTCTGTGATCAATTCATACCCTTCATCAGATGGAAATCAATTTGTGCAGGTCAAACTATTTGAATATATCAGAGAGCTTGGACTGCTTCCAAAGATGGGTGCTCAGGACCAGGTACTCAATGTGGTTAATAATAATAATTTAGCCTGTTCATTACCGGAGCTGTGTAAAGTATGTATTGATTTTCCTCCAAAGATCGACCAATCTGAGGTAGTAGACTCCAAAACCAGGATAAAATATTAATTGTATTAAAAAATGTCCAGGACTCGTTTTTGTGATTGCAAAGGCCAAGAAACTTAAAATTCCTGAAAGATGGGTGGGGAGTTTTAAACCAATCTAGCTGCTAGTTGCTACGCGTGAAATGGCCTCTGAGGCTTGGGTTGAAGAGAACGTTCCCAGTTTTGTTCCACTCCACCAAGCTCAACCAGGGAGGTTGTCATGGGTTGCTTTGTTGCTTTAAACGGTTTTATTCCAATTTAACCTACATGTTTGTAGCCCTTGTTTGAGAGGGAAAAGGTCAACCCTTTTCAGTTTTAAAATTCCACCTGCACACCTTTGCCTGTGTATATGAAGGCATGATGGGAAGAAAAGGAAAGGAGAGGGGACAGAGGGAAGTGAAGGAAGAAGGGAGATGGCCAGAGGAGGAGGAATGGAAGGAAGGCTGAAAGAGAAGCAGGGAGTTGGAAGAGAGGAATTTCTGAAGGGAAAGGAGGAGTGATAAGGAAAAGATTTTTTAAATGGGGGCAAAGGATGAGAAAGGCAGGGAGGAAGAGAGGGCAGAGGGAAAAGGGATGAAATCAGGCTGAAAGGGAAGCTGTCTACACTTGAATTTCAGCTGTCCACCTGCACCAGTTACTCTTCCAGTCTCAGCCTCAGTTTTCTCATCTGTACAGTGGGGACAAGAAATCCACACCACAGTGTTTTCCAGAGAACCAGATGAAGAAGATGGAAGAGCAGTCCGGTGCGTCCACTCAGGAAACATCCACACGGGAGTCTTGGGTGTCAGCGTGGTTTATGGGCCTCTTAAGAACACACTTTCCATCGTGTCCTGCATTTGGTCTCCCTGGAAAATCAGAACTCAAGCGTCCACCCACCCTGAAAGCCAGCGCCCGCGGGGGCTCCGGGACGGGTCTGCCGGCCAGCGAAGCCAGGACTCCTGTCGCTCACCCGGTCGTGAGCGCACCGCGGAGGCGCGGGCGGCCGCCAATGAACTTTCCACAAAGACAGTTTGCTTCCCGCCGATCTCAATCCATAACCTTTACTGGTCTCTGTAGAGTCATTACGACCATTAGGCTGTGGACTCAGCACTGCTTTAGCTCTTAAGTTAATACAACCGAGACTTTTTTACTTTCCTATTGGGAAGGAACATGTGCAATTTTAGTGATTTCTTAGATCATTCCATAAGTAAATCAAATATTCTTTCAAGCCCAGTTATCAAAATTGTGTCCTTTGATACCACGTCTTCCATCAAACTGCAGTAATCCAGTTCAACACATTTTAAACCTCTGCTATCTCCTAATATCATCCCTACTAGATAGAGTAATTAAATTTGTACTTTTTTTTACAAGTCGTACTCAATAAATCTGAATAAATTAACAACGCATTACTAAGACTGCTACATTAAATTTGCATAGTGCATTTAATGAATATGCAACTGCAAGTGAAAAGGTCTGCTACTGCGAACCTTCTACATTAGCATAACTACTTCCAGCATGTTTCTTAAATAATGCACTCATTTGCACATCACTGACTTGGCTAATTCTAACTTCAGTCAGGGTAGCCTTGTAATTAAGACTCTTGCTTTAATTTTTAATGAAGTTTATGTTACATCAATCCTGACAGTAATGAGGGGACATGGAAACAAAAAGGCTGCTAATAATTAAATTCACAAACCAGTTTGAGGGATAATAATTCCTGAGGAGAAATTACATGACTAATTATTAATTAAATATTCATACTATTGCACAGCCATCTCACTTAACTGCTCTTCTTGTTGGTAATAATATTGAGATGTGGATGCCTTTTGCCAACCATTCTGAGTTTAAGGTCTCTGGTTAATTTTAGTGCACCATTAATCAATATGACACAAAAAATAAAATTGTTTTAATTGGTATCATTTTATTGTGTCTAAATATTACTACAGTTGGTTTAGTTTGTGGAGAATTAATCTAGTTAGTCGGTGCCTGTTTTATGGAAACATAAATCCAGTTTATATCCATAAACATCTAATGGCAGGACAACTTGACCTTTTTTTTTGTAACATTACTGTTTACAGATAATTACACCAACTCTTTAAAAGGTTATTTAATAGCTTTGCATTCATCACAGTAAAATGAAAAACATGCAATATTATTTAACTCCAGCCTGTTCTGAGGAGGTCTCTGAGACCCTCATTTACCCCCGCTGAAAAGTAAGCAATATTAATGTGTGGGTTTTTAGGAAATGTATGAGAGCTTTCTTTGAATGTGTACAAATAGATTTACATGTTTGGGTCTGGATCTTTCCATGTCTAATTCATAATCCAGGTGGGGGTCTGGTAAGAAAGAAAATATTACCCAATTTCACAGCATTCCATTGAAGGAACACGTGAGGATGGAGGTTTTATGTGTCTGGCTCTCAGAGATGGCAACAATTTCCCTACAAAACCCAGTAAACAAACATTACAAAACCAGAGAAATTACTATGATGAAGCCTAATTGGTTGCAATATTTATTGCAGATGCTTTTTTCCCCTTTCACTTTCTAAGTGGTATTTAGAAATCTACGCTTACAACAAGAAAGTACCCATCTGGAGACAAGTATAGCGAGGACCAGAAAAGGTCTATAACATTTAGATGGATGACATTAATCATCATATTAGAACAGATCATGACATTTGTTTAAAGCTCTGATAAATTCAGGATAGCATGCTTTCTGAAGACCATTTTGCTATTATGAAATTAAATAGACACCAAAAAAGGACACTTTTATCCTGCAGGGGCATTTGGAAGTTCTGAACCAGGGCAAACCTTTTCAGCTCATTTTTGTAATAATTTAAACTAGTTGATTCATCAAAGTGAACCAAGTTTATAACCATAAACCATGGGCAAGGATACCCCTCAGATAGGATACTCCTCCTATCATTTTACCATGAACTGACAGGGTTGTAGGGCATTCTTACTGGGCCTGATGTGTATCAATTGCTCTCTTTTACTAAATCTTCAAATTCTTTTTAACTTTTAATCTACTCTCTTAAACTAACACCTGAAGGCAATTTGTAAAGACCACTCACTATGAACTAATTTATTGGTACGGGTCAGTGTAAAGATGTCATAATAAGTCCTAAGCCCTGGGTCCTGGCTCTTGCTTCTTTCACTGGCGGAAATCCTTCTATGTACGAAACCCTGTGTGAGTAGCAGAGAGTCTTCAAAACTGGGTTAAGTGTAGACCACAGAAATGACCAGGCTGGCTGGCAACAATTCTGGGGTGCTTGTTCCAGAAGGACCTGCAGAGCCCTGCCTCATTTTCCTCTCACTGCCAGGTGTATGCTGCATCTCCCCAGGTAGAGTAGGTAGAGGGAATCATCCATCACCAAGGAGGCCCTGGCTGACAGAGGACCCTGTTGCCTTTTTTAAAGGAAGCAGTCAGAGTACCAGAGAAGGTTGGGGCTTGGAAACTAGACATGCCCAGATTCTAATTCCTTTGCTAGTGAAAGCTTATATGACTTCATCTTCCTGAACTGTGGTTCCATTTTCTGAATGGGGATGATCAGCCTTCTTTGCAAATTGCTGTGAAAAATTAATCACACATGCGAGTGGTTAGCTAGCACTGTGCTGGACACATGAGAGACCAGTGCACAATGAGAAGAATGGTTATTGTTACTTTTGCAAAGAAAGAGCATCAGAAATTCCACCATTGGAGGGTCATTCCTTTGAAGTAAACACCACTATCAAGACTTTTTAAAGAAAAATGCAAATTATATATCTTGAGCAAGTCCCCATTGGTCACTGAGCCTTAGGGTGAGTTTATGTACCAACCCCCTCCCCTTTTATTTCTGTAACAGTGGCATATAAGATGATGTTAGAGAGGTGAGTTAGAAGAGGGTGGAGTGGGAAGAGGAATGCAAAATGGAAAGAGGGAACACAGAAAATAGAGACAGAACTCATAAGGGAAAGTGTTATACTCGGCTGGGCTGCTTCACCACTGAGGTACAATATAAGGACCTCAGATAGAAACAAAACTCTACCTTGTGGATGTGGATTCCAAAGTTCTTGAGTTCTGCTCCTATAAAATGATAACTATTAAGGGTGTAATGAAAAGGTATCCCAATTTTTCTAGAATGGCTTAATTTTAGTTATTCAGAAGCAGGCCAGAGACCCCCACCCAGAAGACCCTTACCATAATAAAGCAGAAACCCCCACTGTATTTGTAACATAGAAGTTCCTTTTCTTCAGAAAGCTTTCTATCAGCAAAAAACTTTTGCATGCAAAAGGGCATTATGGTTGATAGTTTCCTCTTTTTTGCAAATGCCAGGTTTGCAGGAAAAAAAAAAAAAAAAACAAACTTGTGAAACCTCTGTCTACAAGATGGAAGGAAATGTGCTTGTCATATGAACCTCTTAGACTGTCCCTCACTGTGGGTATAAAGTTATAAAACATTCTTGACTCAGGATTCAGAGGGAAGAATTGATTTAGTCCAAAGTTCCCCTCTGGACCACCTGCAGCAAATAAACCTCCTTCCTGCTAATTCCTTGGTGTCCAGCCTCGTCTGTCCTACATCAATTCAGGCCTGCACCTATTAGGCTTCACTATCTAAAGGCCCATTTGGTGAGGGAACTCCAGAAAGGAAGAGTACACTGCGTTCAGAAAATATTTTAAAAGCATCATCGCATACCTGTGTTAAATACCACAGAACACAGTCGCTTACATCACCTCTCTTCTCTGTACTTCATAATCAATAGTCCAAGAAAACACTCACTTAGTTTCTTACCTTGTAGCCACACCATTGTGGACCTTAAGAGCTAGTCTGGAGGTTCCACAGGGGAGCACAGGTAGCCCCGTATCCTTGATGGAAGAGTGATCCTCGACAGAGTACATAGCTTCTTGGAGGGATGCACATGGAACAATGAGGGAGGAAGGGGACCACCTGCTTAGCCAGCCAGATGAGCCAAATAGACCCTGGGGATCAGTGGAGTGGTAGATGTAGCAGCTAGATAGCCCTTACATCCACCAGTTTGGAATACTTGAGGAAAATTGTCAGTGTCTGACACTCTCTAATCCTTTTCTAGAAAGGTGCAGAATGGAGAAACCTCAGATTTTGAGTTGGGCAAATTCCAGCTCCTTCACTAGCAGTGTGATTTGGATAAATAATCTGATCTCTTGGAGCCTCATGTGGAGCATGAGGAAAGCTCCCTGCCCCTCCCAAGATGATGTGGAGGTTAAAGGACACATGGATAAGGGGACTCAAGGGCACAATAATTGGAGCAATCCGTCTTACCTATGCCAGAATCAAGACCAGTCTCCTTTGAGTGTGAGGATTTATTGCTGGAGGAGGATGACATATGTATTTCAAGGTTCTTGACTTTGGTCCTATAACATTTGCTGTGGGGTGGTGTGTGTGTGTGTGTGTGTGTGTGTGTGTGTTTATGTGTGTTTAGTTTTTGAGGCCAGTTCTAATTTCTCTGCAGACTAATAGTCTTCCTAATTGTTAAAAGAATTTTAAAAATTGGCTTTGTAAAACAACGGGGCCTGGCATGTTAATTTTAATACATTAAAAAATTAAAGTCATGCACTAATGGTTAGACTCTAACCCCTAAAATCCTAATTATTTCCATCTTGCCCCCACACTTCCATCAGTCCTTTCCATTTGGCTTTCTCTTTCCATTTGAATGTCAAGCTCTTATTTGTTCTTCAAAACCACAATATGAAACTCTTTCTTCCAGAAAGTTTTCCCTCACATCTCCTGCCGTTTTGCTTCCTGCTTCCTCCCCGGTGTGCCCACACTTCTGCTGTTCTTCATATGCCATGCTATAGATGATCTGTTGACGCTTCTCCTACTAGGGAAGGAATATGCATGATCTTTTTATCCCAACTCCTAGTACCCTGCAGGGTACATATTGGCATTCCTTGGATGTTTGCTGAATCAAATTGAATTCATGTGGCAAATAGCAATTCCATGATTATATTTATAAACCTGAACATCAGAATTTCAATATGCATCTCATAATAATACATTAAGGATTTAAGGAGCAGAGCTTTTTTTCTTCTTTTTCTTTTAGTCAAGAAGCAAGAAGACAATTGTCACAAGATGAAAGTGGAATGGAGATGGGAAGAGGTGTTAAGAAAGTGATTTGTGAATTATAAATGGTAATTTTCTACAGGTTAGGATCAATTCAGAATGAACTATTCATTTCCATTATCAATTGCTATTCTGTAACAAATCTAAAATTTCTGTCTGAATTTTAATTAAAAGAGCCATTTAATGTCCCAATTCACTTGGCACATATGTACATTTTTCCCCCACAGTTTTAACATCATCTGTCATGATGTTGAAAATCACCTCAACCCAAGAGTCTCCAAACTGTGATGCTAACATTCCAGAAGCAGATGGCCACTCAGCATGAAAGCAATGTATAAGTCACAGTGCACAGCTGTCTGCCAGGGAGGAGCAGTTAGGTTATGCCCAGAGCAAATCATCAAGCCCCAATCTCTCCCCAAGCACCTAGTCCCAACAGGGGAGACTGGAGGCTGCTGTTCAGTGGCTCCTCTTCCTGAGCGAACAGGCCTGTCACAGGTGGAGTCAGTAAGCACAGCTGCAGTTTGGAAGGAAGAGGGCAAGTCACTGGACTACTGTACTTCTTTCCATCTTCTTCTCCTCTAAAACTCGACCAGCTCCCTGGAGCTGTCTCAGCCTTCTCCTCTTTTGCCAGGGCCAACCATCTGAAATGGCTCATACTCTGGGGCCATTTTCTTCTGATTCAAATCCCACAGACTAGTTGTGTGACCATGGACAAGTTACTACATCTCTGTACCTCATATCTGGCGTATGTGTCATTAAGAGAAGAAAAGTTTGAGGTTATATGTTTATTATAGTATCATTTTCTTAATTGGAAAAAACTCACCTATACTTTTGCATGAGAATAGAGAAAGGGCCAGGTGTGGTGGCACATGCCTGTAATCCCAGGGACTGGGGAGACTGAGGCAGGAGGATTGCAAGCTTGAAGCCAGCCTCAGCAACTTCACAAGGCCCTAAACAACTCAGTGAGACCCTGTCTCTAAATAGAGTAAAAATTTTAAAAAAGGGTTGGGGATGTGATTCAGTGTTTAAGTGCCCCTGGGTTCAATCCCTGGTTTAAAAACAAGAAAAGAAAAGAATAGAGAAAGGATGGAAGGATACAAGTCATATATTAGCACTGATTATCTGGGTGAGGATGGGAGTGGGGGAAGATTGTTAATATTTTCTTTATTGACCTTGATGTTGTAAAATACAAAGAATGGATAATTGACGAATTGTACACCCTGCCCCCAGGACTGGGGATTGGACCAAGGGGCACTTTAGCACTGAAATATATCTCCAGCACTTTTTATTTATTTTGAGACAGAGTCTTGCTAAGTTGCTGAGGCTGGCCTCAAACTTGTGATTCTCTTGACTCAGCCTCCCAAGTCACTGGGATTATAGGCATGTACCACCACCGAGTCTGGCAATGAATTGGTTTTGACCAAGTCCTTCTTCAAGTATAATCCTCTCTGCCTTTGTAATTAGCAACTAACAATGCTAAATTTGTCATAATTAACTAGTTAATCCACTAATTAAATAAAGTTACTCTTTGAAAAGGCATCTTGGGCAAATGTTTTATCTTTTTATACTTTATTCTTTATTACTTACCCAATGTTTTCCACACTAAGAAAAGTTCTCTCCCACATTAATTAGGAAATACTTATGCTTCCCTCTTTTAAAAATAAATTTATATAATAAGCAAGCAAGAACAATCCCTATAATTTAATTGAAAAATACCTACTGAGGATTCACTGTGGGTCACCATGTGTGAAACACATTATATGGGTTATTGTTTCACCTAGTCTTTATATAACAACAGCTCTTTGAAGAAAGATCAACACTATTTCTATTTTTCAGGCAAGGAAATTGAAATTTGGAAAGGTTTAGTAATTTTCCTGAGTCACTGAGCAGGTAGTGGAGGCAGGCTTTAAATCTGGATCTGTTTGACCAGAGAGCTGGTTTATAGGCGTAGTTCCACATTGCCTGTCCTATTCTCTCATGACTGAACGTCAGATCTGGAAAACCTGAATGTTCTCTGATTAGGGTTGTAGATGGGTGGGGAAGTTGGATTATGCACCACACTCCTGCCATCAAATACCTGACCCCTTTCTTGCTAGTTCTACCACATCCCCTCAACACTTATAGGGACAGGAGAGGTGGTGACAGAAGCTTCTAGAGAAAGCCATTCTGTGCTGCATTTGACCAGCTCTGAGAGTCAGAAATGCCTTCCTTATGTTGGGCTCCGCTTCATTCCTGCTGAAGTTAAGCCATTTTCCACTGGTTCTGGGTTTAACTCTGAGGTGCCACAGGGAAGTTCTAGTTTCTCTTCCAGGTGACATACATTTTGGAAACAGTGTGTCCTTTGAGTCTGCTCATCTTCAGAACAAAGAAGTACAGTTTCTTCAGCTGTTTCTCCAAGAGCTTGATTTCAACCTCATTACCTTTGTGAACACATTGTTTTAATCTGGGTGTGATTGTCCAGATGTGATTATCTGGAGACAGTGCAGGATTACCTCTTTCCCTCTAGACCCACTTAAATGACCATGCTTTCTTGCTCCCATATGGTCAGGTTGCATGTAGTTTATAGTTGATAGAAATTCCTATACAGGTTGAGTATCCCTTATCTGAAATGTTTGAAGCCAGAAATGTTTTAGAATTTTTCAATTTTAGAATGTTTGCATAGACTTTACTGACTCAGCATCCCCAAATTCAAAATCTGAAATGTTCCAAAATCTATTGTTCACCCCAAAAGTTTTGGACCCGAAAGCATTCTGTATTTTTTATTTTCAGATTAAGGATATTCAACCTGTACCCATTTTATACAACATGTTATTGAGTTATGTCTCTCCAATGCTATACTTGTGCCAATGAATTTTTTATAAACTTTTACTTTTCTATTACTTCATCTTTTGTTGAAGTAGATTGGGCTCCCAAATGCTAAGGTGTTAAATTTCTAAGACAATTTCATTCAGGTTGTTCTATAGAAATCTAATTCATTCTTTCTAATAGCCACATAATGGTCCTAGACTCAGTCACAATTTATCCAAGTATCCCCTTGCTGATAGGCATGACATTGTCTTATTTCTAATTTGTTAACTGTAAGCAACACTACAAGAAATGTACTTGTTCATATATCCTTATGGACTGATGTTTAATTTTTTGAAAATAGAGCCTCCAAAACAGCATTTGTACATCAGAGGGTTTATGCATTGTAATCCCAATAGGCATTACCAGATATTTTCACCAAAAGGTTGTAGCACTTGGAAGTCATACTGGCAATGTTTGACCTGATGGGATGAGTTACAAAGATATAAAGAGCAAATAGGAGTAGAAGAGTAAAATAAAGCTAGAAGTAAACTACATTTTGCATTTTTTCCATATTCTACTTGTGTTACTCCAATGAGCAGGAAAAAAAGATTAAAAAAAAAAAAAAAGACTAGTAAAAATTCTCTCCTAAGACTTTCTATTACCAATCATGATTAAATAACCTTCTCTTCCTCTGCACTCCTGAACTGCTGTTAGCAATTTGCATTCTTGATGAGCACAGATCCTTGACCACCAACCTGTCCACTGTTATAATCAGCTGTCCTTCAAGCCTTTCACTGTCATCCACATCTTCATGATTTAAGAAGTCAAGCTTGGAGTCCATCTCACCAGGAATCAAATTCCAACCATTAACCCACGTACTAAGCGTGTAGCTTTGAGGCATCAAAGACAAGTTTCAGCTTTTTAATTATCTGTGAAATGGGTACAATACTGCTTTATTTGCAAGTTTTCAAATTAGTAATGTATATAAAGCCACTGAAAGAGTGCCTGGCACATAGTACTACTATTGGTTAATTAATGATTACACATCCTACCACTGCAGAAATTCGTAGCTACTGGTAATTGAATGCTTGTATGCCAGGCACTTTACAAAACACTTTACACGCTCTATCTTACTTAAGACTGAAACTAAAATTTGCACATATAGCTACTTAATTACTAATTTCAGAATAACATAGTTACTACTATGACTCCTGTTTTGTAGATGGGAAAATGAGGACCAGAGAGGTAAAGTAACTTGTCTAAGGTCATACAGCTAGTGATAACACCTTCATTCAGTGAATGGTAATTATAGCAATTACTACAAATGTTGTTGATTGCCTTAATTTACACAGCTTCAATAATGAGATTTGGTGGAACTTCAGGGTGGAGAATGTGAGGAAAGGGGCTCATGGCACTATAGTCTGCTACCAGAATCCACATCCCCCAGGGGCTAGAGCTGCATGGGCAGCCATCATACTCCTTTAAAGTCTAGCCAAACAGAGTGGAGATGGTGGGTCTAGAGCCTGGTGAGAGTGAATATACCCGAAATGCCAGAAGATGGCAGTGTGGTGGTGCCTGGAGAGACTTCTGGCCAGAAGTGGACTCCAGCCACCATCAGGGAGATAGGGGTCAATGAGATGCCTCAGGGGGAAGGATTTGAAAAGGTTTCAGCTGTTCATGATGGGACTTCAGTCCTTTTGGGAAACAGAGGAAGCTCAGGACCTCTCCAGGAATTGGAGAGGACCATAGGTTCAGGGCCAGGGTTTATGGCCTGAGGACCCCTAATATGTGGCCCAGGGACTTGGTGTCACAAGGCAATAGCTCCAGGACTTTGTACGTGGAGGAGCCTGCATTTGTTTCATGAATTCAAAGCCCATGTTGATCTAGCCTTTGTTCGCTCCCAGGAACATATGACATTTACAACGTTGAGGCCCTTCCACTGTGTTTTATGTTCTAGCAGGATTTTGCCTTTTACAATCTTCCTCTAGCTCTTGATTCAAACAAATGCCTCACTTAAAAGTCAAAACCAAAGAACGTATCAGGTACCCTAGACGAATAGCAAGGACGACTCTATTAGGTCTACTCCCTAAGGGATCCTGACTCACTTTTATTTGTCTTCCCAGAGTCCAGATGAGATCTGGAGCACTGAGGAATCAGTTAAGTGGAAAGTGTGCACGGATGTGCTCCAGCTCATTGGGGCTGGACTGTGTTCTCTTGAAGCTTCTTAAAGAAGAGCTTCATGCATCCCAGAAAGAAGTGAGGGATGGCAGTGTGAACAAATCCCATTAGAAGCAGAAGGTCCTTTCCTGCTTGCCTGGCAGGTAGGTAGACTCTTAAGGACATGGCCTTAAAATGTGCAAGCTAAACACATGGGTGGTCCTCGGAGTTTAGGGTCTCGCTGCTCAAAGTACAGTTTGTGAACCAGCAGCAGCAGCAGCACCTGAGAACTTGTTAGTAATGCAGAAACACAGGCCCCACTCTAATCTACTGAATCAGAATTTGTAGTGGAGGATCTCCAGCTGATTCATGTTCACAGTAAAAGTTGAGAAGTGCTGTACTGAAGTTTGTACACATGGGACATACCTGTGGATCAATGGCAACTTATACTTTGTCAGCCTCATCTCTGCAAAGGTCAGTTTGGTAGGTTTGCAGACAGGCATTTGGTTTTGAAAACATACTGTAGGTAATTTTTTTTCTTTTATTAATTTTTTATTTGTTCTAATTAGTTGTACATGATAGTAGAATGCATTTATACATATGGAAGGCTTTTTTTAGTTTTAGTTATTTTATTTTAACTTATTTTCATTTTATTTGTTCTAATTAGTTGTACATGTCGGTAGAATTCATTTATACGTTTTGATAGATCATACATTGATAGAGTGTAATCTCTCATTTTTCTGATTATACATATTGCAGGATCACTTTGGTCATGCAGTCATACATGCACATGAGGTAATAATGTCTGTTTTACTATCATTCTTTTTCTCATGACCCATCCTTCCCTTCACTCCCCTCTACCTAACATAAAGTAACTCTATTCTTCCCTACCCTGCCATTGTGAATTAATTTCTGCTTATCAGAGAAAACATTTGGCCTTTGGTTTTGGAGGTTTGACTTATTTCACTTAACATGATATTCTCTCACTAATTTTGATAAGTAGTAAAGACTTTTTCCTATTGGCCTTGTTTCTCAAGATAAGTACTTGAACTACCTGTATGGTTGAAAAAGAAAGAAAAAAACAAAACAAAACAAAAAAAAAAACCAAACAAACAGATTTCCCGAGTATATGGAATTAGGATCTTTGAGGTGAAATTAGTATTTTGATAAATTTTATGGGGGATTCTTAGGTATACTAAAGTTTACAAACCTCTGCCTTAGAAAAAGGAACAATGGAGGCAGAAAGACAGAATGCCTAGTGCCCTGTTGTTTTTGCCTACCAAAAATTCCTTCACTACTGCCAACACCCTCCATTTGTAACATCACTATTAAAATCAATCTCTCCTATTTTCTGGCTTAGATATGATTGACTCTTCCCCCTTCTATAAGTAAGCATGTGACCTGGGCCTGACCAATGAAAGGATTCATTCCCACTGCCCAAAGTGGTACCTTTGAGATTGGGCTCATGACTCAAGGTGTGTCAATGAGATCTGTACCATTTGTAGAATATTTGGGAAATACATGCTTATTCTCCGACTTTCTAAGCTGCAGCAAGGGAGTCTTGGGCTGCTGGTCGTCACCTTTGCTGATGTTTAGGAAAGCCTGGTGTCACAGAAGAAAGCTGAGGTGGATGGGGGCAGCCCAACACAGTTATGAGACTGAGTCATGGTGATTCGCTCTTTACTGCTGACTGTAGCACAGTATGACATTAGGTATTAAATGAAAGATGAATTCCACAGTCAAATAGGTTGTGAAACATTGTGTTAAACAAACTTCCACAGAGTTTATTTCTCAGGGTTTCTCAGATTCTTTAATATGCCAAAGTACCCTGATGAGCACTAAAATGTGGCATTTAAGGGATGTTTTTTTGGGGGTGGGTAACAGGGATTGAACTCAGGAGTGCTTAACCACTGAGCCACATCCCCAGTCCTTTTTTATCTTTTATTTTTTATTTTTTTAATTTTGGGACAGGGTCTTGTTAAATTGTTTAGAGTCTCACTAAATTGCTGAGGCTGGTTTTGAACTTTTGATCCTTCTGCCTCAGCCTCCCAAGTCACTGGGATTACAGACATGCACCACCATGCCCAACAGGAATTTGTTTTAAAAGACAGAGCATGTTATGGTATAATGTCCCTTGGAAAAAGTACAGGAAGCATAGGTTACATGGTTTCCAAGTGTTTCCACAAATAATATTTTATGTAATGCTTACAAAAGTTTTTGAGGGGAGTACTATTTTTGAGAGGAAACTGGAGAAAACAGGCTGGAGAAGACAGGTGAATTCCCCAAGGCTGCCTGGCCAGTGGGTGGCAGACCTGGATCCACAGGAGTTGGTGGCAGGACAGGATGGGGAGGCTCAGCTCCTTCTAATATTCTCTTCTGCCAGCCTCAGTGGCATTTCCTGGAATAAAAATGAACCAGGGTGAGTGGGTTATACTGGGAGATCTCAAGAGTGTAGTGAAATATACATATTACATACAATTGGTGCAGAATACAAATAAATTCAAGGTATTTTCTTTTCAGGTAGTTCCTTCAAAAATCTTGCAGAGACCATTGCTTTTGGAAATTGGAAGCAAGAAAGGGGGTTGTACCAGACATGAGAAGAGGCGGTCCTAACCTTTGCTTCCAAGTTTAATCCAAGGCTCCCTAGAGATGAAAGAAATACGGGTGCATAAGCTTGGAGAAGTGCTCTTTCTGCATAGCATCAATTGCATCTGGTGTTCCAGCCTTCTGATGTCGTGCCAGTGTAATCAGATGGTCTTACAGAATAGTTTCAGGGATCAAATTTTGGAACTTTTATCCACCTCAAACTTAAGAATGGCACCCAATTCATCATCTCTTTTAAAAAAAAGTCAACATGATAAAACTAGAAAGCAAGACAATATTTTCTGATTTAAAACCCATGTTCTTTCTGCTACACCACATGCAAAGAATTTAAAGGGAAGGACAAGGATGAAATATCAGCCTCACTGATGTTTAGTTGCATGACCTTAGGCAAAACACACAAACTCTTTGGCCCAGATTCCTCAGCTGTAAAATGGAGGAAATGACATCTACTCTGCAGAAACTTTATGGGATAAAATGACACAGTCTGTGGGAATTGCATTTTGAACATGCAGTTAATATAACATGCAGGACAATACCTATAATTCTTGACCAAGTATCCCTATTACTACGACTACTACTTCTTTGTATTTACTACCATTACTGCTAATTACTTGCCACTTAAGACTACTATTATTGCTTCTCCTACACTATCCTTAACTAATAATCTCATAATCATCAATAATATCTCACCATAAAAACACATACTAGGTATTAAATTGAGAGTGGGCAATAAAGAGAGATATAATAAAATTGAATCTCTCTTCCTTTGTGTTGCCCCTCATCAGGTCTTGGAAAAACAAATACAGTGTCTTTCTTATCTAAGACTTTATATAGGAAAACAAAAACAGATATTTCCAAAGTGCTTCATCTTTGACAAAGGGAGTTTGGTTATTAGGTTGTTTCATGAATTCCTCCATTTCTAACTAGGTCCCCTGTGCCAAGTCCAGGTTGAGGACCAGTGAATCCTTTAATCATCAAACCCTCCCACAGTGAAGAGGGAGTGTGAGGAGAATCTCTGTCAGGAACGGGAGTTCAACGAGGCAGGAGCATGCCTGCATTCCTGAGCACAGAACTGCATGGTAATATCATTTCTTTGCAGAACAATTTTTATAAGCCACTGTAGGGGGACAGTCCTGGTTCAAATTCTTTCCCCCATTTTCTTATCATAGGCCATATGCTTAGGCTGAAGATACAGTTAGTGTAATTTTCATCACTTTGAGATTTCTCCTATTTTTTTATAACTCCAATTTGGTATTCAGTATCTGTCTTCCAGCTCTCAGAATCAAGATGCAGAGACAGGCAGTAAGATGAATTTAGCAATTTAGTTCAACCAACACTTATTGAGTACCCTTGGATGTGAGCACTTGTGAAGCTCCCTGGCCTTGCACACATGGGTCAATGACTGAGTGTGGCCACACAGGTGCTCCGAGGCCAGAGAGAGAAGATGAAAAGGACATATAACCTACAGGAAAACTTCAGTCCCTGTTGTTACAGGTCTTTCTTTTCTGCTGGGCCATGCACACTAAGGAACACAGAAATCTTTTTTTATTTTAATTGTGAACCATTCCAGTTAAAAAACATCCTCATGGCTGGCATGTTTAATTGAGCTCCTGAGAGGCTGTGTCGGTGAGACTTGGGGATGAATCACCCGCAGTCCCATTGGTCTCACCAAGAACCCATTGATGTTTCATAAATCCAAGTCGGTACAAATCTAATTGAGTTACCATGCTGAATTAGCTCACATCTAAATGGCATTCATGTCTACAAATGGAATAATTAGAGTCTAGAAAATGGGATATATCAAGTGGCATCCCAAGTGACAACAGAGAGGCATTTGTATTCATTCAATCAACTGCTTAAAAAAAAAAAAAAAACCTGCCGTAAGACTTGACTTAGGCAGGATGATTAGATACAGTGTTTGGGCTTTTGGATTCTCTCTTTTTTATATTTGTGTTTACCTCCAAGAGACCTCTGTACTCATTCTTCAGGTATGAAAGAAAAAAGTCAGGACTGAAGTTATTTTTGACCACTTGGTTTAAAAAAGAAAAAAAAAAAAAAAAGAAGAAGAAAGAAAGAAAAGGAGGAGGTGACAGTCCCATTTCAGCCTACAGATCTGTTTGTTTTCATCGATTGGAAATGGCTTCTTTTTGAGCTTCCATGTTTTTCTTTTTCTTCTTGCATTTGCTTCTAAGTATGCTGGCTAAAATGACTTCGCACCCCAGTGGGGAGGTGCATTCAGCTGCAATTGCCAGACCATTCTCTATTTGAAAAGTACCTAAGTACCTAATCATAAAAAATAAAGTTCACACCCTTATCCAGAAAGGATTTCCTAAAGTGGTTTTATTTCCAAGTTATTTTACCTGTGAAATTTTAGGATATCTGGATTTAATACTCCCTCGATTAACAGTCCAATTCAGCAAATATTACAGAACAGAAAGAAAGCATTTGACTAGGCAGGCTAATGGCCTCCTTCTAATTCACATTGTAGTCTTCAATCTAATTTACATGCTTAGTTTATTTATTACCCCAATTAAGTTTTGCAAATAGTTTGCAATGAGGTCCCCATGACCTCATAACTCACAATTACTCTTGGGATCTCCTGCCCATTTTGGCACATTTTGAATAATACTGCAATATCTTCCAGGAAAGGACTGTACTTAGAAAATGATGAATAGTGATTGTGAGCATCTTGTCCATAAAAGACAGGGTCTGAAAAGTGTCTTTCATTGGCCAACTAGTATCTAGTTCATTGTCCTAAGCATTTGGACTTTGGGTTATTTGTGCCCTCTGTGATCACTGGTTTTCTCATTGCTGGAGCTCCCTGTGATGTTGACTTTCTCATCAAGGGTAGGATGCTTTGGTGTTGGTGGTGAGCACACACATTAGTACATGGTGTTATATGATGGAAGCCAAAAGATCTTATGTCTCTGGTTATATTCTCACTGAGTTTTAAGAAATGTCCTATGGCTATTTCAGTGTTAACATTAGAAGAAGCTAGGTGAGAGGTGTACAGAAGCTCTCTGTACTATCTTTGCAACTTTTCTCTAAATATAAAATTATTTTAGAATAAAATATTGAGGAAACAAATCTTAGTATCTTCCATTCCAAAGAGCAGTAGTATCTCTGTGTTTTCCTTTTAAAGTCTTCTCAAGAGAATATCAACCTGAGATCTGGAACTTGTTGGGGTAGAGAGATTTGTGTGTGAGTGTGTGTGTGTACAGAGGGAGGGATGTGGAAAGAGCCCACTTCTCAACTAAGGATCATATTACTGGTCAGAAACAGGGTTCACATTTCTTTTTCCAGGCCAGTGCTCTTTCCTCTGGGCTGTGGTACTTTCCAATGTTATACTTACAATGGGCTCAAACAAAGTTCAAGCAAAGTGATCTGTGGGGTGTTTCCTTTCCAGTTTTGACTTGGAAAGCACCCCCTTCACTTCTACTATTCTATTAGTAGGTAGCTATAATGAATTTCTGAATTAAAAGGTTTACCTGATAATAATGGTCTAGTTACATATAATGTGGAGAAAACTTGTTAAAATAAATGCATTTGGAGAACTACATAGAATTCAAACAACTTGATGACCCAGTTGCATGAAACATCTTTACAGTCCTGTCCTGAACATCTGACATTCAATACCCTAAGGTCCCAGCTTATCTAAATAGGATACCTCCTTGTTAGTCCATTTCCCTCAACCACATCACAGTCATGACAATTCTCCAGGTGCAAAATCTTGGAGTCACTATTCTCAGAACTCCCCAGCACCTCAAAGATAGATGATGCCTCACACATAAAATGTTCTATACTATTGCTTGAATGTATCTGGGCAAAAACTTTTTTGTGAAACTTTTCAAAATCTCATGTTCAGTTTTCTCAGGGTCGTCTCAAGGAAAGAGAACTTCTCTCTGTTTCTTTTCATATCTGAAATCATGCAACAGTAAAGGGCAAAGTAATCATTTTGCCTACAAGTTGAGCTAATGGATTCACTACCCCACATACATCAGATCCCTAAAGAACACTTAGGAAAGAATCTTCCCAATGACCATGTTAAGTGGAACTGCACTCCTAATACTAAATATTTTCCCTGTAAGTTCCTACACATTTCTTAAATGGTTGCATGTTTGCTGTTCTTCCTGTGGCTATGTCCATGTGTCCCTATATTGGAATTTACCTTGTGCTATTTACATAGTTTGTGTTTACATCCCATATTGGTAATTGAATTCCTGGATGAGTACTTTCAAATAATCAAATGCAGACTGGCTTAGCATTTTGAATGCTGCACCCAGCAAAAGTGCAGAGGTATGGAAGAGTGACCTGGTTGAAATCTTAAATAGGCTTTGTTAATTCCAAACTGGGGTAGGGGAGGTAAGAGTTTTCATCTAAACCAAACAAATTCATTCTTTACCTGAATTCTTTGCAACAGAAGAAGGATGTGGGAACAGTGGTTCAGCCCATCAGCTTTCAAGGAAAAGCTGGGGACTGTGATTCAAGAAGAGAAAGCTTTGAGGAAGGGCCATGCCAGCTGATAGTACCCGAAAGAGTTCTAGTACAGTTTTGTGTCCAAGTCCTTGACAACCACTTACTTACCTGGAAAATGGAAGGAATCAGATAGCAAGATGAAAGTTCTAGTGCTCCTCAGTGCAAACACAGAGGCAAAATGTTCTGGACAGTGTTTAAAAAAATCAGTGTTTCTAATATCCTACAGAGTATTTTAGAGATAGACTAGGGGAGATTAAGTCACTCTAGGGAAAATTTCTCCTCCTCCAACTTTACTTGTGAATCATAAAAAGCACTTTACTCATGTGATCATACACAGAGATGGGCAGTTAGGTAACTGCCCTCTGAGAACTTGGGAACAAAGTCCATGACATCATGTGTGACCAGCCATGGGAATAAACAAGGAGATTGAGTTTAGGGAGATCTAAAACCCTGTTAAGGTGACCTGGAATGTACTTTTGAAAGATGGACTTGGGATGGGGTTATAGTTTATAAGCCATAACTTAATCAACATCATTGTATCCTGTTAAGAGAGAGAGGTATATGGAAAAGGGGTGGAGAAGAATCACTGAAGATTTCAAAAAGAAGAATCCTGGCAGTCATCATCAATACCCACCCATGGGCCACTCAAGGTATCCTTCTTAGGCCAGGCAATCCTTATGGGGACAAGAATGCCTTAGACTATTTCAGTGGAGCTTTCCCTAATGTCAGTGACCATCTGATAATTGGGTCTCTGTTAGCTCTGTTAGACAGGAAATGAATGCATTGGGCAGGTCCAGGTGAGTATCCTGACCTCTAGATAGGTTTACTTCTCACTGTAAAACAATGAACAAACCTCTGAGTTCTGCAGCAGATACTGGGATTCCTGTAGGTATCTAGAGATTTACTTATCTACAGGCACACCTGGATGCCAAAATATATACTTAGTTACTGTTATCTGCCCCTAAGAGATAGATCCAGTTCAGTCAGAGGACAAAATCTAAACCTGCAGTCTTGGCAAATGGTGAGTTCACCAAGGCAACTGTCATGCACTCAGTCTCTCAGTTGATTATTTGGTCATTTATTTTCTCCAATAGTAAGGAATTCTCCAGATGGCCAATTGGTAATTAACAATGTCAGAAAAATTCTGATAATTTTTGTTTAATAAGGTAAAAATCAATTTTTGTACTAAGTTTCTTCAACTAAATCAACTTGACAAAATCTACTCAGCTTGCCATCATGAAACCTCACTCAACTGAAAGGCCCAGGCTGTAATTTTTATTTATTTTTACTACTTTTAATTTAAGAATAAAGAGACCCACCATATCAGCTTATCCTAAGTACCTAGTTTTTAAAAGTCACTTCTCTGGAATCCATAAAGACTCAGTCTAACCTCCTATATCTTCTCTATCTCCACCTACAGCTTCTGTGATACTAGTTCACTTTCAAAGTCAGAAGCTGGCTGTTTGCAAATGTCTGCAAGCACGAAGGAAAAATTCAAGTACTTCCACAAGATGGTAACATCCAAAATAATCTAAGAAGCTTTCGACAAGAATAAAAAAAAAAAAAAGTACTTCAGTGCTTTTCCAATATGCGACTGATTTTTTTTTCCTATTTGTGCTGGTTGGACAAATTTACCAAGACTCTCAAATGTTATTCAGTCTGATTATTAAAGTTTATTTTGAATCTATGTTGCAAAAGATCTTTAACATGTCTATATAGCTTGGCTATAAATCTGTCTTGTGAAATTCATATAAAAGAAAAGTTAGGGATAAATACATAAGATGATGGCTTAAATATGGAGTATTATAAACTACTTTGCAGAAGATCTCATGGCAATTAAAAATATCCGTGGGACTGAAGTTGTAGCTCTGTGGTGGAGTGCTTGCCTCACACTTATGAGGCACCAGGTTTGATCCTCAGCACCACATTACAATAAAGGTATTGTGTCCATCTACAACTGAAAATATATTTTTTAAAAAAAAGAATCAAAACCCAAAGTGTTTCTGATTAACTTCAGACAACGTACAAATACCCTGAGCAATCTGTTCCTAACATAAACATGATTCTTGTATTCATGCAAGTGTTGTTGATCCACCAGATGGGATTCTTCACATGTGCCTCCTTTTTCTGAGAGCTCTGTCCTTATTAAAACACAGTCTGTGGGCTTAATTTGTTCAAATTTGCACTCTCTAGCCCCTGGCACACAGGGGGTATTACTTATCAAACGGCAATGAATAGTCATTGCTAAAGGTTGTGGGGTTTCCTGTAGGGATAAGGTGTTTCTTGCCATGAACCTGCAATATGCAAGAAAACAAATGTCAAGCCAGGTTCATTGATTAACTGGGAAAATTAACTTCTCCCCTCAATTTCAGAAGAGGAAGCGACACTGAAAATCAAGACATGTCTCACCTCCTGAGTGTCTACAAAAGGAAACTGCTTGTTCCCCTTTAAAAATGTGCATAAAGGCAACATCTCCCTCCTAGACTTCATCATATCTTTGAAGAATCCGACGTCTTTCTTTTATTATTGTAAATACCATCTCATAGATCTAAAACTAAAGCAAAACAGAGAACTGAAAGCTCAGTGATATTTAAATCAGCAAAACGCAGCCCATATGCTCAGCTGCGTTCACGTTTTGTTAAAATAATATGCTTTAAAAACCAATTAGTAGTATGCATTATGTATGGACATAAATCCTCTTACTAACATATCTGCCTGAGAAGACATAGAGAAAAAACACCCAGTGAGGACCCAGTAGTAGTAGTCATTACTGAAATCAGCCACTGCTGAGACCGTCTGCTTAGGCATCTCTGGCAAAAGTGGGTCAGATTTCCTAATCAGGGGGTATGGTGATAACTTGGTCTCAATCCCATTCTGAAGCATCAAATTCAAATTCTAATGGTTCAGCTATCTGCTCAGTGTATGTTCTTGTTGCTTAAAGAATGGTTCAAAACCCAGCAGCATCAACACAACCTGGGATCTTGAAAGACAACCAGACTCTTGGCACACGTGCAATATCATATACACTTGCACACACCTGTGCATGAACACACACATACACACACACACACATATATGTGCACTCCCATCCCCCCATATTCCCACCCTGCCCCAACCACCACTCCATCCCAAACTGAATCATAATTTGCCTTTTAGCAGTATCCTCAGGTGTCTTGCATGTACATAAAGGTGGACCGTTGCTGATGTGTGTCACTCTGAAAGTGACTTTTCTTCGGTGTCCTTCATTTTATTGGGTTATGTTGCAAAAAGCACGTGATCCAAATGATTGTTTATCAGTATACAAAACACAGAGAGAGGGAATTTTCCCCAAGGAGGAACAGACTGAATAGTATTAACAGTGCTTTAAACTGTAATGAATTCCCAGTCTAATTCACTATGAGGTTTCAATTTATACCACATTTAGAGTACTCCAGGTTCAAGTAATCACTGCAGTAATTAGCTTACTTCCAGTCCTCCAAAATAAACCCACTAATTTTTGCAATCAGCCTTCATTTGGTTAATCACCAGTTTAATTGATTTAATTAGTTTGATCTGCAAAATTAGTCAAGTGTAAATACTGTTTTGTAAACAGAGTTTAGCTCCAAGCTGTAAGATAGGGAATTCTAATTCAAACCTAGAGTTAATAACAAACCCACACATACAGGATTTTGTCCTGGAATATAGCAGTCTCAAGTTTTCAAGACAGAGGCCTGTGGATGTTCTGGTAAATGTTTTGCAACAGAGCTCTTGTCATTATAATATTGATTAAGCTGAGAGACCCCCTTTCATAACCAACTCTGACTGACTGTATACAGTGATTGTGAGTTTTTTGTTTTGTTTTTTCAGTGCAGGGAATCAAACCCAGGGCCTCACACATTCTAGGCAAGCACTTTACCACTGATGTATGCCAAGGAGTGTGGGCATGTGTGTGTGTGTGATGCTGGGACTTGAACTCAAGGTCTGGTGCATGCTAGGCATCTGCCTGACCACTGAGCTACATCCCCAACCCAGTAATAGTGGGGCTTTTTTGGTACCAGGAATTGAACCCAGGTGTGCATAATCACTGAGCAACACCCCCAGTCCTTTTTTTAAATTTTATTTTTGATTTTGAGATAGGGTCTTGGTAAGTTGCTTAGGGACTTGATAAATTGCTGAGACTGGCTTTGAACTTGTGATCCTCCTACCTCAGACTCCTGAGCTGCTGGGATTACTGGTGTGCACCACCATGCCTGGCCCAATGATTGTGTTTTGAAGCTGTAAAAAGACTTGTCATTACTCTTTCTGAATGATCTGACTCAAATGATTCTAATGCTGAAAGAGTTATCCAGGTTTGAAATTCATGCTATTTTTAATATTTCAAGTCTTGTTCACCTAAAGGATATTTTAAACCTTTCCTGAAACAAATTTTAATACTGTAATTGAATTTTTGAAGAAAACATGTCTACTTAAATTAGCAAGATGTACGATGCAGAATACTTTTTGCTAGGTTTTGGATACAATGAATTTGACAAGATAAAAATTCTTTTTAAACATCCCTCAAATGAATTTATTCTAAGTGCTAAATTCAGTAGATTCCCTGCAGAATAAGACTGTCTTTCCACTTAAAATCTTTGCCTGGTATAATATAAATGAACAGAGAATTAGGCAAGAAGGTAATTGTTTACAGACTATATTTCCCCAGATTGCTTCTCATTATGAGTTGCTCTGTTAATGCTATCTCCTTGGATTTTTTTTCACACCTTTCTTGATCTTTTTAAAAACAAATTTTAATTATAATTATTTGGAAACTTTGAGATTCCTTTAGTTGTGCTGATTCTGACAGTAAATCATTTAGACTTTGCAGATCATAAGGTCCCTGTCACAACTACTTAACTCTGCAACCATAGTCAATATGGAAATTAATGGGTATGGTCATATTCCAACAAAACCTTCTTTATGGGTACTAAAATTTGAATTTCATAAAACTTTCCCATGTCACAAAATATTATTCTTCCTTTGATGTTTCCAACCACTTAAGAAGGTTAAAACCATTCTTAATTCAAAAGCTATGCAAAAACAAGAGGCAGCCAGCTCTGTCTATAGTTTCCCCAGTCCTGTTCTAGCTATTACATGACAGGTGGTTACTCAGCATCAGTAGAGAGTTTACCTCCAACTATGCCATTTCAAAGACCATTTCTTTATCTGTCATTTACAGTTTCATATTCAAGTCTAAATGATTGCTTCTTTCCTATAGGAGTTGCTTTACATACTAGATCCAAAAGACACAAGGGCAGCTAGGATTTAGGTTCAACCGGCATTAGAGAACAGGAAAATAAATAAATAAAAAGGATGGAAGACACATACAAACATGAGATCCCTTAGAATTCTGCGAGCAGGACTCCTTTTCCTCCCCTTCCATCTGTCTTTAATGTTCATTTAAAGACTTTGGGTGACATATTTCCTATTGAGTTTTCTTCTAAATTATTTTTACTTCAATTTGATTTCCCTGAGGTAAACTGCTGTGGTTTTTGGAGAGGGAAATTGGTTGAAAAACCACATGATTTGTCCTTTCCTGTTGTTCCCTGGAAAGATCCTAAGTTCTGGTATCTCATGTGAAACGTTTTACAAATGGACAATCTGGATATTATGACTCATTTTCCACTATCCCTGATGAGACAGTTAGAAACCATCACCAGTGGGACTAGATAATTATGTTCCCAAAAGTCTTTCATTTTCTCAAATTTCCCATAGGTCAAAGATGAGGACCCTAAAATGCATTCATCTCAAATTGCTTCGTTAGTATTGCTATAGTATTCCAAAAGACAGGGAGCAGGGTTGTTGTCTGATCTGACTTGTTCCACCTCAGGAGTTATGACCGCATGCTGGGATGTCCTAGCTGCATCTTAGTAGGTGTTGACTTTGGAGAGGTTTAATTTCTCTGAGCTGCATTGTTTTCTGTAAAATGTGTTCAGAAAATATACCTGGTTGACCTTGGGACATTCCCACATGCAGAAATGCTTTGTAGAAAAGTGTTATTCCAAAAGGTGAGGGTGCATTCACACATATGTATTGGGCACATTCTAAGTTCAGGAGGCAGAAATGAGTAAGTAGAGGCAGGGCTAATTATCAAAGAGTAGTGCAAGCAAATGCATCAGAGTCAGAATCCCCGTTCTTCAATGGTGTGCCATTGCCAGACAGGTCTTGAAGAAGGAAACAGCCAAGCAGAAGGAGAGACTTAACATTTCCAGTACTGAGAGCAGCAATACTCTTTCATCATTCCACGTCTCACAACGCTTTTAAAAAAATGAGGCCTTCCTGCTGTAGCTTGGCATATTCAATTATTCAATTTGTCTGAAATTTTCCTCTGCAGGATTTGTATAATAGGCACCTTTTTCTGACTTCAGGCTGGACTCAGGCTGGGGTAGCTGAAGAAGGAAACACATTCAAATCAGAACTGACTGCTTTGAAAATCTCTTCTTACTGTCTCACTAGATGTACTTAGATCCAAGAAAATGTGTAATTGTTCCATCCTATTACAGCTTTCCTGGATATTTTAGATATCACTAATCCCTCATAAAACCTTCCAACTGTCTGTGTAATATCTACATTTCCTAATGAGGAAAAGGATTTAAACTGTAGATTTTCAGCATCTTGGATACTTAAAAATTCTCAGGGCATTTGTGTGAAAGTGGTACAGGATTCTATGGGGAAAGAAGAAAACTGCCTCATAGATGAACTACTCACCTGGGAGTTCAAGTGCAAACAGCAGTAGGATTCAGAGTCTTAACTTTTTCTTTTTCTGCAAGAAGTCCCAAAATTATATGCCAGAGTGTATCTAGGTTAATGCACGTATTTGGCCAAGATACCCAGGGCCCTGCTAAATTCCCTAATGTTTTTACAGTCAGTATACTTTTCAGATCGTGGGTGCTAATTTGTATCATTTGCAAAAACAACTGTGAAAGCTATTTGGTGCTTGCAATGCAATTACCACTAAAGAGGTTTTGGGGTATCTCATTATATTGAGTCCCAGATGTTTTTGCCCTCGTGATTTGTGTTGATCTGTTCTTTGTCAGTTCTAATTATCAATCAAGATGAATGAATTAGTTATCCACTCTGTGAAAAGCCTATTTATGCATATGATCAGGACCCAAGCTGAAAGAGCCTTCAGAGATGTCCATCTAACCTTGGAATGGGCCATTTCCTCTGCTTGCATGTACAGACAGCTTAGCTGCATGCCCGATGTCTTTTTTCTTTAATATACACATTGGGGTATACATGTAATTTGTGGTAGATATGTGTGTGCGCACATAAATAAGAATGTGGAGACATGTATTCACACATTTCTGGACTGACTGCACATCTATATGTAACCCCTGCCTCTTCTAGTACAATATTTTTTATTTGAAGACTTTCATGTGAATAACATTTCCAGAGGGAACTCTCTAATCGCTGAGCTAGAAGAAAAACAGTGCCCTAGGAATCTGATTACAATATTTTAGTGTGTTCACTTCCCTTGGAGTTGCAACGAGTCTGCTCTTAACAGGGATACAAACTACCCAGTGGGCACTCAGTACATTTCATAGGAGATTAGGGCACCTTGTGAATATGCATTAAACCATGGCCCTGTTTACCTCCGCTGCCTGCTGTGTCCAGCTAGCCTGTTGGCCAGCATTCTCCAAAGCAATGCTTACGGGATCAGACTGGCATGATGCCACCACATATGAAGTGTGTGTCTCTTTTCATAGTTGTTTCCAATGCTCTTGGGAATGGATTGGCTATCTAATAAAGATTCTTTGAACTGGGAGTTCAAATGGATTTGGATAGGCAAAAAATGTCTGTCTGGGAGGCAGAGGAGGGGGCAATGGCACCAAGCAGCAGTAATTTGTTATTAGTAATTTGTTATCAAATTCCGATGCTTCCATTCATCAGGGCATAAAATTATTACAAAGGAGGGAGGAGCCTTTCTTTCTGTAGTAACAGTAGGCAACATCACCTATCCTGCCTATAGGAAATGTAACTAAAAATTGTGTGTGTGTTGAAAAAGAAGAAATTAAATCTCCATCAAAGCTATACAATGAACATTTTCATTATGTTCATTTGAGTCTACTCGTGTGTGTATACAATATATGTATGCACATAAATACACAGTGTATGTATGTATTCACAACCACACATATATGACTATTTTATAAAAGGTCTGTTCTGCTGTTATCTAGGATACTTAACAAAAATTGTCTTTCATGTATCCTGGTATAAATTTTAAAAATCACTATTCTTAACATCCGGAAGATAGCTCAGGAGGAATCTTGCAATCATACAAGCACATCCTTGGTAGATTGGCTGAATGCTAATTGGCCTTCAGGAATGAATGCAGCAGGCTGCATTTCTGCAGAAGGGGCACTCACTGGTGAGCCATTTTTGTGTATATAAAAATATTTTGAGCTCATTTGGCTTTAGATCAGTTGAGAAGCAAACCCTTCCCCCAGAATGGGCAAGAGCCTCTGTGTCTGCCTCAAAACAATTTTCTGTTTCTCAGTCAGCACCACAGGGATGAAAAGGCCCAGGCCATGTGCAGGCCTTTACAAGGCCAGGGAACTTAGGCAATGAGCATCAAGAAACCTCAAAAAGGTTTATGTATACCCTTTGACCCAGTTCTCTCCCTTCTGGGAATCTATTGTAAAGAAACCAGTCTAAATACCTAAAAAAGTGTTTATGCATAAAGTGTTAGTTACAGATTTAATAATAACAAATAATTTACATTAAATGATAGTTTACTTAATCTACCCAATGGATGATTATCTGAATGAATTTACAAATATACTGATATGTTTATATTTTATATGTTTATACACTGGTATCATTATTAACATTGGTATATTCATTGTTATATATTTACATATAATGCAGTTACAGTAAATATATTTACAAACTTTATTAACATGAGAAAATATATATATATTAAATGTTAAGTTGAAATTGCATCTCTATTAGGAGAATGCAGTCTCTATATATTAGGGGGAAAAGACACCTTATAAAATGGAAAGATTAGAAGTCTGTGTACCAGCATCTTAAGAATCTTTGTCTCTAGGTGTGGAAATATGGGTGTTTCCCCCTTCCTTCTACTTTTCTACAGTTTCCAAATTCTCTAGACACAATAAGTCGTGATAATAATATGGAAATAAAGTTTAATTTTGGAACTCAGTGGCCACTGTTGCCAGAGGCAGTTGGCAGATATAGGGGAGGCATTCTGGCTTGTCCCTTGGCAGCTCTGTGTTGGTCACTTGCCTTGTAGGGCTGGGGTTGGATCTGGGTGGTCCGGTAGCTCCAGGAAATCACCTTTCCATTTCTAACTGTGAATTAATTTTCTGTATGATGTAAGGGATGGAGAAGGTCAAAATTCTCAGGGAGCTCTCCAAGGAGTTCCAGTAGTCTGGGATGAGAACGTAAGACCATTCTTTGCCTGTCATTTCAGAGCTGTGATTGCTCCTGAATGTAAACTCCTCAGAGGAAGAACTGGGACCAAGTGAGCTGAGCTGTTGGAGTGAGGCCTTTGGAGTTCAGCAAGGAGGAGGCCAGGGTCACTCTGCAGGATCAGGACATAAGGTGGTACCCACGAAGAAGAGGCAGGTGGAGAGCCATCGGGAGGGAGACCAAGCAGAAGGCCAGGGGAGACATCTGGGATGGGAGCTTGGTTAGGGAGTATCTGTTGTCAGACCTGAACCCAAACTTGAGAAGCTGGGAGGTTTCATGTTCCCTATGTTTCTTTGGACCATTTCCTTTTGGGTTTCCCTTGACATCTGATCATTGTCTTTGAGGTCAATCTGTGTTGAGCCATTGTTTGAGCTGTGACCAGAGGGTTGAAGGAAGACAGGTGACAGAAACAGAAAACCCAATGAGCTTGTCCTTTTTGGAAAAGCCAACTGATGGCTATTTATACCATTCTCATTTGGTTAAGGCTAAAAGAACATTTTAAGACATCTTTTAAGTGATTTTTTAATATTCACTTAAAATCGCATAGCCATATTTTATTAGAAAATAAAAGGTGTTTTTCTAACTCAAAGTCTGAATTTCAGTTTCAGCTTGTGCCAAACTTGCTCTAGGGATAAAGTCTTCAAGGAGATGAATCTGAGGTTGATGCTTTGGGATGCCATCTGTTCTAAGAGCTCACCGTCATGCCACCGTGGCTTCCCCTCCTCTGTGGGCACAGACTTTACATCTCCTCCTCCCAGGTTAATGTCTAACTAGCTCTCTACAGCTTGTTGCTTGTCACCTAACTGTCATAGTGGCAGTTGCGGGATAGGAACACAAAATATAGGAGACGGTGTGACTTGGCTGTGATCGACAACCATTCGCCTGCCTCCCGACTCACTCCACCCTTGGGGAAAAGGAGGAACACAGTAAGAAAACACCTGAGGGCAATATACAAAATAGTGTATGTGGCAGCAGGGAGGCTGGTGTTGCCAGCTTTTTGGAAACTATTTTTCAGAACAATGGTCAGGGGAAAATTAATTTTTTCTGACACTTTACAGTGAAAGTTAAGTCTATGCTTTTTCCATCAAGCAAATTGTACTTTGAGATTTTAAATGTAATCCAAAATCCAAATGAAAATAAAAAGGAATTAAATAATAATATGTAAGTGTGACTCCACAGTTTGCCAACTGCTGGGTTTCTACTACAAATCTCGGCTCATTTTCAAGCCTTAACTTAGTGTTCAATAAGAGGCGAGAGGTAATTTAAGAAGCGATTACAGCAGAGGCGTCTTAGAGCAACAGTCATTGCAGCACAATTAGTCTTCAATTTGTAATTGAGAGTAACTCCCACAGGACTAACTCACTGATGAATTTCAAATAAGCAGCCTTCAGAACTATGAGGAAAAATGGCTAATTATAAGCCAACGGGAAAGGGGAGGTGGGGAAAGAAAAGAAGTTGAATCCAGAGGATTTGACTCGAAAGTTCTTAAAACCCAGAATTGTTGGGAGGCTGTGCAACCACACCTGGCTAATTGAGCCATGTGCAGAGGAAAAATGTGAAGAAAAAAGAGCTGGGTGGAATGGACAGAATATGAGCTGTGGCCCACCAATCTTGGAAAAAGCTCTGGATTGAAAATGGACAAGGTGGTAGCCAGATGTTATGGCTGCCACTTGCCTAAAAAATACTTAAGCTTCAGATAAAGGGATATGGCAAGGGAGGGGGGGTTAGCCTTCCCGTTCTTGCCCATATTGAATATGAGCAAGCCCACATAGCTCAGTGGGCAATGCTGATGGGATGTCACTCTCTCCAAGCAGCCAGCACATGGCTTGGAGACTGCAGCTCTGAAACCTCCCAACAGAGTAAGATTCTCAGGCCAAGGGCAGACAGCCTTCACATAAGCTTCTCAGCAGCTCCGCTGGCAGCTGATGCAGAGGACCAACTTCCAGCTCCTCTTTCTGTATCTCAAAAGGATTGGGAAAGCGTCCCTTGCTCCTGACTCTGGCATACAGGAGAGGACATTTCTCACACTTGGCCGTGTACCTAAGGTCACATGTCTGGTGAAGCTACCCCATTTCTTCCTCCTCTGGTTTTCCAGTGGCTACAGTCATAGGTGACCTTATTAGGTAAGACCTGGAGAGCACGTTTGCCCCTGCAGTGACCACAAGATAGAGGAGCTGCTAGACCCAGATGATGAGACCATCTGTAGAGTAACACCCAGAGTAATACCCAGAGCTCCTGAAATTATGACCTAAGGCAGACTCCTTCTTGCTTTTGGTAAATTCAAATAAGCAAACAACCTGCTATCCAAGAATAGCTAGAGAGACATCCACTAACACTCTTGTTGCAGCCTTGGAATGAACAAAGGACTGAGTTTAGCTTTAACGTGTTCTCCATTTGCTCTGCAGCATGTTTCAGGGATAAGCACACGATCTAAGCAATGCCAGATTGTCTTCATGAGACCTTTTTGGATGGATGCTGGATAAAAGAGGGGAACTTCTCTGCTGGGATCATGAGATAAAGGAACTGGTTAAGCTAAGACCAGCTGGAAGCCATTGTTTTCTCTCACATGGAGAGGTGTGACTGATGTCAATCCAAAGGAATCAGATGTAAGATATGGAGACAGATGAACCAGATAATGTCACTGAGTCTTGGGATCCACCTATGCCTGAAGTCAGTGAGCTTATTCTTTTACTTCCCAGCTGCTTCAGCCAATCCATTGTTTTTTGGCTTAAGCTAGCTTGAGTTCAGTTTCTGTCATTTATATCGAGACTCTAGACTTATAGTAAAGTGAGAATGGGGTCTACAACAGGTTTTGCATGAGACCTGATTTGTATGCTTATATAACCCATTGGCTCATATATTGACATGTGGGTTGGAAAAAGGGAAAAATTAACAAAATTTTCTTATTCAGTAACTCAGGCTTAGGAGAAGTGGTTCTTCTGATAGACTGTTCCTTGATGGCAGGAGCCTTTATCTTATGAACTTAGTTTTTTTAGAATCTAGTAGATTCTTAGAGATTTGGCTGAATTGGTTTCACTTCTGATGTTTCTGATGTTAGATGAAGGTGACATCATGAAATTTGATGATGATAAAGCAATTAGTCATAAGGAATTTACTTATTTTTACTGTATTTTCTCTATTTAAAGACTGTTCAGAATTTAAAGGAGTATATTGGATTGGGCTCCTCCAAAAGCAAATTCTATAATAAGGACTTGAGTGCAGATAGTTTGTCTGGGAGGAGAGAATGGAAGGGAGAAGATTCAACAAAGGTGTGTCGACGTGCTAGTTACTGCTGTGGGCAACAAAGCTTAATCCCACCATGGACCTGAGGAACATGCAAGTGAGCCTTGGAAAAGTACCACCTTAAGATAGGAGAGTGGGACATTCATCCATGGACATACAGCCCACATTGAGGGGTACTAATCTCCCATCCTCCAACACACACCTACTCTTGGGATGGCATCTGTGTGGGGGTGAATGGTCTTCTTCCCATTAGAGAACACTGAGCAGAAACTCTGTGACACATACTGTATGTGTGTGGGTGGGTCCCCAATAGCTGTGTGAAACCAATACCCAGGGGACACAGCATGGTGAGTAGCATCTGCTTTGGGTGGTCAATAGGCCTAAGAGCATAGAGTTCAGATACCTACAAAGTTACATGGTATTCTTGGAAGAAAGACATTAGGCTATTCTAAGGCCTTTAAAGGCTACTTGTAATGTCTCCCTGGTCTGGTTCAGGTTCCACAGCAAATCTTGAAATGTGTCCACATGAGCAAGTGTGACTGTGGGTATCTATTCAGTAGTTCAAACAGCACTGGACCACGGGCTCCCTGAGAGCAGGAGGCCTGTCAGGTTTGACTCACTGGTATATCTATCTCACTATAGAATGCAGTTCTTAGCACAGAGTTCATGTTGAACAAAAGTTTAAGGTCTAGACAAGCGGATGGAAAAGTGGGAGTTTCCAAGGAAATTTATCAACCAGAGATCACATACAGTAGCAAGTCCCTCTTGAAGATAAGTGGGCCCATTGAGAAGAAAATGCTAGAAAGGTTGTTGGGAACTTACAGTCTGTTGGGGAGACAGACATGAAACAAGTAATCATGTAAACAAGTATATGATAGCAAATTGTGATGGTGATTGTGCAAGAAAGTCTAAGGGGAGATATTTTTGAGTTGGAGTTCAGGGATGATCCCTGAGGAGGAGACATGTACACTGAGATCTAAATCATGAATAGGAGTGAGTTAGGCCAAGAGGAAGGGGATTAAGGGTCTATGGAACAGTATTTGAAAGGACCCTGAGGAGGGAAAAACTTAGCACATGTAACCAACTGAAAGAGGGCCAGTGAGACTGAATAAAGAATGAAAGAGAGTAGAAGATAAAACCAAAGGAGGAGTGGGGACCAGGAAAGCAGGTGAGTGACTTTAGAGGCCACACTGAAGATTTTGTATTTTGTCTTTGAAGTGGTGGGAAGCCAAAGAAGAACTTCATGTGGGGAAGTCCAATGCCTTTCACAAGCTGCTTGACTGGAAGGCCAGATGGAGAGGACAAGAGAGGTCAGTGAGCAAGATAGTGTGATAATTCTGGTCCTATGGCTAGACCTAGAGTTGGCACTGCAGGGATAGAGAAAAGTGGATATGTTAGCAATTTGGGGTATAAATGAGACACATCTTGTTATTTGTTGGATGAGGGAGAGGAAAAATGCAAAAATTACTCCTAGATTTCTTTTTTTTCTTGACATTTAAAAAATTTGTTCTTTTAAGATCTAGAGGACAGTAGAGTGTATTTTGACATATTATACATATATGGAGTATGACCTATACTAATTAGGATCCCATTTTTATGGTTATACATGATGTGGAGTTTCATTGGTTGGGTAAAGAAGAATGAAAGTATGGCATTGGTTGGTAAATGGATGGATCTGGAGGCTATCATGATAAGTGAAAGAAGCCAGTTCCAAAAAACCAAAGGCTGAATGTTCTCTCTGGTATATGGATGCTAAGACACAATAGGGGAGTGGGGAGAATAGGAGTTCATTGGATTAGACAAAGGAGAATGAAGGGAAGGGAGGGGAAATGGGATTAACAAAGACAGTAGAATGAATCAGACATAACTTTCCTATGTTCATAAATGAATACATGACCAGAGATACTCCTGGATTTCTGATGCAAGCAACAAGAGGGTGCTGATATGTAAGATGGGGAGGGAGTGTCTAGGGGAAGAGTGGGCAGGGGTAGGTGAGGAAGAGTTCAGTTTGCACACATTAAGTCTGAGATGCTTGTGAGATGACAAGTTGGGATTTGTCATTATGCAAGCTAAAATGGCCTGCAGCTTAGGACAGAGGTCATGAAAAGTGAGCAAATTCACCCACCAGGATACTTTGGGCTGTTTCATGTCTGTATTAATTATTTATTGGTTTTATGGGAATGGTGAAATCTTCTGTTTGTAGAAACCAAGAATTCTTAGAAGAAAATGATAGTGTATAGTTTTGCTCAATGGATTTGGCTTTATATTGTTGTCTACGTGACATCAAGATTCAGTCAATTCTTTTTTTCCCACATTTTTTATTGGTGCATTATAGTTGTACTCAATGGTGGAATTTCTTGTTACAGATTTGTACATGCACACAAAATAACAATGTAATTTGGCTAATATCTTGGTCAATTCTTTTCTTCCACTTATAACATAAGGCCTTTAGACATAACTAAATGTAATTTTTAAAATTTCCCCTGACCTGGTATTTGATGTGCAATTCATTCTCCATGGATCCTCACCAAGTTTTCCAGTGTTGAAATGCTCACAAATACACAAATAGCAAAAAGTTGGGAAACATACTCAATGTTAACAGCAGTTATCAGTAAATGGTCAGAAAATGAATTATTTTTAAGTTCTTTTTTAAAATTTTCAAGCGTTTTTTGGGGAAATCTTCGTGTGTTAATTTTACAATATTAGCTTGAGGTGCTGTGCTTATTTCTAGTTTATGCTCTGGTTAGAAAATAAAATATAAGCTGGGCATTGTGTCACACACTTGTAATCCCAGCAGCTCAGGAGACTGAGGCAGAAGGATCTCAAGTTCAAAGCCAGCCTCAGCAAAAGCGAGACACTAAGCAACCCAGTGAGACCCTGTCTCTAAATAAAATACAAAATAGGACTGGGGATGTGGCTCAGTGATCAAGTGCCCCTGAGTTCAATCCCTGGTACCGTCCTCTGCCCTCCCCCCAAAAAAAGAAAACATAAAATTATTTGAAAACTATCTAGAAAGAAAAAAGAAAGTGAGGCCAATGATATGGACTACTATGGAGCGCTCATAAGATGTATTGCAGACTTCTAAGGTGCTGCACAGGGTGGACAGTGCTGTACCTGTGGAGCATGCCCTCTGTGCTCATGTATAGAACAGTATCTGTATAAGGATAGCAGCCTCTGAAGACAGGAGCTGGGGACAGAGTGAAAGTGAGGCTATCTGTTTGTAAGTATTTTAACTTCTTTCCTGCTGTTCAACTATATTACTAACTGAATGAATGGAGGATGGATGATTGGAGGAATAGATGAACGAATGAATGGAGAGAGAAAAAGAAACAAAACCAACAGAGAACTACTGATGTTTCATGAAATCTGAGCAAGAAACAATTTGCTCAGCCTATATATACAACCTTTTACCAAGAACACATTTACTCAATCCAGTGTGTGCATGCCTTATGAATCAGCAAGTAAAACAGCAGTTCACTGCCTTGAGTTTTATGCACATGATTTTACTGAACCTATATGCCCCCCCACCACAGAGCAACCTATTATCATACATAAACCTTTATCTTCCTCACAGATGGATGCATTAGGGTTTAGAGAGGGGAAGTAATTCACCCAAGGGTACACAGCTTACAAGATGTAGCATCAAATTTTGAATCCAGGCTTGTAGATTACAAACCATTAAACCTATTTATTACTGACTAAAATCAATGGTAATATTGCAAAAATTACCATTTTATACAAAGTGAACAAAACTGAAAATTGGCAAACTGAAAAAAAAGTGTCCAATAACATTCTCTCCTGGTTTTGTTTTTCATTAATGTAAAGTAAGTCAGTACAGTCAGGTGTGGTGGCACTTGGCTGCAAATTCCAGCAACTCACTAGGCTGAGGCAGGAGGATTGCCATTTCAAGACCAGACTCAACAACTTAGAGAGACCCTGTCAAAATAAAAAGGGATTGGGCTATAGCCCAGTGGTACGGTGCCAAGGGGTGGGGAATGTGTTTGAATCATTTCAACTCTTCTGAAGGTCAGGAAAGTTGTGCATCGTCCTGAACTGGCCAAATCCACAATAGCCAAAATAAATTCCCTCCATAAAGTTCTCCCTGTTCCCCACAAATTTCGCTTTTATTTCACTGTGCCAGACACTGGGGAGAGGCGGGAGAGTGCCCTGGTCCCTGTCTGCCTCAGAGGTCCTGTGCAGATCCTGACACAGAGCCAAGGCCTGCACTGCTGAACGCAGCCGCTGCAGCTGGACAGCTCATCATCATTATTTCCTGGAAAGGCCCTCTGAGACCTTGAGCATAAAAGAGCCTGTTTCAAACTGGAGGATGCTCTCTGGTCTGTGCTGTACCCACAGGGACACAGCAGTAGTTGCAGTATCAAGAAGCTACTGACATGGATCTGAAATGACTTTGATAATAGCAGCAACAACAAAAAAAGCCCTCAGCTGCCTCTAGGAACAACATCACCTCACCACCCTTGGCAGCGACACCAGCGCAATTACTGCGTTCACCTGAGCTTTCCATCAGCAACAGCATCCCGGGCTCCGCTCCTGCTTCCCCCTTTTTCCAGATTTTGGATACCCTAACTTGCTTTGGCAGAGAGCTAGCTAGCTGCACCAGATAAACACTGCTCTTCAGGACTAGGTTACTTTGAACATAAGCTACCAAAACCTGCCTGAATGTTACTCCAAGCAAGTAATTCAGTACGGCCTTTATATATATATATATATATATTTTTTTTTTTTTTTTTTTTTTTGGGCTTAGTAACAGTACAGGTTTCTGTGAAGCAAACTGTGAATATTCAAATACTGTAATTGGAGATGATTTACATTGTTTTGAATTAACTAAAATTCCATTGTTAAGCACAAATAATGCTCCACTAAATCATCATGCTTTTAATAGGTCCACGTGAGCAGGTTACCGAGCGCATTAGGATTTATAACGCTCCTGGGGAGCTGACCACTGTCTTATGCTTCCTGCTGCTAGGTAATATGCATGACACATTTCTGGACACTAATTCATTTATTTAATAGTAACAGTATGCAAAAACAGAGTTCACAATGAGGCTGACAAAGGAGGTATAAAAGTTTTATTAATCCATAGCTAATCAAAGGCCAGTGGAAGGCACATAATGGTGGCATTTACAGACCATATCGAATGTGAATAAATTAAATTTTTGTTTCCTAAAATCTTACTAATAGGATGTGTTCGACTTGAAACATTTATACTTTTAATTACAAAGGCAGGCAATTGGGGGCTGGCTTCTAGCTACACTTTTCTTAAAAACTACAACTTTGCAACAAGGATCAACACAAATCCTGTCCTCATCTGTTGTCTCAAATATGATCCACTCACAACCCACACTACCTTGTGCTAACAATTGCCATGTTGTTTATTTTATTGCCAGTTTAATTTCATGCTGTCAATCATTAGCAAGTTATTTTTCTCTGAAAGACAAATAATATGTACTTTTTTTTTTTATCCCCTCAACCTGGTCACTACAGGAAGCACTTAAGCAGTAACATAATGCCTCTTGCAAAGAACACTTTTTTCTACAGTGTGATGGCCCAGTTCTGCAACACATCAGAGCAAAGTGGAAGAGTTTAAAGCACAAGCAAAGAGAATAACCAGAAAGGCCAAGAAACACTGCAGTGCATGGGAGACCTCTCTCTCCTCTTAACTCAGTTATGTCTTGGGAGAATATTTGGTTTTCATTTCTAAGTTGAAACATAAGGAAATAAAGGCATCTAAAACACAAACAACTCTCTATTCCGAATTCTAAGCATATTCCATCGCTCCCAGTATTTTGTGGCAATCAGGTGACTCTGACATCATAACCTCAGATGAGGCTTGCTCTCATATTGAAGGTGAGAAAGAGATCACAGAATTATCCATGGCAATATTTTCCTTAGTGTATTTTGCAGAGCATAAGCCAGGAAGTTTTTGGATATAGGAAGTTTTACATTGCAGAAGGGTTCCATGGTCAAATGAATTTAAGGAACGCTGGATTACACAAAGCTGTGTAAACATGTCTCTTTGCTTTAGATTCTCTCACTGCCGTCACTAATGGACATTTCAAAACTCCAAGGAGCATATGGCATGAAGTGTTTCTTATATTTATTTGCTTGTGGAATTTTTACTGAGAATAAAAAAGACTGAAGTATCACAGAACTCTGTTTAGGAAACACCAACTAAGGCTTATCCCACACTGACAATCAGAACACTATAATGGACCTTAAATCTTTCCTGGAGGGCCTCCAAATACTGTCCCATCCCTGTTTGCTACCTATTGTTAGCACCATCTCTACATCAGGGACTTTGAACCCTGTCAGCTTCAAAATCCACGCACATACACCAACCATACATAGCACACACATGTATGATCTTCTACCACTAGTACCTCAGCCCCCAGCCCCCAAGATCCTGGGAATATCTGTCAGTCCACTTGGGAAAACTAACAATTTTAATAAAGTAGAGAAGACAGACACTTTGATTTATTTATACACTTAGAACAATAGGTTATAAAAGATAGTAGATATTTCATGGTCATTTTAAGGCTTATAAAAATCTTCATCACAATTTAACCAGGTATGCTCAGTAATCAGACAACAACAACAAAAAAGTAGCCTCAACTCCAAGATATCAGTTGTATGTTGACATAGCAGAATACAATTAATTCAAAAAAGTACTGGGACACTATTAAAGAAGTATGAGAGCTAATAAGTTTAGTAAAGTCAGAGGATACAAAGTCAATATTAAAAAATCAATCGTATTTTTATGTATGAACAAACAACAATTTGAATTTAAAATGTAAAAAACAGTACTCTTTTCAATAGCATTAAGAATAATGCTGGGATAAATATAGCAGAATGAGTACAAGAACTGCCCAATGGAAATGACAAAACATTAAAGAGAGAAATGAAAAAAAAAGACTTACCAAAGATAGAGAACTATACTGTGTCCATAGATTGGAAAACAATGTTGTTAAGATCTTACTTCTCTCCAAATTGGTCTCTATAATCAGTAAAATCCCCACTCAAAGTATTAGCAAGAGTTTTTGGTAGAAAGGGACAAGCTGATTCTAGATTTATATGGAAAAACAAAGGATGTTAGCATAGCCAAAAAAATTGCAAAAAGAACAAAATCAGAACATTTATATTAATTGATCTCAAAATTTACTCTAATGTTATAGTAATCAAGACTGACAAAAGAATAGACATGTCAAAGGACAGAATAGAACAAAAAGTCCAGAAAAGCCCCACACAAACAGTCAATTGGTAATCACCAAAGGTGTCAAGGTAATTCAATAAAGATCTGTGTGTTCAAACAATGGTGCCCAAAACATGAATCTTGATCTTTTCTTCATTTTACATATAAAAATTAACTTGAGATGACTAATAGATATAAATGTAAAACCTCCTATTATGAAACTTGTAGAAGGAACATATGACCTTAGGCCAGATGAAGATTTCTTAGTGATAACACAAAAAAGTTCAAACCATAATAGCAAAAAAATTAATAAATTAGATTTTATTGAAATTGAAAACCATGCTGAGAGTTTCTTATAAAGTCAAAACACATTTGCCGTACAACCCAGCAATCCCACTCCTAGGTACTTACCCAAGAGAAATGAAAACATATCTACACACCTGCATGCTAACATTTATTGGCTATTTTACACATAATTGCCACATGCTAGAAATCCCTCAGATATATTTTAAAGCAAGAATGGATAAATAAATTGTAACACATCTATGCAATAGAATATTATTCATTGATATAAAGGAACATACTGATACATGCAACATGATGGGTGGATCTGAGAAATACTACCAGACACAACAGGTGACATGCTGAATGATTCATTTATGTGATAATTTTGAAAAAGCAGAGCTACAGATAATAAATTAGGTTAACCATTGCCAGGGGTTAGGAGTTGTGACAGATGATTAACTACAAAAGGGCATAGGAAAAGTTGGAAAGTGGTAGAAATATTCTGTATTTTGATTGTGATGCAATAATAGGACTATATACATTTATACAAACTTATTGAACTATAAGACTCAAAAAGACATTTTTCTATATGTAAATTATATTCAATATACCTGATACTAAAAATCAGGCATTAATTCATACCTTGGTTCACCTTACATTTTGTCTAATACATACACTTGAAAGAATTTTGTAATTTAGTAGCTTTTGGAATTTGGTATAAAGCTTTGGTTTAAATGTACAGGATGCATTTGTAGCTTCTTGGTGTTGAAATTTATGTTTGGAATACGATCCCTCCCACAGTGAAGTTTCCCCACATGGAGTAGTGAAACACACTGGTGTTACTCTAAGAATTTTTTTTTTCTTTTTTGTGTTGGTGCTGGGGATTGAACCCAGGACCTTGGTCATGCTAGGCAAGCACTCTATCAACTAAGCTACATCACCAGCCCCTTCTAAGAATTCTTTATGGGAGAAAGTGGCCAACTAACAAAACCACAATGAAGCAGAAAGTGCCAACGTGGTTCTGCTTTCTTGTATGAAACTCCTCCATTCCAGCTCTGAACTGGGAGCACCTGCTGCTCCAGGCTGGAGAGTGGAAGGCCTTGACCATTAGGGAAATAAAGGACTGCATTTCTCATTCCTGACTTACATGTTAGGCAGGGCCCTAAATCGACTATTTCAATAAGTGTGTGGCAGTGTTCATTTATTGCCTCTAGCATTATCTCTATTTTCTCTTTTCTCTCACACTGGAAGCATTTATTTGAAAAGATAACACTTTCCATAAGCATCAAAATAAAGAAAATATTTAAAAATTTAGAAATAAAATAAAAAGTATATGAAAATATTGTGAGTGATTCTATGGAAGCAAGTGAAAACTTGGAGGAAATGAATATATTCTTTCTAAAAAATAACTGATTGAGATCTGGGGTATGGTTCAGTGGTAGAGCACTTGCTTAGAATGCACTAGGTCCTGGGCTCAAACCCCAGATCCTCCCCTACAAAAAAATGACTGATTGAAACTGACCTACATCACTGAAACCAAAGAATTATATACAGAGAGACTGCACATCACCAAAAGTCACTGAATTTTGTGGCGTGTAAATTATACCTCCATAAGGCTATTTTTAAAAGCTTGTCAATGAAATTGGTTTACAAAACTTGAACAGACAAGTTATCATAGAACACATAGTAAAAATAACTGAGGATCTATAATTTTTAAAAGAACCAAAAGAAAAGTGTCACAGCTGAGTTCTGTCTTTAAGAAACAGATAATTCCTTTATAATTCAAAATGTTATAGAGTATAGTAAAGAGCTGAAAAGTGCATGTTGACAAAGGTGGAATACTGAGCTTTTGTATGAAGGTTTTCTGGAATTTTTTTTCCTGATATTTCAGTTATGCCTTATAGTCAGTGTTTTTCTTCTATAAGAGTCATTTCTTGGATTCTTAAGGAAGAAATTAATGGCAAAGAATGCTTGGTAGGCCAAGCATTGTTTTACCCACAATTTTAAAGCAGCGCATACTTTAAAAATGGTGGTGGGTGATAACCAAATGGAAGAACAGGTGTCCTGTGTTTTAAAAATGGGTTGGGGGTACAAAATATGAATTGAAAATCCTGGAGGTCTTAGTCTATTCAGGCTGCTATAACAAAAATACCACAGATGGGACTTATAAATAGCAGAAACTTATTTCTTCCCATTCTGGAGGCAGGAAGTGTGAGATCCAGTGTTGGAAGATTCAGTGACTGGTGAGGGCCTGCTTCTTCATAGACCAGTGTCTTCTCTGATCTCATATGGTGGATGAGGCCAGGTCTCTCTTTTGGGCTTGTTTTATAAAGGCACTCGTACAAAGTCTCCATCTCCTCATACTACCTCCTTGGAAATAAGGATTTCAATATATGAATTTATGTTGACACAAAAATTCATTCCCAGCACTGACTTCATTTTTTTATACCTTTATTTATTTATTTTTATGTGGTACTGAGGATCGAACCCAGTGCCTCACACATGCTAGGCAAATGCTCTGCCACTGAGCTATGGCCACAGCACCCCCAGCACTCACTTTAAATAAAACACATTTCTCTACTGAGGGCTGAGTGTTAGTTGCTAATGTGTGCCATAAAGTCTCAAAAGGGCTATCCTATGCCCCCGAAGGGGCTAACCTCAGCCAGCTTCCCTCCTTCCCTCTCTCTTTCCTTCCTCTCTAGCATAGTCAAGCACTGTTTTCAGAACAACTTTGGAAAACAGTAAATGCATAAAGTGAAAACATGATAAACGAGAAAAAAAGAGTCACCCAGATTTTATGTTTGTCTTTTGGAGGCTATTTAAGGTATTAAAATCAAAATTTAAAAAAAGTTTTCTCAAAGTTACATGAGAAAGTGACTATGTTCCCTCTGCCTCAGGAGGTAAAGTCTTGAAATGAGAAACAGGAGTGGGCTGCTCCCATAACCTCTGGGTAATGCACTGAGTGAAGGCAAGATCAAGTCATCACGGCCTTAAATCCCCAATCACATAGGCCTCCACTCCATAAACCAGTGGAGCAGCCAGCCACGAAAGAGCCTAAAGGTTAAGCACATACCATTGACCTCAGAGAAACGAGTTCTCACATCATTACATACCGCCTTGCCTGATCAGACCAAAAAGTGCTCTGGGAGCATGATTTAAGCCTCGATGTTCCACCTACATTTGTATGACACAAAATCAATACCCTCTCCTATCTTTGTTTGCCTGGATTATGTTTAACTACTGAATGGCTTTTAGGACACTGATTAGATTTATCATCCTGTGTTTCACATAGGCAGGTGTAGAAAGGAGAAAAACAGGAATAGGTCTTTTTCCTTTCCCTCTAGGATGTCACTACTAGAAACATGAAATAGCCTATTTGGCGCACGCCTGTGTGTCAGTACACGCATACACAATTACACTCCTTATAATGAAAACAGTCTCCCTTGACCTAAGGCTTTCTTCACAATGGTGCTTTTAGAGAACAGAGAAAGAATAGGTTATTCAATAAATAGGATGGAGGCAACTGGCTATTCATTTGGGGAGAATATTAAATCTCAAGTTGCACATATATGAAAACAAATTTCCAGGGTGTTTAAATTTTTAAATGCAAGAGGTAGAGGCACTAGGTAAATAACAGGAAAAAATGTTTTGATAAAGTCATAAAGGAAATTTGTGTGCATTTGACTATAAAACTTCTAACTGGCAAAAAGTAAATAATTCAACCTTTATTCAAAACTTACTATGCAACAGGAACTAAGTTGAATCATCACATATAGTGACTCCTTTCTTCCCAATATACTCCACCTTATTACTAATACAAGATATACATATAATCAATGATATGTTATATATTATATATATATATATGTATATCATGAGATAGATGTAGATACAGAGATACATAGACAGAAAATAGTCTCATGTTACCAGGTGCAGTAGTGCATGCCTGTAATCCCTGATACCCAGGAGGATAAAGGCAGAAAGATCACAAGTTTAAGAACAATCTAAGGAACTTGGTGAGACCCTATCTCAAAATAAAATTTAGAAAGGTCTAGGGATGTAGTTCCATGGTAGAGTGCTTTCTTAACATGCACAAGGCTCTGGGTTCAGTCCCTAGTACTGGGGGAAAAATAGTCTCTTGTCAGTTCAGTTCAGGTTTTCCCATTAAATGAGCTCTGATCAAACCAAAGATAGATCTACCTATTATATCTATCTATCTATCTATCTATCTATCTATCTATCTATCTATCTATCTATCTATCTATCTGTTATAAGGAATTGCCTCACATGATTACAAAGGCAAATAAGCCCCAGGAACTGCAGTCAGCAAGTAGAGACTAAGGAGGGTCTTTGTGTAGTTCCAGTTTTGAGTCCAAAGACCTGATGGTATAAATTATGATCCAAAAGCCAGTGGTTCAATATCCAAGAAAAGAAGATGTTTCAGTCTGAGTCCAAGGGCCAGAAAAGACCAATGTCCCAGCTCAAGCAGTTGGGCAGGAGGAATTTTCTCTCAATCAACCTCTTTGTTGTAATCAGGTCTTCAACCGACTAGATGAAGCCCATCCACATAGGGAGGGCAATCTGCTTTACTAGGTCTACCTAATCAAATAATAACCTCATCTACAGACATCCTTGTAGACACACCCAAAAAATCCTTGACCAAATATCTGGAAATTCCATGACCCAGAAGAGAGATACAATTATTCATATATTGGCCCTTTTAGCATGTGAGGAAACTAAGGTTTAAACTGTCTCTCCAGAATCCCACAACAAGCATGGCAGAATCAAATGTGGTAACCAGTCATCTGAAACCAAATAAGTTCTGTCTGACAAACCAGAAAAAAATAAACAAATAGGTAAGTAAAAAAAAATTTAAAAACAGAATGAATATTTTCAGAATATAGGACAAAACAAAAATAATAAAGGATTTTGCAAATCAATAATGATAAGTGCCACATATCAGTATTAGCAACAACAACAAAAAAACAACAGGCAATTATAGAGAAAATGGCTCTTGCTAAATGTATATATGCTTATCTCATTAATGACATAAAAATGCAAATAAAAAATAAGTCATTATTGTAGCTACCATATCAGACATGAAGATTTCTTAGAGTGATTATAATCTGTCTTAGTCCATTTTTGCTGCTGTACCACAATACTATAGACTGGATAATTTGTAAGCAATAAAAGTTTGTTTGGCCAGGTGCAGTGGCTCACACCTGTAATTCCAGTGACTCGGGAGGCTGAGGCAGTAGTATCAAGAGTTCAAAGCCAGTCTCAGCAATTTTGCAAGGCATTAAGCAACTCAGTGAGACCCTGACTCTAAATAAAATAAAAAAATAGGGCTGGGGATATGGGTCAGTGGTTAAGTGCCTCTGAGTTCAATCTCCAGTGCCCCCTCTCCAAAAAAAGTTGTTTGGCTCTTGGTCTTTGAGACTGGGAAATTCACAGTCAAAGGCTGCATTGGGTGAGGGTCTTTTTGCTGTGTTATAATATGGCAGAAAGTAAGCAAACACTCACAAAAGAGAAAAAAAGTTGGGTAGAACTCATTCTTTTAATCAGGAACCTGCTTCCATGATCAGTAACCTAGTAACATGAATTCAGGCAATAATGGCCTTAATCCATGAGGGTTCTGTGCTGGTGACCAAGTCACCTCTTAAAGGTTCTACCACCTCATACCATTACAATGGCAATTAAATTTCAACCTAAGTTTGGAGCGCACATTTCAACTACAGCACACCCAGTGTAGTAGGAGCAAGGAAGTGGATATGTTCATATACCATTGGTGAGGAATAAATCTGTGTGAATTTTTATATTTTGGGGGGGGGGTCATCAGTTTAGCAAAATTTAAACATATATTATTTTTTGACCCACTACTCTCTTTTAGGTATGTCTCCTGCACAAAAATATATGTGTACCGATATATTTGCAAAAATGTTCATTGCGATGTTGCTAGTGAGAACAAACTATTAAAACTTCAAATGTCCATCAAATAAGGGTTAAATATGGTTCATTCATATAGAAAAATTTTATGCAGTCATTAATAGAACAAAACAATAACAACAAAAAAACTAAGAAAAATGTATTCAATATATTTTGAGTAGAGAAAAACAAAGAATGCAACAATATGAATATTTTGGTCCTTTTTTATATGAATAGATGAACTTCATAGGAGAGATTTTACTGAAGGATATAGATAGCTGTTGAGGGAGGGGCAAATAGAGTCAGGCTCTAAGATGTCACTTAAACAATTTTATTTTCTTGTACTCAAAGTCAGATTTGCCATAAAATGAATGAAATCTAAGCTCTGGGGTCTATCACTTGAATGTGCTTCTCTGAAGCCCTGGGAGGGACCTTAGTAATGTGTTCACATAGTCATATGCTTTTGTAAATTTGCTAAAGCAAAATAATGCAACTTCAATCAGTTAAGAAAACTGCCTGTTGCAGTTGAGACTTCTCTGTCACACTTTCTCTTATGTTGGATGCTTTAGTTATCTTTCCTACCAAAATTTTCTCCTAAGGCAAGTCTTTTAGCATGTTTTGACTTCCCTTCAAATTTTCCCTCTTCTATTTATCACCACTGCCTAATACAGTTCCTCAATTCCCTATCTGCAATTCCAAAATCTAAAACAAGTTATAAACAGGTTTTTCAGTATTCCTTTGGCAGCAAAACTTCACTTGATCAGCACTCATTGAATGGGAAAGCCTGACCTGAACTGACATGAGATTATTCAAGAGTCTACTTATCCCACTTTGAGTGAATACTCATATTTTCTGCAGAAATAATTATGCCTTTGATAATAGGGCACGGCCTAGTTCCGATGGAATTTTTAAGTAATAAACACTGAGACAGAACATAAGATTAGGTACTAACCCTACCACAATAGATTTTTTAGAAATAATCTAAGAAATGACCAGGAGAAACCAATATCTTTTTCAGGGGTGGTTGCGGAACACAAAGGAGCATCTCTCTGGCATAAGAGGCAAATTGTCAAGAGTTTAATTATCTTATGAGATGTGACATTAAGGTTGCCTATTTCTAAAGAAGTCAGAATTTTTATAGTCCCTGATCTTTGTCCCAAAGCTATCAAAACAACAATGGTTGAGGTCTCTTCCAGTTTCAGGTATGGGACACCAGCTCATAAGAACAGACACTGACATACCTAATATGTGTGTGAAGAAGACTGGAGTAGGAAGGGTAGGAGGAGAGTCATTTGCTAGTCCAGTTCCACCCTCAATCATTCCACAACAGACCATCTAGTTATGAAAGCAGAAAGCCTGGTTTGTGAGTGCTGAGTGGTGCTGATCAGAAGAAAAATCCATTGTACTACAGATCAAAATGACTTAGATTTAGGTTTAGAAGGTAATCATACTGTGAAGAGATAATCAAAATCAGTAGAAGAATGTGTAAGTCAAAACAACAATGATATGCTACTTTTCCCTGTTAGGTAGGTAAACATTAGAGTCACGTAAGTCCCCATGTCAAGGGTGGTGAATACTCAGGAATCTTTGTGCATTAGAGATGATAGGGATGCCTGGAGAGGGCATTCCAGAAAGCAAATTGACAGCAACTCTCAGCACACTCAGGTTGTTGTGTTTTGGTTAGGGAGAGGGTAGGAGATGGAAATTTTGCAGGGCTGATAAGAAGGGGACTCAGAACTCCAGAGTCAAAGAATGGGGGAGGAAGGAAATCAAGGAATGGACAGGAGGTATAACTCAATGATAAAATGCTTGCCTAGTATATGAGAAACCCTGGGTTCAATCCCCAATACTGGCAAAACAAAGCCAAACAACAAAGTCAAGTAATTTCAAAAAGAGGCAAACATCAAATTAATGGATACCACAAGCTCTCTCTTTCAACAAAATATTAGAAGATGCAGGTGAGATAAATAGGAGTAAATCATAGAGGTAAACAAAGAAAATAGTTGAAATACAACCAAGTGAAATAGAGTCTTCACCTGACTGAACTACATGGAAAAAACAATAATACACAATTCTACAAGAACCCATTTGCCATTCTAAAGTTTGAAAATTCTCAAGTTCTAAACATAATAGGGACCAAAATCTTAGAAAAGGGATTATGGATCTTTGAGTTTTATATGAAAGATGTCTCTTTAAAAATTTACTCTAAATACTTAGCTATCCAATGTGTTTAACAAAATCTCAAGCTGATAAAGGGATCTACAAAAATCCCCACTGCAAGTATTATACTAATAATAGCAGACTGCATTCTTCCCTTCTCCACAAGATCAAGGGTAACTTAAGGATGCCTACTCTCACCACTTTTATTCAATATTGTACTGGCAGATTTTTCTTCATTAAAGTCTTGAAATGATGTCAGCTCTGACCAGCCTTTGATTTCAGGCGTTTGAGAGATCCTGAGCCATAGAACACACTGAGTCAAATTCAGACTTCTGTTTCACAAAAACTGAGATAATAAATGTTGTTTTAAGTCATTTAAGTTTGGGTCTAATTTGCTATGCAGCATTAGATGCATATCACTAAAACTACTAATTGAGTTGATCAAGGTAACATGATACAACATCAATATAGGAAAATCATTTGCATTTTAATATGTAAGCTATAAACAGTTGGAAATTCAATTTTTAAAAAACATATACTATTTATCCTAACACCAAGAAACTCATTACTTAAGAGATAAGTTTAGCAAAATATGTCCAAACCTCTTTGAAAATTATAAAATATTGAAGATAGAATTTATAAACGGAGCGATATACCACGTTCATGTATGGTAAGCCTCAATAGTGTTAATATGTAAATTAGCCCCAAATTGATCTATATAAACAATGTATGGATAGTTCAAAATATGAAAATCAATTAGTGTGATACGCCACATTAATAAAAGCAAAAAAAATTACATGATCATCTCAATAGATGCAGAGAAAGTATTTGAAAAAATTCAACTTTTTGATGATAAAAACACTCAATAAACTAGGAATAGAAGGAAAATACCTCAATATATAAAAGCCATATATCAAAAGACTACTGCTAACATCATATCCAAGGGTCAAAAATGGAAATATTTTCCCCAAAAATCAGGAACAAGGCAAGGATGCCCATTCTCACCATGTAGGCTCAGTATGGTAGAGAAAGTCCTATCCAGAGTTACTAGTCAAGAAAAGGAAGTAAAAGTCATCTAAATAAGAAAGAAAGAAAGAAGTAAAATTGTCTCTATTAGCAGAAGACATAAATTCTAAACACTCCATAAAAAGTGGTTAGAACTAATAAATGAATTCAGTAAAATTTCAGGATACAAAATTAAAATTCCAAAAATTAGTTGCATTTCTATACTATAACAATAAGCTATCTCAGAAGGAAATTATGAGTTTGATCCCACTTACACTGACACAGAAAAGAATAAAATTCTCAAGAATAAACTTAACTAAGGAAATGAAAAATTTGTAGTTTGAAATCTAAAAAACATTAATGAAAAAAATTAGAAAAGATTTAAGTGAATGGAAAGACATTCCATGGTCATAGATTAGAAGACTTAGTATCATTAATATATCAATACTACCCAAAGCAATCTTTAGACTCAAAACAATCCCTATCAAAATCCCAATATTATTTTTAATATAAAAAGAAAAATAATTCTATATAGAACAATAAATGACCATTAGGAGCCAAATCAAACTTAAGGAAGAAGAACAAAGCTAAAAACATCATACATCCCGATTTCAAAATATATTAGAATGCTACAATAGTCAAAAGAGTATAGTACTGACAAACAGACAGAAAATATAGACCAATAGAACAGACTAGAAAACCTGCATATCCATGCATGTACAGTCAAGTGATCTTTGACAAATGTACCCAAAGTAATATCCCATAGGGAAATGATAGTCTCTTCAACAAATGATGCTAGGGAAACAGGATATTCACATACAAAAGAATAACAGTGGGCTCTTATTGTACATCATAAAAACCAACTTAAAATGAATTAAATTCTTAGATGTAAGACCTAAATATAAAACTTCTGAAAGAAAGCAGGGGAAAATCTTGATGTTATTAATCTTGGCAATGATCTATTTAACTCTTGGACATGATGCTATCTGTGGGCTTTTGCTAATGATCTCTAATTTGTAAGAAATAAAAGGAAGAATAAAGTGGTATTACATCAAATGAGAACATATCTGCAGAGCAAAAATAACAATCAATGGAATGAAAGAGTGATCTATGGAATGGAAGAAAATTTTGCAAACAATATGCGTGATCAGGGGTTAATCTCCAAAATATATAAGGAACTCCTACAACTTAATAACAACAACAACAAAAAACTAACAACCCAAGTAAAAATAGACTGAGGAATGGAGTAGACATTTCCCCAAAGACATACAAATGACCAACAGGTATATGAAAAAACGTTTGCTATCATTAGTCATCAGGGAAATGCAAAGCAGCACTACAATGAGCTATTGCCTCACACATGTCAGGAAGTATTGGTGAGAAGGTGGAAAAATTAGAAGCCCCTGGCCACTGTTGATAGAGATACAAAATGGTATAATACATATAGAACAGAATGGAGGTTCCTTAAAAAATAAAAATATAGAAGTATTCCACTTATGGGTATTTATCTAAAAGAATTGAAACCAGAATACCAAAGAGGTATTATCACTCTCATATTTATTTCAGCACTATTCAGAGTAGCCAAGAACTGGAAATAACCTAAATATCCATCAACAGATGAGTGGATAGAGAAAATACTGTACATACATACAATGAATACTATATGGCCTTTTAAAAGAAGAGAATTATGCAATATGTGATGTCTTGGATGAACCTTGAAATCATCATGCCAAGTGAAATATGCCACTCATAAAATGACAAATATTAAATATCTGTAGAATCAAAAAGTGAAATGGTAATTGTCAGAGACTGGTGGGAGGGGTAATGGAGAGTTAGTAATTAACGAGCATAAATTTCAATTAAAACAGATGAATAAGCTTCAGAGACCTGTAGCTATTATCAGTAATAATGTACAATTTGTGTTCAGGGGTAGGCTTTATGTTAAGTGCTCTCACTATAAAACAAAATAGTTAAAAGATTTGAACAGACATTTTAGCAAAGAAGATATATGATTGTCATCAACCACATGAAACTCTTCCTCAACATTATTAATAATCAGGGAAATGCAAATTAAAGCTATAATGAGATACCACTACACACCTGTAGACTGGTTAAAATTTTTAAAACTTACCATACCAAGTATTGGTCATAGCCAGGCACAGTGGCACTCACCTATAATTTCAGTAACTCCAAAGGCTGAGGCAGGAGGATCACAAGTTCAAGACCAGCCACAGTAATTTAGTGAGACTCTGTCTTAAAATAAAACAAAAAGTGCTGGGGATGTTTCTCAGTGATAAACTTCCCTGGGTTCAATCCCTAATACCACAAAATAAAAACAATCAAACAAAAAAAAAAGTGGTGGTTATGATATAAAGCAACCTGAATTTTTGCACATTTCTGATATGAATTAATAAGTACATTAGTAAATGTTACAGAGGGTTTGGCATTTTCTTTCCAAATTAAACCTATATTTATCATCAAATCAAACAATACTACTTAGTTATTTATTTAAGAGAAATAAAAACCTATGTAACAAATGTTTGTAACTACAATGTTCACAAGAACCAAAAATCTGGAAGCAACCTAAGCACCCATCAATAGTAAAATGGACTACCAATTTGTGGTATATCCCTTGAACAGTATGCTATTTGAAAATAAAACAGTAAGAACTTCTGATACATACAACATGCATGAACCGCAAAAGCATTTTGCTAAGTGAAAGAAGTCAAAGACAAATGAATACATACTGTATGATACCATTTGTATAAAACTCTAGAAGAAAAAAGCTAATTACAGAAAGGAGGTTAGTAGTATCAACATCAGGGGAAGAGAATAGATCCAAACAAGGAAGAATGAAATTTTTGTGGTTATGTAAATGCTTAATATTCTTATTTTATGTACTGATTATACAGGTAAGTATATTTATCAAAAACCACCAAACTGTTATTTACTATAGATGCATTTTATTGTATATAAATTATACTTCGATAAAGTTGATTTTAAAACATAATCATCAGAATAAAAAAAAATTAATTCAGAAGTGAACAGCATACTGGACACAGCTGAAGAAAGAATAAGTGTACCAGAATATAGATCAGTGGCAAGTATTCAGAAGGCAGTATGGAGACAAGGATGTATGTGTGTGTGTGTTTTACTGGGGATTGAACTTATGACCTCATGTACACTAGGCAAGCCCAGGGAGAAAGAGAAGAAAAATATCAGAAGAATTTAAAAGAAATAGAAGACAAAGAAGGTCTAACATAGCTAATCAAAGTCCAAGAAGCAACTTTAGAGTTAGAGAATGAAAAAGAGACAATAAAAATAATGACTGAGAATTATGCAGAATTGATGAGAGATACAAATCCACAGATACAAGTAAAGGTACTACCAAAAAAGATTAATAAGATTGAATAAATCCTAGGCACATTTTGGTAAAACTTCAGAGCTCCAGAAATAAACCAAACAAACAAAACTTACAAGTAGTAAGAGAGAAATGACAGACACCTTCAAAGAATAACAATCAGATAAAAAGCAACAGTGGAACCAGGAGATAGTGGACTTTTTTTTCTCTGCATGTGCAGAATTTTAATTATCAGACCACCTCAGTTCTCAGCAGAGTAAACTACAGTCTTGATCATTAATTTATATGTAAATGCCACCATAAAAGAAAAGTAACACAGCACTTGGATCCTAGTGTTCAATCATAGAAACAAAATGATGTACTCCATTTGTGTACAATGAATCAAACTGCAGTCTGTAAAAAATAAAAAAATAATTAAAAAAAAATTTCCTTGTAGGAGGTCTACAAATTAGGAAGCAAAATTTACATGATTTAGGCAGCTTAATAGTTCATCATTTGCTCTTGTGCCAGTGAGCCATATTGAAGTATTGAAACTGCATAATTGTCAAAGCCAAATGTTCAGAAAACATTAGTACTTGAGACAGTCCTGGCAGTGAGAAGCAAGGGCCTAGTGTGTCCCTGTGCAGATACCTATCTGTTCCACTGAGGTTCATGTTTGTGTAATAGCCACAGTCAGAAGCAACTACTGTACCTTTTCATACTTTCCTGATGCCTCTTCTCTTATCCTGGATAGAGGGATAATCCCTTTGGTGAAGAACCAGCAACACAAATTCTTGTCCAGTGATGCAAGGACAACTTGGGGCTCATGTAGGCAAACTTTTTCTTATGGTGAACTGAATATGGCATCAGGAGGGCCTGGCTTATGGCAGCACTGTCTGTTTTCAGGGTTAGGTCTGACTTGAGTTGGTGCCTGGTTCAGAGGCTAGAGTCCAGTGACTAAAGACATGGGGTGGGGTCAGACAAGAACCAAACAGGGCTGGGTTTCAAGGCTAATCTAGGAATTCAGAGTATAAATCGCATATACATAAGAACTTTCCAAGGATGCTGAGTGAGGGTTAGAGAGATGCTCCATCTGGTGGGTCTTCAGGCCCTCAGACTTTTAGGTTTAGAGCAGGAACACAGGTTCTGCACCTCGTTGACATATGATTTGAGCCTTCTCAGCTACACAAAAATGTTTCAATGTTGGGAAGATCTGAGACAATAAGGGGAAGTTCTCAGGGCCTCGTAGTGGATGAGAGGTAAGGCTACCTTGGGAACTAACTTTACTTCAATCTACTTTTAAATTTTTTTATTGGGGCCCACTTGAAATGTGATTAATAGCATATATTAACCTGTACAGTTTCCTAAATTTTGACATACTTAAGAAACAGTTGTCACAATCAAGAAACCAAATATTTGCATCACTCCAACAATTTTTTTCACACCTCTTTGTAATCCATCCCTCTCTCTCTAGCCCTATTCCAGGCAACCAGTGATCTGGTTTTTGTTACTATGTATTATTTTTAATTTTCTAGGATATCATGTAAATTCAGCCATACACCATGTACTCCCTTTTCTTTTATATTTTCAAAGAGCTAAGCAAAAATAATAAATATTGGCTTATAATTCTCTACCTAGCAAACCTATCTTCTGCATTTTAAAACTATTCTCGTTTTTAAAGAATGAGGCCAACCAGGTGTGGTGGCATACCTCAGTGTCTCAGGAGGCTGAGGCAGGAAGATCACAAGTTTTGGACCAGCAACTTAGTTAGGCCCTGCCTCAAAATCAACAAAATAAAAGGGCTGAAGATATAGCTCAGTGGTAAAACACCCTGGATTCAATCCCAGTATAGCAAATAAATAAATAAATAAATAAATAAATAAATAAATAAATAAGATGAGGTCCAATTAAGCATATTTTATCATTTTAAAAGCAAACAAAAATGTACAGAGTTTACCACTAGCAAATTTCACTAAGGAGCTTTCTAAAGGACATTCTTTAGGAAGAAGAAAAACAATCTCAGAAGGAAGGTCTGAGATGCAAGAAGAAAAGATAATCAAAGAAATAGAATGGGTAAACCATGCAATTATTTATTTGTATAAGATAATAACAACTAATTAAAACTTTTAAAATAACATGTTAACTTCTAAACAACAGTACATCAGTTGAAAGGAGATAGTCTGGTCCAAGGGTTCTTGTATTATTTAGAAGGTGGTTAAGTTTTTAATTAACTTTAGAATTTAAGATGCATGATAAAATTTTAAGACAACCAATAGAAGAATAGAAATAGTATATATAACTTCCAAATTTAAGAGAGAAATTATAAGATAAGAAAACAAATCAACTCTATCAAGCTAAAACGAGCAATAGCCTTAGGCCAGGTCATTCCTAGCTTTATAGATCATGGTAAGCCTTGTGAATTATGGGTCTAATGTAGAATTCTGATGGAATTCTGGAGAATCCAAGGTAAGTTTGAGATGTGTTTATTCCCAGTGTCTAGGGAGCTTATTCTCTGAGGGAAGGCACTTCCTATTTAGCTCAGTGTTTTTCCATTATTGATTGTAGCTCAGTGAGACAAAGTTTTAAGCTCTACATACAGTCCTCTGCTCAGAAAATCTAGCAACTCAGCTTTAAACAAATAAACTCTTTAAACAAATAAAGAACTGTCCTATATTGCTGAAGTATTAATGTGATGCACATAAAAATTTCTGTAGTAGATCAAAGAGGGAGATGAATGTGATACAGAGGGAAGGCTGGATGGGGGTGGGGGGCATCCTTAGGAAGAAGGAACTGTTTCATTAAAGGAATGGAAATGCAAGAGGCCTTGAAGCAGCCTGTCTTCTCTCTAATCTCTAGAATAGATGGACAGAGAAAGTGCTCTCTACTGACTTGCGACCACTCTCAAGTGTCCAGGAGGCTACTCTTTAAGATATGTCCTCTGGCTGCGTTTTTGTTCAATACAACATATATGAGGCAATAAATAATGACAACTGGAATAAATGTTCTTCCCTAAACTAGAACATTAATAGTTCTTTTTAGATTCTGCCTTCACTATAAATCAAGTGTGTGTATGCCAAATTGGGAAATTTATGTCTTTGCTCATTCTTCTATTTAATATATATGGGTGAGGCCACAAGTGTGGGCCAGGATGGTGGCAAGTACTGTAGACCAGCATTGAATAAAACATGACTGTCAACCTTCAAAAAGCTTACACCCTACTGGGGAAGACCAGCTCTCAGTAAGTTGAAAATTACCCATTTAAATGTTCTTTTTCTAATCAAAAAAATAGTAAATAATCTCAAAGTCATTGTATTTTGAAGCAGTTGACACAGTGTTTACCTGAGGCTGAACGTGTGGTCCAGAGGCTTTGCTGAGTGCAGTGGAGTGTGGGAATCATGGGGAGGTTCTTAATATATGGCTTTACAATAGTTCAAACTGGGCCTACAACTATTTTTGTTTAATTCTCAAGTGAAAGGAAACAGATTAATGCATAAAAAAGGGAAAAAAAATTTAAAGCATAGTTTATATTTTCAGAGAGGTTTCAGACTTCAGAGTCATAAAACTAGACCAGGCCACTCTTAAAAAGAAGTATCTATAGTTCCTAAAAATTCAACATGTGAGAACCAAAATAAAATATAATTCAGATAGAAGCACTGAATATCAAAAAGAACATGCCTGGAGTTCAATATACAAAGTTGGATGATAAAGTTGAGGGATTTTCCCAAAGCAAAATATAAAAGTGAAAAAAGGGATAAAAATTTCAAAGACAAATTAAGAGTCCTGGATAATGGATCATGAACATCCCAGATCTTTCTAATAAGAGTTCTAGAAGGAGATAACAGGGAAGATGGAGGCAAACAAATAAACAAAGGCTAAAGAGACTACTTCCAGGAAATTGCAAGAAAGATTTAAATCATTAGATAGAAAAGGCATACTGTTTTTAGAAATACTGGGTGTGGAGGCACCATAATATATAGACAAATCCTGAAGAAATATGTGCCCTTTGAGGACCAAAGGAAATACTTTAAAGCTACCAAGTCCCAAGAATAGATCTCTAAAAACATAAGTATTTCTAAGCTATCATAAGTGGTATGTTTGTTGCTCACTTTAAATTCATAGGTACTCCATATCTGGAACAAGGGGACAAAATGGACTAAGCTTCCAGGATGTGCATGTGGGCAGGTGAGGAGTATAAGAAGATTGCTTACCTTTAATGATAATTAACTGTCACTGACTTCTTCCTTTTTTTTTTTTTTTTTTGGTATTGGGGAGTGAGCCCAGGGGTGCTTAACCACAGAGCCACATCCCCAGGCCCCCTTTTTAAAATATTTTATTTAGAGACAGCGTCTTGCTGAGTTGCTAAGTGCCTCGCTAAGTTGCTGAGACTGGCTTTGAACTTGCAATCCTCCTGCCTCAGTCTCCCGAGTCACTGGGATTGTGGGCATGCGCCACCATGCCCAGCTTCTTATATCTAACATGGAATATAGAAAGTAATATAAAAAACATGTCTTATAGGTACTGAAAGAAAAGAATTTTGTATTAAAGTGCTATACCCAATAACAAATAATTCAAGTAGGCTGATAATGCCATACAAGGAACATCTGAATGCTTCCTTATATGGCAGGGATGCAGGGAAAGGATTTTGCTGATATTAATGAGAATCTTAAATTGAGGAAATTGTCTTGGCTTATCCAAGTGGCCCCTAAGTGCAGTCACGTGTATCCATCTAAGAGGGAGGCAAAGGGAGATTTGAAAGAAAAGGGGAAGGCAGTGTGACCATGAAGACAATGGACCATGGATGCAGCCACCAGCCAAGGAGTCAGTGGCCACCAGAACCTGGATTAGGCAAGGAAGGGATTCCCTCACCTATAGAGCCTGTGGGGGCAGCACGGGATGGTTGGTACTGCCATTTCAGCTCCAGAACTGTGAGAAAATAAATTTCTGTTGTTTTGTTTTGTCATGCAGTGCTGATAATGGAACCCTGGGCCTTGCACGTGCTAGTCAAGCACTCCACCACTGAGCTACATCCTCACCCCTATTTCTCTTGCTTTTAGGTTACCAAGTTTGTGGTAATTTGTTTTAGCAGCCCCAGGAAACTAATACAGTGAATTATTACTCAAATAGTGTTCAAACACACCAATCAATCCTTGTCTGTGACATCTGAGAGGATACCATGAAGACTAAAACTGTATTCCAAAGCCAAAGAGATAAACATGCCAAGATTTAAAGCAGCTTAATGGAAATTCGATACTAGATTCTTAATATTAATAAACTTGCAAAATTAGGGTTATGTATAATCAATTCTTTAAATACTTATTAATATTTCTTTTTATAAGCATAATTCTAGTTAAAAACAACAACCTGTTCCAGTGCTTCATTGGATGAGAAGGAGTAGGAATTACATCGTTCCTATTAATTGGGTGACGTTATGGCAGATCAGATGTAAACACAGCAGTCCTTCAAGTAATCCTATACACCCAAATTGGGGATCTTGGATTCCTGATACATGCCAACTCATGAGGATTCCAACAAATATTTATAATAAACCCTGGCCTTTTAGCCCTCATTGGGTTACTCTTAGCAGCCACTAGAAAATCAGTTTGATTTGGCCTCCACCTTTGGCTACCATCAGCTATAAAAGAATCAACACCATTTCAGCCCTCTTACATTCAAGCACAATAGTGGTAGCAGGAATTTTTCCTTCTAATTCAATTTTAGACTTTAGTAGAAAATAATAAATTATCCAAACACTCACTATATTTTCAGGGACCATTACCATTATGTTTATAACTATCTGGGCCCTAACACCAAACGATATGAAAAAAAATCAATTATCTATAACCTAAAGGAAGAGTAGGACATCCAGAATATAGGAGGCCTATTTTTTTCCTTTGTTTCATTTTTTAATTTGTTCTAATTAATTATACGTGACAGTAGAATACCTTTTGACACATTGTACACAAATGGAGGAGAACTTCTTCCTCTGGCTGAACATGGTACAGAGTCACATCAGCAGCGTAATCATACATGTATATAGGATAATAATGTCTGTCTCATTTGACCGTTCTTTTCATTCCCACACCCCCACTGCTCCCCTCACTCCTGATAGCCCAAGCCAAAGCTCCTTCATTCTCCCCCACCCCCATTATGGATTAGCATCCACTTAGAAGGTCTATTTAAGGTCCTACCATTTACTTCATCATCACTTATAATTGGTAGTCTATCAATATTTTAATCAACGGTTAATTTATTCTTTGAGAATTTCTTGTTAGAATCAGTATTCTCTGTCCCACACATCTAAAGTCACATGACATCCATGCCCACATCTGGAGCAAAATTTTTTCAAAAAACTTTTTTGCTGACTCTTCACTGTCCCAGTCTTCAGGTTGAGTGAAGTGGTATAGTAGCCAAATATCCAGACAGGAGTCCTGATGGTAAATGTATCACCAATGTATTCAACTACTTTCCTCTTGATACATTTTGAATTTTCCTTCTGATGTAAATCTTGCACAGTAGTAGCTTCCACTGTTGCTCTTCAAGGAGCACATGCATGTGTGTACACACATGTGCACGCACACACACACACACACACAGCACCTCATGTAGTAGTAGCTTACACTGTTGCTCTCTACACGTGCACATGCATGTGCGCGTGCACACACACACACACACACACACACACACACACAGAGCAACTCATGATAAATGCTCCTGAGCAAAAAGCATCATGGTTCACAGAGTCATGGGGATTTGCTACACATGGCCCCAATCTATGTAATGTAAATCAACCCAACCATCATCTCCTAGGACTCCTTTGTACCTGTAAAACATTGTTCTCTATCTTTACAAATGCCTTTTAAATTAATTATTCAAATATACTGATTGTCAGAAAAGAAATAATAATAATAAGATTTAAATGAATGTTAAGGATGTCCCCAGAATTGTACTATATACTATAGAATATACAAAAATAGGGGGAAAGGGACTCCTGCCCACTTTCCATCTGCTTGGGGAGAGAAGACTCCACATCCAACAACTGGAAAACTGTTAAAGAACACCTGGGGAAATGCTGAGGCTTCTTTGGTGCTTCGTATTGCTTCTTCTCACACAAATGAATGCAGCTATAATTCATAGATTACATCTATTCTTTTTACCAATGTGAAACTCCTTAATTGATTTTATTTTTTAAACTTTTGCCAATTTATTAATCTGCATAATGAAAAATATACCTGTCATGTCCACTGACAAGGACATGACTAACACACTAAGCATTGGTTTACCTCCCCTGAGATAGAACTGCTAATTGGAGATAGGAATGCTTGGAAAGTCAAGTTGAAATTGGGAAGTTATTTGGGGAGTTATGTGAATGATGTACAAATTTAGGGGTATCAATCACAATGGTTCTTCCAAATGATTGTGTGGATGTTTTACCTAACCTTATACAACCAAAGAAAATCAATTTTCATGAAGTGATATCCACCACCCAAATCTGTAGGGTCTCTAAATCAGTAAAGTGTTGTCCCTTCAAGCTTCACTGTCACCCTGCTATCCACAGATTAGCATCTAGGTAGAGCAGGTATTTTTAGACCCCTCCCAGAGGAATCCAGCATCACACACAGAGAAATCTTAAAACACAGGCCCATGGAATTTTCTTGTCATGACAGCAGCCCAAAATAGTTTTTTTTTTTTCTAAGAAGTCTTTTCATTCCATGTTTAACTCTCTTCACACCTGGCTATTGGCAGGACAATTTAGCCTGCCTGGTGGAGAGCAGAGCATGCTCCTGTAGAATATGGCATTATTTATTGATTATGTGCCTCACTCACATCTGTGAAACATGAAAACTCACCAATGGTTTATAAGACCATCAGTTTTAAACAACATCATCCATCACAAAATGGAAAGAAGTGATCAACATTCCTTCAACTGCAATGCATTATATGAGGGTCAGCAAGTGGGAGTCACGGTTGGCAACACAATTGCTGGCCTCAGGTAGCAAATCCATCCTTCCAGCTGCTCTGATCCATATGGGTTCAATGAACTGTAGAGAGTACAGGACTCTTATTAGGAGTGTCTGCAGCACTCTTCCATCCAAACCCCATCACAGAACAACTGTAAGGTAAGCTGAAAACCATTTATCTAAAGTTCATCTGGTAGCCAACTGCTGACAAAGAGAAAACATGCACATTAGTGAGCAGACAGATGCGGGGAAGGAAATTAAGGTGGTCTTATCTTGAAGAAAGATGTAGGGACAATGAAAATAATTTAATCATGAAGTCAAAGCCAGATGGAAAGCCACTAGTGCCATTTTCCCTATGAAGCAAAGTCCAGAGCTGTCTGCAATGGTCTGACACTCATTTTCTTAAGATATATAGTCTTAGAACAATATTCCACAAACTTTCAGTTATGAAAATCTAGATTCTCACAGTAATTTGTCTGGATCAAAGTTTCAAGTGTTGAAGGAGTGAAACCTATCCTTAATAGCATGGGGTTATTGTAAAGATCAAAGCAAATGCCTAATAAAGAGTCTATGTACAGGAATAATAACATATCTTAATTGGTAGCATGTTATTTTGCAACAGAAATTAAACTCTCACTGATGAGCCATAAAGTGTGAAAGACAAATGATTGCCAAAGAAAAAATTGTGATTGAAAACTGTTAAGCTTAGAACTGTGGAGATGCACAGGCTTGGAAGTTGGCCTGGGTCACCAAGATTGTGTTGCTCTCTCTACCCAGAATTCCAGGGAATCATCTGCTGGTTCTTGGGGTGAAATCAGCTGCAAGAGAGTTCTGAAGCCAGGTTGCCTTGGTTGGCTTCAGGTCTACTGGGTTGGACAAGCATGTAAAAGGTAGAGCAGCTGCCCAGTCTTGAGTTGCCAGGTGCCACATAAGGGGATCTCAGGTTCAAAGAATGCTGGAGATGTGTCACTGGTGCAGGCCCACTGAGGAAGGAGTTACTAGGGAGGGTATCTGGCAGGAATGAACACTTCAGAGGGAGGTGGAAAGCACAAAGTTGGCACTATTCCAAAGCAGCTTTCTTTGGTAGTGGATCAGGCTGTTACCTGCTTGCTTCAGATCCATTCCTTGCCTTCCCATGGGTATTGAATGGGGCAGGGACCAAGGAAGGATGAAGGCTGCTTTTCCTATGCTCCCATGTAAGCAGGCATTTTGTGGCATTTGACAAGTGAAAGATGGGAAGGCAGAAGGAAGAGAGAAGCTGGAGTACCTCTTCCCTCCTTCTCTGCCTCTGGTACCTCCCTAGTACCACTTCCTTTGTCTATCACACCTTGGCATTAGTGTCCCTCTGACTGGCCCTCAGTGGTTTTGCATTCTTCAGGACTCCTAGGCCCTGAGCTGGTAATACCACTTCATTGTGGGGTGTGGCCTCCTGGCTTTCCTAATCTCTGGGTTACCTCTATCCTCTTTTAATCTTCTGGCTCCTGTGTAACCAACTCTTTGCACTAAATTCCTTCTGGTTTCAGTAGACTGGTCCCTTCTTTCAGATTGGGCCTTTAATGAGAGTTGTCAAGGAGAAGGTGGGCCACAATAGTGTGACCCCTGGAAATCACAGTTATGTAGTAGTTATAACAAGGGCATGGTAACAAAAGAATGCAGAGATGGCTAATATTCATCTACTCAGTGAATATTTGTTGAGTACCCACTATATATTGGAAATTGTGCTGAGTGACACTGTGAACAGAAATGTATATTGCTTTAACCTCTAACAAATAATATTAGTAACTATAAAATTATTACATGATAATGAGTTGTTCTACTTGAGTTTTTAAAAAGTTTTTATATATATAAATTCTTCAATCAAAATAGGAGTTAGCTAAGGTTCAGCCTAATAATATATTAGTGAGAAAATTATAACTCTCCAAGTTGATAATTTCTAATATGAATATTATTAAACTGTTTTTCCAAACACCCAAGTAATAACCAATGCAGCCATCCTCTCCTTTTTAGAGTGATATTGGGGAGCAATGTATATTTAAAAAAATCTTTTTCAGTTTAAAGTCACATATCATAGCCAAGAAAAATTAACAAGGCACTTATTAGAGGTATCCTAGAAGACCATCTGATCTTTTCAGTCAACCAGCTACATAGGAATAATTTTGTAAAGAATGAGAAAACAGTTTTAGGATGCCTGATGATCCAAGACATGAAATGCGTGCATTCTGGAAATGCATATCATGAAATAAAAATATAACTAAAAACCTAAATTGTTGAGTCAATTGAAGAAACTCAGAACAAAATTCTATCTGTACACAGTTGCTAGACTTTCCTTGAAATCAACAGGCACTACATTTAAACCTAAAGGCATTGTATTTGCATATTTTGCCAATTTGCAGTTTGGAATAATTTTTCTATAACAATAATAGAATCTAATCTTATGGGTTAGTTACTGTTTCTACCTGAATTTGTTACAATCCATGGTACTGCCATTAAGATTTCATTCATTACCCTATGTACATGTATGATTACACAAACGATATGAATCTACCTCTTTCACAACCATGGAAATGAAAATTTGTACCCCGTTTGTGTTCAATGAATCAAAATGCAGTCTGTAAAAATTTAAAAAAAAAAATTTAAAAAAGATTTCATTACTGTTTGAAAGAGAAATCGAGGCACTCATAAAGTGTATTATCCTCAGATTGTCTTATTCCTGATTAAGGAATTCAAATTTTTGATGTGACACAAAGGTACAGGAATGGCCGAATTTTCTCTATATAGTTAACACCTACAGCTTCGTCAGCAAAAGACTTCAAGACCCCCTTCTTCGATATATACACAAAATAAAATTCTTAAGAAAAAAATAAAGCCTTTGATGTGGCATAGGTTTTGTTTAAAATACATTTTCTTTTAACAGAAATGGTTAGCATCAGTAGCTGGTTAGCAGTTGAATAATTACATTAAATATATTCATCTCAGTGAAGACTGTAAACAAAGAGATATTAAGTAATTTTTTTCAAGTACCCTGCTGTGATACCAGCTGATCAGGTTTAATAGCAACCAGCATTTCTACTAATTCTGCAAGAAAGATATGTTGGGGATAATTTCATCGCTAGAGCAAGTGTAAATAATCTGTTCGGCAATGAGCTTACAATGACACCATGTAGCATAACCACCAGTGATCACCTTGGAAATGTAATTTTTAGAACTGTAGTATTTGCAAACTAAAGGATTAATGTTAACTTCAGTCAATAGTGAAAATAAACTTGATTAGCAGAATGCATTAATATCAAATCAGTTTGTAGATAGCACAATCCATGCTACATCCCAAGGTATCTGCCTTACTCTCTTTTGCAAGAGAACCCCAAAGGAAAACACTTTTCATTCTAATTGTATCATTTTAATATTCATCTTGTAAACAACACAGCATTTTTGCATGAAGGTAAAGAGTCAGGTTGCTTTTTAAAATAGATTCCTAAGGAGTTAAGGAATTTGAAAATCTAGTTTATTTTTTAATTGATAACAAAGAACACTGGAAAACCACAGGCATCATGACATCATGATTTTCTTTTTATCATTAAATATACAATTATGTAAAGGGGAAAGACTCTGTAGTTATTCTCCTAAGTAATATACAAGCCCTAAAGTTCATCTTACATAGCATAAGTATGATGCAAATGAAAACAGAAGATATGAAATTTTAAAAGTTCCATCCTTTGTGTAGATTTTTAATTATATTATTTTGATAATTTAGAAGCAAAAATGGGGCCATGAATGCATAAGCATCACAATAGCCCAAAACATAATGGCATCCAGAAAAATTCAAACTTTTTTCTCAGATATAAGGATAATGGTGCAAGGGATTATATAGATTATGAGAAATCTAACCTTCCTGTCCTTAGGTCCTTAACGATTTCATAATCATGGTTAATCTCTACTAATTATACCATTCTTAGTTATAAGAATATAGAAAATACAACAGAATGGAGGATTTACCCAATAATGATATCCCCAAATGTAACTCTCTTTAAAGGTAAAGATAACATGACAATAAAACATTACAGGTATTTTACAAAAGCTTATTTCTCTTCAAGGAAAATGAAAGCTGTACAGAAAAGTCTTTCTTTCTGGAAAATGAGAACAAAAGTTGTAAATGTATTAATACATAGGTAGAAAGAAATATTTGACTATATTTAATTTAAAATGTTTCTAATTCTCCAAACCCTCATCTCTTAAATTAAAAAGTTCTGCAAAACACAGAAACCTAATGTATTACAATGGATTAGATTAATTTTAAAAAAGGAAAAAACACAGATATTTACAACTGTTTAGGAAGAACTAAAAAAGAAAAGAGTTTGAATTCTAGGAGATACCAAACATCTCTATTGAAGTAGGAAGTGCACCCTATGATACCAGCCATATAGAGATAATTCTTACTCTTATCATTCATTGAACTCTGATCCATAAAGCATTCACATATACATTATACGAAGTCACAAATGCTTTACCATTTTAAAAATTTTAAGTGACCAAACACCCAGAATTCCATCTAAACTGTTTTTTATACAATTATTAAAGCCCATCTGGTAACTAGGAAGAAAAAATAAGAATTTTAGAAAGGAAAACTACTGTGCCATCTAGCAAACAAACTCGAGTATCCCAGTACTACATATTTCCTAATAATATTTTGTGCATATAGGACTTATTTTTAAAACACAGTTTATATTGCAAATAGTAACATCCTATAATGAAAAATTAGGCAATACTGTCTTTCCTGATTGTCCAAAAATGTTGACTTAAATTTTAAGAGGCCTTGTAACATTTCAAAATGGAAAATTCAAAATCCCTCCTAGAAAGAGGGATATTTTACTCTTAAAAATGTTACTTTACACAATGACTTGTATTCGAAGACAGATTTCCACTTTCGCCCCTGTAAAAGTAAATGCTATGGAAATTGTCCTCCCACCTAAACCACTTGAAATCCATGTCAAATACATTTAAAAACTATATCAGGCAGAGAAAGACCATGGTCCCTGAGCAATGTATAACAAATTAAGACACACCCTATAATTACCCTAGTTTACTACTTGTAGGTAATTTCTAGGCTACAGAACAAGGAGAAAGAATCCAAAGTCCAGCAGTATAACTGAGCTGAGGAGACAGAAACTGGAGTTGGGGAAGGATGCGGTATCTTGAATTTGCAGGCTAGATTAATGGAGATCTGCAGAGACATCTTCCAGAGTCTTTGGCTGAGATCAGATCAATCCAAAAGGTCAGGGGGAAAAAATACACTAGAAAGCAGTAAGCAGAACAAACGTTGTAGTTCATACAGAGATAGGGACAGTTTCCTCTCCCAACAAGCAGAGTGACCTCACAGTACATACAGTATCAGATAGTATTCTCTGAGGTTTACATTTTAGGAGTTGGACTAAAATAGCCCTAGAGTAAAATCTACTGTGAACCAGCTATAAAAATCTTAAAAATCAAGACTCAAAACTAATTCAAATAATTTCATTTCATATGAGAATAAGCCCAACTCTCTTTCAAGTGCCTTTCAGCACTCAATAACTTAAAATTCACAATGACCAGCATTCAATCAAAACTTACCTGCCATGCAAAAAAGCAAAAATATGACCAAAACCAGGAGAAGACTCAATCAATACAAACACATCTATAAATAACAGAGATCATTAACTAGTATACACAGGTCCAAAAAAAAAAAAAAAAAAAAAAAGACCCAAATGAAACTTCTAGGCATGAAAAAACACAATATTAGAAACAAAAATATGCTAGATGGGATTAAAAGAAGATTCAACACTGCATAATAAACCATTAGAAATGTGAAGACATAAGAATGGGAACAGCAAAATTGAGGCAGAGAAAAAATACGACTGATGAAATGAGTGCTCTGTAGGACAATGTAAGTGAATCTAAGTCAATATGTAAGTCAATATGCAATTAGAGTTCCAGAAGGAATGAGGGGGACAAAAAATTGCAAAACATTGGCCAATATTTTTTCAAATTTGTTGAAAAATATAACACAGTTTCAAGGAGCTCAATGAACTGCTATCAGAATACTCACACAAACACAAAGATATAACAGCACATGGAAATCACATTATTGAAATCAGCAACAGAGAGAAAAACAGAAGCAATCAAAGAAAAAATAGGTATTGTGTATAAAGGAACAAAAATAAGAAGTATCAAACTTCTCATAAAAAGCTATGCAAATTGGAGCCAGGCATAGTGGCCCACGCTTGTAATACCAGTGGTTCAGGAGGCTGACACAGGAGGATCTTGAGTTCAAAGCCAGCCTCAGCAATAGTGAGGTGCTAAGCAACTCAGTGAGACCCTGTCTCTAAATAAAATACAAAATAAGGCTGGGGATGTGGTTCAGTGGTCGAGTGCCCCTGAGTTCAATGCTTGGTACCCCTTCCTGCTGCCGCCGAATAAAATAAAATAAATAAATATATAAGCTATGCAAACCAAAAGACAATGCAACAAAAATTTTCAAGTACTGAAAGAAAAAAAAAATGTAATAATTGAGAATTCTATACCCTGTGAAGATATGCTTCAAAATGGAACTAAAAAAAATTTTCTTCAGACAAAAGTTGAGACATTCCACCATCAGTAGACCTGCACTATAAGACATGTTAACGGTTTCTTCAAGAAGAAAGTGATACCAGACAGAAATTTGGATCACATAATGGGATAAAGAATAGTGAATATGATATATACTGGGATAAATACAGAACATTTGTTTCCATTTTTAAATATTTTAACATAAGTGGCTGTTTTTAGCAAAGATAATAGCATTGTCTTGCAGAGTTCAGAGCAGATGCTAAAGTAAAGCATATTGTAACAACATTACAAAAGACAGGAGGAGGGGGAAATAGGAGTCTGCCATCATAAGATTTTAACACACAGAGTAGTAGAATATCATTTGGGAGTAGGCTGCAATAAATTAAAATCATATATTGTAAACCCTAGAGCAATCACAAAAGAACAAAAGTAGGAAAGAAAGAGAAAACTAGAGTAAGTAATAGGCTAATAACAGAGATAACAGAATCATGAAAAATATTCAGGGATTGGAGGTTTAGTTCAGTGGTACAGTTCATCCTCAACATGTTTGATGTCCTAGATTCAATCCCCAGAATAAAAACAAACAAACAAAACAAAACAAACAAATAAACAACTTAAAATTTTTGGAAATAAATAAGAATTTAAAATAAGAGAGTAAAAGGAGGTAAAAGAATGAACCAATGGGGCAAATAGAAAACAAATACCGTTAGTGATTTTTCTATCCGATCATATTATTATAAATGTAAATGATCTAATCACTCCAATTAAAAGGCAGTGGCTATTAGATAAAAATGAAAGACCCAGAGACAGGCTGCCTAAGATCCCACTTCAAACATATAAATGACTTTTAAAGCTTAAAAATACAAATAGCTTAAAGCAGGAAAGGATGATGGGGGACTATGGTTGTTGCTCAGTAGAAGAGTGCTTGCCTAGCATGCAGGAATCTCTGGGTTCAATCCCTAACACTGAAAAGAAAAAAAAAAAGTAAAAGGATAATAGAAGATTAAAATACCAATCCCAATCCAAATAAAGCTGAAGTGGCTATATATTAACATTAGATAACAGATCCACAAGATGGATTAAACAGGAATGAAGAGGGATCTTTCAAAGGTAAAGCAATGAGTTCATTAAGAAAGAGTAACAATCCTGAACATATATGCAAGTAAAAGTAGAAATTCAAACTACACGCATCAAAACGTGATGGTATTAAATGAAGAAGTTGACAAATTCACAATTTTTGTCATAGTCCTTAGCCTTCCTCTCTCACTATTTGATAGAACATGTAAACAGAAAACCACAGTAAGGATATAAAGACTTGAACTCCTCTCTCAGCCAAACTGACACTAATAAAACATTTCACTCAGTAACAGAATAAACATTTTTTTCTTGGAACACTTGTCAAAATAAACCACAAACTATACCATTAAAACTAAGGTGCCACTGACTGGGATGTCTATAAAATCCCAGTAACTCAGCAGGCTAAGGAAGGAGGATATGAAGTTCCAATCCAGTCTTAGCCATTTTGAAAGGTCCTAAGCAGCTTAGTGAAACTCTGTCTCAAAGTAAAATTTAAAATGAACTGGGATGTGACTCAGTGGTTAAATGATCCTGGTTAAATCCCCAGTAACAAAATAAAATAAAATAAAATAGATATCATTAAATGCCTGTATTGGGAAGAAAAAGTTCTCTGTTCAACAATATAAATTTCTATCTCCAATTAAAAAGCAATAAAAATGAAATAAAATCAAAAGGAAGTTAGAGGAAGGAAATAATTAAAACAAAACAAAATAATAGAGAGCAATGAAATCAAAAGCTGATTCCTTAAAAGTAACAATAAAATTGATAAAATTCTAACCAGATTACACAAGAAAAATGAGAAAAGGCCCAAAATAATAAAAAGGAACTACTATGACTAGTTTAATTCAGCCTAGATAAAAGGATAAATTTATTTAAGACACAAAATGGGCTGAGGATATAGCTCAGTGATAGCACTTGCCTAACATGTGGTAGATCCTGGATCCAATCTCCAGCATAGCAAAATGGAAAGGAAAAAGACACAAACTAACAAAGATTCCACAGGAAGACAGAACATTTGAATAGCATGATATTAATTAAGGAAAGTAAAGGTTTAGCTAACAATTTCCCCCACCACACACAAAAAACAAAAACACCAGGCCTGGAGGGCTTCACTAGTGAATTCTACCAAACACTTAAGGTAGAAATAATACTAATTCTGCACCAAATGCTTCCAAAGTATAGAGAGAAGGAAACATATTCCAAATCATCTCATGAGACCAATATCTCTTTTAATTCCAAAACCAGAAAAAGATCAGAAAACTGCAGACCAATTCTTCTAGCAAATTGAGTCCAACAATACAAAAAGAGTAATGCATCATGACCAAATGGGTTGTTTTGGTATTCAAATATCAACCAATAAAATGCATCATATTAACAGAAAAAATATATATTATCCCATAGATGCACAGTATTTGATAAACTTTAATATCCATTGATGATTTTAAAAACTCTCAGAAAATTAGAAATAGAAGGGAATTTCTTTTTTTTTTAAATTCATTTTTATTGTAAACAAATGGGATACATCTTGTTTCTCTGTTTGTACATGAAGTAGAGGCATACCATTTGTGTAATCATACATTTACCCAGGGTAATAGTTTTTGATTCATTCTGTTATTTTTTTCCTCCCCCCACCCCTCCCACCCCTCTTTTCCCTCTATACAGTCCCTCCTTCCTCCATTCTTGCCCCCTTCCCACTCCCTATATGTGTCATCATCCGCTTATCAGAGAGATCATTCGTCCTTTGTTTTTTTGAGATTGGCTTATCTCACTTAGCATGATATTCTCCAACTGCATCCATTTGCCTGCAAATGCCATAATTTTATTATTCTTTATAGCTGAGTAATATTCCATGGTATATATATACCACAGTTTCTTTATCCATTCATCAATTGAGGAGCATCTAGGTTGGTTCTACAATCCGGCTATGTTGAATTGAGCAGCTATGAACATTGTTGTGGCTGTGTCTCTGTAGTATGCTGATTTTAAGTCCTGTGGGTATAGTCTGAGGAGTGGGATAGCTGAGTCAAATGGTGGTTCCATTCCAAGTTTTCTAAGGAATCTCCACACTGCTTTCCAGAGTGGCTGCACTAATTTGCAGCCCCACCAGCAATGTATGAGTGTACCTTTTTCCCCACATCAGAAGGGGATTTCTTCAACCTCATAAAGAACATTTGTGACACTCTACAGTTTGCATCATTCCCAGTGGTAAACTGCTAAAGATTTTCCCCATAAAATCAAGAATAAAGTGGGGATAGTCACTCTTACCATTTGTATTCACCATTATACCAGGGGTCCTAGACAGTGCAATAATGCAAGAAAACTAAAAAATAAACAAACAAGCAAGCAAACAAAAACAACAAACCCAGCATACTAATTGGAAAGGAAAAAATAAAACTGTCTTTGTTTGTAGATGACATGATAACATGTATAGAAAATTCTAGGAAATCTATGTAGAAAGCTGCTAGAATAAATGTGTAAGATTAGCAAGATTGAAGGAAACAAAGTCAATGTAGATGTATTGCCTTCCTACATACTAGAAACAAACAATTTGAAATTACAATTTAAAAGAGCAATACCATTTATAATTGAAATTTAAAACATGAGTTTTTTAGGGATAAATTTAATAAAATATACCAAATCTGTTCATAGAAAATTATCAAATATTATGGAATGAAATTAAAGAAAATTGGGCAAAGGATATAGCTCAGTGGTAGAGCACTTGCCTTTCATGCACCAGGCCCTGGGTTTGATCTTCAGCACAAAAAGAGAGAAACTGAGAGGTGGGGGAGATAATAGAAGAAAAGAAATTAAATATTAAAAATGGGAATAGACCATGTTTCTAGATTAGAAGACTCAAGAAGTAAATTCTCTTAACATGATCTTCTCCAACTCCATTCATTTACCTGCATACGTCATAATTTATTCTTCTTTATGACTGAATAATATTCCATTGTGTATATGTACCACAGTTTCCTCATCCATTCATCTGTTGAAGGGAATTAAAATAAAAAAAAAAAAAAGAAAAAAGAAAAAAAAAGAATAAGTAAATTCTAGGGCTGGGGTTGTGGTTCACTGGTAGAGTGCTTGCCTAGCATGTGTTAGGCACTGGGTTTAATATCAGCACCACATAAAAATAAATAAATAAAATAAATGTATTGTGTCCACCTACAAATAAAAAATACATTTAAAAATAAAAAGAAGTAAATTCTCCTCCCAAATTGATATTTCAACACAATCTTGTTCAAAATTTCAGGAGGTCTTTGTAGAAATTGACAGACTTGTTATAAAGTTTATAGGAAAAGGCAAAGCCTGATAAACCAAAACAATTTTGAAAAAGAAAATCAATGTGCAAAGACTTATATCCCTGATAGTATGATTTATTATAAAGCTAGTGTAATCAAAACATTGTGGCAGCACTGTATGCTTAGACATGTGGAATCATAAGAGAAAGTCCAAAAAATAAGCATCAGCCATGGAGATAGTCTTTTCAACAAATGGTGTTGGAATCCACATGTGCAAAAAAAAAAAAAAAAAATTTTAATCTAGATACAGATCTTATATTCTTCTCAAAAACTACTCAAAGTGGGTCAGAGGCCTAAGTGTAAAACTATAATACTTTGCAAGATAATAGGAAACTGGATGACCTTGAATTGACTTTTTAAAATACAACACCAAAAGAATGATCCGTAAAGAAAAAACTGGTAAATTGGACTTTACTAAAATGAAAAACTTCTGCTCTGTGAAACTACCTGAGATTAATGGTCAAAAGCTGGAAACAACTTAAGTATCAATAGCAGAATAGAAAGCCAATTGTGGTATATCCATACAGTGAACTATTACTCAGCAAATGAACTCATATCTATTTCTGCATTACATTACATCATGAAGTTTCTGGAAAACTCCACTGTACACTAGTAAATAATTAGAGTTGAAAAGGTAAATAATGTCTTAATAGTATTATTAATAATAATATTATTATTTAACTTCATGGAGCCCATATAAGTCTCTCAAAGAATGTCAAACTCCCCAAAGTACTATTATAGAACTGTTGATCTAATATAAAGCACTCAATGAATATTAGTCATTTTTTATTCATCAATTCCATTTCCACATGAATTATGGTGCTGGTCATTCCTCAGTATTCCCAAAGGGGGGTTGGATACCCAAATCCCAGTGGAGATCCAAACCACAGATGCTCAAGACCCTTATATAAATTGGCATAGCATTTGCATATAACCAATGCACATTCTCCTGGATACTTTAAATCATCTCAGAGTCCTTATAATACCTAATACAATGTAAACGCTGTGTAAATATCTGTCATGCTGTATTGTTCAGGCAATCTGATAAGAAAAATGTCTAAACATGTGCATTGCAGAGGCATTTTTTCCCCTATATATTTCCCATCCACAGTTGATTGAATCTGTGGATGCAGAACCCATGGATATGGAGGGCCAGATCTCTGTTTTTAAAAGACTCTGAAATCTGTAAGACTTACAAACTTCCTAAGTTGGTGCCTTTCACCAATTGAAATTTAAACTACTGAAATGAATTTATCAGAGCCCTGTTTTGCTATTCAGTGGACTAGAATTGAATTAGTCTTCAGAAATGCTTATTGAAGAAAGAAAAGAGAAAAAAAGAGGAAGGGAGAGAAGGAGCGGGGGAGGGAGGGAGGGCAAGTAAGCTGCCTGACTTCTAAGGTTTCTGGAAAGTTTAGGGGTATGTATACATAGAAACCATCTTAGCTCTTTCATTCTTAAACTTCCAGTCTCTAGATTCCCTAATAAGCAATTCCACAAGTGGGCAATCCAAAGTAATACACAGCACCAGGGAAGGCAATTCAATTCCGTGGGACCCAGAGTCCAAGAGCTACCCACTGGCTTTTTGTAGGTAAGGGACCAATTTGATCCCCTTTTCCTAGCAAGGAGAAATAGAAAGAATAAGCAAAAGATTCAGTGTGAAAATTGTTCTGGGTGTCATGAAAGTAAGAAAAGTGTATTAGTCATAACACCTTCAGAACTTAGCTCAAACAAGATCAAGGCAAAGTTACATGTATAAGTTCACAGAAGAGTCCAGGTCTCACATGAAGAGAGAGGAGCTCTCTCCACCCCATCTCTTCTCATCCTTCCCCACAGTGGCTTCTGCTTTTCTTTTGTCTCAGGTGCTCCTAGAAACAGTTTTTAACTGCAACAAATCCCAAAAGAATGCTCTTTCCCAGCAGTCCAAACAAGTCCTGGTTGCTTCTTATTCCTGTCTTGTATTTCTGTTTCCATCCATACAACAGTAGTGATCCAAAGATATTTCTAACTGCCTTAGAATCATTGTTTTGAATTTCACAGGCATTATAGTAAATACAAAGAATGAACATCCAAGACCTCCATCAAGGCAATTGATCAGCAAGCCTGTGGCAATAATCTGCACAAACAGATTTGCAAAATTTGTTAAAAAGTTATTTATCCTGGTTACCCTCTAGTCTAGCAGGAGAGAGGCCAAAAACAAAACAATGACACTTCTTGTATGCAAGTCACACTGTGTCTTGAAAGTAAGATATATTTCCTGTTTCATTCAAATTTATTATGTTGGACAATCATAAGATGTTTACTAGAGTCTGACCTTTGTAATTTATTAGAGCCCCAGGAAATAGAAAAGCTCTCTTGCAAACCCAAGTATCACAATGACATTTAATAGCCTTGTTTGACAACATCAGTTTGGGTTTATCACATCTGACTCATTTTAAAAATTATTTCATATTAAAAGCGTTACCTTTAAAAACAGGAATGAAGGGGGAGAGAAGGAGTAATCTTTTAATAAGAGAAATGTAAAATTCAGCTAATTGGGAGAAAAATGTTTCTAATCCAGCTCTATAAATTTGTCAAAAATTTTTTTAAAAAGACCATCTGGAAAGCAATAAAGCATATCTACTTCTGATTCACATCACTGCCAGCTGCTGCTTCAAGGGTCTGGCAAAACCAGCCCTTGTACAATAAGTCCACTTCTTTAATTTGTGGAGACATACAGAGCTTAAAAAAAAAAAAAAAAAAAAAAACTTGGATGGTGACTTTATAAAGAGTGCTGTTGTTTTATTTACTCTCAATTAATCATGCTCCACTGTAAACAAAGTGTCTGTTTTAGTTCTGCTGACAATTACCCACTTGTCAACATCTCCCTCAAGTACCTTCAGCATCTGGCTACAGCAGGAAATGTCTACATCAAAATGAATGTTTGTCTCAGTAAACTCAGGATTTCATCAGTGTCTTTAGCTCATCAGCAATCCGGATTATATTGTAACGAATGTCACCTAGGTACCTTAATGAAGCTATATATCATCAAATGATAAAAGATTTATCAGTATATCTATTTATCAGGATATTTTGCTGTCTGCATTTGCTTTGTGAGAGAGAGAAAAAAGAAAGAAAAGGAAGGAAGGAAGAGAGGGAGGGAGGAAGGAAGGAAGGAAGGAGGAAGGAAGAAGGAAGAAAGTAAATAATACCAACTTGCCACTCTTGAAGAAGAAAGCTAAGGGGGTGTTCAGGAGGAGTCTATGACTTCACGTGTTTCTACAAACTACCAAGCACAAGATGGACAGCTCCACAAGTTGCTGAGACATCTGTCCTACCATTAATAATGCTTTCATCAGTAACATTCACGAGATCAACCAAAGCAAAGCAAACTGTGTTATAATTTGTAGTAATTCCTGTGAGGAATGCAGAGTAAATTTCATTGCCATTTGACTAGTTTTAAAAGTGGCAGGGCTTTCTTTATCCACTGGCCAAATGCCCTCTTTCCATTGGGATGGCTCCCCATTTCCCCATTTAAAATATGTAGAGAGCATAGGAAAACATCCTGCCAAGTTCATTAATATTTTGCCAACAAGATAACTGTTTAAAAAGAAAAACGGATGCTGTATTTGGTGGTTTGTTGTTGGGGAATGAGTACTGTGTTCCCTGGAGTCTTTGCAGTAGGGAGTCTTAGAAAATCAAACTGCACACCCATACTATATCCATTCTATTCCTTCACCCCTAAGAAAGGAGAGAAATCATATATGTCATGTGGAGAGGGGAGCTGGGGGTTCCGATGTCAGTCCTTGAGGAGTATGTATGGGTTATTTACTTAGGTTTTTTACCTCCTGGAAATTAATTTACACTCACTTCAAAACCGAAGATACCCAAATCACTCGGCACCACTCCCTCGAAGTTGGATTTCTGGGTGAGGAATTAAAGGGAGGGAGTCCGGGAGGACGGACATTGACCACCAAGAGAAACCACGCGTCCAGCACCGTCAGGCCAACGTCCGGATGGATCGAAAGTGACCCAGAGTCCATGGCAAATCGCAAATACTGAAGTCCTCAGGGAGTGAAACCCAGGGCCCTAACTGGGGAACCCGCTCAGTGAGGGCGCCCAGAATCGCTACAGATACCAGCTAAGGTGGATTGGGAAGCGGGCGGACTAGTGAAGAGGTCTCCGTAGCTCCTCTTTCTGACAAAAGCTAATCAATCTAAGTTCACATAATTGATTTTAATGAGGGGGTGGGGGGCCTTCGCATTAAGGATTGCCCGGGGTTATCAGCCTGAGCGGATGGCTGCTCCAGGTGCTGATCACCGTCTCTCATCCCTGGCCAGCCTGTCGCGACTACTACGCCTGCCAAGCGGCACATTCTAAAGAACAAGGAGATCGGAGAACCGGATCTTGGACCGACCACCGCCCGGTTTCACCTGGTAATTTATGCACAATTAATTGAGATATCTTTTATACTTGATGTGTTGCAAAATTAATGCCTAATTTATGTAATTAGTCAATTAACTCTAATTCCAGCATATGTTCCCAATGCCCAGAAGGTGTTCTGTTTCCCAGGTACTTATTTTGATGTCACGAAATGCAGCTAATTAATTTTACATGCATATTAATTTGGGATCTCTTTAACAGTTCCCTTTGTGCAAGTAATTTTAATATTTGTCTTTCTAACCTTTTGGGGGAGACTAAGGGAGGTGTGGTGGGTGTGAGCCGCGTGTGGACGCGAACTTGGGTGGTGCCTGAGGGTTGACCCCTGTCGTGGGGCAGTGCTCAGGAAGAGGATGCAAGTGGCCTGGTGGGGTGCGTAGGTGCTGTGCTCAGCAGACCCTTAGGGGGCGTTGCTGTAATTTATCCCGGGGTGCGCCGAGGGGAAAAAGCCAGTCTTAGGGAGGGGAGTCGGAGGAGCCTGGGCGCTCTGGCCAATGCTTCCCCAGCACTTCCTGAGTCTCTAAACAAATTGCTCCTGGTCCAGTCACCCCCTTTCCCGTGAGCAAGTGAGAGAATTTGTGTGTGCGTATGTCCTGAAGGATAACGCAGATTTCCAGGCCAGTCCAGAGAGGCAGAAAGCGAGTGGGCTGCTGCTCTGAGGTCGCGACCCTTCCTCCCGGACACCCTGTTGTTTCCGTGTGCCGCGACCTGGTACGCCAGAGCTCCCCGAAGCTTCGGGATGGAGGTAGAAGGAACCGTATATCGATCTTGGGCTTCGCGAGTCGCCGTCTGTCTTCCCTGGAAAGGAAGGCTCAAGCAGAGCGAAAGTTTACTTTCCAAGTTATTGGGTGGTACATTAAAACTTTTATCCTTTTTGGACAAATTAATGAGCAATTTAATTAATAAAATCAGAGAGTAGTGTAAGTGCTATGATAATGAAGTTAAATGAGTGCACAGTAAAATATTCACTAATCCAGCGCATTGCCAAATACCCCCTTAATTCTGCTTAACACTAAAAGGGTTTTGAGCACCATAATGAGATTCCTCTGTCTGCTAATTAATTGACACGCTCCTGAATATTCATATGAGCTAGCACCAATACGTTCCTAATTGCACCGTGGAATAGATCTCAGAGGAAAGTAAATCGCCATAGACTTAATTAAAATAATGTATTCCAGATCCAGGACGGGGAAAGATGAGACATTTGCCTTCGAGCACGCTAAGAAAGTGGCACCTGGTTGGTGGAGGGGAGAGATATCAAACGTCAGCTCCCAGACTGAAACAAGTGGTGTGGGACGCTCAGGGAGGGCGTTTAGCTTCAGAAAGCAATCTATGCTGGGTCCAAACCCCGCGGCTCAGGAAACGGTGGCTCCTTAAATGCGTCCGCGCTCCTGCTGCTCTCTGAGAGGTTACCCTACCAGATCAAGTGGCAGATGAGGTAGTCTAGGACCCCAGCCCGGCGCCCAGCGCCCTCTTTCCTCCCCGCGGTCTCTGGGTTAGTCCGAAATGCTCTCTACTGAGGCATGTTAGGAAACGTCGCCGGTCGCAAAATTCCCAGGGAAACTTTTTCTAGGGGCTGTGGAAGCTGCATCAACCCCAACTCTTCCAGCCCAGATTATGATCTGAAAGAGATAGCTGGCGCTTCTCTCTGGAGCAGGGTGACAGCTCGGAGGAGGATGCTTGGATCCCGAGGATGGTGCTGTCCTCTCTCCTGTTTCTGAGAGCATTCTCCCTTTTCTTGGCGAGTCCAGCGCGGTTGCGCCTTTCAACTGAGCTTACTTCCGCGGGTAGGACTACCTGATTTGCGGACCCCTACATCTGGGCTCCACCGCGGAGCCTTTTTGGCCAGCGCCATGCACGTAAAATAAACTCTACTTCCTTGGAAAGTCTGTCCTCCCCCACCCCTTCTTTTTGGAAAAAAAAAAAAAAATCACCACAGGTTAAAACTAAAAAGAGTTTATTTGAAGGCATACAAATGCATATTTATTATACACATGTAGGCATTAACAATGTAAATTACACCGCCAGCAGTTGCTGGTTGTTTATTCATTAGATCTTTAGAAAATCTACATTGCCTCCAGACAGCACCATGATAATGTGAAATACACAAGCAGTTTACATAACCAACTTCTACGCGGAGCTTCGCGATCCGCCACTCGGAGTCATCAACAGGTCGCGGGCGGGCGGACTGGTAAAAAAGACTAAGTTGCTAACGGTTACCTAAGATTTAGGGAATTTATGACGCCTATGGTCCCCTCTGTTCTTTTGGCAAGGAGTAGAAGACGTGGAGAAAGATGTATGGCTCCTCTATTTTACCCCGTTTGTGTGTAGCATTATTTTTCTTTGCAATTAAAGAAAATCGCTGAAAAGAGGATGGACAGATGGAAAGAAAATACTGGTATCTTCCCCCCAAGCTCTGAATATTCAGGAGTGTCCTTTAAAGACTGAATCCAAACTGCTTTCAAGGGTGAAGTGAGAGGTGAGGATTCTTTACTGCAGCGCGGAAAGACAGCCTACCTTGGTTAGGGGAAGTTATCACTTAACCCCACCAATCAAATTGCTATGATTGCCACAAATAGGTATCACTCAAAAAAAAAAAAAAAAAAAAAAAAAAAAAAACTCATCTGCTGGATCAGCCTTCTTGAAACTATTAAATACTCTGTGGTTCTAAATTTACCTAAAAGTTGGAAGAGGCATTTTAATGGCACTACAGAATTTATAGCCATTTTAAACATTTTCATATAAAATGTGTGTTTCCCAAATTATTTCCCAGTGAAAATATTAAATGAAAATAAATGCAAGGTAAGTGTGTAGGGGGAATTTGCTTACTAGAGTCACTCCTGTTGGGGCATTGAACGATGTCAACCACAATTGTGGATATCAAAGTCTCCTAAAACTTGCACGGATCCTACGAAATGTCCGGTTAACGACTTACATGACTCTCCCCATCCATCTACCATGGCCTACAGCTAAACTGCTTAAGTGTTTGTTGGTGACCGTGGAGCTGGACTGGGGGTGAAACGTTTGGGCTTTTTATTTCCTGCTCGCTCTCTTCTTTCCCTCCTTTTTTTTTTTTTTTTTTTTTTTTTTTTTTTTTTGGTGAGGCCGGCTGGATATATTAGGAAATGCCCTGAAAATTCCAGACTGACTGCGTACCCCTGCGGGAACTGAAGAAAGGCGCGCACAAGAGACACAGACAAACAGACACAGGGAGACAAACGAACAGACCGAGTCCGTCGGGAGGGGAATTGAAAAAGAACTGAAGCAGGCACGTACAGGGCATGTATCTACTTCTGAGGCGTTGGTAAACCCCCGGGCCAACCTGGTTTCCTAACTGGGACCCACCGACAGTCAGCAAACAGCCCAGCGCTGCTTGAGAGCGCAAAACAGGCGTGGCATAGAAATGGAGAGGCCAAAGCGCACCGCGGGAGTTTGCACCTCGACGCTGAAACCCGCGGAGCAGAGCTCCAGTCCCAGGTGAGCCGGGAGAGAGCGGAAGAACTCAGCTGCGGTGGAATAGCGAGCCTCCAAAGGTTCCTCAGGGCTCGTCGACCCGCCAAGCCCCGCCCCCAGTCATTCTTAGCTGGGGGAGGCCAGTAAGGATCAGCCGCTTTCTTTCTTTTCTCTCCTTCTTTTTCAAGCCCGCTTTGTGGGTGGCAAGCTCAGCAGGGGATGCATGGACACACACACAAAAAAACACAAAGCCCAAAGAAAGAAAGAGGGAGAGAGAAAAAGAGGAGAGAGAGGAGTCATCAAATAGTTTTAACCTTCCCAGGAACACAGCGAGTTATTACATGTGAAGGCTGTTGTGGTCTTCAGCGAAACCTGCTTTTGCCATTAAGAAAACACATATTGCACACGTCCACCCAGTTAAGCTCTCCTCCCCGGTCAGCTTGAACAAACAAAGCAGAAGGCAGAGTTTTAAGGCTGAAGACCTACAGGTTATCCGGCTTCAAAACAAATTAAATCAGGGGGATGCACCTAAAATAAAATATTATGAATGCAAAAATATTCAGTTCAAAAGTCTGTAGTCCCCCTCCCGAACAGATTTTATTCAAATTTATGAGTAAGGCACATTTTAACCTATTGTCCACGATTTACTTTAATATTCTATTGTGATCAATAGTTTTTCCTGCTAATATATTCAAAGAAGTCTGAAGCCATTTTCCCACTTACTGGAAGCTTTGAAACACTTTCTGAAACTAAAAATCTACTTCCCCAAAATTCGTCCTCCCCCCACTAACATTCAGTGGATTCCTAGCCACATATACTGATTTTTTTAAATTTGAGCAAACAAATAATTCCTGACAAAGAAAATTGATATGAAAAGTATAGGGTGATTTTTCTCCCCTTCTTCCCTTAAAAAAAAGAGTCTTTGCTCCACCCCGCTATTAAACAAAACACAATACCTTTTTCTGGGTGGTACTGCACAGAAGTTGATTCAGTTTTGACAATGTTGTTTAGCTATCATTTGCTATTTTGAATGAATGGGAGCAATCCCCCCTTTTACAACATTTGTTTCCTATTATGGAGAGGTGCAGCAGTTGAGGGCAGACATGTGAAAGTGGCTGTTTGATTCTCTTTTTCATCCCCCTGACCCTGCTTTTGTCCCTTCTCACCCTGGGAATGTCACGCCTCGCTACTTCACTTTGAGATGCTCAAGAAAGTGGCTTTGTTATTCCCTTTTAGACATACACGAAATTGTTCTCATTCCCCCCGCTGTAAAAGATACTTCACATCGGGACTCGGTTCACAAGTGCAATGCAATTTGGCTTAGTCCAACCTTTGTTCTGCTTGTACAAATGAGCGAACAGTGCACACATTATACAGTTGATCTACTGCTGTCTTAACCCCAGAGTTAGGGGCTGGGAGAAAAGCAAGTTAATCCCTTCAATACCAAGGTAGCTTTAGCAATATTTCCTCCAATAAAAATAATAGATTTGAATTGCTTCTTCTATTTCACACAGTGCAAAGTGAAACTTATGGAGAAGGGTTAGCAATGACCACAACAAAAATTGATCCACCAACATTTTACAAACACTTTTTAGACAAATACACTTGTGGACTTGGTAATGCTCAATTTAAAGCTATGCAACTGTTTGTGCAAAAGAGGGATTTGATTTGGAAACTAAGATTTTAAAGCCATGAAGTCTCAAAGCAAGTCACAGCAAAGCAAACACCAAATGGTATTTAGCAAATCGATTCCAAAGAGGGGGCATTGTGCTGAGCAGGGAAAGAGTTGTTTTCACAGGCACTGAAATTGCCTGTTCACTATGAAAGAGGGTTGGCACTTGTTAGGGGTGGGGAAGAAGCCCAACTAGCACCTAATTCTGGCTACTGTTTGTTTTATGCTTGAAATGGAAGGAAAACTGGGCCTTCCAGTAGCTACTTGGGATAGCCTCTTAAAGTGTGCAGGGTGTGGTCACTCCCTTTCCCTTATCCCAAGCAAAACAGACTCAAGTCCAGGTGCCTCAGCCATAGCCAGAGATCTTATCTACTTCTGGGTAAGTTCTGTGAGGACTGAGGAGTGCACACTCCTGAAATCGAGTTCCACAGTTTGGATGGTAGTAAAGAATGAGTAGGAGGTGGGAATTCTTGCCTTTCTTAAAACCCACCAAGACTGAACTGGAAGGAGAGAACTGATGTTAGGCAATAGTCTACTAATCAAAAGTTTCTTTCGAACGTTCCTGTTCTGAGTTAAGGTCCAGTGCCACGTAGCCCAGTGACCAATTCATGAAATAGATAACTCTAAAGTTGCCCGGAAGACATTCTTTTCTACTAGTTGGTAAAAGTGTGCTCTTTGGGCAGCAAGGCATAGAGGCGCTAGCACGGGTGAATAGGTAAGGAGTCCTTTCACTGCCGGTTGGCGGTTGGCACCAGAGCGGAAAGTGTGTCCCCTCCCCCGCCTTTCTCCCTTGGGCGGTTTGATTTCCAGCCAGACTCTGTAAGAGTGGCCAGGCGGAGGCTCCAAATTCCCAGAACAGTCGTGGGAGAGTCAGAGCGGGTAGTTTTCTCCTGCCACGCGCCCAGCCAAGTGCCAGGTTCTGGGGCGCGAAAACCCGCGGGTGCGTGCTGTCAGGTGTCTTCGGATGGGAGAACCCGCTCAACCCCGGAGTCCCCTTTGCTCCCGAAATCCAGAACGTTAAAGCCAGGCAGTGCAGAGCAGGGGGCGGGCGGGGGAGGCTCACGGATTCCGAGGACAAACAACCTCCAAGACACTCAGGACGGCAATTTTTTTTAATTGACCGCTGACAGGCTGAGGGAGTTTGTTTTAGTATTGAATACCGCGGGAACAAAATCCTTTTGAAAGGAAAGCTAAGTCGTTTCACGCCACCAAAGTGCAGATTTGGTGAAGAATGACTGATGGGACAAAGCGGCGCGGTGCGTTAGCGCTGGTTCCCAGAGGGAGCGAAGCACTTGGGCAAATGCGGGAGGCGGCCTGGAAGGGTGGGGCGGGGCACAGGAGACCCGCAAGGCCCTGAAACCCCCAAAGCCACTGCGTGCCGGTCCTCAGCCCTCTCTCCCCAGCACATTTCACTGCCAATTTGGTAGAAAAGATGAAAAAAAGAGGAGAGAGAAGTAAAGCGAAGAGAAGTGAAGGACAGGGATACAGTAGGAGAGGAGAAAGAAGAGGATGAGGGAGGGAGAGCCTGAGACTGGAGGATCTAGGGGAGGGGGCCCAGGGGAAGAAAGGAGGAGCGGGCAAAGCAAGGCTGAGCTGCAACGCTCCAGGCAGCCCGGCGTTCACTTTCCAAGTGGGGACCGCGGGTATTGTTTTTGGCGCCTAGGAAACCTTCGGAAGCTGCTGGGTACTTTCCCTCCACCTCCTGTCGGTGTTTGGTAAATATTAACAAACCAGGCGCGTTATTTTCTGGAGTGTGGATGGAGGGACTGGAAGGGGCTAAGTACGGTTTGCCTCCCCTGGAGCCCCCGCCCCCAAACCTAGCCCCACCCTTTGCGCATACACACACCTGCTTGACAACAGAAGGAATCAAAATCAATATTGTATTTGTCACCCCTCTGTCTCCTTTTTACTCCCTCAGCAGCCCGGGTGCCACTGAAGCGAATTGTGGATTTATGGAGGGAAATTAGCATAAATTATTACGAAATCTGTAGCCGTGTGTGGTCCAGCTTGTGGGAAAAGAGGCTATTGCGAACTCTCCAAGCAGAAAGGTGGTCGATGGTGGGCTCTGCGGAGGCGATGAATGGCTATTGCACGAAAGAGATTTCCATTTGGTTTGCACATGGGTATAATTGACTTATGTGTATTTTATACAGTTTTCCCAACAACTCCCTAAGCCTCAGGGTCGGATGTGCCCCCCACCCCCCAGCTTCTGTTTGCCTTGGGTTCTGCACAATAGACTCTGATGCACTTTTCAAGATTTCTGGAAAGTGCTCTTTCCCTCCTCCTCTTTATAATACCAGTCTTAAAATGCTGTAAATAGCATGCAAATCCTTCCTTCATCCCCGGGGCTTTGTAGACCTCCAGCAGGAAGGGACATAAAACTTTCTAGCAAAGCACACATTTAAAATGCGAATCTCACAAATTGTTTCTCCCTTTGCAAGGCAAACTTGTGCTATAAGGTTCGATTTACTTAATTAACCCTGGGTATGGGCAATGTGCCTCCATTCCTATTGCTATTGTAGCCAAACTTTGAAGATTCCTCAGATGCGAATTCCTACTTGTATCATGACATGTTCCAAACTTGGTGGTGACAACTTTCCCGGGGAGATGGACAAAGATTTATTCCAACTTTTTTTTTCAACTCGAACGTTTCCACTCTTAGAATTTAGTTAATCTTCTGTTTACTTTGAGCAATGATTTCGACAGCCATACAATGGTCCTTTGCCAGGCAACAAAATGCTGATTGTTAAAATAAGAAACACTGCTCTCTCCTCGTTCCCTATCCTCAACATGCACCCATAAGGATTAGAAAAGAATTTTCCTGGCTGTCACTGGGAGGACCAAAATCTTTCACTCCTATGCTCACCATCTCCAATCAGCTACCCTGAACATTTTATCTGTGTTTACATTTCAATTCAGACTCATGCATGTTTGCTAAAAGGATCCTAAAAAATCCTTGGGGGCTTCCATGCTGGTATTTTTTTCACCCCAAGGGTGTTTCTGCCTTGCTCACAGAAACTCTGTTTTTGTATCTGGAAGCAAATTGTAGGCTGAAGCAAGACGTGGACCAGCACCTTTCCATTTTGGGTAACACAAGCTTTCCCTACTATCCCTGCTCTGTCCCTCAGGATTCCCACCTCTTTGGACTCCCCAGGTCCTCCTGCACCAGGACCCTGAGGACCATGTCAAAACAAAAACAAAGCAAACAACCACACCTCATTTGGAGCTGAAGCAATCAGCTTAGGTGAGTAGGACTGTCTTCAGTCCAAGCTCAGTGAAGGTTACATCCAAGTCCAACTGGTTTAATCTTCAGAGATGGGCAAAACATTTATCCGCCTGGCTCCAGCATGCCCCCAGAGACAGGTCAATGCTCCCCACCTCCACCTCCTTGCACCCACCTCCTTCTCCTGGTTATTTTTTCCGAATTAAGAAGGTGACATTATTCTTTTCTTCAAGCACTTCTGTTAATATTGAAAAACGTGCGCTTGCATCTCAAACGAGGCAGCTCAGACGGGAGAGCCATTTCAATATTAATGAAATTGTTTAATCTCCTAAATTCATCGTGTTTAAGTTACGTTTTGGTGAGTTATTGACCACCTCAGAAACTGTGGTTAATGAAGTTGGGTGTGTGTGCATGCGTGCCCACGCTGAAAGATCTTTTTTTATGCTAACCCCAAACAACTCCACTAATAATATCTAATATCACTTAAGGTGTTGAAACTTTACACCCAGAACTCCACACCACCACCTCCTGGGGAAGGGGAAAACTCTCTCACATTTTTGGGTCTTTGAAGATGACTGTGTAGGCTGTAGGGATTGCATTTTAAGCAATGCTGTAAAATGAATTTCTTTTTAAAACCATAAAGGTTGGAGGATGTGCAGAAACGTGTAGGAACTCCTGGAGTCTACTCATAGAAGGCATGCATACAGGCAGCCAACTAAGTATATATTTCAAAGCAATTTGATGATGATGATGACGACGACAATGATGATAATGATAATAATGATTCATTTAACCCTCCCAAGGCAAATCCAAACCAAAAGAAGCCTGCTACCCACACTAGGCAGTGACCTGAGATACAGCTTCCACATACACACGAAATCTCTCTCTCTCTCTCTCTCTCTCTCACACACACACACACACACACACAGAAAACTTGCAGGTTCTTTGCAAGTCTTAGAAAATACTGCTGATTTAATGCGACCACAAGTAGCTTTTGCTGTGCTTTCTAAACCCCAAATAAATTATTCCTATGTTAAGTTTTAAAAAGTGTGTGTGTTGGGGAGGGGGCAGTTTCCAGGTATAAAATGCAAACTTACAAACTTCCAGGAAACACTGAAATTCCTCTGGTGATAAAAGGTGTGTCAAACAAATTTGGGCCCTCTCCAGGTCCATAGACTGTGGACACTCCCCTGACCCAACTACCTCTGAGCCTACCTCCTGTGTCCAACCAAATTGCTGAAAGACTTTTAAAGCAAAGACCTTGTCTCTTTGTCTAGACATATCATGTTTAAAAAATAAAATTGGTCAATACTTTTAGATTCATAGATTCAAAATGGGCTTACGCGGGGCTGTCCAATTACATTTTAAACCCCACCACTTTTTAAAAAAGCTACACACCCAACTGTGCAGAACTGAAGCAGCAGCTTAGCAAGGTCAAATCAAACTTCGACCTGCCTCTTGGAGTATGTTTTCTTTATAATAACCAACGCAACCAACCCCGGGTGCCCAGCGAAGGAAAAAGGTCGACTTAGAGCAAAGCCATGCCTGAAGTTAGATAACAATACAAACCCCATACAATGCAGAGGAAACAGAATACCCCAGCCAAGCAATTTCCATGTCAAACATCATCTGCGCCGCAGCTCCGTCTGTGAACGTGAGTGGTCGCCTGGCTCCCTGCTCCGCGGCCGCTGCCTCCTCATACCTTCACACCGCGCACACCGCCGGCGTGTCCGGCTCACCGCCAGTGGCCGCGGCTCTTCCCCGTCTCCCAGTCCTGAGCTGGAAGTGATTTCTATTGGCCAAGGTGTCCATGTAAATAGGTGTGAAAGAAACCCGGGCTGGTCAGGCTCTCCCATCTCACTCAGTCCCCTCCCTCTGCAGCCCCCACTCCCCCCCTTCCTCCTCCTCCCAAGGCGATTGTCATATGATAGCTAAGAAGTGGCACATTAATGAAGCGCCGCTACAGGGGTCTTTTCTGCTCCTGTCACCGCTTAAAACTATCAGATGGTTCGAGGGAGGACATGGAGGCAGCCACCTAGCTCAGCCCAGCCGCAGAGCCCACAGCAGCGCCCTCCGGAGCCCCGAGGACGCCCTTGCTAACGTCGGCGCCCGGACTCCGCAGCCGAGCTCCGCCGCCCGCAGGAAGCACGGCCCGGAGTGCCGCGTTCACTGCAGCGCGGGGTGCTGCAGGGCTGAGCTCAAGAGCCCAGGTTCCCGTAGAGTTCAACCCAACCAGAACGCCGCGCTTGGGCTGCGCTCCGGGAGCGACGCTGCTACAAGCGGCGCAATCCCCGATGCGGACGCGCAACTCGAAGCAACTTTAAGGTGAGCAGCCTTCTGTTGAGTCCCTGATCCTGTCTTTCCTCCAGGTCCCACTTGCTACCCTCTCGCCACTCGCCGGCTTCCCCTTCCGCGTCCCCTGATTAGGTCCAGTTCTGTGCGCTGTCCTTGCTCCAGGTCCCACTTTACTTTCCTGCTATCCACGCACCACTAGTCGGTTTCCCCTCCCGCGTCCCCTGGCCGGGTCCAGCTTAGTGCGCAAAGTTACTAGCGAAAAAGCGCGAACGCTGGCTGATCCAGAGGTGCAGCCATCTACCCGCCACCCCGAAGTCTGTTACTCGGCCTGGGTGACCTCGCGGAACCTGTACATCCAAGCTACTCCTCCCCTCCATTTCCTTCCCTTTTCCCAGATCCGAGTAGTCCGCCAGCCCGCGCGGACCCAGAACAAGAAGAGGGCGAACGAGAAGATGCCTCGGCCGGGTCGCAACACGTACAGCGACCAGAAACCGCCCTACTCCTATATCTCGCTGACCGCCATGGCCATCCAAAGCTCGCCAGAGAAGATGCTGCCGCTGAGCGAGATCTACAAGTTCATCATGGACCGCTTCCCCTACTACCGGGAGAACACGCAGCGCTGGCAGAACAGCCTGCGCCACAACCTTTCGTTCAACGACTGCTTCATCAAGATCCCTAGGCGACCGGATCAGCCCGGCAAGGGCAGCTTCTGGGCCCTGCACCCTAGCTGCGGGGACATGTTCGAGAATGGCAGCTTTTTGCGGCGCCGCAAGCGCTTCAAAGTGCTCAAGTCCGACCACCTGGCGCCCAGCAAGCCGGCCGACGCGGCTCAGTACCTGCAGCAGCAGGCCAAGCTCCGACTCAGTGCGCTTGCTGCCTCCGGCACACACCTGCCGCAGATGCCCGCTGCTGCTTACAACCTGGGCGGTGTGGCGCAGCCCTCAGGCTTCAAGCACCCCTTCGCCATCGAGAACATCATCGCGCGGGAATACAAGATGCCTGGGGGGCTGGCCTTCTCCGCTATGCAGCCGGTGCCTGCTGCCTACCCGCTCCCCAACCAGTTGACTACCATGGGCAGCTCTCTGGGCACCGGCTGGCCACACGTGTACGGCTCTGCGGGTATGATCGACTCGACCACCCCCATCTCCATGGCAAGTGGCGACTACAGCGCCTACGGAGTGCCCCTGAAGCCTCTGTGCCATGCAGCAGGCCAGACGCTGCCAGCCATTCCCGTGCCCATCAAACCCACGCCGGCCGCGGTGCCTGCACTGCCGGCACTGCCTGCGCCCATCCCCACCTTGCTGTCGAACTCGCCGCCCTCGCTCAGCCCCACTTCCTCGCAAACAGCCACCAGCCAAAGTAGCCCTGCTACCCCCAGCGAAACGCTTACCAGCCCGGCCTCCGCCTTGCACTCGGTGGCGGTTCACTGACACGCGGAAACCGGAATCCACTTCGTTCCCCTCCCCATCAACTCACACCTTCCCCAGCTCCCAGTTCTGCCCTCTCCAAGCTAGGACAGTTATCCTATCTGGTCCGTTTTACCTTGGCCAACCCTGTCTCTCTCTCTTTTTTTCTCTCTCTCTCCGCCCCCCACCCCCAAGAGAACTTTGTTTTGGACCCAGGAGACAAAACACAAACTTGCGGGAAGGTGCGTGGGAGTCGTCTTCGCCCCTACAACAGGGGAAAGCAGAGACTACCTGAGTCAAGCAGCCCGCTCCAAGGCCCCGACCCCCATCCCATTTAATTGGCAGGGGGAAATCCTGCCACCCGCCTTCGCCGAGAAAAAAAGAGCGTTCCCCTGGGCTCCAATCCGCTGAGCATTAGACTCTAGACGTAATATTAAAACTAGAGAAACTGCCTTGAAGGTTTTCTGGAACAGATCCCCTCGCAGGGCTGCAGCCACTCAGTGGAGGGTCGAATCTCCTGAGGTCTTGGAAATCTGCTGCGAAAAGGAGCCACTAATCTTCCTACCCTATTCACCTCCGCCCACCAGGCAGGGAATGGGAGGACCACAGCTTCTCTGGGCTGCGGCCCTGCCTCCCCGGCTTCTGCAGAGATTTGTTTTGTTTTGTTTTGAGTTCTGTTTCCTGCCGGAGGCTCCAGGCGCTGGGAAAGGCTGCTAAGTTGATAAAGGGACGCTTGTCCTTAACACAAGCAAAATAAAAATAAAAGTAACGTTGTATTGTTTACAAAGCTCCCGGTAAAATGTAAACAGTGAACTTGAATCTGCCTTGCTTAGGCGGGCGAGTGGGCAAAGCCTACTTTACAAGTACCTGTTGTAATGTGAATGTTTACTGTTCATTTCAGGGCAGGTTTAGGGGAGGGAAAGGGGGATGGGAAAGTTAATTGGGATGGTAACTTTCTTACTAAGAGAACTTTTTAGCTATTTATTTTATTGGAGAGAGAGAGAGAGAGAGAGAGAGAGAGAGAGAGAGAGAGAGAGAGAGAGAGAGAGAGAGAGAGAGAGAGAGAAAGAAAAAGAAATGATCCCAAACTAAGACAGCACCAAGGGCAACCCTGGAAGAACTTAGATAAGCTGACTGGTAACATGAAGGGGATGTCAACAGATAGTATTCCCCTGGACAAGTCTTTCTGTTTGTGACAAGAACTTTTCCACGAAGCTAAAGGGCTGCAAAGAGATGTAAATAGTTGTGAATAGGAATGATTATACACTGTGTAAAATGCACTTTTGTTTGCTATACTCCTTTAGAGTCTTAGGTAATTTGCTGGAAAACGAACTGTTGTTCTGGTGTGACCTGCTTAAGTTAAAAAAAAAAAATTGTAGTGGCATCAGAGCTGTAAAATTTTTACCTTTCATTTTTCTTCCTTCCTGTACAGAATTAGCATGGCATTTTAAATATTGATGTTCTTGTTCCCAGCATGCCTGTTTTAAGACAAAGAATTTTAAAAAAGGTGTCTACATTAAATTATGACTTAGTCTAAATAATATTTTCTCATTAAAATATGTAAATTCAAATTTTAGTTTTGTGTGTTTTTGAAAAGTTGCTACAAACAACAACTTTACAAAAGATGGATATGATGTTTCTCTAAGCATGCTTTCTGCAGTACATTGAGTAGATTGCCTTTTTGGTATTATATTGTGAAAACAGTTCAATCTCCTCTTGTGCACTTACAGATCGTGGGAGGAATTTTCTAGATGGACTCTTGAAGGTATCTGTGCATAGGGAAAGAGGAAGCCAAGTATTTCTATTATAAATCATGTGCTCAGGTGTAGTGCTGAAAGAAAAACTGTTACTGAAAAAATAGTACCTTTATGTATTTTGTCTATCTTAAAATATACATTTTATGGAATACACAGGACTTTTATTAATATGTCTTATATAGAAATCAGGTAGAAGGAGATTTTAAAAAGTAAAAACAGACTTGCTTACTCAATACTTAGGTTCTGATGCATCTCATTTGGAGGGAGAATTCATTTCCTTGCTGCTTTAAATTACTGCAGTTGTTGAAATTTTCTTTTTTAGAAGGCTTAATGGGTCAACTTACATGCCAAGAAACCTGTTCATTTTGAATTGAATAGATTTTTTCCCCTCCTGTGGGAAAATAATGCTTGGTGCATTTATTCTTAAGGCATGAATGAAATTTCTTTTAAAGTGCCTGACTTTAAGTATTTACTTTACTTCTGATTTTTGCAGAAAATTAAAAAAAAATTAAAGAATTTATGGCTAAGGCTAATTGGCATTTTATTGAAGGGGGTCACAATATTTCCAGAGTGAGGTGTATATTACACTAATGAAGTTACAAGACAAAGAGAAACTTAAATGGTGATTAACACTTTACTGTGTAAAATGATTAAACAAGGGACCCTTGTGTAACACAGAGAAAGCCACATATAAATCACCATCATATATTCCATAAGGAGACTCATAAGCACCTACAACTATTATATATTTAGAGGGCTACCTGAAAACAATTTAGGATTAGTGCTAAGGGTAATTAATCCAGCTGTGGCCATTTTTTCCCCCAAAGGAAGGATCCCACACACAGCACCCCCCCCCAAAAAAAAAGTGGAAAATAAATGAATCATTGGACTGATTAAAATGCATGAAGCTACTAAAGCTCGTCAGACAGGGGACAACTAAACTCATTCATCAAGCCCAATTCACAATTATATCAACAAGATCAGCCAAAGAAAGCCTGGAAAACTTAGCCACCCTGGGCTAAGAAACTCTTGAAACTTAGTTCTTAACAAGAAATCATTCACACTTTTTAAAAATTAAATACCTTTTCATAGTTTCTTGCAAAAGAAAATTAAGAGCATCTCTGGATATTGTAATCTCATCAAATTTAGAAACACTGAATTTGAACTGGGAATGAAGGAGCTATAAAGGGCTAACAAGGGCCTCCAACATTTTATACACCATCAGCTTATGTGGTCAGGTAAAATATTCCTCCTATAAGAGGGCTAGACTCAGAGATAAGTGATGTGTACATATACATAGAGACAAATAAAGATTCTATTTCTGGTTTTGAGCAAAGGAGAGATTGCAACTCAGTATTTGAAAATGCTCTTTTCAGCTGGTAAGTTCGTCATGGTGTATTGCAAAGAATGAAATAACTTGGGTATTGTGAGCTTTCCTTTCTCAATTGCAGACATCTTTTCTCGGGCAAAGTTGAATGAGTAAAGTAAAAAACAACAAAAAAGTCCACTCACTGATGATATTTTGACCTTGATAAGAAATCCAAATGCAGCCCAAACATGTCTCTACCCCATTCCACTCCCGTCTTCACCAGCCCCAGCTTGGAGATGTATGCACTGTTTAGCTGAAGTGCCCCACAAATAAGGAGTTTATAACTATGGTACCTTCAATGGCTCTCTTTGTCATGTTAAATTTTTTCACCTGGCTCAAGTCCAAAGTCAACACGCACAGCTTTAAAATAAAACCCAGAGGAGATAACACCATGCAGTGAGAAGGTGTGTGTAAGGGTCTTGTCCTGAGAACTAAGGTAAGTTAAATTATTTTCTACTTTGTAAATTTGGGCAGTTTTTTTCAGTTTAGATTTTTGATTTGGAAACTGGTTATTCTGTTATTATTATTATTTTTTAAACCACGGTTCTGTAATTCAACGGCATTTTCAAAGTTCTGTCTGTGATTTGAGGAAATGCTCACACAATGGATGGGTTTCATGCACTTTAGAGGGAAGCTGGAGAAGTTCTCGCCATTTCTTCTGATTGATTTGGGGATTTTGAGAAGCCTGAAGAGTCAAAGGAATGCTGCTAGTACATGACCCTCAGTGTGACTTAAATATTATAGCAGCGAGGTTAATGCCTTTAAATGGATAAGAACCAAGTGTCTTGCAAGCATGAATCTGGTCCAGTGTTCAAGAAAGGGTAAGGTTATGAGGTAGGAGAGAGGAATAGACCAGGCAAATGCTATAGACAGTAGGTTTTACCTTAGTTTATGGAAGGTTGGGGATGGGAGGTGGCCCAGAGTGGAGGGCTGAAGAATGGTTTATACTTTTACAAATGAGAACTCCCTTTGTCAGAGGTATTCAGTTAAAACACAGAAAGGATCCGGATCTTACTATTAATGTCAATTAATTTTTTTCTTCTAAAAGCCACATATGCAGAGACACCCAAACAAAAACAACTCAACCCACCGGCTGTGAAGCCTCAAAGGGGATGCATTTGTTTCGTTTAAACTAACAACAAATTATCTAATTAATATGTTTCAATTACAGCATGAAAGGGACAGCCCCTGGACCGCCCGCCGTGGGGGCACAATAGCCCCAGAGCCCACTCTAGGAATTTACAATAACTTCACATCTGTTTCTTTATTTTCCACTTTTTGAGTCTAAAACTCCTCTCAAGATCACTTCAAACCATGGCCTGAGTTATGAAATATGTCCCAGTGTTAAAGGGGGACGAAACTTTGCCCATGGATGCTTCATTTGCAAGCAAAAAAAGTGAAAGCCCATTGAAGAGCATTAAACAAATATATTAGAATTCTGTCACTTTATGCAATTGAGTAGATCAAATGAAGGGTCCCGGCCACTTCATTCACTCTCATTCACTCGAATAGAAAATGCAAAGAATAGCAACCCGAGACTGGGCCACCGATGTAGATTTAGCTCCTTTTTACTGGGAGACAAAAAGGCTGAATTTTCACAAACACATTGCTGACTCGGGGACTAGGAAACCGGCACTGGAACCCCTTTGGAATTTAAATTCATTTTATCTTCCTCTCTCTTTGCGGGGATCTGTTTGCACTACAGTGTAAGATGCAGCAGGCATCCTCTGGCTTCTGAAAAAAAGTGGGGGAGGGGAAGAAAGTGAGTAGGGGATGGGCAACATGGGACTGGGACTCCCAAGGAACTCTTTGTGATCAATGAGCACTTAGGTCTGAGATCATCAGTGTGCTATCAGCAAATCTTTATCTACATCAATGTAAGTGTATCGCACATATCTCCCAGTCTCTAACTTTCTTGCTTGACTTACATAGCTTTTTTTTTCAAAGACCACAATCACATCTGGGTCAATAAGTTTTCTTCTTTCAACTAATATCTGCTCATTAGTGTCACAACAGAATTGAAGGCTGAGCTTTCACCTGCTCTCTCATAGTCTTGTCTGTCTTCTGGCCTCTGTGCTTACGTCTCTGTCTCTCTCTCTCTCTCTCTCTCTCTCACACACACACACACACACACTCACACAAACACACACATACACTTAACTTTTTGCTACCCGACGTGAGCACTGTGATGTTTAGACACATTATGTTAAAATCAGTAGAGCTATTACTCTGGTTAGAATTTCCAAGTCAGAATTCTACATTTTCATTTTCTATCCCTGGGATGGGATGGGGGGCTCTAAGCAACATATGTCAGGTTAATTGAGATAATCTTGTAGGCATACTTCTGCATTGTGTCTTCTGTGGTAGAACCCCCTTTGGTGAAATTTATAGACCTTTATTTGTTAACATTTTGGAAAACTTACACTGACTGTTAGAGCTGCTTCAGGAGACAGAGTAGGAAAAATCAAGGAAGGAAACTTCTCAGGTTCTAAAGTTGTAACTGCAGAGGAATGAACCTTTTTTTTTTTTTCTTTTTTACAAATGTGAAGTATAAATGAGATCCGATGTGAATGAAAAAGTGTTTGGAGAAACATCTATTGCATTTAAAAATTCTGTCTTGTACTATTTAAAAGTATATCGGGACATTTAACACTTTTCATTTAAGCTTGAAGATTTATAAGGTCATATTTATACTATCTTCATTTAATTCTTGGGATTGGTGAGTGGAGTGGGGAGGGGAAGTAGCTCAGACCTACTGATACAAAAAAGACATTGAAGAAATGGTTGTTTTATAACCAGAAGCTATCACTCACCAAAAGAAATAAACCAATCAGAAAGTATTCATGAAAAATTGGAGTTCTCTAAATAAAACATTCTTTGGAAGGCTTTCCTTTGAGAACATCATCAGGGATATTTAGACAAAGCATTCTTCTTTGGGACAGCCTCTTTTTGCCTGTGTCTGCAAAGAAATGGTGTCAAATCAGTTGCAAGCTTTTGAAGGTACAAACTCTCAGAGCATTAATTAGAGCAGATTAAGCTCACAGATAAAAAGCATTCTTTAAATATCTGTTGTTTGGAGACATTGTAATTTTAATGCATGTTCTGCAGTCTGTATATTTTTATTTACTCAGTTAATTTCTTCCCCAGAGTGTTCCCTGTTAGCTGGATTTACTAAGGTAGGCAGTTCAGAGACAGTGGTTCCTTTGCACAAATAATTGTTTCCAAATTTTCTGTTTTGGCTACAGATTTCTCTCTTCTTCATGAAACATAATGCATTCATCTGTTGATTCCAGCACATAGTAGCATATAGAAAAACAATTCCACAAAACACCTTAATTTTGTGCTACTTAGAAGAAGCTTAGTATTTATTAAGTAGTATATAGAGTGTTCTGCATTAATTAAAGCAGCTCCTTGGAGAGACATTACAGTCAAGAATGTTTTCACACAACAAGAAAACTCCCAGCATCTGAGTCTCCCACTGTCTGCCTGCTACAATGAAATCAGAGCTGTAAATATCTGACTCCCAGAAATACCAACACATATTTTACTTATTTTCGTATGTAGATAGACTAATGTTCTACACGTAACAACAAAAATAGTCATTGACAAGTTCCATACCACTCTGGATGCTATGGCATTTGTACCAGCTACCAGGAAAAGGTAAAAAAAAAAAAAAAAAAAAGCAATGTTTTGTCTCAAGAATTCTGACGTGATCTCATATTGGAGAAAAATTGACAAATGACTACCCAACACTCCCACATTCAGTGTTTTAGTCAGAATGGGTCAAATACCTTGGTGACTGTCTAAAAGCTGCTAACGATTCTTGTTTTTGTGTTGTGTGTTGGTGGAGAGGGAAAGGGCAGGAAGAGTCGTACAAGAGAAAAATTCCTAATTCTCAGGCAAGGATAAAATTTCCTGACTCTCAGATAGTCTAGATCATGTCTGCAGTGATTTCTGTCCCTAACATACAAAAACAATTGATGTCCGAATAATGGGTAGGTTCGAAAATGGTGTTGTTAGTTTAGCTTGAGTAAAAATTCTATGCTTTTGTTCCAGATGGCAGTACATGAGAGTACAGAGAGAGGCTAGGTTTCTGCTGTGAAGCTAATTTTGTAAGATTAAAACATGAAATGTGTATGAATTTACTTGTGAATTTTATTGACTTTAACAAAAAAACTCACATAAAACAAAAAAATGAAAACGATTAACTTTGACATGGAAAAATAAACAGCAATTTGATTAATTATATTGCTAATTATTTCTTGCAATCTAGCCAAATGTTATTCACTTCTTAAAATGACAGATGCTGGAGGTGTAGCTCAGTGATAGAGCACTTGCCTAACATGCACAAGGCTAGTAGTTCAATCCCCAGCACCACAAAAGTGGGAAAAGGTGCTAAATAAATCATTTAAAATAATTACCTGGAATTTTATTGCAATAAGAAATGATGTGGTAAAGGTACAGATTTGCACTGATTCCTAAATATAAATGTATAATTTGTTTTGTTCTACTTCATACAGAAATTTACTTTTTATTATGAAAACACTGATTATAGAAATGTTTTATTTTCTATATTTTTCCTGTGCATATTTTGAAATAACCCATTTCTTCTTTCAGTATTTTCCCTAGTTATGATTAGTATAAAACATTTTTATTTCTTGTATTTTTCTCCAGCAGTATATCATAAGTGTTTTCCCATGTAGCTACATGATTTTTAGAGCCATTGATTTTAATGATTGTATAGGATGCCACTGATATAATCCCCTTCGTTGGGGTATGTATGTTTTTAGGTTTCATCTGTTTGCTTGGTTTTGTTAATACAAAGACTGTGCGGTGAGCATCTTTTATACTTAACTAAACACTGTTAGCAGTGACATAAAACACATTAGCATATTGAAATCCTTAACTGCTTCCTGCAAATTCAGTAATGTAATTTAATTTAGGATTACTGCTTTGGCTCTTATGGTGTCCCATTGCTATCTACCCTGCACTCAGGAACCCAGAGCACTATTGCCTTGACTTAGAATCATAAAGACACTGATCATTAGAGTTAGAAAGGTCCTGAGAGACTCCAAGTAAACCAAGTCCTTTATTTTACTACCTTGGTGAATCTCTCTGATGTATTCCCTTATCTGTATCAAAATACCAGAATGGGTTCTGAAAATAAACGTCCAGTCCTACCACAGATGCCAGGCAAATGCAACTGTATTATTTTTAAAAAATGAAAGTATTAAAATTGTAAAAATGATGATTTTATCTGATAAAGTGAGTGCACAAGGATTTTAAGGCTGTTCATGGTCATGCCCTTTTTAAGTGGAGGTCTTAGTTTGTGAAACTCAGGGAAAGAGTCATTGCTCAATCCCAGGTCTGATGAGAAAGGGATTCATCGTTTAAGTTCCTGATACTTTTCCCAAATTGGAAACAGTCTTCCAGACAGATTTCTTCCAGTCTCAAGGATCTAGGCCCACTGCAGTTGTTGACTATTCCATTTCTTTGGCTGCTTTGATATGGCTAACGCCCAAGATGGGAGATTCAGGGGAATGGGATGTCAAATGGGGCAAGGAATCTGGGCTTCAGATTTAGTCTCCTTATTGTAACATTTCACCTGGGCTTTTCTTATATGACATATTCCTGTCTGACCTCGCCATTCCAGATTCTTGAGATCTTATTTGTATTTTAGTAAAGTGACTTAAGAATCTCTAAGGTTGGAATAGACCCAGAAAGAATAAGCACATTGCCTAACTCAAGAAACTGTCATGACTGGTAGCCAAGATTAAAACATCCTCTTTAATTGGAATTCATGTTTTGGGGTGGGAAAAAGAAATCATGAAACCAAAGTGCTTTGTTCAAATGACATTTCCAGTGTCCAGATTATTCCAACCATCAACTCCTGAGCCGATGATCCATATCTTTGGCTTGGTTCACTTAATACAGAGAGGACAGATTTAAGGGGGGGGGGGGGTGAGGGAAGATTAAGAGAAAGAGGAGGAGCTGGCTGAAGTGCCTCTGTAGCCTGGTCTTTTACACACATCTCACCATACGTCCTTTTAACTCATTTCAAGCCAGACTGATTTAGTATGATTCAATCCAACTCAACAAATGTTACTAATAAGGAGCATCTGCCACAAACATCACTTACTAGGTCTTCCAAGAAAATTTCTTGGTCAGAAGACCTGAATTTGAGTCAGCTTTACCGCCATTTAGCTAAATGATTGTAAGCAAGTTTCCTTAGCTCTTAGTTACCCATGTCTTACATGGGAAAGAAAAGGACTTTTCAAAGTCTTGTTTCACCCATGCAGTGCTGCACATTTGTAATTCCAGTGACTCATGGGGCTGAGGCAGGAGGGTTGCAAGTTCAAGGTCAGCCTTAGCAAGGCCCTGTCTCAAAACAAAACCAAAAACAAAAGAGAAAGAGAAGAACAAGAGTTGGGCTATGTAGGGTGTAGCTCAGTGATGAAGCACCTCTGGGTTAAATCCCCAGTACCATCAAAATAAATAAATAAATAAATACATAAATAAGTAATAAAAAGGCTCATTTCAGTGATCAAGTGGAGCATAATACATTAAAAAGTATTGGCTGGGGATATAACTCAGTTCATAGAGTGCTTGCCTGTCAAGTATAAGGCCCTGGGTTCAATCCCTAGCACCACACACACAAAAAAAATTGATGTATTATGCAAAATTAGGTTACTATTCCTGTTTTTGATAGAGAAATAGAAAACTAGAAATAATTGTTAGAGATTCCCTTATCCAACAGAGGAATTTAGCCTTAAGTTTTTCAACTGGGTTGCAGAGGGAAGGTCCATTTTTTATGTCCTTTATTTATTTTTTAACTCGCAGGTTTTCACTGTCTGCCCTCCTGTTCCCACTCCCATTACCCTGAAGTAACTTGGCAGCAAAGGGGAGGGAAAGAGGTGGCTCCTTTTCACAGATTCTCCAAAGTGGCCCTTTTCACAGACTTGAAGGTATGATGTTGGCAGCATGTTTTTAAGGTAGCTGAAATGAAATGGGAAGAAACAGTTGACAGCCAAGCACATAAAGACAGTCAACACAAACATCAGGGCACTTTCAGTTTCTCTTTTCCCACCAGCCAAGGCACAGGCCCAGCTCTTTGGTACTAGTCACTGCTTCCCATTTCCCACCCAACTTCCAGCCCATGAAGGCATCTGGCTACTTCCCTGCCACTTTAAAAATGGAATAAATGCCTATGTACATTTACCATGTGACAGTACTGCTGTAAGTTTGTTGAAAATATCAATTTATTTAATCCTAATGACAACTCTATGTGACAGGTGCTTCTTATTATGTCCATTTTATAGACAGGAATATTGAGGGACAAAGCATTTAACTAGCCTGCCCCAAGGTTACCCAGTTATTAAGAAGTATCAATACACATTGTTCTAAAGTCAGGAATACCACCACCCGCAACCAGCGAAGGCAGAAGCTCACATAATTTTGCAGACTCCAGAGCTATAGCAAGCTAATCATGATCCATAGAAAGAGGGATACTAGCTGGGTGTGGTGGCTCATGCCTGTAATCCCAGAAGCTTGGGAGGCTGAGGCAGGAGGATTTTGAGTTCAAAATCATTCTCAGCAACATCAAGGCACTAAGCAACTCAGTGAAACCCTGTCTCTAAATAAAATACAAAATAGGGCTGGGGATGTGGCTCAGTGACTGAGTCCCTCTGAGTTCAATTCCCAGTATCCCCCCCCCCCAAAAAAAGAAACAGTGATACTACTGCTGCTTTCAGAAACACAGTATCTGCAGATGCCAATCAAATCAATCTTTGTTACTCCACTTACCTTCCCCAGCCTTACTATGCATCATGATTCACTAACTGTAAGTTATGATTCTTCCTGACCTGCCTTCTGTTTAACCTGTGTGTTGGGAGGTCATATTCAATATAACCAAAAATGCCTTTCTCTTCTGGCTCACAGCAATTTTAGATCTTTGATCTCAGTCAGATCATAGATCACATACCCAAAAAAATCAAACATGAAATATCCCCTCCCTTCAAAAAGAAATTGACCTCAGGGTATATCCAACTAACCTGGATCCATACACAATTAACTAAAATATTCCAAGATTGAAGACAGTCAGTATGAAGTTTGCATTCTGGTAATTAGAAGAAATTCAACCAACCTATGTGTCTTTTTCTTCCCTGACAGCATCTGTTAGATCATAAAAGAAATCAGGAGGGAGATGTATCATTTTTGCACTTTCTTTCATATTAGTTTGTTTGTTTGTTTGTTTATTTATTTATTTATTTACAGTATTGGGGATTGAATAGGGTTGCTCTACCACTGAGTTTCATTCACAGCCTTTTTTTCATTTTATTTTAAGATAGGGTCTTGCTAAGTTGCCCAGTCTGGTCTTGAGCTTGGAATCCTCCTGCTTCAGCTTCACCAACCTCTAGATTACGGGCCACTGCATTGACTCACTTTTGCATTTTCAATGTGATTTCAAAAAGAAAGAGGGGAGAGGATTAATGTAAATTTCTATCTCAATAAATATAATCATGTCTGTTGTTGATGGACCCAAATATCAAAGATATCAATGTGTTGTGTTTTGTCTTAAGGCTCAAATTTCTTTAGTGGCACCTTCTAAAGTACTCAAATCTTTTTGTAATCCACTCCCAGACGACTGCCATTTGTATTTTTTCTATAAGTGTGCATCTTAAAAGGTTATATGTCTTTGTGTTGACTTGTTCCTGCCTCCCATTTACCATTGCCCCCAGTTGTAAGTGACACCCGAGGAAACAGATTTGTGCTTCATACTCAGGTGATGGGCTCCCAGTTTGCTGTGTGTTAGAAAGTCTCTCAACCTTCCCCTACCAGAGCTGTGCTTTGGTGTAGGTGTTTGGGCTGGATAATGCTGCTGAAACTTATCCAAGCTTCTTGTTTATCCTGCAGTAGTTCAGTGATTGAACTTGCCACAGAAGGATTACTACCTAGCATTTTTGGTCTCTTTGCACTGCACATCCTCCCATCCCCCAACATGGGAGGTTCTGGGTCTACTCAAATGGCCACACCAGAGTCACTCCAGCCCACCCTGTCTTTAACAATGGATCCAACTGTCCTTTTGTACCATTTTCTCTCATTCTATTCAGTGTCCATCTGAATTTAAAAATGCCCATCCATGCAGCCTGTCACTACCCTGGGCTCTGTGACTATGATTGTTCCTATTCCCTGGGGTTCAGTGGATGGAAAAGGGACACTGGAATGCTTTTTATTTTAACTTAATTCCTTTGTTTATTTTGGGTGCTGGGATTGAACCCAGGGCCCCATGCATGCTAAACCCATGCTCTATCACTGAGCTACATCCCTAGCCCTGAGAAGATGCTTTTAGATATTCCAGTCAAGAGATGTTCTTGTTTTGCCTTTATATATACTCACTTTCTTATAGAAAACAAGCAAACAAATAAAAATCTGCTCCCACTTTGGAGTAGAAGTTTTCTATATTAGTTTCTGCTGCAAAATTGTTTTGTTTATTCTTCAGAGTGATATTGAGGCACCCTTGGAACCAACAACTTGCTTTTAACAGGAATCCCTATGCTGTTGGATTGGTTGACTCACAGGACCCTCCCTGAACCTTATAAAAGTATCCTGTCTTAGAACCAAGAAACTTGGCAAAGCAGTAGACTTCTTCTTTTTCCCTGATTGTTCAAGGCAACATGTGTGGTCTGATGTGACATGCTATATACCATAACTCAGCATAAAATGTCCCAAACAGACAGAAGTAGAAATTTTTTTTTTTTTTTTTGCAAATTATCAAGTTTCATACTATTTTCTTCTGAAGTAAGACTGTCCTAATTCTGAAAAGGTGGATTAAGATCACAGAATCAAAGATTTAAGGAGAGGCATTGAGCATGTCGCTAAAACCCTCTTAGCCTTAGTTTTTTCATCTAAAAAATGAGACATACTAGAAGATTTGAGCTGATTATTTACCTATCCCCTCTCAGTTCCAAATTCACTCCTCTGTGCTCTGTTCTCAAAGTTAATTCCCCAAGCTCCTTTACCACCTGGCTTCCTGTGAGTTTCTGCAAATGGGAGGCCTTAGAGGAATGGTGGGAGGTGAGAGGAGGGGAGAAGAAATCTCCCTCCTAATTTTGCCTTTCTGTCACTGTCCCTCCCAGAATGACACTGGTTTGCCATGCCTCCTCAGTGTGCCAGTAAATGTCTAAGCACCAGATCCTCAGGGTCCCTCTGCTGACCTCCAGAGGACCAGCATCATCAGCTGGGCCTCAAGCATGGCTTTCAGCTCCATCAGGTGCCTTCTTCACATGCCAACCTGTACCTTTATGGCCCACAGTCTCAGAGATGTAGCTACTTCCTGCAGTTCCTTGCTAAGCGTTTTCTCAGTGTTCTCTTTTCATGCTGAGGTTAATGATTCTTTGTATTAAATTTCTGAAATATTCAGTGTGATCTCTTCTTTCCAGACTGCATCCTAGATGAGTGTCTGTGATCCTGAATCACTTAGTGCATAGCTCCATGAAACTTGTGCTTACTGAATACTTGGCATGGGCACACCACTGCATGAGGACCTGGGCAGTGGGGAAGAGGTTATAAAATATACCCAGCAAGGCCCACCCCCAGGAACTTGCTATACAGGAGAAGGGACACACCTAGAGAGCATGCCTCAATGAGAGAAAAAGGTTCTGTGAAAATTTTGAGAAGGAAAAGGAGAAAGTGGAGGCATAGAAGGCTTTGACAGGATCTGGGGTTTAGGACTAGATAAGTCCAGTAGCTCTGACCCAAGTTTACTACCATATGGACTTGGGATAGCACATCTGGCAGACAGTGAAGAGGCCATGTGGTGGGAAAAGGGGCCTCATAGTGGAGACCAGAGGGAGGTCAGATACAATAGAGACATAAGAGAGAAAGTTCTGGAGGCCAGCATAAAGAATCTCTGGAACCAGAGAAGACCTCATAAGATTTATGAGCAATGAGGCTGCGGCACAGTGAAATGGGCTCCCTCAGCAGGAAGGCAAGAAGTGAGGAGCAAGATGGATGGAAGGTGAGCAAGGCCATGGGAAGGGGGCCAGTGCTCCTCAAGGATGAGACTGGGCCTTTCACAGTTCCTTTCACCCAAAGCCGGCAGCCCTTAGCTCTTGGAGCTTTGTATTTGTTCTGTTTGATTCATATATGCTTTTCTCTTTTAATTTTCACATCAACTCTATGAGATAATTCTTACTACACAAACAAGGAAACCGGTACCTAAAGAAGTTAATAAGTCTTCTGATGAGTGACTGAATGATATTCAAACCCCAGTTTGACCTGATTCTAAACCCAGCACTCTTGTCAGTCTCTCCCATTGCCAATGTAATATATATCATATCCTTCAAAAATATTTATTGAATATATACCATTGTGACTACTCTGACAAACAGAAGGAGGCAATGGTGAAGTGACTCTAAGAGCAAGAAATGGATGTATTTGAAAGATATGTCCCATAAATTAAAGGACATGGTGACTGACTAGGCAGTAGGAGAGGAGAAGGTGCTGGGCAGGAAAAGTAAATATGGCAAGAGACGAATGACAATTCAATTAGTCAGAACTCCTTGGGTTGCAAGTAACAGAATCCAGATCCAATCTGATAGTTCCAGAAGATTCCTAGGAGGAATCTGATTCTTTGAGTCATCATTGTTGCTGAAGGAGATACAGCACTCTGATTGGCCATATATGGGTCAAGTTCCATCCATGGGAGCCAAGGAAGAAGGACCACTACACAGAGTCCCTTAGGGTGAGCCCTATGATGATTCCTCTGGAATCTAATGACTCTGAGGTGTCAAGTCTGGTTAGGTAGAAATGAGGTGTCATTGATGGAAATTGGGATGGTGGAGAGCAAGTGGCTTTGGGAGGAAAAGACTGAGTCTGGGTAAGGACTTGCTGAGCTTGTACAAGCTCAACAAAGATGCAGCCTCTCCTTAATGATGTCCAATCATAAACCAAATGCGTTCCCATGTTTCTTTAGAAAGTTTAAATCCTTTTAGCTTTGAAGTTAGAAATGTGAATTCTAGGAACTTGGTGCCATCCATTGATTCAAAAGTAGAGTGAAAGAAACAAATAAAATAATGACTAAACTGATAGAAAGTATAAAAAGGTAAAGCGAGACTTTTTTGTAAATGTACAAATTATTGGTTCAGTTAATACTATTTTCATCTCCTTTTCAAAGACCTCATGTTTGTAACATTGCACTAAAACAGGAGTTGGCAGATTATAGCCCATGAACAAAATCTAGCCCTCTGAGTTTTGGATAGTCCATAAACAAAGAATGGTTTTCACATTCCTAAATGCTTAAAAAAAAAAAAACAAACAAAACTCCAGAAGAACAATAATAATTGTGACACCTGAAAATTTTGTGAAATTCAAATTTCAGTGCTCATAAAGTTTTACTGGAATTCAGCCATATTTTTCATTTCTATATCTTCTGTGACTGGTTTATGTTACTTCAGCAGAGTCAAGTTTTGACAGAGACCACATAGCTTACATAACCTAAAATATTTATTTTCTGGATCTTTAAGAAAAATGTTTGCCAACATTTGAGCTAAAAATACAGAATATGAATTGGCCTGTGAGGATTTTGCTATCATACTTATATGTGTATTAGGTAGTGACTAAGCCACAAGTCTGGCAAAAGGTCAAGATAAAAGTTCAGCTTTTCATCCAGTAATCCATCTGATTGTGAATTTGGAGGCAGTTAATAAATGTATTAAAAGCTTTTTGCTGAACTTGGGTAGCAAAAGCCTGTCACAACTCTCAGTATGTCCTAATACTTCTCTAGTTGCTCACAGAATCATCTTGTATATTCTTACAGGCTAGGCAGTTCTACAAAGTTCTAAAGGAACTTTAATCATTCCTCTGCTCATATCCTTTGTTCTAGTTATGCTGATCTCCTTGCAAAGGCTAGGCAAGCACACTACTGATGAGCTACACCCCCAAACACTCAGTTCACATTTTACATTTAACTGCCAACACCTGAATTTTTTTTTTCTCTTGTAATTTAGAACATTTTAATTTGCATGTGAGATGAAAAACAAAATGAAGGAGCATGGGAAAATGAGCAGAGGTTAAATATTACAAGTATTTTTCGTTCTTTTTCTTGCCCGTAGGGATAAAAGCTAAGATTCACTGTGTGCATATACAATTACTAAAGTAGTTTATCCTTCCCAGAAAAGAAATTTATATACAATTTGTGTCAAGTACCCAAGTGTAAATATTCAGTGGTCAAAATAAAGAGGTGAATAAGAAATAAAAAGTACACATGTATGTGCACTGTGGTTAGTTTTGATTGATGGGCAGGCAATGTGAAATATTTATATTTTACATAGTCTGGAGAAGAATTAAAATTAAAAGAAATAAGGCATCACCTAAGAAACTTAAAAAAATATATAACCATATATTAAATATATATAACATATATTATATATTAAGTATATATATAATATATGTTATATATATATTATATATATATATATAAATATATATTACTGGGTAAACCAGTGGTTTACCCAGTAAGTAAAATACTACATAGCTAGTTTATTTAGCTATGTAAGTCTTATTTAGACTTCTTCTGGATGTAACATTTCTTGGGATTAGCTGATCAAAATATTTTATAATATGTTAGTATATAAAACAGATGAATAAATTTGGGAACCTCATTACTTGTTAGATCAAGTTAGCACATACAAAGTAGATGAAGATCTGCTACTTTTGTTCCCAATATATATTCTCCCTTTTCCCAAACTTCCAATTTCAGTTTGGGAATGTATGAGATATTAAGAAACCTGCTTTTGCACTAACCTGGGCTAAACCAAGCAGGGATTCCTAGACACAGCAATTGGTCAGAGATGAGCATGTGACCTTAGTTGGTCTAATCAGAGTGAGTCTCAGAACTGTGGCAGAATATATCAAGAGCACTTACTTTTTTGTACTAGAATTCAATGAGCAGTGACTGGAAGTGGCTGGATACCTTCTTGTGAACTCTGGAAAATTCACCTTAAGATGCATTTGGCAATGCAGAAGGGAGTAGAGAGACAGAAACAGTTTTTTTGGATATCACTGAATCACTTTCTGGAGCACTGCCTGATATACAAGTTCTGCCCAGGACTTTCAAACTGTCACCAACCAGTAAGTTCCTTTTACTATTAAAACCACTTTGAACCAGGCTTTTATATACCTGTCACAAAAATACATCAAGTAACGAATATTCTTCCATTCATTTACTTATTAATTCATTAATTTATAAAACATTATGTTGTTTTTTCTTGTGATACCAGATGTTGTCTTTTCCAAACAACAGCACAATCAATTCTTAAATTTTCCAACACCAACTCTGACACTACCTAGAATTAGTATACAGGGCCTAGAGCTCAATTCCAGAAGAATCCCTGCTTCAAATACCAGTCCCTAATGGGGTCCCCAGGCTACCAGCACTTTTTCCCTGACTAGAAACTTGGAATTCCTATCCTCCCCCATTTGTGTTCCGTAATTCACTAGAATAACTCACCAGTTCATTATAAAGGATTCAACTCAAGAAAAGTTAAACAAAAGCACTGCAGAGGCAAGGTACTTAGAGGTGGGGTTGTGGATGCAGAGCTTCCTGTCCCTTCTTCCCTGGACAGGCCATTCTCAGAGCTTTCACCAGCCTGAAAGCCCCCAGAAACCATCACTTAGAGATTTTTATGGAGGTTTTATTACATAGTCACAGTTGATTAAATCATTGGCTGTTGGTGATTGAACTCAGTCTCTCGGCCCTCTTCCTTCCCCAGAGATCAGGTGAGACTGAAAGTGTTTGCTCTGTAATCTCTTAGTTGGTTCTGGTGACCAGCCTTCATCCAGAAGTTGTCTAGCACCCCTCTTCCACAAGGGGTGCATATAATTAGCATATAAAAGAAGGAAATTTCCAAGTGCTTTAGGAGCTCTGTTCTAGGAACTGGTGCCAAAAATTGAATATTTATTTGAGTCAAATATTTACGTGGAGTCCTGTAAAATGGAGTAAGGCTTTCCTTTTTGCTGAGATGTACATAGTAAATGAGCTAACACCTGCATGGTGCTTGGTTCTTGGTTGGTACTTAATAAATGATTGCCATCTTTATTTATAATAAACCCTTCATTATTCTATACTTGAAAAATTTTAAAGCATGTTAACACATTTAGCATCCTGTACTATCTTTGAGTGCTAGGCCCATGCTCTGTTTGAGTACCTACTATGCAGGAGCCCTGCAGAGCACACTGTCATTCCCACAGACAGCACTTAACCTCAAAGTGTTCATAGGCAGAGCCATGGAGCATATAAATAACAACAAAGGATGAAAATGATCATTCAATATAGAAAAAGAAAAAATTTAAAAATCCAGCATGAATTACCAAACATATTAAACCAAGTGTTACATAACCAAGAAGAGAGAGGAGTTACAAGTCAAACTACTTCAGGCAATTTTAGTTTTCACCCCAATTTGGAACTTGTAGAATTCTTGCATTTTTTTTAAGGTGGAAAAAGAGCTATTTGGATTTGCTGACATCCTGTTTCCTAATGATTGGTCTTTCTGATTCAAAAGTTCTATCAACACTCTGATGTTATGTCTCAGGGATGTAAAATCAAGGGGAAAATGTTCCACACAAAACAAACCTCAGACATCCTGGAACAACCCTTCTGTTCTGAATTTGGTTCTTATTTTCAATTCCAAAAACAACACAGGAGGCCTTAGAAAGTACAAACTACCTCATGTTTATGCATGTAGCCCTGGAGAAGCTAGGATTTCAGATGCTTTTGATTATGAATTGGTCAAAGAGAACATCTACCTAAAGTTACTTACTGAAGGACCAGTTCTCCCTGCCCCCACCTCACCTCAAACCTAAGGAAACCTCCATCCTGCATCAATTTACAATGGCGCACTTGACATGACTTTATTGGTATATCTTTCTTATGCATTTGACCAATCAAAATGATAATTTAGACAAACTGGGGATGGCAGAGAGCATTATCCAGCAATATCTCATTATTATGCAAAAAATCAGATATTCACAGCAACTGTCTCATCTATTTATTGTTTGGTTACTCATCTGGAAATTTTAATACTTTCTTCAGGGGCAGGGACTGGCAATAAAAAAATAGACCTATATATCAAACCTTTAACTTCCAGCCATCATTGTGTGCCATAATACAGATGGAGTGGCTATCAGCAAGCTTTACCGTATTGGTTTATTTCCTTCAACGAAGAATGTGGATTTAAATGGCATAAAGCAACAAAGTCGACTTAAGGCTGGAGAGCTCCTCAGAACCTTCAGGTTCCTTTGCAAGCAGAGATAACTGGCCATCATCTGCCTTCCCAGAAATTGATGCCAACGGATGTCTGCAAGCTCAGAAGCGTGGGTGTGAGGGGAGTGGAGGGTTTAGGGAAAAGGAGAAAAACCTCTGCATTTCAGAAAGGCTGTCCTTCATCATCCTTCATTTGGCAATATTTCTATGGGTCACATTCCCTGTAACAAGAACATGAAACTTGCTACATGCTGCTGGACATTGTTATAATTACTTTACAAATGCTTATTTAATCTTCATTGCAAGCCTGTGAAATTGGTACTGGCATTATTCCACTTTATGAATGGGGAAACTTAGGCACATAGTGCTTATGTAATTTGTCCAGTTAGCAAATGGTGAAAACAGGATTGAAATGCAGGCAGGAAAGCTCCAGAATTTGTCCTCATGACCACTGTACTACTCTTCATGCCACTTTTATAGGAGGATAGCAGGATTCTGTTTCTGCTTTTTATAGTCTGTGCCAGAAGAGTAAATGGGTCTACATCAATAAACTATAGGTCTTCCTAAGAGAATCATATGAAATATTTATTGAAGACCAGATTCTTAGATTGAGATCAACTGATTTAAAAGCTCTGCTGGTGAGATTCAAAACATTTTTAATTAACTCCCTAAATGATTCTTAGTCATAACAAAGTTTGATAACCACCAGCACCAGCACAGTTTTCTGGCTTGGGATTCATAATCTGTATTTGGGTCTCCTTAGTCAGGGTTTTGTCACTATGACAAAATATCTGAGAAAATCAACATAAAAGGAGAAATGATTTATTTTGACTCAGTTTCAAAGATTTCAGTCCACAGACACTTGACCCAGTTGCTTTAGGCCTGTGGTGGCACAGTACATCATGGTGGCTGGAGCACATGACAGAGGAAGCCTGTCCACCTCATGGCAATTGGGAAGCAAAAAAGTTCCATCACCTCCCAGTAGCCCTACAGGCTAGTGATGAAGCCTGTAGCATATGGGTCTTTGGGGGAATTTAAGATCCAAACAGCAACAGGTTCCAACTCCACTATTTATTAGCTTTAACATAATTTTGTTGAAACTACCCAGCTTTCTCCCTCATCTGTCAAATGAACACAAGAATATCTGCTCTATGTACTGCACAGTTGTTAATAAGAATGAGATGAATGAAAGCATGAGAAAGAAGTCAGCAAATTCATAAGCACTTCCACATATGAACTGTTGTTGGTTTCTCCTTAATGTGTGAGCCCTGCCACCCTGCTAACATTAAAATCTTATTGAGGGGTTGTATACTACAACTATATCTCAAAATAATTTGTACATGCTAAGCATATTGCATATACACTATAAACACTGGCTTAATTCAGTACATTTAAAAAAATATATAAGCAAGTCCACAAAGTCAATACCACCTCAATACCAAAGTCAATGCACCTCAAATGTCCAACATTTGTTTGCTCTACTCCAGAGTCCACAGATAAGGCAGTTAATGGTGATAACTCTGTTTTACTAGAAAAGATGAAACTTAGGTTGAATGATTTATTTGTCCACAGTTACCTGGTTAGTAATCAAAGGACAATGTCTACAGCTTCTTGTGACAATCATATAATATATTCAATCAAGTTACTGTTGGAACAACTTTACCCACAAAGATGAGAAGAGTCACATTTTAGAAAAGGAAAAATCACTGCTATTGAGGAGCATTAGCAGCAGGAAAAAATGTTAAATGCATTTAACCTTTAATTTAATTCTTAAATTTTCTAGTAATAAAGTCTATTTGGGTGATGCAATCCCAAACTCAATCCATACGATTTATAAAACATCACATAAACCAGATCATAGACTTAAATGAGATACCTAAAACTATAAAGCTTGTAGAAGAAAAAGTTGAAAAAAATCTTTGTGGTCTTATATTAGGCAGAGATTAAGAGGATACAAAAGCTTGAGTCAATAAAAAAAAGTTGATACCTTAGAATAAAGAAAAATGAAGTGACAACCTATAAGACATATCTGATGAAGGAACTGGTATTGAACATATAAAAATTACTTTTATAACTCAATAATAGGATACTAAAAATAATGGGCAAAAGATTTGAACTGATACTTCACCAAGGAAGAGATATAGATGGCAAATAAGCACAAAAAACATTACTCATTAGGGAATGCACATTAAAAATCACCTGATTTTAAGACTTATAATTAAGCTATATTATTGTCATTGCTAAAACTTAAAACATAATGATTACAAGTACTGATGAGGATGCATGGCAACTGGAACTCTTAAATGCCATTGATGGAAATGCAAAATGGATATCCACTTTATAAAACAGTTGGGCAGTTTCTTATAAAGCTAAATGTATAGTTACATATGACAGAAATTTCATTCCCAGGGATTAATCTAAAACAAATAAAAAACTCCTATACATAAGTATTTATAGCAGTTGAGTTTATAGTACCCAAATGGAATCAATTCAGATATTTTTCAACTGTTAAATGGATGAACAAACTATGGTACACCCATATAAAGGAATTCCACTTGGCAATAAAAAGAATGAACTACTGATAAATGCAGTACTTGGGTGAGTTTCAAAAACATTATTCTAAGCAAAAGAAGCTAGATGCAAAGGTTACATGCTTATAATTCCTATTATGGTTATATATGAGGTGTCCTCCCAAAATTCATGTGTGAGACAATGCAAGAATTTTCAGAGGTGAAATGATTAATTATGAGAGATATAACCTAATCACATTGATTAATCCACTGGTATGGATGAACTGGGTGGTATTGATTAATCCACTGGTATGGATGAACTGGGTGGTAACTGTAAGCAGGTGGGTGTGGTTAGAGGAAGTATGTCACTGGAGGCATACCTTTGGGGTTTATACTTTGTAGTGGTGAGTGAAGCTCCCTTTCTCTGCTTCCTGGCTGTAATGTCCTAAGCTGCTCTCTTCTGCCATGCCCTTCTACCATGATGTTCTGCATCACCTTGGGCCCAGAGTTATGAAATTGGCCAGCCATGAACTGAACCTCTGAAGTTGTGAACCAAGATAAACTCCTCCTTTATGGTTGTTCTTGTCAGGTGTTATGATCATAACAAAACAAACATTGACTAAAACAATTCCACTTACATGACAATCTAAAAAAGGCAAACTACAGGAACAGAAATCAGATCAATGGTTGCCAAGAACTAGGGGTGGGAACAGAGATTGGCTTAAAAGGGACACAGGGAAACTCTTTTTTTTTTTTTTTTTTTGGTACTGGGGATTGAACTCAGGTGCCATAGTTGCTCTTACTCTCTGTTCCACCTGTAAAAGGATGATGACTCTGAGGTGTCCTGAGACCATGCAAGCACATGTCCTCTCTGGGAACTTTTTTAAAAATTCCCTGGCTTCTTTAAGTCTGTGGTTAACTGTCACCACTTCAGAGTGTCCTAATTTCTTAATACACTTCATTCCTTGAACGTGCTTCAGTTTCCTCATCTATAAAGGGAGAAAGCAGAATCAAAGAATCACTCTGAGAGCCATCTAGTCTTACATTCTGTGGTTCTGACATTCGGATTTTAGAATGCACAACTACCCATAAATGATGGAGTACTAGAAGAAGGCATTGAATGGCATATGAAGGTGAGTGGAACAGAATGCTGTAGTGTTCCGTGGGTGAGTGGTCACTTCCAGCTTGGAATTAGAAGAGGCTTATGGAGGCATTGGTTTCTAAAGGGTGGGTAGGATTTCTTTACAAGAAAAACAATTAAATGGACAATTCTGAATATTGTTTTAATTTCCTTTTAGAGTAAGATTCTGAGTTCTGCTTAGTTTGTGTGATTTGAACATTTCCCTTTGCTTTGAAGTGTTCTAGAAAATTGCCATACCATTAATGGTTCAGAATCTTTCCTTAATGCACACAGTGCTGTTTTTTAACTTACTGGTCTGCTGGGGTTATTGGTGGTTGGTTGGCTGAAGTCTGGCTTACATAGATGCTGTGCCACACATAAGTAAAATTGACAAGAGCTCTCCCTGTTGTCATACAAGGTGTGCTCACATATTTTTTCTTACTAGATTCTGATCTCCTGGAGGGTAGAGTTTGTGTCTCCTGCAGCTTTGAATCCACAATAATGAAGCATGATAAACTCAAAGAATGAATGTTCCTGAGAATTCTGAGCATTCTGCCTATATTAATGTGCACACTGAGGAAGAACAATTAGCAAGGTCATTAATCATGACTCTCTTTTTAATTGTAAAAGCTAATTGCCTATTAAGGCAGGGCAAGCCTTATTTCCTTAATCAGAGGGGTTATAACCTGAACATGTTGGCAAAATTTGAGATGCTGATGTGAAAGACAAAATGGATGAAGTTCAAACACAAAGATGAAAACCCAAGGTCTTCTCATTTCCTCTTGTTTACTGGAGGTCTTTAATCAAGGTAGAATCTTTACCTGGACAAGCTTCACAATGGAAATACAGACAGAATGTTAGCCTGTGGTCTGGATCACTCTTTCTATGACAGATGTTCACTCTCGTTTTGGACTGGATGTTTGTATCCCACCAAATACAAATGTTAAAGCACTTATGCCCAGTGTGGATGAATTTGGAGACAGAGCCTTTAGAAGTAATTAGATTTAAATGAGGTCATAAGGATGGGCTCTGATCTGGTAGGATTAATGTCCTTGTAAGAAGAGGAGTGGCTCAGTGGTAGAGCCTGTGCTTATTATGTGTGAGGCTTTAGGTTCAATTCCCAGCATGAAAATAAGAGGAAGAGGAGGAGATGACACTAAGAGCCTGCTACACACACACACACACACACACACACACACACACACACACACACAGACACACACACACTGAGAGAAGGCCATGTAAGGACAGATCAGGAGACAGCCACTACAAACCAGGAAGATTCCTCTCTTGAAGCAGAATAGGATGGTTCCTTAACCATGTGAGAAAGAAATTCTGTTGCTTTAACACAACCTGCCTGTGGTATTTTGTTAATACCAAGGGCTCAAGGGTTGGGGATATAGCTCAGTGTTAGAGCATGTGTCTAGCATGTACAGGTCCTGGGTTCAATCTCCAGTACTGAAATAGACAGACAAATAATCAGAAAAAGCAGCTCAAGTAGACTAAGACACTTGGTTATAAAAAGGCCTAAGGTTCAGTGTTAAATTCTCTGTTCTATTGATTCAGACCCTCCTCTCTCTCAAGACACAAATTAGCCCAGGACTTTCCAAAAGTCTCTCCCAAACTGACTGTTCTGGCTTCACACTTTTGCTGTACTTAAACTCATACATAAAATTGAGAATTTCTCTTTTTGCTTTATGTGTTCTGGTTGGCACTCATTTTTCATAGCAACATTAATTTAGATTTAAATAACATTTTCTAGCAATTTCAGATGATAGAAATTTTTAGAATAACCCAGTGAATGTAGGCATTGTCTTTGTATGTGTGTGTCTAAGAAGGAGAGTTGGACCAGCAAAATGTCTTTAAAAATCTGCCTCTGGGACTGATTTGGTGGTAAAACACTTACCTAGAATGCACAAGTCCCTGCACTCTGTCCCCAGCACTGCAGAAAATAACAACAAAAAAACCACATTTCCTAATATTACATAACACTGGCTACATCAGTCATGGTAGTCAGGCATTCCAAAGAAATAAAATCAACATGCTGAGAATTTTCAGGACCTCCCATCTGCTGTCTGTAAATTGGAGCCCTGGGAAAGCTGGTGTTGTAACTCTAGTCTGATTCTGAAGACCTGAGAACCAGAAGAGCTGATGGTTTAAATTCCAAGTTATTGGCACATAACCACATTCAAACCCTAAATTTGTTAATTAACACAATGTATTTGTTTTGTTTTTGCCTTGATATAAAAATGCTCAGTGTAAAATATGCTATGCTTGTTATTTCCTCATATGATAATCAATTATGGAATATGATAATCAGTTATCAATAGGTTATTGCAGTCTCCAATAGCCTATTGATATATCATAATATCACTTTCAGAAATTTTAAGGATATTAAAATGTATTTATATTTTTGAAGGCATAATGAACACATTTAAAATTATGTTAAAATAAATAAAGAAATGCAGTAAAAAATCCCATGCAAGATTCTTCTTGCCTTGCCCAAATAGATACCCATTGTTATTAGTTTTTTGTACAACCTTTGAGACACGCTTGTCTATTCACAAGCCAGTTGGAACAGCTTTCTCACCCCCAAACTTTTTTGACAGGGGAGAGTACTGGGGGTTGAACTCAGGGGTACTTGGTCCTGTCCCCATCCCTATTTTGTATTTTATTTAGAGACAGGGTCTCACTGAGTTGTTTAGTGCCTTACTTTTGCTGAAGCTGGTTTTAAACTACAAATCCTCCTTCCTTAGCCTCCTGAGCTTCTGGGATTACAGGCATGCAGCCACTGCATCGGGCACCCTCAACCTTTTTACATCAACAGAGGAAGAGTTCTTCCCATATCAGTGCATAAAGAATTTCAAATCTCCCATCCTTTCCTTTAGCCTACTATTCATATGTATGTGTGCACACACATAGTCATCTCTACTTTCAAACTTTATCTTCTAGTTTCAAATCTCTGGAGCTTGATTATGGATTCTCCCTCCACATCTTCTGAAAATAACTGCCATTCTGCAAATGGTAATATTTTCCCTGTTCAAAGAGAAGCAATGAAACCAACCAGGAAACCCCTGGGTTGGGGCAGCTCTGGTATTCTCCATTGCATGGAGCCAACAGGCATAGGGGCTCCCATCTGCAAGCTGCCTCCTTTCCCTTGACTGGGCTCTGAGCGTCAGGGAGTTCGACCAACATGCCATGGTCCTCTCTAGGAGGTTGAGCTGTAAGCCTGTGCCCAGCTGTAAGCTGCTGTGCCAGGAGCCTGAGGGTGGACCTGCCTGCAGCAGCTCCTATTCCAAGGTAAAGCTCCCTTTCATGGTCATGGTGCAGTCCTGAATCCATATGCTTGGTTTAGTTCTTAATTACATCCATTGATGTTGAAAACACTCAGTCCAAGAAAGAGACCAAAGGGACTTTGGGCACTTGTAGCTGCCAAACAGGCAGGTTTTTATAATACTATGGCTGCTGGAGAGATGCGTACAAGCCAGATGGTGTGTCATAACATATGCTCCCTAAAAGAACAACTCTATGACACTCTGCATGTGGAAAGCCTGAGGCAAAAATGCCACCTGGGAAGCCTGAGAAACAAAGGCATCTTAGAGGAGTACCCTGGCTCCACTCCTAGAGTGACTCCAGGGAGGGGCCAGTACAGGGGGCTGCTCCTGAGGGCCTGCGAGTGCCCTCCTGGGACAAGGGCCTTTTCTCCAGCACTTGTACTCTTACGCTAGTTGAGATATACCCTGTTCTCACAGGCACACCTGAACATGAGCACACACTTACTCTTTATACAAGATTGGGTCCTTTCTAAGAAATTCATTGGGGCCAGAAAGGATTAACACTTTTTCTTTCAGCATTGTAGTTTTTTAATTTGATTAATTAAATCATTCATTCATTCATTCATTCATTTATTCATTCATTTAGTGCTGGGATCAAACGCAGGGCCTTGTACATACTAGGCAAGTGCTCTACCCTTGAGCTACATCTTTAGTCCCTCTTTTCAGCTTTTAAAGAAGTTGCTAAGAGTGCTTTTGAGTATTTCACAATTTTCCCAGGTCTTTCATCTTTCATTTACAGAGATGTTTGATAACAGTAATTTGGTTTCTAAACTGAAATAGTGTGTGTTTGTGTGTGTGTGTGTGTGTGTATGTAGCTTGCATGTTAATGGAGTGTTGTAGTAACTTACATTCGTATACCCTATATTATACCAGCTTTGAAAGACTCCTAGAATTCATTTGACAATTTAGCAATAAAATCATGCGGTTTATAAGTCCAAGATACACTTGCCCAACTCACACTCATTATAAAACCAAACATGTCCTGATTACTTACTAGGGATCTAACACTTTGCTAGCACTTTACATTTATTATCTCATTAAATCACCATCAAAAATCCTGTGGTAGGTCCTATTATTATCCAAGTTTTCCAGATGAGGAAGCTGAGAGAGTCAGGGAGGCTAATTGACTTATCCAATATCACATAGCACAAGCAAACAGGAATTGAGTTGTCTGTCTCAAGAGCTATCATTATCATAAAAATTTACTCTAGAGCCTATTTTTTTGTCATGAGTTGTGTAACAAGCCATGGAACTTGCTAAATTTGCTGAGGTGAGGGAAAAAAATCTCTTGGGTTTAGCCATACACCAATTATAAAACTCTGCCTTTAAATCATATTCTACCCATGTATATCAGCCTTCTTTTGTTTCTTGGGTCTAAAATGGAAAACAGCAGTTAAGGAGATAGAAATAGATCCCACTTCACTAAATCCTGGGTCTTACAGCTCTGTGCAAAGTCCTCCCAGCATCATGGGGAAAAGTCCTGCTTCCTCTTTCTGTGTTTGGCTCTGGTTCTGTGTTGCAATGGTTCGTCTGCGACTTCTTATCCCCACGAGCTGTTGGGAGAGTAGACCCCAGGAGACATTCATCTTTGTATCCCCTGCATCTGGCACATAGTTGTGGTTCAGTAAATAATAAAAAGGTATTGGTCAACCAGCATCCTGGTAGCAAGGAAATGAATCAGCTGGCCTCTTCTGCATGTCATTGCATTATGCAAGTGGAATTGGGAAGAGGCCTGGAGAGGCCGCCAAGTTCTACCAAATCCCTGTTTCTAGGATTTGCTGTTCTGTGGTTGGGAAAGCAGGGATTCTTTTGCCTGTTTTGGAACCACCCAGTCCATACCAGGGCTCTTTAATAGTGTTAGAGAACTCTGAAGAACTCCATCAGTGGCAAAACATGGAATTTGAGACCATCACGGTCTTCACTTTCCCTTGTCCTTCTATTTGGCTACAAGGAAAAGGTCAGGAAAATTTGAGGATTCCATTTCTAAATGTAATGACATATTAAGAGCTGGGTTTTGTTGATCACAATATTCCATATTCTTTATATTCCCCATCAAAATGAAGATCAGTTGTATCCTATAGGTCAGTAACTCTTGTGCAATTTCAAGTTAAATTAGGGCTTGGTGAAAAATCTTCAGAGACTTTCTGGAATAACTGTGAAGTTAGAATTCTAGACATATCTAGTTATTTTCCAGAAAGAGCAATTTTCCTTTGGGATCATTTACAATGTATCAATCTCAAGTACCTGTGGTCAGAAATTAAAATTATTTAAATGTAGATTATAAAAAATACCCTACAATAGCATATCTACTAACGAGTTTTCTGAGAGGACAATTTTAGGGTAGGTGGAATCATCTTATACTATCATCTCCCCACAACTCAATGACTAATGCTTAACCTGACAAACTCAAATTCAAGCTTCAAGAACAACTTAAACACCACTTCCTCTAAGGAGTCTTCCCTGATTTCACCAGACGCCAATGGATAATTCTTCCTCTGTATTTGCAGAATACTCCTATGTTCACCTATCCCAGCACTGGCCACGTTACATTGTGATATGTTTGTATCTCCCAGTAAACTACAAACTCCCTAACTACTTTTATCATCTTAATTTTATGAATGAAAAAGTATCATGTGCTCATGATAGAAAAACAAGACGGAGGAAGAGAAATGTGAGGAGAAGGGAGAGGAAGAGAATAAAGAACTTTTTCTCCCAGCTCAAGACCTCCCAACATTTCCCAGAAGCAAACTCTTCTCAGACTCATCCATGCAAGCATCTATATCTGCAAATGTTCCTTTTTCTTAAAACAAATACAAATAGAGCAATTCTCAATCACTGTAACATTCTGGCACCAGACACAGTGCGAGAAATACACAGTGCTTAATTAATGTGCATTGAGTTGAGGATGATCACCTTTAGTGCTGAGATTCAAAGAATCTAGACAGTCCTTTGGCTGCCTGAGTCTCTCTTTCCTTTCTTCCCCAGCCTACCAGGCATCGGACACCAGGGAGGTAAAGCAGTCAATTTTACTACCTAGAAGCAAGAGCTCAGTAAAGACAAGATTAATTCTCATGACTAAAATGCACACCAGCTTCAATTTTCTCTACTGCCTCATTCACTAATGGTTCCAACAGAGGATGGATTGTATTTATGAAAACTGGACTCATGGTAGAGATTATTTACTGTAAACTCAGGAACATAAAGACCACAAAGTGAAGGATGCCCCTTGCTCAGTAGTACATATTAATAAGAATATTGTTAATATGACTTTTATTGTCCATATTTAAAGATGGCACTACTATGCTGGTTGATGCTATCATTTCAGTTTCACCCTTTTCCCCATGTCAGTATCCCCAGCAGAATCATAACTTTTCACAGGGGCATCTAATTTCTTAACCTTGCAGCGGAAGAGAAACATTTTTCAAAATTTCCTGTGATAGTCCAGGGGAATTGTGGAATGTATATACTTAGATGAATTAAACTCAGACCTTCTCTGGTTGGATGTGTGAGCTGCTCAGACAAAGATGAAGGTTAACGTAGTTTAAGGATGAAATATAGACCATCCTGTGCAAAACCACAGTGTTGCAGTTTAATTAAAAGAATTCATTAAAGTGGTGCCCCATCCAGGGTAATTAGTATGCGTAATTTATGCATTGCCTAATACACAAGGGCAGTAGCCTGAATAATAAACTCAAGTTAACCTTAAGTGGAAGAGATTGAATGGTCAGATGTTTATTTAGCTCAGGTTTGCTCACGAGTTAAGGTTAAAGAGGTGAAATTCAGTTACAGTTAATTAATTAATATCTCAGGTTTTCTTCATGGAAATCCTGCCTGCTCAATTGGATAAAAATTTTGTCCAAGGGGCAGATGGCACTCTTTTTATTCATCAGCTATTTTCTGACATGTCCTCTAGCAAGTTAGTAACAATTTGAAAGAACAAGTTTAAGGAAACTGCAAAGAGAGAAACAATCAGATCAAAATCAAACCAAAACTCAAGATTCAAGCAGATCTAGAAGAAGAAAACTAGGACAGGTTTAAGGTGGATATCACTAACATTTTCAAAATGTAGGGACTGATTAGGATGAGGGTGTCATGGTTTTTCAATAGTGGGTCACATGTTTAGGAATTCATCTGTGTATTTGAGTTACATAAATTTTTATTGACAGAAGAGGCAAGAGTCCATGACTGGCATGTGTATAACATGTCACAAATATGAACCAGGGCTTATTCAAATTGTTTTTTCTTTCATTAGAAATACTTCATCATGCCCCAATTCTGTGATGTAATTTTTGTAGAATTAAACTTGAAGAGTTCAAAATTATGCAATTAATTGTATTCAGCTTCAATTACAACGACTTATTAATCAAGTCCTTGGCAAGGCACCTGGCACCTCCTGCAGAGGGTGTGATGGGAAGTGGTCTGAGGAACTTACTGGTTCATGTGAGTAAGTTAATTAGGTGAATTGTTATTGATTGATTGCTTTATTGGTGGCTGCATGTAGGTAGGCGTACTGAGGTTTAGGAGCTAGGAGAAATCAGAAAAGATCTAAATTTGATTTATTTATTTTTTTTTTGGACTGGAAAAACTGAGGACTATAATAAAATCAACAAAATCTATCAGCCATCTGATAGGTATTTGAGCATCAATTATGTGCAAGGCAGTGGATCAGTCTATGAGCTTCCATACTGAATCTGAGCAAAATGCAGAGGTATCTTAGTTTCATCCCTACACCAGCCTCCTAGGAACTATGGTCTAGTTGGCTAAGACAGAAGCACAAAGAAATACAACTAGCCAAACACCACAGTTGTTTGTAGAGTTATAAAAGGGCTAAGTAATGGACTTCATTTATTTGAGAGCATTTCATCTTTGTGGAGCTCTCTTTTCTCCATTCTACAGTGTTCAGCTAGGCTGCCAACACCCCTGCCCATCGCCCATAGAGTGGGCATGTGGCCAAGGCTAGTTCAATCAGGTCTTCTTTTCTGTTAATTCAGACTTTGAGGGAAGAGATGCACAGTGGGAAAGAAAGTCAGTCGGCACTAAGTCATCCAATGACTTCCCTAGGGCCGGCTGAGGTTCCTGGTCTGTCATGGTTCCTATGCAGAAAGGGATTTTTCAGCTCTTCCATTTTGTGAAATTAACAGTGACTTGGCAGCATCCTACTTGCTATTTGTCAGCAGAAGTTAGTTTCTGAGGCATGAAATCAGACTCCTGATAAAGATAATGAGTACTCCTGCAGCTCAGAGGTGGAAGAGCTTCCTTCTGGTTGGAGTGCTGCTGAGGAATGGTGTAGAGAGGTGGCAAGGTGCCCTGGATTCCAGGACCACTTACTGAACACTTGCTGTCTATTCAACACTGCGTAGACAACACATGCAACTCTGCAGAACACCCAGTGCATGCCCCCATTTTACAGATGGGGAAACTTGAGCTCCGGAAAGCTCTATTCCTTACCCAAGGTCACAGTACTAGCAAGTGGCAAAGCTGAGTCGTAAACCCAGGACTTCCTGCCCTCAGAACCTGAGGTTCTCCAGCTTGTGGCCTTGGGTGAGTCACCGAGCTTCTGTGGCTCTGGATTCCTTCGAGGTGAAATCTGAATGACAACAGCTGCCCTGCCTCCCCCACAGTGTTGTTAAGATCAAAGAAAAGATACTCTCTGGAAGCACTTTGAAGCCTGGTGTGTGACACTATCCAAAAACCTGTAAAGTCTCCTATTGTTAGAAAGAGCTCCAGTTAGAAAGGGCAAGATTTGAGAGGTGACAGGAAGAGGCTGGTAGAAGGTAAGACCACAGGATCGGGACTGGGGAGACCTGGGAAGTCTTGGGACACAGAGTCACAGGGACAAGCAGGTGGAGTGTAATCCACCAATCCAGAACACCTAGTATTGGAGCTTGAGTCTGACATGGACAGATTGAAGGAAATGCTACTTGACAGATTGAGAGTCAAGGAAACTTCTTATCTTCAAGAGTGTGAGGCGTTGACATCTCATCAGCTCAGATCTTCACCACAGCTCTAGGGGGTCTGTGTCATCCCCATTTCACAGCTGAGATTCTGGAGCTCAGCGAAATTAAGAAACCTGCCTAACCTGTCAGAATAGAAAGTATAGGAACTGATTTCAAACCGAGTCTTTCTGAGTTTTACACAGTCTTTAACTTCTTCTGATCTCCCCTCCCCATTTTCTGCCTTCTTCTCCTCAGCTACAACTGAGGAAAGAAAATGTATATGAGTCCTGGTCTTGTTGAATGAATGTGATGCGTGATCTCAGATTAATCACCTCATTTCTGAACCCCAGTTTTCTTATTTGTACAAGGATCTGGCCAACCTCTAAAATACTCTCAAAGGGTTATTTCCTTTGAAATCTTGTTTGGGAAAATGTTTTCATTTGCATAAATCTCTACCCTCAAAAATCCAATCCCCAGTGCTCTTCAACTGTGTCCTAAGCCATAGGTGGCACGATTTTCTAGAGCTGGTAGCACCACCCCAATGGAAACTCTTCTTGTAGCCATTGCAGTAGTCTGAAATAACGTACAGATATGATACATTGTAAAATCAGAGTTTTACTGATCAAGCCAGTCCCTTCGTTTTGGGTAATGTGAGCACACTTTCTTATAGTTGCCTAATGGATCTGATGCTTTTCATCTGGGAGGCTACTGCCCCTCTGGTTTTACCATTTGCCCCTTTTCCCTGCTTCTGACTTCTCCTTAGACACTAGAACATGTTATATTCATGGAGAATAATGGAAAAATAGGATTGAAAATAATTACCCAAAATTGGAGGTGACAGCTTCATGTTCAATAACAACAACTCTTAAGCACTTACCTGCATGACCAAGTGTGTCAAGTTTGGCAGAATCCCTCAGGCAGAGATGATCTTAGCCTATTCTATCACAAAAACACCTTTACCTTAAGACCTCACTCTAAGCAAATCCAGAGTTTAATTTTGACACAAGTAGCTTACTGACAGTGTTTTATTGTGATTTTTTTGGTTGCTGGCATAAGATTGTAAACTTAATAAAGTCAGAGACTTTCTTTTTCACTAGAACAGTGTGGAGCCTATGGCCAACAGAAAATGTATCTTAAATATTCCAACTTCACTCATACGTGATTATTAAAATAACTAGAGGTTTGTAAATTTTAGCAAGGGGAGAGAGAGAGAGGAGTGGGATAAAGAAAAAAAAAATGCTGTTTTTCCAGTTAGAAAATGATTGTACTTAAGCAAGATACCACACCATCATGGGACACACTGTGGGCTTGGGTTCAGCCAACAAGCATCCTGGCTCCCTCTGTGGTTAACTGGATAAACTTGAACATGTAAAAATCTCACTGAGTCTCAGTTTCTTCAGTAAAATGTGGATAGCAATACACAAGACTGTCCTGAGGAATAATTGGGATCATCTTTGAGAGTACCTGATAAAATGCCTGGCCCTCTAGCAGTAGGTTCTCATTCTCTTACTCTTCAGAGTTGTGCTGTCCTGTAAGGTGGTCACTAGGTATATGTGGCAATTGAGCAATTGAAATGCAACCACTGTAACTGAGGAATGAAATTATAGTTGTATTCACATTTAATTCATTCAGATTTAAATTTAAAATTGAGGAAGTGCAAAATATTTTTTCTTTAAACACTACTTTGTCACATTGGTAAGACAACATTTAACTCTACTGCATTACATAAGGTATTATTATTATGTCACAGAATCATTTCTAGTATTGCACAGAAACACACCTCTGATCTATTCAGAGATGAATGGACTGATTCAGTTCACATGATTTTTTCTTACTGTGCACCAAAGTAACACTGTAATGCATTTATTTGAATGATTTAAGCAGATAGCTCAAATTATAGTGATTCCTATGTAAATCATAAGTAGGTTGAAATGTTTAATTATAATGTAATAAAATTATGTTTCTGGTTAAAAAATAAGTATAGGCAAATTTTATACTTTAAAACAAAGGCATCTACTGATCTAGAATCAAGCGGAGATGTAGCAGCTGGTCCTCTGACCAGGACAGTAAAGAATGAAAGAGATTGGAAGGTGCGAGCTCCAATTCCACAACATGTGGAATTGCAGGTGGCTGCTACAGAACTAAACAGGAAACTTACTGTATAAAAAAAAAAAAAGACAATAAAATGCATAAGAGACACTAAAGTAAACATACATGAACTTTGATAAGAAGTTTCCTCACAATAGCCAAAAAAGAATTGAAGAAATGTGTTACCTGAAATCAGAATTAAATATCCAGTGCAAATTTCCTAAGTAATTTTTGTCAGAATTTGAACTTGTTTATAACTTTGGTCAAACATAAGATGGCTTGACTTCTTCCACGAAAAAGGAAAACAATTTTTAAATGAAGAGAGGGTAAAATAAACTACTTTAATTTTTAGAAAATTATGAGAAAAAAACTAAAATATACTTTAAAAATTCAATGAATAATTTCAATGAAGCCATCTAAACAAGTGACTGTAGAACATAAGACTGACAATGTCAAAGGTCAACTGATTCAAAATATGAAAAATTGAGAGTATTTTTAGCTTCAGATAAGCCATATGAGATAAGAGACACTGACCATTTGATATTTTGGGTATAGATTTTTGTCTCAACAAATCTTCAGATTTGCTTAGAAATATTATCTATTTGTGAACTGAAAATAAAATCAAACTCAATTTGTAGCTGTGAATCTTTTATGAATGTAAAAGATGTTTCAAATAGCTAAGAAAAAATTAGTTTCTACCAAGACAGGTGATGGGCCAACTATGTTGGTTAAAAATCTGGATTTATCAAAATTTTTGTTTTTATTTTTTGATACCAGGGATTAAACCCAGTAGTGGTTAATCACTGAGCCACATCTCCAACCCTTTTTTATTTTCTGTTTTGAGACAGGGTCTCACTAAGTTGCTTAAGGCCTCAATAAGTTGCTAATGCTGACTTTGTGATCCTCCTGCCTCAGTCTTCTGAACCACTAGGATTACAGGTGCGTACCACCACACCTGGCTCAGAATTTTTAAAACAAGGAACCCATGTTTCCCTATTGCTTCATTTTATGATGTGATGCATACTGAAAATATTTGTGCTAAATTTCTTATGAAAAGTGTTATGGATACAGTTGTTAAAATCATTCAGCATATAGTGCTAAATAAATCACTAGTTTGCAGAGCTGTTCAAAGAGGTAAGACAATGAGTTGAATGATGTTTTTTTACCAACACACAATTGCTGGAGTTGTGGAAGAGTTTCATAAAGATCTGTAGTACTGGTAACTCGAATTTAAGATTTTCTTGAAACAAAAAGGAGGCTGGTTATATTTGCTAATTAAAGGCAAAAAAGTGGCAGTATGATTTATATTTCATCAATTGTTTCATATTGTACAGGGCTGCTCTAAACCTGAGTTCTATTGAAAATCAAGAATGTTATAATAGACATTTTTCATGAAGAAAGATAACAATGTTTTTATGCATTTTAAAGAACATGAATCAATATTTTAATTGTAATCAACAATGTTAGGTAAATTGGTTGCAGAGACAACAAGGTAAACATTAATTAATTTAGAATTGTTTTTCAATTATGCAATTTTTTTTGAATTAATGTTAATATTACAGAGTTGATACAGGAGAGTTAATTTACTTAACTTTGACAAATGTAGTTTGGAAATTGATATGGTTTTGCTTCAAATCCAATAAATTCTTTGAGGCAAAAGGATGAACTAGTTTTATAAATATGAATGCAAAAATTAGGGGAAAATAATTTTGGAAACAAGATTCAGTTACTGGAAAAATTTTAAGTATGTTTAAATCACTTGGGTATGTGAATCTACTTTTCAGTTGTAAATTCTATTAACTCTAAACTTAGATCAAATATTGATGATGAAAATTTAGCATATGAATTGAGATCCATCTAAGTATAAAAAGATGATATGAAGACTATAAAATATCTCAATAATTTTATATTTATGTTGAAATAAATCATAGTTTGGATATATTGGGTTAAATAAAATACAAAATTAAGATGATTCTTTCCTTTTATTTTAATGTTGCTGCCAAAACTTAAATTGCATACATGACTTGAATTATATAAAATTACATAATGGGGACCGTTGGTATAAATGCTATGCCACATCTAGGGTAATGTGCCTTGACCCCAAAGGTGCCTGAACTTTCTCCTTTAGAGTGTCTGAGTCCACAGCCCCCCATGTAAAATGCTCAAGTCCTGTCTTCTCAATTTGACCCAACTCCCTATTTACCTGCCTTTTTTTTTTTTTTTTTGGTACCAGAGATTGAACCCAGTCAATGGACATACTGAGCCCTCCGAAACCATGAGCCCAAATTTCCCTACTCTAATCTGTTTTTGTCAGGTGTTTTGGTCCTGTGACACAAAGCTGACTAACAGAGACTTATTTCCAAAAACAGTACCTTTCTATTTCTCCTCCCACTTCATCTCTTTCTCAAGAGTGACATCATATAATTATTTTATGCTTCTTTTGTTCTTTACCTCCCTATATCTAAATAACATAGTTCTATTTTCTACCTTTTGATTTTTTTCAATTTTTATATTATCTATGAAAAAATAAAAATTTAGTTCCTACTCATCATCTCCCATGTCTATATTCACACACCATAATGACCACCATGACCACCACCACTACTACCACCACCCACATTTATAGATGCAGATCCACCATTATGGCAGGTTCTGCATCTATAAATTCAACCATCTATGGATCAAATATATTATTGGCAAAAAAATTACATCGGTACTGAACTTGCCTGGATCTTTTTCCTCATTGTTATATACAATATAGTATAAGAACTATTCACAAAGCATTTACATTGTATTAGGTATCATAATTATATTAAAGTATAAAGGAGGATGTATGTAGGTTATATGTAAATATGTCAATTTATATAAGGAATTTGAACATTCACAGATTTTGGTGTCTGCAAGGGCCCTGGAATATGAATCTCCTGTGGATGCAGAGAGATGACTATATACACAAATTCTCTGTCCTACGATTTTCCCAATATAATTGTAGCATACTTTTATTTAGATTAATACTGTGTTTGCATTCTTATGACACTCTCAATGCTGTTCATAGTGAGCCACATATAGTATATTTGCTTTCCCTAAAGTAATACTTCTTTTTGGCCTACTTTTTTTTTTTATGTATCACTAGTTCAGCCCATTTCTCCATTAATAACCTAAATCTTTATATGTTCAGACATGTGAGGATGTCTTTTCCTGCTTGGATTTGATCTCAACCAGCATCTTCTGAACTTCTTTCTGTAGATTTGCTTCACACTTTCTTCCTGAGATCTCATTTCCCCAAACTTTTGAGAATTCCTTTGATTTCTTCTTTCTTGGATTCTATGTCCTTATGCTCTTATTTTTGTGGAGCACATTATCTAGTAGCTTCCTGGGAAAGAATACATATAACATAATCCTTTTGAGCCCCTAGAAGTCTGAAAATGTCTTTGGTTTACCTCTTTCCTTATTGATAGTTTAGATGGATAGAAAAACCTAGATGGGGAAATATATTTACTCAGATTTGGAAGATCTATCTCTATTGTCTTCTAACTTCTGAGGTTGAGAAGTTTGACTCTTGAATCTTCATATGTGGTGTGTTTTATCTTCTCTTTCTCTCTGAAAGCTTATGGAGTTTTCTCTTTATCTTCAGTGTTCTGAAATTTTACAATGATATACCACATTTCCCTTATCTTATTCTTTTCTGGAATCTCTAGGGTCAATAAATACAGGGTCCCATAATTGTCTTTCCTTTATTTCATCTCCATTGGGGGGGGGGGTCTTGTTTTATTTTTAGAAATTTCCTCAATTTTATCTTCTGAACTTTGTACCAAATTTTATTTATGTAGTATATGTTTAATTTCAGAGAAGTGTCCTATGAAATTTATTACCTTCAAAATCCATGTTGAAACTTAAATCTCCAATGTAAGTGTTGGGAAATGTGGTCTGATGGGAGGTGTATAGGTTAGGGCACTTTAACCTCATGATGGATTACTGCCACTCTAAAAAGGGCTTTCAGGAGTGAGTTAGCTCTCTCTTCCCTTCTGCCATGTGGAAACAGTCTTCTTTCACTTCAGAGCGTGCAGCATTCAAGGTACCGTTTTGGAAGCGGAGGCTGAGTCTAGTTTATTTACTAGTTCCATTAGTAATTTTGCAGATTCAGTGAGGATTTCTTTGCATATAATCATGTTGTTTGTGAATAATGACAGCTTAATTACTTCCTTTACAATATTTATGCCACCTTGATCCCCTGGTCTTGTCTTATTGCATTGGCCAGACACGAAGTACAATGTTGAATAGGAACGGTAGGAGTGAATGTTCTTGTCTGGTTACTGATCTTAGGAGAAAAGTGTAAGTCTTTCACCATCAACTGTGATGGTAGCTACAGACTTTTAATAAATACCTTTATTGAATTAAGGGATATGTCTTCTAAGTCATATGATTTCATCATGAATGCGAATTGGATTTTATAAGATTCTTTTTCTGACTCTCTTGATAATATCATATATTTCTCTGTTATTGTGTTAATGTGGTGAATTTCATTGATAGATTTTTGAATCTTAAACTAATCCTCCATTCCAGGTATAAACTCCACTTGGTCATGATATATTATGTTTGTATATATTGATGGATTTGATTTGTGAAGATTTTGAAAAAATATTTATATTTAGGTTTGTGAGAGATACATGCCTGTACTTTTTATAATGTTTTGCATTTTTGTCATCAGGATCATACAGGCTTCTTAAAACAACTTGAGAAGTCTATTTTCTGAAGGAGATCTTGCAAGATTTGTATGATTTCTTCTTTAAAATTTTGACAGAATCTCTTAGTAAAGCTATCTGGGCTTAGAATTTTCTTGGTGGAAAAGTTTTTCATTATGAAAAACTTAATTTATTTAATTAACAAGATATTTAAAATTTTCTATTTCTTCTTTCATCAATTTTGGTAACTGTGTTCCCAAGGACTTTTTCTGCTTCATCTAGTTGTCAATTTTTTTTTGGCATAAAGTTGTATAAAATAGCCCCTTTATTTTGTTTGTAGGATCTGTATTGATGTCTTTTATGTTTAGTATTTACCTTGAATATCTTTTTCACCCTTTTACTTTGTTTATATTTACTTTGTTTATATTTTTGTTTATATACTTTGCTTATATTTTGTTTTTCTTATAAACAAAATATAGGTAGGTCTCTTTTTTTCCTTTTTCTTTTTTTTATTAAAATTTTCAAGAACACAAACAATAATAAGTGTTGGCATGGATGTGGGGAAGAAGGCACACTCACACATTGCTGGTGGAGTTGCAAATTGGTGCAGCCACTCTGGAAAGCTGTATGGAGATTCCTCAGAAAACTTGGAATGGACCCACCTTTTGACCCACCTATCCCACTCCTTGGTTTATACCCAAAGGACTTAAAATCAGCATAATACAGTGATGCAGCCACATCAATGTTCATAGCTGTTCAATTCATAATAGGTCTCTGTTTTTTATTCAACTAATTATCTTGAATTTTAATTAGAGAACTCATCCTATTTAAACTGTAGGGTTGGGTTATGTCTACCCATTTGTATTTTTGTATTTGTTCTAATTAGTTATACATGACAGTAGAATGCACTTTGACACATCATACATAAATGGAGTATACCTTCTCATTCTTCTAGTTGTACATGATGTAGGATCACACCGGTTGTGTAGTCATATATGCACACAGGGTAATAATGTCAGATTCATTCTACTGGTATTTAATTTTCATTTGTCTTCTCTGTTTCTGTTCTCTTCCCCATTTCTTTCTTGCTTTTTATTGAGTAAATTATGAATATTTTAGTATTCAGTTTTATCCTTTCTCTTGCTTTCATGGTATAACTATGCTTGTTTTGTTTTTTAATGATTGTTCTAGAGATAATATGTATTTTTACTTATCACACTCTACATTTTTTATACACTTTACCTTTAGATAATATGCTACTTCATAAGAAATATAGATGGCTTACCAAAGTATATTTCATTTTTGCTATTTCCCCTTTGTTCTCACAATTTTCACTTCTACATATATCATAAAGTCTCATTGCATTGTTATTAAAGATATTGAATTTACACACAATAATAAAGGTCTTTTACATATTTATTCTTTCTAATGATCTTCATTTTTTCTTGAAAACTTGGACTTCCTTTTGGTATTGTTTCTTTTCATCATGAATACCCTCATTTGACATTTATTTTAGTAAAGTTTATTGGAGATGAATTATCTCGTCTTTTGCCTAAAATATCTTTATTTTGCTTTCATTTCTGAAAAATATTTCCACTGATACATAATTCAATTTCCCACCCCCCCAACACTTCAAAGATGTCTTTTCATAATGTCTTATGGCCCTAGCTTTTTCTACAAAGTCAAGTGTATTTTGTACTGTATGTATGAGAGATCTGTAACTTCTTAAAACCAGGCTGTCAACCTTCTGGAATTCTGGACAGTTCCTGTTGCTTCCCAGTCCTGAACCCAGCTTTTTGCTCCTCAGGAGATTCCTCTCTCTCTTTCAGCTCTGTCTCCAGACACTTGAAATCCCCTTCAGTGCACTCAGAAAAGGCCCACAGTGCCTTGATGGATGCCCTTCAGCTTTCTTGCCCCACTAAAGGCTGTGAAGGTTTGAAGTGGTGGATAAAAGATATTCAATGCCTTTATTACTGTCCTCTGCTTTTCAGCCTCTGGCATTATGTTACAACCATCCTTTTACATATGCATTGTCCTTGTGGTTTATTATTTAAGCATATATTTAATATTTCTTTAAAGGGATATTCAGAAGATGCACAGTTAAATAAATGTATTCAATTCATTGTCATTTATCCAACATTTCCTATTTGCTTTCTGAGTCTTGTTATTATGCAGTTGCATATTTATGTATAATTATGATTTACATTACTCCAAAAGAGCAACCCAATTTCTATACCCCATTTCTCAGCAATTCAGGTCCACATTAAAAAAAAAAAAACTTTAAAATAATTCAGTCAATATAGATATTTAAAGGGATGTAATAACCAACGTGCTTATCATCAATAAAATGTTATTTTGATTGGAGAAGTGCAAACCTGTATTTAAAGTTTAACTCATTTCTTTATGCAACAAATTTGTATTTCCCACCTTCTCCTTAACCTAACTTTAAAAACAGAAAGACAGAGAAGCTATTTATAATTGAGGAAAAGCATGTGCATTGTCAGCTGTTTTTGAAAAGAGCAGGCTAGCTCTTTTCTATTGGCAATGGAAAGATCTAAGAGTCTTTGTATTTGCCAGAGTCCAACATTGGATTAACTGGAACTTGTATGAGAGCCAGAGGCTGGTGAGACAGTGAGCAGGTTGGGGCAATGGGAGGCTTATTTGGGGCTTCTCAGTTTCTAACTGCAACTCCTATGAAGATAAGATTCCTTTACCAGCATGGTAGGTGGAAGTAGCCAATATCCAGGGCCCCTTTAACTCCTAATAATTACAACATCCTCATTGCCCTCCAGACTTGACTGCTTGTACTTAGTCATCAGGGTCTTCTGGTTCACTTATATGATGTGTGGGACAATCTATCTTTCATCCCTCAAGCATCAACACCCTTACAATCCCGCATTCCACTTCCATGTTAGCCATAGACATCTTGACCTCTTCCCATGTCAAATTACTAAAATACATTTGCCTTAAATGTGGGAAAGACAGACCCACAGCACTATGGTTCAATTTGTCAACAGAGACATACCTGGTTGGATCATTTTCCAAATGAAATTTGGTTCTACTTTAAAAGTCAAAGCTGTCATAAATATGCCATAGAAACTGAGAATTAATCTTACATGGCAGAAGTTATAGAAACCCTTCTTAAGAATTAGAATTAGTCTCTGTGAAGCTTCAAAAAGGAATATAGGTCAAGGCACATCAAAGAGGTTTCCCATGAACATATCTCTCCCTACCCCAACAATAAGTAGTTTAAACCCAGACTGTGTTCCACATCCAGTCAAGTCCAAAACAGAAGTGCTAGTATCTCAAAGTATTAAGACAGCATTTCCAAAATATTCATGCTTTAATGGTAGTCTTCAGTTACACTTTCACACTCTTGGTGCCCCTATTGTGGGAGATCTGGCTGCAACAAACTTTGTCATTCAAAAGCATACCTCCCAAACTATTGCTTCAGAAAGCCATACTGATGTTCTGTTTGAATCTTTTGATAAATGATTCCGTACCAAGATGGCTATCGGTGCTGAAAGGTTCCCTATTGTCCATTGTAAAGAATGAATGTTAGACCTGAGACTTGCTAAACATTTGATGCCTCAAACTAGTGACCTGGGGAGAAGGGATTTTTTTTCCAGGCAAATTTCTTTTCTTCTCTTTTTAATGTTTCTTGGTGGTAGGGGGATACTAGGGATTGAACTCAAGGGCACTCAACCACTGAGCCTCATCCCTAGCCCTCTTTTGTATTTTATTTAGAGGCAGGGACTCACTGAGTTGCTTAGTGCCTTGCTGTTGCTGAGGCTGGCTTTGAACTCTCCATCCTCCTGCCTCATCCTCCTGAGCCACTGGGATTATAGGTGTGCACCACTGTGCCCAGCTCCAGGCAAATATTTTTATGACCCTTCAAGTTTCATGACCATCTTCCCAACTTAAACAATTCCAACTAGTCCACTGTATCTTTCATTTAACATAGATTTTTGTTTGTTTGTTTTTAATATCTACTGAGTGTTTATTTGTTTTTAAGAGATGGAGGTTTCAGTATGTTGCCCCTCAAACTCCTGGGCTCAACTGATCTTCCTACTCAGACCTCTGAGTAGCTGGGACTACAGGCATCTGCCACCATGCCTGGCTTACAATAAGTATTGATGTGCTCAGTGCTGGGGATTGTGAGACCAATAAGACACATACCTTGACTATGGGGCTTCCTGTCTAGTATGACTGGGGAGGAGGACAGACATGAAGGAAGGGAGGAAGGTCTGCTGGACTTAGAGATTTAGGAAGCTGGCAAGTACTGACCTCAGAGGTAGGAGAGGCTCTAATATTGTGCTGCTAAATCTTTAACAGCTGACTTGTAGTGTGTATCAATTTCTATGACTAATTTCAAGGTTTCAACATCCATCAGCGAATAAGGAATTGAAAAGAGTGGATAGCAATGAACTCTTGCAAGCCTGTATAAACTGACTCCAGCACTTACACAGAGACTTTTCTGGAGAAGATGACTACACTTCAGTTTTAAAAATAAGAAGGTACTAATCTGGCAGAAGTACAAATTGTGCAGAAGTACTAGTTGGAGTGAAGACATTGGGCAAGTGCTTAGAGAGAAAAAACGTATAGATGTATGTATAGTTCAGTGGGTTAGAAATTTGTGGATAGCAGTGAGGGAGGACAAAAGAAATACAGATGGGTAGAAAGGAAGCAAAGGGGAAGGAAAAGGAGACTGCAGTTGTAAATCTATAAGCCCCATTATCAGCCTTACTTCCCATGCACACCCCTGGAAAAGTACTCATTTTATTTCATTTGTGGTACTGGAGATTGAACCCAGGTTTGGGTGGCTTTTATTTTTATAGTGAGACAAAGTCTCACTAAGTTGCCGAAGCTGGCCTCAAACCTGAAATTCTACTGCTTCAGCCTCCTCGGTTACTGGAACTACAGGCATGGGCCACTGCACCCCACAAAAGTTTCCCTTAAAAGAAGAGTCTCCAAAGCACATCTCACTTTCAAGATAGCCCACATTCTGCTCTGAGAATGCATATCTTCATGTTTTACTTCTAATAAAGTTCTTCCTCTTTGCTAAACCTGATGTGTCCTTAAATTCTTTTCTGCAAGGTGTCAGGAACCTGGAAGGTCTGTGTAGAGATCTCCTTTGCCCCTGGAAAGACCTCCTTGAACTCCCCTTTACTGTGACAGTAGGAGCATGTGTTATATAATCTCCCAGGTAGGAAGTGTTAAGAACGCCTGCAGAGTTGGTGTGAGGAATTGCATTAATGGCTTCAATTCTTTATCCCTCTCTGAGTCCATACCTTTTGTTGTGTAATTTGATGAAACTCTCCTTCTCTGACTGTGGGTTTGGCTATGGCACCCATTTTGACCAAAAGAATAAGGTAGAAGTGACAGTGAGCATGCCCAAATTCAGGTCTCAAGCTTTCTGACTTCTGCTTCTTCCATTGCCAGGGAAAGGACATGGCAATGTCCTTTCTGTGCTCATCCACTGGTTCCAGGAAAAGGATGTGAAACACGTGAAGGAGAGCTTCCCCAGGTAAGATGACTCAGCTGAGCCCAGATCAGAACCTCCAGCTGACATAGAGACACTTGAGCTATAATAATTAATGGGTGTTGCTTTTGGTCATGAATTCTAAGGTAGTGGTTTGGTACACAGCAGCAAACAACTATTATAGCTGAGCTGGGGTTAGGTGTGGGACCCTGCAAGGAATACATAAAGGAGCTTCCAGCAGGGAATGTATGAATGTTGGCAAATTCATGTGTGGAAAATCATTCTGGCAGCAGGATGGAGGATGAATTAAAGATTAATTGGCTTGTGAGAAATCCAAGTGTACTATGAAACACAGTTGGAAGAATATGATTCCTCTACCTAGCATTTTACAAACTCAAGCAGAGCATAAGAAATTATAGCTATTAAATAAGAGGACAAAATTCCTAGACTACGGGAAGGAAGTGTTATTCAGTGTTCCAGAGAAACAATCAACAGGAAGAGGAGATTTAGTATGGGAGTTAATTCACATGATAATGGAGACTGAGAAGTTCCATGATATGCTATCTGTAAGCTGAAAAAAATGTGGCATAATTTGGCATGAATTCAAAGACTTGAGAAACTACAGGGTTGCTGCTATAAGACCTGGTAACTGAAAGTCTGAGAACCTTGAGTTCTGATGTCCAAGGACAGGAGAAGATGGATGTCCAACATGAAGGGACAGGGAGAGGAGACAGGGACCAACTTTAAAAACGTTTATAAGAACAAAGTGACTTTCTAGTATTTATATGATTATTTGATTATTCAGAAATTATTTATCAATCTGGAGATACAATTAAAAAGTCATTCTTCTCCAATTCCATTCATTTATTTGCAAATGTCATAATATTCTTCTTTATGGCTGAATAATATTCCATTGTATACAGTTGCTTTATCCATCCATCTGTTGAAGGGCATCTAGGTTGGTTCCACCATCTAGCTACTGTGAATTGAGGTGCTATAAACAATGATGTGGCTGCATTACTGTAGTATGCTAATTTTAAGTCCTTTGGGTATAAACTGAGGAATGGGATAACTGGGTCAAAAGGTGGGTCCATTCCAAGTTTTCTGAGGAATCTCCACACTGCTTTCCCGAGTGGCTGCACCAATTTGCAACTTCACCAGCAATATAAAAGTGTGCCTTTTTCCCCACATCCATGCCAACATCTATTATTGTTTGTGTTCTTGATAATAGCCATTCTAATTGGAGTAAGATAAAATCTTAGAGTTGTTTTAATTTGCATTTCTCTAATTACTAGAGATGTTGAACACTTTTTCATATATTTATTAATTGCCTTATGTCTTTTTTAAAGTGTCTGTCCAGTTTCTTGGCCCATTTATTGATTGGGTTCTTTGTATCTTTGGTGTAAGGTTTTGTAAGTTCTTTATAAATTTTGGAGATTAGTGTTCTATCTGAAGTGCATGTAGAAAAAATTACTTAGAGGGAAATGAGAGGTGGGGGTAGGAAAATGGTGGAATGAGACAGACATCATTACCCTATGCACATGTATGATTACACAAATGGTATGAATCTACATCGTGCACAACCATGGGAACAAAATGATGTACCCCATTCGTGTAAAATGAATCAAAATGCAGTCTTTTAAAAATAAAAAAAATTAAAAAATAATTAAATTTTAAAAAGTCATACTTAGCCATTTTTAGTCTACAACTGGAAATTTGAAAATATTTAAAGTAATGTCTAAGGAAACATTTCTCAACAGGAAAACAAATGAAGCTCCATTGATGATATTATCATGAGAGCATTCCAGACTTCCTCAGTATTTCTTCTTTTTTTATCCTAAGTCACCTTGGGTACTTCCCTTGATCTCACTCCTAAAGTATCTTGCTATCCAATAGCTTTCAGCATCCTTTGTAATGAGTGCCTTAGATAGGAATATTTGGCATTGGATAATTGACCCTGAAGACCAAAAGAACCCAAGACTGAAAACCTGAAACCTTGATGGTGGAATATCAGGCAGTGTGATTAGGAGGGCTAATCCTGGTATTCTCCTACAACATAGGCTCCCTATTTCCCCATGTGACAGATTAATTTCTTAGTTCAGGAGCAAGATTCTACCTTTTCATGACATAGAAAACGTGGATGTGTCTATGAAGCCATTTTACTGTTTCTGTAGACTTACTCTTTGTGGCTGTCTTAACCAACCAGTTGCTACAGAGTGGCCTTGAACAGAACTACAGACTCCACACCTACTGGGAAGATGGTAGAAAGGTTTTCTCATAGTCTTTTTTTTTTTTTTTTTAATTTTTGTTTTTTTAATCTCCATGACCCAACACCATGTCTTCTTGCCTTCTATCTATCCTCAGATACTTTTGTCAGCCATTTTACCTAGCCTTGCCACTTCTCACTCATGGTATTTAGAAACTTTAACCAGGACCCAGAGTCCTAGAAATCCAATTCTACCTTTTCTCCCCCAAAAGGAAGAATTCTTTTTTCAGAATGAAGTATTTTTCTCCTACCATTGATAAATACGTCCATTAAAAAAGTAAAAACAAACAGGAGTAACTATTCTCATATCTGACAAATAAGATTTCAAGCCAAAATTAATCAGAAGAGACAAAAAAGGCTTTACACTGGTAAAAGAAACAATCCAACAGGAAGAAAAAATAATAAATATTTATGCTCTAAACATCAGTGTGCCTAATTACATAAAAGAAATACCACTCGACTTAAAGACTCAGATAGACATCAGTTCAATAATACTGGGTGATTTCAACACAATCTTCTCACCATACATAAACTCAGTAAAGCCTCTTCAGATCTAAAGGATACTGTAAATCAAATGAACTTAACAAATGTTAATAGACTATGTCATCTAACATAGTTAGATTCAGTTTATTCTCAGTTACTTCTCCAAAATAGATTAGGCCACAAAGCAACAATTAGCAACTATAAAAATAATCAATATAATACCTTGTATCTTCTCTAATCATAATGGGATAAAATTAAAAATCAACACCAAAAATAATGCAATACTACAGAAACTATATAAACACATGGAGACTGAACAATACAATTTTGAATGATACTGAGTGATAGAAGAAATCAGGAGAAAAATTTTTAAAAATTTTAGTATTAAATGAGCATAGCAATGAAACATACTAGAACCTCACACATACTCTAAAAGCTGTTCTAAAAGGAAAGTTTATATCTATGGGTGCCTACATAAGAAAATCAGAAAGATTCCAAATAAACAACCTAATGATGCATCTCAAGAATCTTGAAAAACAAGAACAAAACAATTCCAAAACCAGTAAAAGGAAAAATATAGTTAAAATCAGAGCTAAAATAAATGAAATATAGCATAAAATATTACAAAGGATTAATTAAGAATTCATTCTTTGATAAACACGCCTGGCACAGTGGTACATGGCTGTAATCCCAGCAACTTAGAGGTTGAAGCAGGAGGAACACAAGTTCAAGACCAGCCTTAGCAACGTAGTGAGGCCCTAAGCAATTTAGTGAGACCTTGTCTCAAAGTAAAAACAAAACAAAACGAAACAAAACATAAAGATAAATAGGGGTAAGGATGTTGATATGTGGTTCAATCCCCAGCACCCCATGTAAATAAGATTGATAGATCCTTAGCCAAACTAACTAAAAGAAAAAGAGTGAAAGATCCAAACTAATAAAATTAGAGATGAAAAGGAAAGATATCACAGAAATCAAAAGAATTATTAGTGTCTATTTTGAAAACTTATACTCTAATAAATTGAAATATTAGAAGAAGTGGATGTATTTGTAGATATATATGCATCGCCAAAATTGAATGAAGAGGGCACATAAAATACAAACAGAACAATAACTGGAAATGAGATAGAAACAGAAATCAAAAGCCTTCCAACAAAGAAAAGTCCAGGACCATATGAATTCTCAACTGAATTCTACCAGACCTTCAAAGAAGAAGTAATGCCAGCTCTCCTCAAATTATTCCATTGAAAGATAGAGGTAGAAACTTCCAAGTTCATTCTATGATGCCAGAATCACTCTGAACCCAAATCATGTAAGGACACATCAAGGAAAGAAAACCACAGACCAAAATCCCTGATGAACTTAGATGCAAATATCCTTAATAAAATATTAGCTGACAACATTTCCTTTAAAAATCTAGAACAAGACAAGGATGTCCACTTTCACCACTCCTATTCAATATAGAGCTAGAAATTCTAGCAAGAGCAATTAGGCAAGAGAATGAAATAAAAGGGATAAAAATAGGAAAAGAAGAAATCAAATTACCATTGCAGATGATATGACCATATGCTTAGAAGTTCCAAAAACCTCCACCAGAAGACTATTAGATCTAATAAACAAGTTTAGCAAAGAAGCAGGTCACAAAATCAATATACGAAAATCAATAACTTTAGCTGGACTTGGTGGTGCATGACTGTAATCCCAGGAGCTCAGCAGACTGAGGCAGGAGGATGGTGAGTTCAAAGCCAGCCTCAGGAACGGAGCAATTTAGTGAGACCCTGTCTCCAAATAAAATACAGAATAGGGCTGGGGATGTGGCTCAGTGGTTGAGTGCCCCTGAGTTCAATCCCTGGTACCCCCTCCTCAAAAAAAAATTAAACATATTATAGCAATTCATGAATACCCAGGTTTATAGCAGCACATCTTACAGGCTGACCCCTACAAATATATATATATATATATATATATATATAGTGATATATTATCATATTATGCATGTTATATAGGTTACAAATTGTTTTTATTTACTAGTCCATCATCATTGTTCTATGTTGGTATTTTTTTACATCATTTTTAGTGGTTGCATATTATTTCATTGTATGAATATACTAAAACTGATTTAATTCCATAATTTTAAACACTTGTTTTTTAAATCCTTAGTTCGTCATATAACCAGAACTGTGAACATTTGCATACATTTATGCACAAACTGCCCTCAAAATAAATTTAAAGGAAGGCAATACTGATATCCAACAAAATTTATTCCAGTTGTAAATCAGCTCATATTACTACAATTGACCTTTGTAATTACCATTTTTAAAAAGCTCAAAGTGGATTTTTTTTTTAAAAATCAGCTTCTGTTAGAGTTTTCAAATTAATTTTGAATGTTAACAAGAGCTTAAGGCAGATGAACCTAAACTTGCAAAGGTCCCTGTTTTCAGTTTGGGGGTGACAGTTAATGAGCAACTTTTTGTTAACTATTTATTTGGAGATGTTGTTTGAACCTTTTTTCTTTTTCATTGCAAATGTTTATCTAAGAGGTAACTTTTTTCCCAATGTTTGGGCTGTGTGCTGTGACAGTCTCATTCTTTCTATACTGAGACTATCAAGATATAGAAATTGATTGCTCACAGAAATGTTCCCAGGGCTGCTGCTGTTGGGTTCTTGTCTCACTGATCAGATGGAAGAATTTTTTATTTAGATCAACTTGAAATGTACTACAGACTGGAGGAACTTGTTTTCTGCCAATTGGAAAGTGTACCAAGGGTCTCTAATCTTTGATGATCAAGTATATTCTCTAAGAGATTTTTGACACATCAGCTCAGAAAGGGAAAACTGAAACCTCTATCACTCCACTGCCATATTTACTCATCTAATTAACATTTTGCCAAATGGATTTAGGTTGATTTAAGAAACTGTAAATAAATATTGATATATCATAACAGAAGTTATTACTCACATTTTAAATAAACCACTGGTTCTAATTTACTCACAATTTTCCAGTGGCATCATTCCATGGAGAAAATTAGATTTTTACATATCATAGCAAATCACAAAGCCAAAATGTCAACTTCATCTATCAGGCAATTACTCGTAGTGTTTATTTTGGGGGCATTTTCTACATATATTTACTTAGAAAGCTGCATGGGTCCTCCAAAATAAATAACAGCTATAATTCTTGCCAAAAAATCCACAGTTCCAGAGAACTACTCATCAATTTCCAGCAGCATTAATGAGGAAAGGCGCTGAGACAGTCATTCATACTGTCTTTATGATAAGAGTAACCCACAGGGCAAATCAAGATTGAGGACAAGGGCAAGACAAACGGTTAGGGAGACTCACTCTCTCTCTTTTAATCAATCATTTGGAATTTGCATTCACCGCCTAAGTCCACATGGAGAACTAGAACCTTCAGGGACTAGTGAGAATTGTATCAAAGACATCAGTGAAACACACTTCTTAGGGGACAATGGTCTTTTTAAGGGTACAGAAGAACCTCCACATGGAAGGGAGTATTGTTTTGGGTTGGCCAGATCTTTATTGTGTTGATGGTCCTATGCATTGTAGGATGCTCTGCAACACCCCTGTCACACTCTTCCAGATCTGACAACCAATACTGTCTTCAGATCCTGTCAAATATTTCCAAGGGCAGGGCCAGGGAATTGCCTATAGTTGAGAACATGTGCTTCAATAGAAGGATAAATTTCTCTTTTAAAGATACATTTCCCTTTTAATGGCTTTACCATATGCTTTATCTTTCAAATGACATCAAGGCAGATGCCACCCCTGAAGTTGAAAAACATATGCCAATGTTCTGCTTGAGGAGTCTGGGATTTTTCTTAAGATGTGTGCTTTTCATTTTGCTGTTAACCAGATTCCATAGACAGTGGTCAATTTCAAATAGCCAGTTGACAGGACTGCACATAGACAAGTTCAGGGTGGGTGCATCTGGGTGGATTCCTTTCAATTAGCCACACAGCAGTAAGTCTTGGCTCATTTTTCTTGTGATCTGAGGCTTCATTTCAAAAAGGTATATTAGTAACTTTAAATAAAAAAGACTTCTGCCTTTCCAGTGTGTAGAAATGGTACTTATATAGTTAGAATTCTCCAAGGTTGCTACTGTACATGACTTTGGGCAAGAGAAGTTAAAAGAATGTTAGCAGGAGCAAAGATCAGTTTTCTTCCTAAACAATAGAAAATAATTGAAAAGAGATCAAAGGATTATTAAGTTTCCCTTCTGGCAATATAGGCTTCTTCCTCTGCTAAGACTGCTGTCTCCCTTTTCTTACCTGCAAGCACAATTTTTCCTTTAACAAATGGGGCAGGGGGTGGGGTGAGGTACTAAGCTATTTAAATGTAGCATTAAGGGCTGCGGGTGTAGCTCCATGGAAGAGCCCTTGCCTAGCCTGCCTGAGGCCCTGGGTTCTATCCCCAGCATCAAAGAAGGGGAGGAAGGTAACATTAAGCTTTTTAGTTTTGTTAACCTAAATGGTGGACATAATTGATAACATTTCATAATGTATTTTCAGTATATTTGACTCTATTGAGACAAACATCATTTTAAAGGGGGAAAGTGAATTTACCCAAATTTAATTTGGAATTCTCACAGTCTTGATGCCATAGCTTGTCCTTGCCCTTTCTTCACTCCTACTTACAGGCTCTCACTGTGGGCTCAGATGTCTGAAGAAGGCTCATCTATGCCACTTTGGCAAAGTACTGAAGATAGCATCTTCCCCAAGTTGTTCCACAAAGCCAAAGAAAGCTGGGCAGCTTGGGCACCTCATTATCTCAAGTAAGACCTCCCTACCTGCCTGTCACCTATGTGGGCTGCCTTTGGGTATTTTTGCAGACATATCAGGATAGGACAAATGTCCTTCCCTTTGCTCTGGGGATTTTCACCCAGCCTCTGGCTTACTCTGCTCTTCTGCCAGATTCTCATTAGCAAAAAGAAGGAAAAATTTCCTTCTAGACTTCATCTTCTGATCTAGCCAGATGGTGAATAAATAAATAACAGAGTAAGGAGGAAATACATACTTGCTTTGTTTAATAAAATACTGATATGCTGTATATGCTGTTGTCACAGGAAATATCCAGATGTCAAGAGCAGACGAGTAGTCACAGTGTGGCGGAAGACCTGGGGGAAGGCTTTGACTCTCCGTCTTGCTTTTTCATTACAGAGGACAGAAGGTAGTTCTGAAGGTTTGGGGAGCTCAGAAATCAAAAAAAACTTCAGGCATTAAACCCAAATGAAAATAGTATCCTCCTGTGGGAATGACATTGGTTTGGTATTCTCTAATGTGACTGCCTGTAAGCAAAATTCAGAATGTGGAAAGGCCTCGCTTGAAGGTTGTAGCATCCAAACACCTGTTGGGCAGACCCTTCCTAGAAGAACTAAGCCACCCTCTCAGAAATTTCTACTTGAGTTTGATGCCTGGCAAGTATACATGTTTGCTATGAAACTGAATGGTTTCTTTTGTTAGAAAAATAAAACTGCACAAAAGGACATTCCTTTTGCCTGAGCTGCCAGGAAACATGAGGTTCGAGTCAGTCCCCAATTTCTGTAACGCCATCATTCCAGAGGCAGGACATGGGAACCTGCTATGTATGCTTCCTTTAGATCATCTGTTTTGTTATTGTAAAAGTTGTGAAAGCCCAAGATCATTTTGGAAGAATCTAGGACTAGAAATATAATGTAAATCATAGCTGGCAAATTTGTGTCCCCTGTAGGGTTTCACTGAGGAGCTCTGTGCTAGCAATAGATTTTCTCATTGATCCATCCAGGCAAGCTACTCAAAGTAACTCTGCTTGGCAAAGTTTTTGCCACTTGATTAATCAGTGTACCCAGAGAAATGGAATATATAGATAAATGTAGATAGATAGATAGATGATAGGTAGGTAGGTAGGTAGATAGATAGAAAGATAGAAGTCTATTATAAGATTGGTTCATGGAATTATGAAGGCTGAGAAGCCTCACAATGTCCGCACTGCAAGCTGGAGAATTAGGAAAAGTCAAAGGCCAGAGAACTGGAGAGCCCCTGGTATACCAGATTAGAGTGTATATTGATCTGAATGTGAAGGCCCAAGAACCAGGAATGCTGAGGACAGGAACAGAAAGATGCCCTGCTATAGCAGTCTGGCAGAGAGAGACAAAGAGAGAGCAAAATGGTTCTTCCTTCCATCTACCTTTTTGTTCTATTCAGGCCCCCAGTGAATTGGATGAGGCCTACCCACACTGGGGAGGGCAATCTGATTTACTCAGGTCACCAATTTCAATGTTAATCTCTACCAGAAACACCCACAAAGGCAGAAATAATGTTTAACCAGATACGTGGGCACCCCATGATCCAGTCACCTAAAACTAACACACCTAAAACTAACTATCACAGCCACTCTAAATTATTGAAAACATTTGTATTTTTATTCTGCTCTTCCCGTCTTTTCCCTGTTCCCTTCAATAGATGAGCACGTGTTAGGTGTCTACAAAGTAGGAAGTATTACATTGTGCTAGGGAACAGGTGTGAGCATAATGAGATGGAGGTCTTATCTGATGAAACTCAAGCCTAAGTAGGGGAAAGACAAAGATCAAACAATTTCACAAACAAAATAGAAGAAGGTCAATGCCACTTCCACACATACTAACTATATGGTCCCATCAGAGTACACAACTGGGGGCTCTGTCATACGGAGAACAATCAAGGAAGGCTTCTCTGAGGAAGTGATGACTGAACTGAGGGAAGAGAAGTTTGCTGACAATGATTACATAGCATTTACAGACCATGTAATCTTCCACATGCATCGTTATGCTTAATCTTCACCCCTAATCTAACACATATTTATTCAGCTTCTATCACATACCAGAGGAGCAGTGGCATTTGGATCTTCCTGTGAGTGGAAGACTGGTAATCAAGGGTACCTGGCAGAGTATCACAATAATTAATCTTATTAATTATTAGTAATTAATAACACCCCAAATTTTGATATACTTACAAGTATCGTAGTGGCACTATGGCTAACACAAAATACACTCACATGAGAGGAAAACAGACTTTTGGACATTCATCAATTTCTCTTACTTCTTTAGACACTTTGGGACAATGTTCACTCATTTACTTATTTTCAGGATCATTCTTCCAGTCCCTTCATCTTAAACATGGGGAATCCAAATCAGACTTATGGCTAGGTCAGCCCTTTCTCCCAGTCTATACAACTTAAGTATTTTTTTAATTGCATATGCCACAGATGAAAACCAACATCACCCTCAGCAAATTTTTGGTTCAAATTCTACAACATGACTGATACATTGTGTGTCACTTCTGCCCACCAAAACAGCATCTTAAAGGACTGGAGTGTGTCCATTGGTGACAAAGAAAAAGGCTTAGTAACAGCATTTGTTTTCATGACTGCTCTGCAGAGAGAGGTGGAAACCAGTGCTTGCTTGGTAGATGGAGCCAGGCTCACTTCATATAATACCAATACTTCTCTCCCAAGGGAAAAATATATGTGAGGATCAAAGAAATCAGAGACAGGATGAATTTTTCTGACTGTCAATGGAGGCCTCAGCGATCACACCACCTGTTGGGCTATCTATGGTCCCTAGGATATGGCTAACTAGCTGTATCTGCTAGTCTGAGACTAAATCTAAATCAAAGTCATGGATGAATCATTTGCATTTGAGGCAGACTTTCATTTCCCTGAATTTTAAATGTTTTCTTCCTAAGGCTGGTCCCCAAATCAATCTTATATGAGAAAAAAGATAATGCACAAAAAACTCTGATTTTTGACACTCAGATTATCAACATCGGTTTCAGAATATGTGCTTGGATTTTTTTTATAGGGCATTATAACACAGAATAATACAGAATATAATAATTCATGAATTAGCCATGAGTTCTAATGGAGAAAAAAGAACCATAAGGAAATCAACTTCTTAAGTTATGACTCTTAGAAGAAGAATAGGAAGGAAGAGGAAAAGAAAACAATACTTATAGTAGGAGTACCTACTATAATCCAATAAGACAGCTTCCATTGTTTTTGAGTTGAAGAAATAGAGGTTCAGAGGATGGCGAGATGGCTGAATAGAGGCACCCAGCCCTTCTCCTGCCCCTCCACAAAGAAGAACCAAAGTAACAGGTGTGCAGCTGCATACTGAGGTGAGTGATCTTGGGAGAACACTGGAAATCAACAGAACAGAAACCTTATAAGATTCAGAGCCCTGGAACAATAGCATAGTAAGGGAAACGAAGTATCCCATCTCCCGCCCACCACCAGCCCTCAACTGGGGGATGGTGTGTCTCCACTCTACAGAGGTAAAGGTGAAAGTAATGATCCCAGCAAACTCTGTCAGTGTGGATAGTGGCAATATTAGCTCTTTGAAGGTTTACAACCCTTGTAGGCTTGTACCCTAAGTAGAAAGTTAACCTGAAATCTGTACAGTAGTCTGGCTTTAGAGGAAGAATTCACATCATCTTCCGGTGAAGACTCCCATGTGCCTATTGTCTGAATTTAGACTGATACAGGGGTCAGAAACCCATGCATATTCCCATCCCTGGGATGCCACAGTCATCCCACTGCACAACTAGCAGGTAACTAAGTCATGAACAAAACTCGATTCAGTAGAGAGACCTGACAGTGCTGTGCTGGAGGAAATGGTTGTTGTGACATGGAGGGGAATGTAGAACTCCATTCTCAGGAACTGGGGATGGGGAGCCAGTCCTCCCTAACCAGAGATGTGGGCAGTCATGTGTGGCATCAAGACTGAATGCATTTACCCATGCTGTTCCTGCCACCCTCTCCCCAGTGCCACACAAGGGTACCTGTCACTAACGAGGAGGGAAGAACTCTGTGGTTCCACTGCTCCCCCATGCACAGGGGTGTTCTGGGAGGTCTTAAGTAGCACTATAGCTCTGACTATTGCCCTTTCCCTGTTGTATATAGTTTAAGTAGGTCTGGAGAGAACCTTTGCCCAGTTCCAGCATGTTCTGCTCTCACTCATTCCTACAAGCACTTCAGTCAAGAGAAATGTTGCTCAGCTCTGGCCATGACCCACTCTGGCCATGCCTAGCCAGCACTGCAGCTAAAGAAGAAAGAAAGGCCTCAACCATTATTCCATACCTAGATGTGCAGACCTGGGGTGGGGGGTGTCTGAGATCCTGCTCCCAGTGAGGCACAACCACCTAGCACCACAATTCCTCTTGCCACCACACCACGTGACCCACTGTCAGTCATGCTCACACTTTGGTCATGCACCGCTGAGAGGACTGGGCTTGAGTACACAGATGAAGAGCTGTGATTTCTGCCCTCATCTCTCCCTGAGAGACACCTGTGCCTGCATCACTGTTTATTCAGAGGACAAGTACTTCTGGACTCTTACCACAACTGGGTTAGCCAGTGCTAGAGAGCCTTACAAGTTAGAGTGAATATCAACAGTACCAGAGGAAACCCCCATCACTTGATAGGGGCCATGAGTCCTGTTACATAAGTAGGCACAGGGTGTGGGCCCTATACATTCCGTTGTCTATACCATACATTCTTGAACTGCTAGAGTGTCAAGTGAACTGCTATAGGTACTCTTGCCTTACCTATAGGGACAGTGGGCCTCCTTGGCTCTAACACTGTATTGCCTATGCCAAACCATACTAATCACAGCCAAAGAAGCTACAAGGAAATCATATTATGGTACCCATCCAGAAATAATCTCAATTTTGTGTAACAAGTCAATATCCCAAGACACATTTTCAGGAGAAAATCTCTTACTAAGAAGGCCATCTCACAAAACAGGCAGAGGTATCCATTTTATGAGATACACAAATCTTGACATAGGAAAACAACACATGTGATAATATGACGCCTCCAAAAATCATAATCTCTAGTAACAGATTCTAAAGACATAACAATGGATAAAATTACTGTACTGGAAATGAATTCAAAAGAACGATTTTTTAAAAGCTCAATGACATCCAAGAGATTGTAAATAGTTAAATGAAGTTAGGGAAACAATACAGGATATACATGAGAAATTCAGCAAAGAGGTAGATATTTTGAAAAAGAGTCAATCAGAAATTTTGGAGATGAAGAGTCAGTAAGTCAAACTAAAAATTCAGTTGAAAACCTCAACAATAGACTAGATCAAGCAGAAGAAAGAATATCAGAATTTAAAAATAAATACCACATTCAGAAAGAAATAAAAAAGAAAAAGGACAAAAGAATGAAGAACATACACAAGATCTTTGGGACACCATTAGAAGATCAAACGTGCACATTATTGGTATTATTGGGAACAAAAAAAGGTTAAGGACATAGGTAATCTATTTAATAAACAAATAGCAGAAAATTCCCCTAATATTGGGAAAGATGTAGACATACAGGGACTAGAGTCCTATAGAACTCCAAATACGTATGACAAGAGTAGATTCTTATCACTACATTATAGTCAAACTGTTGAAAGTACAGGACAAGAAAAGATTTAAAAAATATGCAAGAGAAAAGTGCCATGTCACATTTAAGGGAAACCCCATTAGATTGACAGCAAATTTCTCAGCAGAACCCCTATAGGACAGAAGGGCATAGAATCATGTATTTTAAATCTTGAAAGAAAATAACTGCCAACCAACATTACAATACCAGCAAGGTAACCCTTTGGAATTAAAGCAGCAATGAAGACTTTATAAGATAAACATAAACTAAGGGAAATCATTACTGCCAGATCAACCTCACAAAAGATACGTAAAGGAATCCTATATCCAGAAGGGGAAGAAAGATAAACACCACCATGATTGCATGTGAAATTATAAATTCCATTGAAGATTAGATACACAAAAGAGAAATTAAAAGAATCAAACAATATCAATACAATAAAGTACCTAACCAAAAGATGAGTAACAGAGGAAGAAATGAACAAAGAATATTGAAAACAACTAGAAGAATATTAACAAAATGATAGTTGTAAGCCCATACCTTTCATTAATAACTCTGAATGCAAATGATCTTAATTATTCAGTTAAAAGATACAGAATAGGTGAATGGATTAAAAATAAGTCCCAACAATATGCTGCCTATAAGAAACTCACTTCACCCATAAAGATACAAACAAACTGAAAGTAAAAGAATGGAAATGATATTTCAAGAAAATAAATTCTAAAACCAGTGGGAGTAACTGTACTCATATCTGCCAAAATAGACCATAATTCAAAAATGGTAAGAAGAGATCAAGAAAGTCACAATATGATGATTGAAGGATCAATTAATCAAGAGGATATAACATTTCTCAATCTATATATACCTAATTGGAACAACCAATTTTATAAAAGAAACACTATTTGACTTAAAGGAAGAGATAGGCTTCAATACAATAACAGTGGGGGATTTTAATACTTCACTTACACAAATGGATTCATCCATACCAAAAAAAGTAAAAAATAAATAAAAATAAAAACAAAAACATCAGAATTAAACTAAAAGAAAAGTTCAGGACCAAATGACTTCACTGCTGTGTTTCACCAGATTTTTAAAAAAGAACTAGCACCAATGCTTCTCAAACTATTCCATAGAATTGAATGGGTGAAACCCTTCCAACCTTATTCAATGTGGCCAGTATTACTCTGTTATCAAAATCTGACAAGGAAAAAAGAAAGAAAGAAAGAAAGAAAGAAAGAAAGAAAGAAAGAAAGAAAGAAAGGAAGGAAGGAAGGAAGGAAGGAAGGAAGGAAGGAAGGAAGGAAGGAAGGAAGGAAGGAAGGAAGAAAGGAAGGGAAGGAAGGAAGGAAAGAAGGAAGGAAGGAAGGAAGAAAGAAAGAAAGAAAGAAAGCTACAGATCAATATCCCTGATGAATATAAAAGCAAAAATCCCTAACAAAATATTAGCAAATTGAGTTCAACAACACATCAAAAAGATCATATACACCATGATCAAGTTGGTTACATTCCAGAGATGCAAGGATGGTTCAACATACACAAATCAATAAACATAGTACATCACATAAATAGAATAAAGGATAAAATCATATGATCATCTCAACAGATGCTGAAAAAGGTTTTGATAAAATTCAACATCTTTATGATAAAAATGGAATAAATTAGGTATAGAAGAGTCATGTCTCAAATAATAAAGTCTACATATGATAAACACATGGCCAGTATACTGAACAGGGTAAATTGAATGCATGCACTAAGATCAGGAACAAGACAAGGGTGTTCATTCTCACTGCTCTTATTCAATATAGTATAGAAATTTTAGCCAGACCAATTAGGCAAGAGAATGAAATAAAAGCATACAAATAGGAGAGTGAGAAATCAAATTGTCATTGTCTGCAGATGATAGAATTCTATACATAGAAAAACATGAAGATTCAACCCAAAGACTATTAGAACTGATAAATAAATTCAGTAAAACAGGTTGTAAAATCATCATTCAAAAATCAGTAGTTTTTCAATAAACCAACATTGAGTATGCTGAGAAATCATGAAAGCAATTTAATTCACAATAGCCACAATGAAACAAAATAAGGAAGTGAAAGATCTCTACAATTAAAATTACAGAGCAACAAAGAAATTGAAGAAGACACTGAAAGATGGAAAGATGTCCCATGTACATGCGTTGGAAGAATTAATATTTTTAAAATATCTGTAATGCCCAAAGCAATCTACAGAATAAATTCAATCCCTATCAAAATACTAATGTCATTCTTCACAGAACTATAAAAAACCATCCTAAAATCTACATGGAAGCACTAAAGGCCCTAAATATCCAAAACCATCTTGAGCAAAAAGAACAAAGTTGGGGGCATTGCATTACCTGATTTCAAGACAATAACCAAAATAGCATGATATTTGTATACACATACCAGTGTAACAGAAGAGAAACAGAAATAAACCCACATCCACAGCCAACTGATTCTCAACAGAAGTGCTACAAACATTTATTAGAGAAAGGACAGCCTCTTCAGTAAATGGTGCTGGGAAAACTTGAATCCACATAAAGAAGATTGGAACTTGACCCTGTCTCGATCTGTACAAAAATAAACTCAAAATAGACAAAGACCTTAAAGCAAGCCTTGAAATTCTAAAACTACTAGAGGAAAACATAGTGGAAACACCTCAAGATGTTGGACCAGGCAATGGTTTTCTGGATAGGATTCCAAAAGCACAGGAAACAAAAGCAAAAATTGATAAATTGGATTACATCAAGTTAAAAGGCTTCTGTACAGTAAAGGGAGTTCAGTGAAGAGCAAGATACAGAGTTGGATGAAAATTTTGCCAGCTATTCATCTGACAGAGGATAACTATCCAGAATATGTAAGGCATTATTAAAAAAAAACCCAAAAGTTAAGTAATCCGATTAAAAATTGGGCAAATGCTCTGCATAGACACTTCTCAAAAGAAAAAATACTAATGACAATATATGAAAAATGGTCAATATCTTTAGTCGTCAGAGAAATGCAAATCAAAACTACACTGAGACACCATCTCACCCTGTTAGAATGGCTATTATTAAAAACAACAATAATAAATGTTGGTGAGATATAGAGATAAAGAAACCTCCCATACTATTGATGGGAAGGTAAATTAACCACTATGGAACACAGTGTGGAGATTCCTCAAAAACTAAACTTAGAACTACCATGTGATTCAGGTATCCCGCTCCTGGGGATATATCCAAAGAATATGATACATACACGCAAAAGCATGTCAAAGAGACACCTGCACACCCATGTTTATTGCAGCACTATTTGCAATGGCTAAGATATGAAGTAAGTCTAGTGACCCATCACAGATAAATGAATGAACACTATGTACACACACACACACACACACACACTCATATACACACACATACATACACATATATAATGGAATATTATTCGTTAAAGAAGGATGAAATCCTGTCATTTGCAGCAAAATGGGTGGAACTAGAAGACATCAAGATAAGCTAAGTAAGCCAGACATAGAAAGATGTGTAGAACACATAGAACAAATAAACAAAGTTGACCTGAAAGTAGAACTCTGATTACTGGGGTCTGGGAAGGATGCTGGTGGGTGAAGGGTCTGAAGGTGGAAGAAGCATAGTTGGAAATGATCAGTGCATGCTGTATGCATATATGGAAATATCACAGTGAATCCCATTGGTTTGTACAATCAATATGTGTTAATTTAAAAAAGCAAAGGGACTGGAGATATAGACCAGTGGTGGAATGCTTGCTTAAGATGTGTGAGGACCAGGGTTCAAACCCCAGTTTCACAAAAACAAATAAAGAGAGAGAACAGAATTAAACCTTATAGTTCCCAAACTTCTTAAAAACAAGGACCATATCCTTTTTATCTATTTATTCATCAGCTGTGGCACCATGTCTCCCAAACAGTGGTTGCTCCACAAATGCTTCATGGTACAGTCAATTAGCAGAGGTGGAATTTAGACAAGGATCTATTTGACTCTAAGTTTCAGGTTCTTGCTGGACACCAGTCCTTTTCCACAGCTTTAGCAATGAGAAAACACCATGGAAATTCAGCTAGATTAAATAAATTTTTAAAAGACCTGTTTTCTGATGTTCTCAACCAGATTTTATAAACATTTATTAGGCATCACTATATCATTAGCCCCAAGTCACACTCCATGGGAAGTGCAAAACCATGGAAGACATGGTGTGTGGGTCAGAAGATTTTCCATTCTAGCTGATGCCAAAGAACCCAGATGATTCATGAGGGGCCAGAGAAGCACTCAAATGAAATCTATGAGCCTGTGTGAGGTGGCAAGGCTATGTGGCATGGAGTAAAAGAGAGGAATATACTTTGGGGAGTTAAGTGTGGGATATATGTTCAAAAAGGAGGTGGAATCAAACGTGTACCTCTCAGGAGTATGGAAGCAGACAGGGCTCTTCGCAGTTAGAAAAAGGGTCATGTGATGATGTGTGAAGGGATGGGGACATTCTGGTCTGCTGAAGTCAGATTCTGTTGCAGGGGCAACAATATTTCGAGAGAGAACACAAGGTGGTTTGCTGGGTGCCCTGAACCACAGCTCCAGATGGTTGAGGTTCCCTGACAAATCAAGGGAATGTGCAGATATATTTGAGAAAATCACCATGACAGTACGAGGCCAAAAGGAAATTCAGAATTTGGTTTTAAATAAGCTAGAGACAAAGGAACTCAAAGTTGGGATGATGACAAGGGCAGAATTCATGGATGACAAATTTCTCCAGAGAATGTTAGTTATTGCCACTCACATCTGTTAGCCTTTTGAATATTTTAATTGACTCACAGATGTCTTTGTAATATGAAGACAGTATCAAACCTTGTTATGCCAGAAAAATGAGGCAAAACGGTTTTCCAAACAATCCTATCAATCTCCCCTGCCTTGTAGGATTCTTGGCAGCATTATTCAGAGAGCTAGTTCATAGTCACATAATTGTAGAATGTTAGAAAAGTAAGTGGCCTTCGAAAGTATCAGTCTAATCCCTGTATTTAAAAAACAAGATGACCTTGACCCAGACAGGTTATGTGCTCCTCCAGGATCACACAGCTAATTACTAGTCATTAAGTTTTATTCCCCTGGGCAAGGGTAACACACAGTATTCTTCTGTAAACTGAGTTCAGTCTAGTAAATAACATTTGCCTTTAAATAGACATACGAACCACTGCATAACTCTGTGGTCACAAGCTTTCTTCCTCCCCTGATGCTTGATCTCAATTCTTTTTTTATTTAAGGCTTGAGAGTTATATCTTTCTCATTTCTGTACACTCAGCACTTAGCCTCGTGCCTGGCACATAGCAGGTACTCAATATGTTTTTGCTGAGTTGAGCTAAATTTGAATCACTGATGTTCATTTTTTTTCTCTTAGGGGCTTTCATGACATATTTCATTTTTTTTTAAATGAAGAATTATCCAATCATTAAACAGGAAGGGACCCTCTGGAGCTTAACTTTTACTTACCAGTGAAGGTGCTGAAGGCCAAGGAAATTAAATGACAGACCCCAACGTTGGCGCTCAAGCTGGTTGCTAGACCCTCTCCTTGCTCTTTGGTGAAAAATATGATAACTCTAAGTTCTCTGTAAAAAAGATTCTAAAATGTCAGCTCTTTAAGAGGGAAACATCTATAGTGTTTTTGTGCCGCTATATAAAACTTACAGCAAGTAGAATGACAATTCTAATGGTCAAATGAGTAAGTGACAGATTATTTCTGGAAAGAATTTTCTACCGAACATGAAGTTGGGCTTATTTTGAAAAATATACTTTCAACAGGAAAAACTGATCCTGAGAGGCAATGAATTCAGAGCTAGAAAAAGTCAAGATAATTCAAGCCACAAAGTTAGATGTGGGCCCATCTCTGTACAAATCAATTGCTGTTCTCTGTCCATCAGCCAATAATAGCAGCCCCACCCAGGCACCCTGCCCCCTCCCAGACCCCCTGCCCCCTCCCAGCTCACTCATGACCTAGGAGAACCAAGTATCAGTTTGGGACCAGCTTAGGCCAGCTATCACTGTAAGGAAGAAACTACACCCCCTGACGTCTGGCCCAGTGTGTTCAGAGAATCCTCTTCTAACACAAAGGGCTGACCATTAATCCTTCCCTGGTAGAGGTTCAAACAGAGGCTGCCCAGCAACGCTCCACTGGTTTCATTCAAGTTCCTGATGGCTGTGACCCTAAAACTCTCTTCACGCTGACAGTGTCTAGTGGGGAAGCCATGGGCTGAGGTGGTTCTAGTAGCCACTTGGTCAATGGCAGAGCACTCATAGAAGTCTGACCCTTAATTGGAGGGTGTCTTGGTCAGCTCAGACTGCCACAACAAAATACTAGACTGGGAGGTTTCAACTACAGAAAGGAATTTTCTCACCATTCTGGAGGCTGAAAGTCCAAGATCAAGAGGTCAGCGGGGCTGGTTTCTCCCGAGACTTCTCTCCTTGGTGGGCAGGTGGCCTTTTCTCCGTGTATGTACCCTTAGTGTCTCCTGTAAGGATGCCAGTTCCATTGGATTCAGTCCACCCCTTTTGATCTCATTTAACCTTAATCTCCCTAAAGCCCCATCTCCAAATAGTTATTGGGAGTAAGGGCTTCAAACTACCAAATTTGGGGGGCATACATTCTTGTCCACAATAAAGGGAAATCAGTGTCTCCTCTTTCCAGGTTTCAGAGTGTGTCTTAATCCTACTATTTAATTTTCACGGATCTTTTCTCAAAGAAACATTTGCAACTGATTTAGAAAGCAGTGAGAAAAATCATCTGGGAGTTGAGTTCTCAAGTTGTGAAAATTGCATCTAAAAGGGGAACAATGAGAAAGAAGTACCTTGCCAGCAGAATAAGAGAGTGTCTCTGTTACACTCTGCTAGATAGAAGGCATACACACACACACACACACACACACACACACACACACACACACACACACACACAGGGGAAGAAGCCAGGCTCAGAAGTTCTCTCAACAGAAGAGAGCAACTCTGCTGGCAGGCTGTCGCGAGCACGCCTTGTCTGCCTGATTTACACAGGTATAGAGAGAATGGTCCGGAGTCTGCGGGCCTGCTCGGCCAAACGCCCATGTGTGCATGAAATTAGAATGTCAACATTTGATTCATGCTGCCAAGCTGTGACTGTGAAACAAATTATGTCAGTGGGTGGCAATTGCAATATTAGTCTAAGCAGATAACATTTAACTATAAAGAGGGGCCCCTGTCTTCCAGCCTTTTCTCTTTTATTATTTTAATATCAGCATTGTTAGACCTAGATGAGATAAAATTTTAAGAAAAAGGAAAATGTTTCATGTGGAGGCGTGGGTCCTTCAAGACAGGACACATTGCAATTCAAATGATATTTGCTCCAAACCCTCTTGCGAAATCCAGCAGTCAGGTAATGGCAGTGTTGATTTTTACAAACCACCACCATCTACTCAAACAAGTTCAAAGCAGGTGACTGTGTTACACATGGAATAACTTCAACTGCAATTAAATAATCTGCCTCTTTTAAAGAAAGCCTTCAATTTGGAGGAAGAAGCTAGAAACTTCATACTTAAATGCATTTTAGTGCAAAGAAATTGTCAAACACCTTGAAGGAGATAGTGAACAGATTCTTCCAACTTACTCTCTGGGCTCTTCACAAGATCATTTCACCTGTGAGCGTTGTTTGGTACAGATGTTTTAGTTAAAGCCTATTATTTTCTTCTCAATTGATTTAAGCTTGTACAGATTTAAAATCAATTTCATATTCATTTGTGGGTGGAAGTTTGTTGAAGAATTTCATATAAGAAGTAGGGATTTCAGTGCTGCATGTATTTTCTTTAAGATTTTCTTGGTAAAGCAACTTCAACTTGACCCATGAGGTAATGATTTTTCCATGAAATGAGGAACACATCTATCTCCATTTGAAGCCTACTTTTTTTTTTTCTAACTCACAATACAGTAAAACATCAATTTGGAGTTTTATTCCATTACAAATATCCATGTAGTTAAAGTTAATGCTGTGAAAAATCCAACTTGTAGCAGTGAAATGTTTATAGAAGCAGTATTCACTTAGCAGTTGAACCAGGCCAAGATGACTGGCCACAGGATTAATGTGCAGAGAGCAAAGTAAGGAGTTTTAGGGGAATAGGGTGAGGGAAGAGATGAGTGTCATTTAAAAGCCTGACTATTATTTTAAACAATTTCTAATAATGAAGATCTTCTCCTCACTCTTTGTGCTCAGACATGAAACCCTATGTGAAGTCACTGCCTGGCAGGGTGGTCCCCTCTTTTCTTACAACTGTTTTCAACTCCCTTTCACATGTATCCAGGTCCAAAATTCTGAGATTGCATTTTTCTTCTTACTAAGGCATAGATTAAAGGCCCAAAGCCTCCACCAGAAGAGAGACATTAATAAAATTTGTTTCTTTTAAATAGATTTCCTATTTAAGAAGAAGGCTGTGGAGAGATGAGATTTCAAATTCAAGAGAGAACATTTTGGCACTCTTATTTTTATTCTTTCTCCCTTATCCCAAAGTGATGCCAAGGCCAGGTCATTAGTAAGCTGATTTTGAAATAACTTCCTTGTTGGGTGGGGTATATTTCTTAGGACATAGTAGTAGATAGTTCTCCTTTTCTTGGTATGACATAAATTCACCAAAGAACAAAACAGATTTCTCAAAACTAGAGTTTTAGGGGAGTTAGTCACAAAGTTTCTGCTTGGTCTCCAGTATGTGGTCACAAGTTGATATTCACCTGCATGTAAAATCCCTTCACTGCAATGCTGTCATTGTCTGAGATGTTTCTGAAAACGCTGCCTCAGTGGAAGGTCTCTGAAACAGATCTTTGTAAAGGGGAGAGGTCTGAGGTAGAATGCCTGCCTGACCCACCAGGCCGGTCTATTGCTTCAGCCGAGCCTATTGATGCAGAAATGAGTTCTACCCTTGCCTCTCAGGCAAGAATTTCCACTCTGAAATTTCATTCATTCTGAAAACACTCCTTGGTTAGGCCATATTTCCTTTTCATTCAGATGATGTCAGAGCCCGCCGCCCATTTGAAAGCCCTAACCTCTTCACAGCTGTGCAACATCCAACCATTTGTTTCAAAACTACGCACAAACAGAAGGGAATATTTTCTCTTCATGAGACAATTGCAGGCTTGTGACTTCTGTATCCTCTGGAAACCATAGGAGAAACTTTTCCTTATCGTCTGCAGCTAACTGTCAAATGCATTTAATGCTTTTGCAAGGGAACTAGGGACAAAACTGCTTTCATTGCACCATGTCAGAAGAGTAAACTGGGGTTCTCCACCACACAGGGAATTCACTGTATTCTTGGAGATGTAAAACTCAGGATTAGAGAATGGAATAAACAATATTTTGATGTAAACAGATGATCAACATGAGAGGAATGACCGTTTGGTCACCCGGGATTGTGGGGGGGAGTTATTCGGTTAACACTTCCACCCCTTAAAGACAATGGTGCGCAATCAATGCATATAGGGCCTTTCAGGCCCGTTGCTAAGTGATACGCAGTGTCAACAGAAAAATGCCGGATGTACAGGGGACAGCTCCAGGCCCAAGAGAGATCAACACCCTCTGATGATATTTTAAACTTAATTCAGTTCCCGATGAAGATTGTGACAGGTTCCGTGGCCAGAGCAGAAAAGATGTTTGCACTTCAAAATCCGACTTCGCAAAGTTGCTCTGCTGTGTGCAAAGAGTGTTTAATTTGGTAACAAGTGAATCATGGCCCAAACAGTAGTTGGTTCAAATAGGAAAAGGCACCCAGCAGGGGCATCCTGAATATTCATTTCTTGCAAGGCACAGCAGTCATTTACAATCTCAGCTTCAGCATCAGAGCTGATCATTTGTCTCAGATTGCATGTGCATTCTCTCATTTTTTCATCTCTAAAATCTATTTTAGGAACAGCCCCTGAAGCCATTTTCAACAGCTTCTTCAGAAATTCTAAAGAAAGGAAAGAAACTTGAATAGGATCACATCACCCCATACAACCATGAAAACCTGTTTTGTGGGGCATTCTTGAAACCAGCCCAGAAGCTCTTAAGAGTTTTTGTATTTATTTACCCATTTCTTTCTCTCCCTTCTCCCTCCCTCAATGGATTTTTATATTCAAATGCAAAAGATTTCCGTATACACTAAAGATCCATTTATATATTGGTTTAGAAGATCATGCCATGATATTGAGAAATGCAGTTTTTTCATAAACAGATGTTTACAAATTCAGTCTTTGTACCAGGGAAAGCACACTTTCCACAAAGAGCCTGTTTTCCATATTTGAAGGCATAAATCCTTTTGAAAAAAACCCACATCCCTAAAGTCCAGGAAGCGTTAACCTCAGATATAGCATGCCTCAAAGCCACTTTCCCAAATGTCGCCAAACAAAACCTGTGAAATGTTTTCCTAACAAGACACTGGTCGATCCTGCATGCCCTGAGTTGCTGCCGACAATAAACACTTGGTCGCACAGGCTCTAATGGTTGTGTAGACAGGAGGTGATGAGGGACACAATCAATTTACTCAATTCAGGAAGCGCTGTTAGTGTAGCAGAACACAAGCTTTTTAAGAGCCCAAGTCACATAATTTTCAGCGGGCCAGGTTTGTCCTCTTTTGTTCTCAAGAGTTTGGTCTGTTTATTAAACCAATAAGTGCGGCCAAGAGCATTTTGTCGAGCGGGTTAAAATCTCCTAAAGCAGGGCTATGTTAACACAGATTGAGCAGAGGGTGGGGAGGGGGCTGACTTCTTGACATTTTTCTTCCTGTCTCATCCCATGAAGCTAATTTTATAGGGTTGTTCCTGTCATGTTTAAGCTACAGGTAGTAAGGGGAGATTGAAGGCAGATAAAACCAAACAAAAGCATTCCCGGGCCTTGTTTCCTTGACTCACTGAGGGTGGTTTTCTCTCACAGAGGCATTAAAGCATTGTGGGGCAATGAGGAAGCAGCACACAGAAAGCAGCAAACCAGTGACAGGGATAATTGCAGTGGGACCACCTGCCACAATCCTTCTGCCATGTGAGTTGCTATCAGGAGTCTGCAGCAAGAGCCATGCAAACTTTTCCGTAATTTTAAAAGATGGAAGAATAATTTTTGAACCTGGGCCAGCAATATGAATGCACATATTATAGGATGGTTACAAAGAGTCTTTAATATTAATGGGCTAATATCTATTGGGGTGAATAGCCAGCCTGTCTCCTGACTGAGTCTTTCTCATACTTAAAGCAAAAATTGAAGACTGAATACTATAGCAATACAGGCACACCAATGTTGATAGCAGTGCCATTCACTATAGTCAAGTTATGAAACCAGCCCAGGTGCCCATCAACAGATGAATGAATAAAGAAAATGTGGTATGGGGGCTGGGGTTGTTGCTGAGTACTGGAGTGCTCACTTAGCATGTGTGAGGCACTGGGTTCGATTCTCAGCACCACATATAAGTAAATAAATAAAATAAAGGTATTGTGTTAAAAAAAGAAAATATGGTATGTATATATAATGGAGATTTACTCGACTATAAAGAATGAAATTATGGCATTTGCCTGTAAACAAACAGAACTGGAGGAGATCATGCTAAGTGAAATAAGCCAGACTCAGAAAGTCAAGGGTTGAATGTTTTCTTTTGTAGGTGGAAGCTAAAACAAAGTAAGGGAAAAAAGGGGGAATGATCCCAGAAAAATGGAGTGGAGATCAGTGGAGTAGAGGAAGAGGGTTGAAGGGGAGAGGGGAGGGACAGGAAAAGGGAGGAATCACAAAATGAAATTGACAAAAATCATACTTTGTACATATATGAATACACCACAGTGAATTCTACCTTTATGTATATCTATAAAGCACCAGTTAAAAAAATAATAAATAAAAAGAAGGAAAACCATTATTGAGTAGAGGGAGGGAGGAAAGGAGCAGAGAGGGAGAACCAGAGACTGAAGTGGAACAAATTATATTCCATGCATGTATAATTATGTCAAAATGAACCCCACTATTATGTATAACTATAATGCACTAATGAAAACATTTTTAAAAATCCTTGAAGCCTGAGAGATAGGCAGAAGGGATTTTACTTGTGAAAGCTAACTGTGGTGCCACAAATATTTATTTATCAAATGGCATAAAATGTTCATTGAGCCATTAACTAAAAACTATCATACTTTCTTTACAAATATGAAAAAATCTGAGTGGGCCATAAAATTTTCCTTAAAAGTTCCTAATAAAATTAGTTAGAACCTCCTCTACATTTATTTCAATAAACAAATTGCTTTTCATATCTCTTCTGAACTTTACCCAAACTATCATATAGAAATCATTGACAACGCTCTTAGTGTATCTAGCTCCAGTGTAACTGGTGAGCACTGCAGGCAATTGCCACAGATATTTTATAGTTTGAGTAATGCTCCAATTTGGGGCATATCCCTGACTTCTACATTTCTGTATAATCATTTGAGACAAAGATCACAGTTATTGTACTTTATTTGTCCCATATGAAGATGAGGCTGCTGCCCCATTTTAGGGGAGGGTGTGTTTTCTACTTTTCTCTTAGTAGAACTGTTTGTGCTAAGTCATTAATTCACACCATTTCTCCTTGTCCCTCTGGTGGCCAGTAAACTACACTGATAAACTTAGCCTGTCTAAGGAGAGATGTCTACAGCTATAGTTACCCAACAAAAGTAACACTATCCAGGAGTCTACAGTTTCAAAACCTTGACAAGTGTGGGCACTAACCAGCAGATTCATTTGCTTAAGTGGGGCAATTTCAGGAGGTAAACCACTGGAGCATGCCATGACATAGCATAGTCCAAAATGAAAATCACCATGGAACAGCATAGTCCCATATAGGTATGTTAGGTGTTTTTCATGTAAATGCATGACCATTAACACATTTTAATTCAACCATGAATTTAAGCCAGACTGTCTATTTCCAAAAGTCCCCACTATAGCTTGAGCATCACTAGTCCAAAAATCTGAATCCATAACGCTCCAAATTCTGAAACTTTTGAATATTGATATGATACCACAAGTACAACATTCCACAAAATTCCACACCTAAAAAAAAAAAAACAAAACAATTGTATGAAACTACCTGCAAAGTTGTGAGTATAAGGTGTATGAAACAAGTGAATTTCGTGTTTAGACTCAGATCTCTTCTCCAAGATATCACATTATGAATGTGCAAGTATTCCAAAATCTGAAATACTCCTGGTCCCAAGCATTTTAGAGAAGGGATATTCAACCTGTAACATATTAAACACATATTTGCTCATTGTTCATCTGTTTTTCTCTTAGAGAATATCATGGTTGAGCTGTGGTTCCTTACCCTGACTATACATCAGAATCACCTGGAGAACTTTAAAAACTTGACAGACCCTCAAATGCCACCCCCAGAATTCTTGTTTTATTTGGCCAGGAATAGAGCCCAAACAACATCTGTGAATGTTCCCCAAGACAGCCAGGGATAAAGGCCTTAGTTATAGATGATTGAATGGAGGTAGGTGCTTGAAAAAATAGGCAGAATATATGGGAGACCCAAAATGGAGAAAATACCATCCATTAATTTTTATTTTTTTGTGAATGGAGAAGTGATGGTCATTACTCAACCTCAGCATCAGGACGACTTTTTTTTTTTTTTTAGCTCTGGAATCAAGGTGTTCCATAAGAAACCAGTTGAGATTTACTGACTCTAAGGGATTAGGAAGAGAACCCCATGTCTAGAAGCAGTGACAATGACAATATGCTACAGAAATGTGGAGGAGACCTCCAGAAACTGGAGGGCAGTTATTGCCATATTCAGGAGAAATGCCCTGTGACAGGTGCCAAAAATACTGTGACATGGAGGACATCCAGGAAGGCTGCCTGGAAAAGGTGTTTCCTGGGGCCTGGAGTTGAAAGATTCTGAGGTGCAATATGGGCAAGGTGATGGAATCTGGTTAGATATGAGCAAGGAATTATTTTTCCAAAGCTCATAGCCCTGCTAATGAAAAGAAGAAAGAGTATTTTCCTTCTTTTCTTTTCCTTTTTAGTATTCTTTTCTTCTGCTTTCAGAATAGAAGAGACAATAAAGCCTAACATATACTGAGAATTTGTTGTGCGTAAGGCATTATTCCAAGAGCATGTCACTTCGGTTCTCTGTAATTTAATCACTTACTTGTCAAAGTATGATTATAAAGAGGGTATTGCAATTATCTCCATTTTACAGAGAAGGAAACTGAGGCACAGAGGTGAAATAATTTATTTGAGATCACACAGCAACTAAATAGCCATTGTCTTAACCCCTGCTCTTCTGCTTGTCTTCATTATAGTCCTGGCTGGTGCCACTCCTTCTACCATCCCTGAGCTCACTGTGATAGATGCTGCTCTCCAGGAGCCAGCCCATCTGCCACGCCAAACCAGCAGCAACTCATGCAGCTGTGGCTCTGGGTTTCCTCAGAACTTCAGCGAGATGGCTCAGCTCAATCAGGTCCACCTCTTTCTACATACAAATCACACAGAGGACCCGTCCAATGTTTCAGACACACAGATTATTATAGAGGTATATGGATTATAAAGGAATATAGATCCATATAGAGGCACAGATTATGCCGTTTTCTTCTTTGTTGAAACCCTAACACAGAGGTCTTCACAAGTTACAAATACTGAGTGTCCTTGTCCAAGAAAGCCAGAAAAGAGCATCTATGTTTTGAATGCTTTGAAGAATGCCCTAGAGTTGGTATGTCATAGGCCAGTGAAATCTCTTTTTATTTCCTCTCACTTAAATCAATTAATTTAACTGTCATTTATTAAGTATCAACTATGCATAGGGTATTTATCTGAGCAAAATGCTAATACAGACACAAAAGTTATCATAACAGAAGACAGTGGGATGTGTCTCCAGGAAAATGTCAAAAGGCTATGGCCATCTGGAGGAGGGGAAGGAAGTAGAGATCTGGTGGGCTTCCTGGAGGAGGTGATGCTTCAGATAGGCCCCAAACTTGAAGGAGTTCCGTAGAGAGGCCTGGGAGGGTGAAGGGGCAGTTCATTCTGTTGAGGTGAGGGATCCTACGTCACTCCTGACTGCTCATCCTGCAGTTGAAGGTCCACTGGCTGCATGTGAAGCTCAGGAAGAACAAAGAAAATATCTGCTGCCAACTCCCCAAATTGCACAGGCCACAGAACTGGGGGCAGGGAAGCTCTGGGGTCGTTTGTGCAAAGTAGCCAATTTACAGTTAGGGCTTCAGTCGAGTCAATTAAAATGTTTTATTAGCAGGAATTTGAATCTCTTACCTTCATTAACATTTAACAGTAAATGGGAGAAAAAAGGTAAATAAAATATTATCTGGCTTTTTAAAGGTCATTTCAGACTGAGCATTATAAAGTGTGAGCTGGCGAAGGGCGGGATGGCCCTTTGTGTGGATTTAGTACAGGGAGCCTGCCACGTGTGTGGATCTACAGCCATGTCTCCCAGGGCTGGCAGCAAGAGACAGCTCGTGGCAGGTGAGGAGCTCAGAGGTGAATTAATTACACTCTGCACATTTGAGACAGGTTGAGGGAGAAGGGGATCTGACATGTGAGAATTAATTTTTTTTGCTTTGGATCCCAGATTATAAATCATTTGGGGTATGCAGCCCTCTGTAATTGCTCCCATGATCAACACCTGGTTTTCAACACCCCTGGGCTAGTATCCCAAATTGATTAAATGACATACCTAACCATTCCCCTGAAGGAAAGGAGTGCAAAGGGAGCCCTGTGCCTGCACCCCAGGGAGGCTACAGAGACTGTGACTTCAGGAGACAGGCTGTCCTCACACCCCAGGTACTCTGTGGACAATGTGTGTCAAGGCCTGCTGCTATTAGAAGCCCTAAGCAGAAATATGTCCACTGGGCAAGGATATAAATATGCAGCTTGAAAAGAAACTCTTTTTGTGGTTTAGTTTTCCAAAGTGTAGAGCCAGAAGGAATTTAAAAGGTATCCCAAAGCTGCTCAGTGAATATTCCATCTCCTTAGGCCCCATTTCTAGATAAAACCTGAGGGGTGAAGCTCTAGCATCCTCTGACTCTGGAAAAGTAGGAGGAAGCCCAAACATTCCCATAGGAACGGAAAAACCTTTCTTGAACTGCTTCTATCAGAATGAGTAGACTGGGAAGACCCAGCCCTCCCTCGATTGGGATTGTTGAGGTTTTCCCAATGACTGTCCTCCTCGCCAGTGGGCAGTGAGAAAGGAGGACACTAGGCCTGGAGCTACAAACCCCAGCAAGTGGGGTGCTCCCAGCTCACTCACTACAGTAACAGCAGAGTCCTCCTCAGGTGGGAAAGGGTTATTTGGTTAAATTCCCTTTCTGGTCTTCTTCCTCCTTAGGATGTTTGATTTCTCTGTATCTAAAAATAGGGGGAAGATGAATTCAGAGCAAAATAAATATTTCCTAATTTTAAATAAATATTGCTAATCACAGTGATTGTGTTCCTGAGGCCAATGCAGTTTTGTAAATACAAAGAATGAAATTAGAAGAAGAAAAGAGAATATTTACATGTATAAATATAAATCCAAAATCTGATTTTATTGTGCTCAAAGCATCTGGTCTGGTTCTCTAAATGTCAGAGTCTGCTGCTCACTGTCCATCTAGCACTACCTGAATTGGCAGCAGAGGAGCAGGCCCTTCCCTGTGTCCAAATCTGAAAGTAAATACCAGGGACTTCAGCACAGCAATAATGACAATCGTGTTCCATTGAACAACTTTACTCTGCATTGGGTCTAGCAAAGAAATGAAAGTTTTCTGAGAGGTCGGAGGCCAATGCTCTATACCCGCTCTCTGGGTTCCCCAATTTTGTTCCATTTCCTTTTCTTGTTGCAGAATGTACACTATTGACCTCTTGGGCACCCTAAGGAGTCTGGGGTATCGCTGAACCTGAAAGGCCTTTGGCCCTGAGTTGTGTGAGGTGTAGTGGGGAGCAGAGAGACGAGATGGCCTGCTTTCAATGTCATCCAGAGAAGCTGACATTCACTAGAATGTATGATAAATATGAAAGTGATGTAAGGTCTATGACGTATGCATATACATATATATATATTCCAGTTCTTCACACGGGGACACATGTGCTATTATCCCCAAACATTGTCATATTGGACTCCTGTTAATCATTAAAACAACAGTGCTTTAAAAATATATGGAGCACATGTTATAAGATAGGAACTGTATTTTTGCCTTAGTGAACGTCATCATGAGTCAGTCCTGGAAGCATTGTGTGAGGTGGTGGTTTTACCTCAAATACAGAGAATAAAGCTGGACTCAGAGAGAATACGATCTTCCCGGGTTACTGTTATACCAGCCTACATCTGCTCTCTCTTGAAAGTTACTTAAAGTAAATAAATGAAATGGCCATTTATCCCTAGCAATACAATGGCACTTTCTTACCCACTTTGACGGACTAACTCAGTGAACTCCTTGAAAGAAAACGCTGGAAGGGAGCTTGGGGATCTACATACTTACCACAAAGGGCACGTGCAATGGGCAGAGAGAAGAGAGGTTGTAACAATGACTGGGAGCTCTTGTGTCCACAATGGACACAGTTCCATTGTCCAGGCAGTCAGTAAAGAATTATACCAAATTATTCCCACTTGGAAATACTAACTTCCTTCTCAGACTGGTGAGGAAATCAAGGTCTATAGTCGAGTCCTGGATTCAAGCACCTACCTCTTAGTTCAGAATAGTCACTGTTTCCATGAATGAGCAATTGTAGAAGTAATACATTAAGGTGGACAGACACTCAGACAAACAGATATTTCAATATTGTGCCTGCTGTCCTGCACCACTCACTTCCATTAACTAGCTCTGAAAAGGTTCATGGCTGTCCCTGTATATCTGCCTTCCCTTTGGGAGAAAAATAAGAGTTACAGTAATTTACACCTATCTTTTTCTGTTTTTTTCTGGGTTAGGACTTTCTTCTTAGAACCTGAATTCAGCAGGAAACTTCAAATCACTCTAAACAATGACACTCCGATTCAACAAACACCTACTGAATACTTTTGGACCCTAAGCTTGCACTCATTAATACCTTATTTCATTTAATTGCAACTCAACACTACAAAGCAGATATGAACTCCATTATACAGATAAGAAAACTGAGGCTTTGAATGGTTTATATAAACTACTCAAAAGCTCATACCTAGTGACTGACCTAAGTGTCTATGTTCCCAGCATCATATTATCACTCAAATCTCCCCACATCTCAGTTTTGTCACCTCTATGCATCAATGCCTTCTTCTGTAATGAAAGGAGGGTCACAGGAAGCTCCTTTCAAAGCTTAAGATGATTTGTCAGGAGGGTGAAGTCTCAGAAGAGGAGAGTAAAAGACTCATTGAGACAGAATTTCTGAAAACTCCACCCACATTTCCAGGTGAAAATGGCAGACTTCAGTGTAACATGTAATTCACTTGCCAGAAAACAAAAACACATCCAAGGTGAACTGAAACCTCCTGAGAAAGAGTTGATGCAGAGGAAACTCAATAATGAAGGTACACAGCCATTTACCAGAACAGTCTTTCTCAGTCCTGCTCTTTCTCTGTCTCCCCCGGGGTCCTCCATGCATGCTTTCTCTCTCTCTCTCTCTCTCTCTCTCTCTCTCTCTCTCTCTCTCTCTCTCTCTCACACACACACACACACACACACACACACACAGATACACACACATGGCTATAGTTTGGATCTGAAGTGTACCCCCAAAGCCTCATATATTAAAGACTTGGTCACTGGCCTGTGGCATTATTGGAATTTTGGAAGGCAGTGAAAACTTTAGTAGGTGGGGCCTAGGGGAAGGAAGTTAGGTCATTGGGGATGTGCTCTTGAAGGACATACCTGGACTCCAGTTCTTTCCTCTCACTCTGCTTTCTGGCCACAAGGTGAGCAACCTGCCCCACCATGTGCTCCTGCCATGATATACTTCCTTACCACAGGCCCCAAGGCAATGGGACTTCTCAACCATGGACTGAAACCTCTGAAATCATGAGTTAAAAACAAAACTTTCCTCCTTTTAAGTTATTTATCTAAAGTATTTTGTCACAGCAATGGAAAGCTGATGGACACACAGTATACAGTAAGCACATTGGAAAGTTTACCTGCACAGGCTTGCAAGGGAACAGGAGTGAGGAATGAAGGAATACATAAAATGACAAGTGTGATGCACATCACCATCTACTTCTAAGATTAAAAAAATTTAAAGTAAATTTATGACAGCTTAAAAATACTCTACCAATAATAATTAAAAATGAAAAAAGACTATTTTTAATAAAAATGACCAAATCCCCAACCCTGACAAGTTGTAACTTAGGTGTAGGAATGAGCAAGAGGAAGAAGAGATGAACTCTCCAATTGCTAACAGGGAAGTCCTGCTTAGGAATCCATAATTATGTGCTATTGCTGGTCATTAATTGCAAGGAAACCAGCCTGGCACCAGTTCTCCTGCCTGCTGGGAGGGCATGACAGAATCACTGACTCACATGAAGAATGGCACTGCGATGGCACCTATCAGCATGCATGGTTCTGGGAAAGAGACTGCAGGTCAGGGATGGCCACTCTGATTCAGGATGTTCTTAATTAAAAGATTTGTGTGGAGTAGAGACTGACCCTCACCACGCTAGGTGTGGCACGGCCTGCTCATTTGAAGCAAAATTCTAATTGTTTTTCCTTTCCACTTGTTTTTAAAACATCATCTGGCAAAATAAAGTGCAAATATCCTATCATGTGGCCTGGCTTCTTATGACTGTGTAGTAAACATGCAAGTGCACACACACACACACACACACACACACACACACACACACACAAAAGGCAGAGCAAATACTATGACAAATAAAAATGTGAATTTGAGGGCAAATGAGGCATGAAACATACTGGCCAATAAGCAACACAAAAGAAGGTCATACTAAATTTCTTATCTAACTAGGCTGGGAAGCATTTGCACCAAGAATACCCACCAAGAAAAGACTTTCAAAGAAGTTGCCTTTCCTAAGAAATATAAAGAACTGGTGTTCATTTACTTTGTTATAACTTGGACATAAAGAAGCCTAGGAGCTTACTGCCCCGTACTTTTAGGATGAGAATCTGTGAAGGCTTAAAACATCTAAAACACTTCCTTAACCTATCATGCGAAAATAAAGTATGCCTGAAGTGCTCTGTAATCACAGCTCTTTTTTGGAAATGTGTTGTCCAAGAGGTCCTTAGGTTGGTAAAGTACTTTTCAGTTCACAAAGCTCCTTCAAAACCATCTTGTAAGAGGGAAATGCTGGTCATATTTTTTCCATTATCCAATGAGGAGATCAGCTCAGAAAGTTCAGGGGATTTTCTCGAGTTCTTATGGTCAGGGAGTAGCAGAGTCTAACCAGGCTCTGATACATCTGACTCCTAATCGATTTGTGCCCTGTCAAGCTGACAGTGCTGTGGTTCATAAAGGCCACTGTAAAATGTGCACTACTTGGTCCCTGATGCTTCCATCTTCTAAGGCAAAGCTGCACTCAGGAGGTAACTTCATACCAATGTATCTCATTATCAAACATTCTTTCTTTTTTCCTTTGATACTGGGAATTGAACCAGGGGCACTCAACCACTGAGCAACAACCCAAGCCCTTTTTATTTTTGAGAGAGGGTTTTGCTATGTTGCTAGTCTGGTCTCTATCTTGCAATCATCCTGCCTCAGCCTCCAAAGTAACTGGGAGATTAAAAGTGTGTTCTACAGTTCTGGCTTCATTCGTCCTTTTCTAAAAGGACACAGGGTAGTACCTGGCAGCTAAGGACCAGACAGACCTACATACAAATCCTGCACTTTTAGATACCTGCTATAGGGCCTTGGAAGGTATCTAAGCCTCTTGGAACCTCAGTTTTCTCTTTCATAGTATTGTGATAACAATTTCTGTCTTCCAAAGTCCAGGGCATAATAAAGGCTTTGGACCTTTTCTCTCCCCCACAGCATGCAAGGTAATGATGGAGAAGTATACTTTCAGGAAATGCTCAGAAGTTATGCACAGGACAGTCTGGACCTTCTCTTGGAATCTCTAGCAGAAAGACCCAGGGATGCAAACTTTTCTGGGCATAGACTATATCAGAGCCAAAAGAACAATAAGAATGATTGTCTCAGAGAATCTTTTAAGCCATTTCCAACCCACACACACCCAGAAGCATCTTAGGTCAAAAGAAATGAGATTCTTTCAAGATTTCCAGACCAGTCTGTGCAAAGTGAAAAGATTTTCAGCCCTGCCACTTCTGAGAAATACCTGAGTCTTGGAAGGCTGAGGTCACTCCATACTCCTCAGGGGGCTCTCTGTCTGCACTAATTAGAGAAAGCAATGCTGTCTCAAAACACTCCCTTTATCTGTCACTCAACTTTACTTTGCTCCAGAATTTAGGTGGTTGGGGTCCCAGGACCAGTTCATGTAGCCTGCCAGCCTTTCAAAGGTGGGGGATTATAAATTCACCTAACAAATGTCGATCAGAGATTGCCCAGACTCTTGGTTGTTCTGCCCTGCACCTTCACTCCCATTATCTTCATGATTTGTCAAGCAAAGGCAGGCTGATGACCCAGGGCTTCCACACCTTCAAAAGGAAATATTGACTAAACGGCAGTGCTGCTTCTACCATGACCCCCCTGTACCTGCTGGATACCCTCAGGGATCCACATTGTCAAAAGAGGAGCCGTAGTTAGACTTTCCTCACTGACATCAAGTGGCCCAAGGGAAAAGAAGAGAGATGAAGAGCCAGGAGGAGTCATGAAACACACTGAAAAACTGGAAAATTCAGAATTAACTTTCAAGGGTAAGAATGTACAGACAGGACCAATTCACTGGGAACATGAGAAAATATACTCTTTGTGATGACAGGTGAGTCTAAAATTCCCCAGGAATTTACTATTGATCTTATTGGTTAACAATCTAACCTCTTTGGAGGGCTCAGGTTTTCCCTATTTCCACATACTCACGAAACTCTACTTCCTAGAATTTATGCATAGGATTGCTAACTTGTGATAGGGATAATAGGAAGTTCTCATGGAATTGGCATGACAATGGGTACAGATATAGTGACAGAGGCATCCTCTGCAGGAGAGAAAGAAAAAAAAAAAACCACAACTCTGTCACAAAATGGGTTTTGTGAATTATAAAAGAAGTTCTTGAATGGAGCAGGGAGAAGGGCAAAGGAAGGAGGCTGGGTGGAGAAGGAAGGTATTGTTATCTTCTTTTTTTTTTTTTAATTGTAAACAAATGGGATACATGTTGTTTCTCTGTACATGGTGTAAAGGCATACCATTTGTGTAATCATAAATTTACATAGGGTAATGTTGTTTGATTCATTCTGTTTTTTTTCCCTTCCCCCCACCCTTATCTTCTTCTTTTGCATGGTCTAAGGGTCAATCACAAATTGGATTGGCTCCAGTGCTATGGACAACAAAAACTCTGCAGCCTTGGGTGTTCCTAAAGAGTGTCCACGGACTTAAGCTAATCTTAAGCTAGACCACAGGGTAGAAGACTAAAGTTTGAACAGAGGTTGGTTCCCCTGGACCCACCTGCTCTTCCTCCAGGTGTTCCCAACTCTCTTTTAGAGGTTTCCTGGAGAATGAATCCTAGGAACAGTCTCGTAACCACTCACTACTCTTGTCCCCAAGTCACCTCAGTCTATGACCTTCTTTTGGAGACAGAGCTCCATTTGGTTTCAGAATTGTTTCTGTTCCCAGATAGAATTGAGTGAAGGCAGCAGAATATGATCTTTCTGCAGATGTGAAAGAGGTTCCAGTATAGTGACTCTTGCTGTTCAGTTACATTTAAGGTTTTCTCTTTTTTTCTAACAATAAAAACTCCATCTACCTTTAAGAATGATGTCAACAAATCTGCTCAAAAAACATACCTTCACAAGTCTGTTTCTTGGCAACAACATGTTTATATGGGAATGCAAAGGCTAATCTGAATAAGCACCTCCTCTGAAAAATATAGAGAGAAACAAAACCTCTTACCTTTATAGTATTAGGTTCTATGGGTTGAGCCTGTGAATTCAGCTAATAAAAGACAGATTAAGGAGAAAATAAAATGATTTTTTTATGTGTGCAATGCAAATACATGTGGAAGAAACTAGTGATGAGTTACTCAAAAGGATAGTTAGAATTGAGATCTTATTTACCATCCTAATAAAGGTTAATGAGTGTGGAGAAGAGACTAGATAAAGGAAAAGGGACTTGGGGCTTGGAGGGGTAAAGTGGAAAAGCATGCTAGGAAATGGTCATTGTACTAGGAAGCAAGAGCTGTTTAATAAGATTATGCAGATAAATGTCATTCTCCACTTTCTGGTAGAGGGGAATGGAATACCTTTAAAATCACAATTTATTTAATTTTCACAAAGAGAAATTCATGTCCTATTTTTAGACAGAAGGGGAGAGGGTACAGAGAGCTAATTACTTCTAGCTCAAAATAATCCCTAAAATTTCCTATTTGGGGTAGCAGTCTCTGATTTTCAGTAATGTGACTTTGATGTTAATCAACACTGAGAAACCCTCAGAAATTTTTGGGAGGGGCAATTGACATCTTGTTCTCATAGATCTGTCTCCAGTCTTAAGTAAGAGGTCAGAAAAGTAGAGAGGTATGAAGGTGTGGTGTGCCCAAAGTGGGTATTTCTACCCAGCTGGAGCTCAGAGAAGGGTTAGAACAGCGGGTCATAAATGCTGGCAGAATTCCAATCAGGAGGGCCTCCACATATTTCCCAGCTTGCAGTGAGGAGTCAGTTAAGGTACTGAACTTGGTAGAACATCAGTTTAGTATTTTAGTTTTGGTGATGTTCCTGGAAAGGGGAGAAACTAACAATAGAAGGATGAGACAATCCTTCATTTGTGTTTTACTCTGCTTTTTTGCTGCTGTGACTAAAAGGATCTGACCACAACAATTGTAGAGGAGGATAAGTTTATCTGAGGGCTCATGGTTGCCGAGGTCTTAGTCCATAGAAGGCCAGTTCCATTCCTAGAGGCTTGAGGTGAGGTTGAATATCATGGCAGAAGAGTGTGGCAGAGGGAAGCAGCTTACATGGTGATCAGGAAACATAAAGAGAGAGAGAGAGAGAGAGAGAGAGAGAGAGAGACTCTACTGGCCAGATACAAATATATACCCCATAGCTACACCCCAATGAACTACTTCCTCCAGCCACACCCCAACTGACTCCAGTTACCACTCAGTTAATCCCTTAGGGATTAATTAACTGATTAGGTTAATGTTATAACCCAATCATTTTTCCTCCAAAACTTCTTGTGTTGTCTCACCTAGAGCTTTTGGGGAACACCACATCTAAACCATAACAATCTGTGAAGGAAACACTGAGCTCCTACAGTGTGTCAGGTGCTCAGCAGGGCATGGAGGGTGAGCTGATAGTGAAACCAACACCATTGCTATCTTCCCTCCCTCAAGAGCTTGCATCTAATGGGATATGGGTACAGCAACGGATACCACTGATGGTTCCAACTGGGTTTACAAAGTGCACAGGACATGTTTTCAACATGGAGAACCTGAGGTGTGTGTGAAATAGCCACATGGAGAGGTCCAAAGAGCCAGTGGCAACATGCATTTGTACCAGCTTACACATGGAAACAGAACTTGTAAAACTAATTTGATCTGAAGAAAATCTGCTTTCCCTCTCATTGTCTATGGGTTTCTACTCAAAAGAGAACATTTCTCCTTAGTCAGAGGAAAGTTTTGATCAAGTATCAGTGCTTAAGTGTTAAACCCAAGCCTGGGTTACAGCATGCTCCTCTTCATCCACCAGGTAAAGAGTAAAAGGCTTGAAGCACAAACCCTAGGCCTGAATTCCATTTGTGAAACTCACTAGTTGTAACTCCCCTGCTGTGATTTAGATGAGTTACCCAAAAGGTCCACATACTAAAGGCTTAGTCCCCAGGGTGGCACTAATTGGAGGTAGAAGAACCCTTAGAAGGTGGAGGCTAATGGAAGGTTCTTAGATCATTGGGGGTGTGCCCTCAAAGGGGAGAGTAGGACCCCAGTCTCTTCTTTCTCTTTGGCTTTGGGTTTATGAGGTAAGTGATTTGTTCTGCTATGTACTCCTGTCATAAAATGCTTCCTTGACACAGGCCCAAAGCAATAAGGCCATTAGGTCATGGACTGGAATCTTTAGAACTGAGAGCCAAAATAAACCTTTTCTCTGTACAAGTTAATTATCTCAGGTATTTTATTATAGTGCTAGGAAACTGACTAATTCAGTGCTGCAGTTATAGAGAAATGGTGGTTTTTTTTTTTTTTTTTTTTTTTTTTTTTTTTGCCCAAAGCTGCACAAAATCAGTGAGAATTCTGACATATAACAGATAGTTGACCATCAAACTACTAGGGGTCTTTTCTACCTCTCTTCTGGAGACTAAAAGTGCCTCACCTATGGAAACCATCTGTGCTTCATTAACATTAAATTTCTTTAGTGAAATTTATGTATTTTATTCTACCCTAATTCAGCAAATCCTCCTTCTCTTTCTATTCTGTTCCAAATGGGTTAGCTAGTCCTTAGCAAAAATAACAGGTTTATTGCTTCAGTTCCCACAATGCACATGTATTTATTAGGTCCGGCCTTAGAGCAAATTCAAACATTTTCTATGATCATTTTTTGCAAGTGTCAGAGATCTGACAATTCAACTTCAGGGTGACTCTTAACATACAGACTACCATTCAGAGCCAGGTACCCAAAAATTATAATATTTCAGTGCCTTCCAGTTACTGTATATGACCTGCTAATTATCTGTCAAAATGTGGGCATCAGACACAAATCAAACAGGTTGAAAAAGAAAAACTTGCTCCTATCTCTGCTTTTTCTAGTTTCTAAGGCCCTGAATACCATATACATCAAGTCCATGTCTTGGACTGAGACAGCACGTACTTTAATGTATTCCCCAAAGCCCATATTCTCTGCAAAGAACTGTTTCTTTTGCTGCTGGAATTAACAAGCCAATTCACTTTCCTCATCTGAGAACGTCTCAACAGTGTGCAAGCTGACCTGGCCCTTCCTTTCTGGAGGGCATGTTGCAGTGCCATGATAAGAATGTCTCTTGAACTTGAACATAGCACTTTCTGCTTGGAGGGGACTTCTGACAAAGCTGTCTGATTTGATTCATCCTGCCCTATGTGGACACCTGTCCAAGGAGACAAGAGCTACCTTTGGTATTTAAGCTTCATTTCCCTTCCAGAATTCCAAGAAAGTCCTAACATTTGATAAGCAAGCCAACTTCAATTATTACTACTCATCAGTCATTCATTCAACCAATCTCAATTAAGTGCTTGCTCTGTACCACGTCTTATGCTAGTGGAATATTAAAAAGAAAAATAAACAGACTAAGAATTCTAAGAGAGTTAACATTAATTTCTGAGAATTTTACATGACATTAGTGGCCTTTCTTTGATAAGTGTTTGGTGTACACAATGAATATCCTCAGTTAAAAAAGGTAGTTCACCAATTACAAAAAAAAAAGGAAAGAAAACTCTTACATGCTCATGAAGCTCTGTGAAGAACAGGGAGTTTTGTCTATCTTATTCAGGCTACATCACTAACACCTTTACCAGTGTCTGACACATAGTAGGTTCTTAATAAATATTTTAAAGGACTTAATGATGTTCTTGACCCACAGAAAGGGAGATAATTTTATATCCCACAACTTTTCACCGAACAAGTATTTGAGAAATACTAGCATTGTCTTCTAAGCAACCAACTTAGGAGTATACCTATCTTACAACTATTGGAAAAAGATTTTGTAAATGAGTTTTCAATGACATGAACAAATGTCAGTGATATTTAGTCACATTGAAAAGCAATACAAATCAATATGTCTAGTATAAGTTCACTTTTTAAAAGTCAAATGTAATGTAGCCCTTTTGGGGTTTGGGAGTAGTTTTTATTTTCCTTTTTTCTCCCTGCTTTTCTAAATTCTCTACAATGAGCATATGTTACTTTTCTAATCATGTTTTTCAACATTACTCTAAAAGAAAGTTTATAGTTCAGTTTTTGACCCAATTTTGTTTTCAGTTTGCACTTCAAGTCAATCTAAGCCCCTCGACTGAGTTATGCAGAGCAGAAACTCTGCTGTAGGAGAGAGGAGCAGACAGGCTTCCTAGTAAGGCTGGTGTTTCACACCAGGTCTTCCAGAAGAGAGGTGGCTCCAACTATTGCCAATCAATGAACAGTGTCAAAGAGCTAATTGTGAGAGTCTGAACTCTGAGAAGTCCACTTAGGTAGGAAAGATGATGGACCCACAATTAAAAGGACTCTTCTTATGTTCCACCAAAATCCATTAGTCATCGGCTACATTTTAATGGATTCCAGACTTTAAATATGACCAGGAATAGGAAGCCAATTTAAAAAAAAAATGTGATTCTCTCTCTTTCTCTTTTTCTCACCTAGGAAAAAGGTTTAACTAGGATTTCAAAGCCTTGCCTGGCTGCACTCTCTGGAGTTTGGCAGCTGTTGGATGTTGGTGTCTGTGTGCCAGCTCTTTGCTCTGCCAGCAATGTGTTAGGATAATCACCCACTGAAGGATCTCAACACATTACATTTCCCCAGAAGCCTTTGTCTAACAAGGTAATTTATGACCTGTTCAGGAATCTAGTCTTTACAAAACAGTAAATTCACACTTGCGCTGGACTTCAAAGCTGCCATTATGAGCCTCAGTAGCAGAAGGCATCCTGCAGCTGAGAGCCAGATCAACAGATAAGTGAGTTTTTAATGATCTCTTTCAGGCCAGCCGCAAAGGGGACAAGACTGACGGCCACTGCAGCATTTGGTCATTCTGACTGCAAAAAAATTCAACTCTAAAGGTGGGTCCTTTTGATAATGTTAAAACTATTTTATCTGCTCTATTCAGAAATTGGAATCTGTAGAATGTTGACAGGGTCAGAAGGGAACCCAGTCGTTCCTGTGGGAAGGTCAGTTGCTCCAGTCTCTGGCAGGCTCTTGCTGCAATGCCAACAGAAGCCCACTGTCTCAAGCCCACAACCAGCTAGAGCCCAAAAGTCTTAGGAAAGTAGAGGGTGGGAGGATAAGTGCCTTGGTGTCTTTGACTATTTCAACAGGTTCTTGGAGCCAGAGAGCTCTTTCCACATATCGGTCCTATATAAAACCTAGACCAGGCATTCCGGAGTGTAGTCTGTATCCTGCTTGTATATGAATCACCTGGGATGCTTGTTTTAAAAAATAAATTATTCCTCTCCACACCTGCTGTATCAACTCCTAGGAGTTGGGCCTGGGAATTGGAACCTTTAACAAAGAGTTCAGATGATTCTTAGACACACCAAGTTTGAGAAACTCTGGGTAGGATGAAAATAGAAAGGCAAAACCAGAACTTAAGCCTAAGAGCTCTGGGATGAGCAATTCCAGGATCAAATCTAGAGGCTTCCATTTACTAGCTCTGCCTCCTTGGACAAGTGTCTTAACCTCTCAGAACCTTGGTTTACTCATGCATGAAAAGGAAGAAATACCTCTGAATTTGTAGTAAGGAGTAACTCGTGACTCTGAAACTAAGGCCTATCAGCCCCCTCAGACCTACGGGGGCTCTGGTTTGTGTCAAGCCGCCACCTCTAGTGTCCATGCTCCACTGGGCAGGACAGAATTCTGCTCAGCTTTCTGGGTGGCTCACCTTGTGCCAGCCCCCATGAAAGTCACTGTCTCCTGTTTGAGACAGAGGGGTGTCGTACAGCTATGATGCTGCCATTTTTCTTCTATTTTTTTAAGTGGCAGAAATCAGTTTTCAAGTAATTCTTTCTTAGACCCTTAAATATTAATTGGACGTCTTTTTAAAAATGCCAGCTCCGTGTGAAGCTGGGGACAGCTCCAACTTTGAGTCCACTTATCCCCTCCGCCCCACCCCATGACATTCCTCCACAGTCTTTGAAGGCCCCTCTGTGGGGGACCATGGCTAGCAGAATGGAGGGAATGCAGAGCAGAGCAGAGGCCACTGATGTCAAGGTGGCAGGGTTGTTGGTGACACCAGTACCCACATATGGTGCACAGGACTGGGAGCAAGTTCCAGGGGAGAAAGGAGGAAGCTCAGTTTCTGATACATTTAGTTCAAAGTGCCAAGAGGCAGCCTGGTGGGGACAATTCCCAGGATATTGGAAAATCGAACCTAGAATTACAGGGAGAGGTCTAAATACATATAGCAATGTTTCTGCCTTCTTCTCAAATCTGTGGTTCCCAAATATACCTACGCCTTGGAGTTACCTGGGAGCTTTACACAGTACAGGTACCTGGTTCTCTCCTCTGGATTCTGATGTAATTCATCAGGTTGTGACTGGGCATTTGAATTTTGAATATCCCTGATGATCCCAATGTTCAGCTACATTTGGGATCACTGCTCTTTGCATGGAATATAGGATTTGTCTTCCATGTAGGCACAACTATGCAAATGTAAGATGTTTTACTCAATATTTACATCCTTAAAATACAAAAATGTGGGGATTTAAATGTTAATTATCATCATTACTAATTAGTACTAGTTTCCAACGGTTATTATAAGAAATTTCCACAAATGTGGTGGCTTAAAACAACAGAAATATATTCTCTCACAGTTGTGGAGGCCAGAAGTCTGAATCAGTATCACTGAACTGAAAGTAAAGTGTTGGGGGGGACTTCTCCTGGATACTTTAGAGGAGAAACATTGGTTGCCCCTTCCAGGTTGGTAGGTGCCAGCATTCCTTGGCTTCCTCTCATCACATCTCTTCCGTCTCTGCCTCCGTGATTACCCTGACTTCTCTCATGTGCATGCAGGTCTCCCTCTGCCTCCCTCTGATAAGGACACATGTGACTGCATTAGGACCCACTTGAATAATTCAGGATTATATCTCCATACCAGGATCTTCACTTTACACAAAGTTGTGATGTCCTTTCTGGCCACATAAAGATTCACAGATTCTAGGGAGTAGGACCTGATATCTCCAGATCTCCAGGAGACTCATTCAGTCTACCACAGTCATCTTTCAAGGTTCATGTTCATATACAAAGTGCACTCATCCCTGTGTTAATATCCTCCAACATCTCAACCATGATAATATCGACTAACGTCTAAAATCTCACATAAGCATCACAAACTCAAAAGTCCTAAATGCATCATCTAATTCAATCATATGTGATGCTCTATGATCCATCCTGAGACAGAATTCCCATCTGTTCAGTTACCAGTTTCCAAAGGACAATGCTGGGACTGGTACAGGATGACAAACTTTCCATTATGAAAGGAGAAAATGGACAGAAGAGAGGAGCCACTGTGCCCAAGCAATGTGAAAATCCAACAGAAAATTAAATTATATCAGGTTTCAACAATTGGTAATCATTGCGTCTTCCTGAGACTCCGCCCTTAAGGTGAGTTTTCCTTTTTCTCAAGAGGAAGCACATACTTCAGCTGAGTAGTTTTATCGACATGTTTCTTGCCTGTGATGGCTAATTTTTGTTGTCAACTTGACTGAATTGGGAGGTCCCTAGAAAACTGTGAAGCGTACTGTGGGGGTGTATCTGTGAGGGTGTTTCCAGTGACGATTTGTTATGTGGGTCAGTAAACTGAGGGGCAAAGACCTGCCCTGAATGTGGGTGGCACCCTCCAACAGGCCTGGGGCCTGGATGGAACAAAACATGGAGGAAGGAGAAGCCTCCGTGAGCTTGCAAACATGAGCTGCCTTCTTGTCTTTGTTTGTTTATTTTGGCTGCTGCCATCGCCATGGACATTAGACTCCAGATTCTTCAGCTTGAATGTGGATACACACCGGTGACTCCCCAGGCAGCTTGCAGACTTTCAGGCTCTGACTGTGACCGCATCACTGGTCCCTCCTGTAGAACTGCTGGAGTTCTTTAACCCCATTCTGCCAGTGACAAGACCCAGAAGGGCTTCAGTAGCTTGCCCAGAGTAATACAGGTAGTTACAGGGGAGCCAGAATTTGAGGATCTAAAGGTAAGGTTCTACATACTCATTTAATGGTCATACAACCTCTCAAAATAGAGACTATAACCCCCATTTTACAAAAGAAGGAATAGGTTTAGAGGGCAGATTGATAACTCCTAGGAGCTGGGATCTGAGTTAAGACTCTCAGGTTCCAAACCCACATCTTTCTACTATAACCATCTGCCCCTGAAGAGCAAAGCTCCTTGGAGCTGATGTTGCTGGCCTTCCCAGTGTTCTTCTTGGCAGCTTGGATGCCCGCCTCAAGCTTTCATGGCTTGGGGAGAAAGAGTTGGTCTCTGTTAGTTCTGTCTGCAACAGAAGTACTTGCAGCCATACATTCCCAGGGAAATGTGTGCCAGTCAATGAAAATTGTCCAAATGTAGAGTTTGTACAACTAGGGAGTCCTTGGATGATATGATCCAAACTTACTAGCTCTCAAAATCAGTTAGTTGGTCCTTAGGCATATTTTTTGGTGCAAGGATTCATCTCTGAGGTGATAGGAAGCTGGTTTGACGCAAGTCTAGAGGCAAAGGGGCCATATCTTTGGACTCTGGAGTCCCAGCTTTATCTATTACCATTTGGTGGCCTTGGGCATAATACTGGGTGAGCCTCAGTTCCCTTTTATATAGAAGAGGAGTAATGACAGCACCAGACTCACTGTGTTTCATAAATTTTAAATTGATGGTTTGGATATGATGTTTCCCCCAGTATCTCCTGTGTTAATGCAGGAATGTCTAGTAACATGAGTGGATTGTGAGAGCTGTGACCTAATCAGTCCATCCTAGTTTGAATGACTGGTTGGTAACTGTAGGCAGGTGGGGCATGATGGGAGGAGGTGGGTCACTGGGTCATGCCCTGGAAGGGTGCATCTTCCCTTTGACCTTTTCCCCCCTTCCCCCTTTCCCTCTGTTTTGTTGCTGTCATGAGAGGAACAGCATCCCTCCTTCATTCCCTTCCACCATGATGTTGGACTCAGAGCAATTGGAGTCAGCCATCTATGAACTGAGACCTCTGATACCATGAGCCAAAAATAAACTTTTTCTCCTCTAAGTTGTTCTTATAGGTATTTTGGTCACAGTGATGCAAAAACTGACCAAAATAGAGATAATGTGTGTAAATGTTTACATAGCACTGGGCTTATATTAAGAAGACAAAAACATTGGTAATGATCAATAATGGCAAACCTATGATGTAATTCCAAGAACTGAGGCCCATATCAGGTTTTTAGATGGAGTACTAGATCTTTCTACCTCATAACAGTAATATTGCTAATATTAACTAAGAAGTATATAGTGTTTGTTTTGTGTCAGGAACTATTCTAAGTGCTTTACAAACATTGACTCATTTAGTTTTCAAAATACCTTTGACATGGGTGATAGTATTATCCCTATTATACAGATGGAAAAACTGAGGCACAAAGTGTTTAAATACCTTGTCCAAAGTCACATTACTAATGAATGGGGGAGTCAGGAATTGAATCAGGCAGACTGACTCCACTGTCCTTGTTAACAACTACTAAACTGTCCTAGTTTTCACAGTAAAAGGGTCATCTGTGACCTAGCAGGAGACTATGAAAGCAAACTTTTTGGGCTTAGAGGTAACTTCTGTGATTCTAGCTAGCTGATTTCCGAAGTCCATCCCAGGTACTGAATTTTAAGCAGAAAGCAAAGATTTCTGACTTTCCAATTTATGCCTGAGTAGGAGAAATTCAGACTTCCGTGGTTCCAGCTGCCAACCTTGTGCAGACTTTGGGCAACGGAACACGCTTGCAAGTCCCTTCAGTTAACACTGGCACTAACCACCTGGTTGCTAGATTAGTGAGAGCTCATGAACAGAAATCAGGAGAATCTGGTCTTCCCACCCAGCCCCTCTCTTTGAACAGGCTGCAGCTGCCTCTGAGGTTGTTCTTTGGCCAGGATGTGGTCGAAAAGTTCACACTTAAAAGCCCATTTAAGAGGATTGAAGAGAAACAACAACAGAAACAGGTGGAGTAGAAGTGACCTAGTCACCTTTTGCCCCTAGCACTGCTTCAACAGCTGGGAGGAACTGGGCAAACCAGCCATGCCGAACCATAAACCTCTCCTTGACTCCCAACCCGCTGCTACTTTGAATGGAATGCCTACCAGGGACTCACTCTGTGGCAAAACAACCGCAATCGTAATTGGGGAAGGAATTGCCACTGGAACTCAGAGTAAACAGCCAGGGGGATGAGAGTCTAATTGAGGAATTGGAATTCACTAGTGAAGGCCATTTAGCCATTTCACTGCCAAACTGAGGTGGTGCTTTTAGTGCCTGATGTAAGCCTGCTACTTAGGAACCTTGGGTCTGATGAAGTGCAGCAAACTCGCAGAGTTAGACTGACTGCCTGTGATGCAGTTTTCTCACTCCACAAACAAAGCCGGTCAAGCATCTGCCCATCTAGAAGTTTGTTAAGTTGATGTCCTGGGGTTATACCTCATGGGACAAAGAGATCCAGGAAACCCGTAGAAGTGGATGAGCCCGAGGGTTGAGAGTGATGCCAATCCCAAACCAGGAATATTCAGATTAGAAAAGAAACTGTAAAGTCACCTTTTTTGATATAAACTGCCAAATTCAAATGACTAATAAATATCTTAGTATTTCTGTCCAAAACATTGTGCATTATCCTATCCTTTGGGGAGCATTTTAAATGTTTTTGAAGAGGCATTGGCTATTTTATATCTAGGGTCATAAGTAGGGTGACCAACCATCTCTGTTTGGGACTAGGGGAGACGTTTAGTGATAACACCAGGTACGTTCTGGGCCAACTTGGAGTCACACTTACTACCTAAAACTAATAAACTGCAGTGACATAGAAGAGGGCGGTTCATACTGATGTGATATTGTTTATTGATTTTTCTCTTTATTACTATAATGCCAGCCAGCCACTATCATAACAAAATCATATTTTTTTTCATTTCCAATACCTCTTCTAAAATAACTGCTGTAATGAAATTATCAGCTTTAATTTTAGAGGCCCTTTCACTCATTCATATCTCTAATGTCAGGATCATGTCAGTTAATCAAATGGCAACCAAAATATTACTATTACTTGCTTATTAGATTACTAACAAGAAATAAAGGCATTTATCCCATTTTAAAGTAAAAATGCCTTTCACAGAGATCACAGTCTTAGATTTATTGTTAAACTTTTGAGGGCTGGGGATGTAGCTCAGTGGTAGTGTTTGCCTAGAAAGCAGATACAAGGCCCGGGGTTTCATCCACCATCCCCCCAAAAGAAAAGAAAATAAACGAAAAACTTTTGAAAAACAATATCCATTTTTCTTATGGTTACTTAATTGAGTCTGTTTACACAAAGGACATTTGATTCTATTGTTGCCACCCAGTTATTCACATGTATGTGCACACACATACAGACTGCAGACATTTTTTCTAAAGAGTACATGTTTAAACAGATTGATCCTATGATATATTAGAAATATAGATGCTTTGGGATCTGACTAATCTGACAGAGGGAATGCCTAAATCTACCTGAAATTTCTCCTCTAAAAAGGAAATGATGATCCTTACCATAATCTAAATTATTGGTGATATGCTACAAAATGTTTGCTTCTATGATTATGGTGACACTGCTACCATTCTTGCTATAAAGTATCTTTTATCTTTCTTTAAAAAATGGTATCAAGTAGTATCTATTGTTTAATTTCACCTTGTACAGGAAAAAAGTTGAAAAAAAAGGTTATGTGCAAACAGCCAACCTTTTTTTACTGTGGATAAAAACAAACTGAGGGATAAAGATTAATTACTGGTAACAATTCACAACTTACAAGTGAAAAGATTGGAGACTTTAGGAAGACACTCTTCTTGTACTACTGGAAAAGGGTGGTTTTTGCAAAGTTGCACTATTGTGATAAGGGTGACATCAGAGATGACATCATCCAACGAAACTGGCACCACAGCTGACCAACACAGATCTAATCTCCATGATGCAGAGTGCTTGGTAGTCAAGAGGAATGATGATAAACTATTTTTTTTGATAATTAAGAACAGAATTACATTGTCCATTTTAACTCTTCATATTGAATTGGAATCCTAATATGCATTTTCTGCTCAGTATTCTAATTTACTCCTCACAATTGAGCTGACCTTTGATTACTTATCCTGCATTGCCTTTGATTACAGAAATCTTTCTTGAGTAGTGTAGGTGCAGTAAATAGAGATCAGACTGAAAGTATGTGTACCAAATGCAGGTCAGCACACTGGGAGTCTAAGTGGTACTCTAAAAAATCTTGGGGCTGGGGAGATAGCTCAGTCGGTAGAGTGCTTGCTTTGTAAGCACAAGGCCCTGGGTTTGATCCCCAGCCCCCCCCCCCCCCAAAAAAATCTTGTATATTCACAATGGAATATTACTCATCTGTAAACAATGAAATTATAGCATTTGCTGGTAAATAGATGGAACTGGAGACTATCATGCTAAGTGAAATAAGCCAATTCCCAAAAACCAAAGGTTGAATGTTCTCTCTGATAGGCTGATGGTAACACACAATAAGGGGGGATGTGAAGAACAGAAGTTTATTGGATTAGACAAAGGGGAATGAAGGGAAGGGAGAGGGATGGGAATAGGAAAGATAGTGGAATGAATCAGACATAACTTTCCTGTGTACATATATGAATACATGACCAGTGTAACTGCACATCATGTACAACCACAAGAATGGAAGGTTATACTCCATGTAATATGTCAAAATACATTCTACTGTCATGTATAACTAAAAGGAACAAATAAAAAATTTTAAAATAAAATAATCTGCTAATCCTCAAAAAATTTTTGTGTATTATCTTTGTTGTGATTTAAGAGTCAAAGTGAAAGAAATATACATTTGCTGAGTGACTATGGTCCTAGTACAGGGGTAGGTAGTTCATGGTGAGGGATTTTATCCACGTCACCTGCTGTGACAAAAACATCAGCTCTATAGTGAATAATTAGGCATTCCCCCTCCATCAGGTCTGATTCTAAAATCTACGTTGTTCTAATACTTCACAGGGCAAACCTGCTTCAACGTGTTCTGTTCAAAAAAGGTTCCTAAAGTCTATGAAAGAGGAGAAAACGGATGACTAGAAAGCCTAAACAAATCTCCAAAATTAAATAACTAGTCCATGTGAAGTCCAGATCTATTTAATTCCACTGCCTTTCATTCTACCACAGCACATTACCACTACTGTTCACACTGGGGTATCATCAAGCCTTGCTGGATGCCAAGTACCAAGGAAGAAAGAAATCCTGCTGGCCATTATTCTAAAACGTTAGCCCTCTATACCACTTGGGAATTCAGGGTCATCTTGTTCCCCAGGGTATTTTCATGTCTGGATGTTAGTTAAAAAAAAAAAAAAAAAAACAGTTTCAAACAGTTTCTAGACCTGGACAAGAGCAAGGTAAGCAAACCAAGTCTTGAACAAGCATCGTTTTCTACCAAAAGCCTGCTTCAACTGTCAACTGCTCCTTCAGTCACACAAAGAGAAGAGACTCAAGGAAAGGCCATTGCACCTGGTCTCTGATAATCCAGAAAAGAGCAGTCAAGAGACTGGCTAGAGAAGGAGTCTGACTACAAGGTGCTCAGGCTGAGAAGTCAGTGGGCAAATCAAGAGATATTTGCAGAAGATCAAAGAGAAGCTACCTGTAAGAGCTTGAGGCACCATGACGTGTTATAGACCAGAGGAAAGGAGCTAGCAGACAGAGGAGGAGTCAAGATGCAAGAAAGTAAGAAAGACTCAGAAGAGGTGAGATGCAAATTCTCAAAGAAGTGGGAAGTGGTGGGCTCAAGAGCACTGGGCATGGGATTAGCTTGGGCGTGCTAATCTTTGTTTCTTGCAGAACGGAAGGAAGAGGAGAACTGACATGGAAAGGCTTTGAGATCAGAAGAAACCAGAATTTCCAGTATTGAAACAGGGTTCCAGTTTTCCTGGATTTCTTTACCAAAGATTGCATGAGAAGCTTTAATATCTGCACAGTTTCAAGTCCCAGGAGAAGAAGAGGGTTTGGGGGAATGTTTGGGTGTAACTCTGAATAAAGAGATAAAGCAGTAAGTTCTAAGATGCTGCCAGAAGCCATGGCTAGAGTGCTGGAACATACTACATTACATGCAATAAAAGAACAGAATGGGATATCCTAAGGATCAGGACATCTGAAGAGAAAGACAAAAGGAAGAATGACTAGAAATACAGAAGTTTTTGTTTATGTCCACTGGACCTAAGTTACATAAATATAGAAAATGTTTACCTTCATTCACTACCTTACTGGGAAAAGGCCATGATAAAACAGTTGGGAAACTGTAGAAAGCCTTAAATTCTTGTCAAATAGATGAGTGGGTAGATGAATGGTTGGATGAATAAATGCAATGAGAGAAGCATAGAAAGGTAAATAGAATACTTAGAGAAGAAAGGATAAAATGATCTTACATTTAAATATTTCAAATATGACTCCTGATGGGAAGATCATTTGCTATATCATTAAGATTAGGAGAAAGAATTTTATTCTTTCCTCTGACTTTCAGCAATATCAGGAAAGAGAGAATGAGAAGGAAAGTTTTATCTGAAAGTGTTTTCTTATTGAGAGCTAACAGTAAGAACTTGTACGTGATGAACGGTTTTCACAGTGCAAATAGCGAGACAGAAGAACCAGAAGCCTTTTTAACTCCATCATTGAGTGAGGTAGGTTTGACCTCTAGAGCCATGGAAAGGGAAACTAGGAACAGAAACTATGAGCAACATCCATGAGAGAACATAATGGCATTTCTTAAAGCAAAATGGAAAACCAATATTTAGGTTAGCAAGAACTGACATTAAGTTAAATTAAAGAGATGACATCAAATGAACCCAAGGGTACAGAGTTTCTAAATTCTTGCTCTGTATGTTATTGACTTAAGTCTGTAATGGGTCTGTAGACAACTAATAATTGTATATTTGTCTTGCTGTTTTGCTTTTTAAATTTCTATTTCTCTTATGAAGAGGTTGCATGTATTCTAGAAAAATCATAATTCATTGTGGGGCTGGGGATGTAGCTCAGTGGTAGAGTGCTTACCTAGCATGCACAAGGGCCTGGATTTCATCCAAATACCCCAGAAAATAATAATGACAATAATTCTGTGTGGATGTTTGAGCTATTTCTTATGTACGAGACAAACCTGGAGAATTTTATTTCTAAAACAGCAAAGTCATACTCATTTGGCATAAATAGAAGGAGGGAAGGTGAGTGTTTGCAGAAAAAATTTGAGATAAAGTCAGTGATATAGAAGGAAAAAAATAAAAATATTTTTTTAAATAAGAGAGTCTTACAAAATAACCGTATGCTTATAATTCCCAAATCAATAGTAACAGCCCACCTTGCACATAAGTTTGGACTGGCCCAGTTGACACACATGGTTGCCTTACACACCTCTCAAATCTAGGATATTGAAGACTGTGCTCTTGATCGACTCTTCCAACCCTACTCCTGCAACTGCACCTGTTTTTATAATGAGCACTTCATCCTTCCAGTTGTTCAGATCAAAAAGCAGTGGAGTGATTCTGGACTTCCCACTTCATTTCACATTCCTCATCTGATCCATCAGCAAATCCTGTCCTCTCTCTTCGTAACGTATATCCAGAACCAACCCTATCCAACAGGCTTCTAACTGGCCACCTTGGCCTCCTGCTTCTATCCTTATCCTCGGTTGTTTGACTCTCAACACAACAGCCAGAGTAAAGCTTCTGCAGCATAAGTCATTTCATATCACTTGTCTGCTTACAACCTTCCCATGGTTGCCCATATTCTTTTCAGAATAAAAGTCTGACCATGGCCTGGCATTTCCACTTGTCTCTTTTTCCTGAATGTTCTCTGCCCTGTACTCCCCATAGCCACGTGGTGCCTGCCTCATTCTCAAGTCTTACTTGAATGTCACTTTCCCAGGAGGTCTTCCCTGGTTACACGCTGAATTGCAAACTTTCCTCAAAGCTATTTCCCATTCCCTGGCACTCCTTATCCCCTTTTTCCTGATTTTTCTTTCTGCATGGCACTTACTACCATCTGACATTTACATTTTATTTATTTGTTTTGGTTACTGTTTGTCTACCCTCACTAGATTTGTAAACTATAAAAGAATTAGAATTTTTCTCTGTTTTGTTGGTTGCTGTATCCCTTGAACAATGCCTGGTCAGTAAGTACTAGGCTCTCAATGGATGTTTGAAGGAGAGAGGAAGGAAGGAAGGAAGGGAGCGCCAGTAAATGCACTCCAATAGTATTTGTGGAGTAGTAAACATAAGAACAAGGGTTGAAGCATGAACTCAATAATTCCTGAACAATAAATTCAGAAGAGCATTGGGCATTAAAAGACACATGAGACCCAAGAAAAAGAGAGCTCGGTGTGCATAGAGACAGGTACACACACACACACACACACACAATGAATTTACAAGGCTTCTACTGAAATTGAAAAAAGTTTCTGTAGAACAAGAAATTATCACTGGAAACCAATGATATGATTTCGGTATTACTAGTAGAAATATGTAAGACGTCATTCAGATTGCTTTTGTTAACAGTGTGGTCTCTGTGTTTCAGTATAGCGAATGCATGACTATTTAGTGGGCTTTCATAGATTTGTTTCATCTCTTGGTTCCCCATAATCATGGTTTTCCCCTTAAGTTTCTTAATTTCAAATTTTCTTACAGTAGTAGCTACCAAGAACCACAACCCTAAACTATTGAGAAATTTCTGTGTTCCTTTCTAAGTAAAAAATAAATACAATGACATTTGATATATACAGCATTGGAGTTTCAAATTATACAACGTTGGAGCTCCTAATTCTTCCAGGAGTATGACTTTTTTTGCTGGGGAGAATGTGCTGGGAATCACACCTGGGGCCTGTATATGCTAGGCAAGTGCTCTACCACTGAGATACATCCCAGACCCATTAGTAGCACTTCTAAGGAGAGTTCATTTTAGGCAATATTTCATCTCTCCTCTATTCCATGAGAGAGCTGATGATGCCATTACTATTTCTTCTTATCAATTGAACATAAAAAAAATAGTAGCCATAAAAGAAAATGTAAAGATTAGCAAATTAAATTCAAGAAAGTAACAGGAATCACTAAAGAAATGACTAAAGGGACAGTTTATGAATCTATAAGAAGTATATAATAGGATCAATAAACAAGAGTTGGTTATTTAAAAAGGTTAGTAAAATTGACAAGCCACAGTTGAAAATGACCAAAAAAGAAAAGAAAAAATAAAAAGGAAAAGCACAAATAAGCATATGAAGAAATAGAACAGCATTGCATATATTCAGAAAATCAACAGTAAGGAAATTATGAACTACTTTCTGCCTATTGGTTTGATGATTTATATAAATGGAAAAGTTTGACTCAAGAAGAAATAAAAAATGTGAATAGTTGTAAAACCATAAATAGATAAGTTTAAAAAATCTTCTAATAAAGAAAGACTAAACTCTAGTGGCTTCTGCAGGAAGTTCTATCAAATATTAAATTAAGATATAGTTACAGTATTACACTAAACTTCAGAGACCAGAAAAAGAGGGAGTACCCTCAATTCATATGAAGCTGGTATAACTTTGATTCCAAAATTTACAAGGACCACGGGTGAGAAAGGCAAATCATAGGCAATGAATGTGAACATGTTCATGAACTCATGAGCACTGATGCAAAAAAAAATTCTTGAGAAATTATTTGCATACAAAATTTTATAATATTTGAATTACATAATATAAGTATATAATAATATAGTATTATAATCAAGTAGGGTTGTTTTAGTCAACTTTCAATCACTGCAACAAAATATCTGAGATACTCAACTTTTAAGGCAGAAAGGTTTATCTTGGCTCATGGTTTCAGTTCATGATTGGTTGGTCCCACTGCTTTTGGACCTGTGGCAATACAGTATGTCTTGGTGAGAGCATGTGGTGAGGAAGCTGCTTAGGTCATGGAAGTTGGGAAGCAAAGAGAGAGGGAGCAGGACCAGCTCCCCAACATTCCGTTAAGGGCATGTCCATATATGACCTAACTTCCTTCCACTAGACCCCAGCCCCTAAAGATTCCATCACCTCCCAATAGTGCCATGGATTGGGGACTAAGTTTTCAACACATAAGCCTTTGTGGAACATTTATGGTACAAAACAGCAGGGGATTATACCAATTTGCAGGCTTAACATTTGATAATCACACTAAACTTTTAGCAACCAGAACTAGGGAGGAAATTTCTTAATGTGACAGAAAAAATAATCTACAGAAATCCTAGAGCAAACATAATATTAAATAGTGAAGTACTAAAAGACTCCCCTTTGAGATTGAGAACTAGATGAGGATGCTTGCTACAACTCTTTCTAATCAATCCTGTATCAGAGGTGGTAGTGTAAAAAAGAAATAGAAAAGTTACATAAGGTTTAGAAAGGGAGAAATAAGTTCTCATTATTCATGGATAATGATTGTACAAGGAAAAATTTTTTAAAAATATCTACAAATTATTAGGATTAATGTAATTTGGGAAGTCCTAGATACAAAAATCAATTGACAATAGGGAAGATCTACATATAAATAAGCCATATAAATGACTTGGAAGATTCAAGTAAATTGTCAATTCTCCCTAAATATTATATCACATTTCAAGTCTCAACAGTTATTTTGGGATAATTCAAGATGATTGTAAATTCATGGAGATGTAAAGAGCTTTAAAAAGTCCAAGGCAAAACTGGGCATGGTGGTGCAAACCTGTGATCCCAGCCACTTGGGAGGCTGAGTCAGGAGGATTTCATGTTAAGGCCAACCTCAGCAGTTTAGTGAGACCCTGTCACAAAATTAAAATATAAAAAGAGCTGGGGATGTTGCTAATGGTAGAACACCCCTGGGTTTGATCATAACACCACAAACAACAACAAAAAGACACTTTGAAAAGAATTCTTGACAAGTCTTGTAAAAGACACCAAGACAGGATAAACCATGATAAAGATATTGTGACCTTGACTCAGGGATAAACAAACAGAATCAGACATCTGAACACTTGATATATGACAGAGGTAGAAAAGTGGGAAAATGATGAATTTTCAATTAACAATGCTGGAACTATTCAGCATCAGTTTGAGGAAAACTGAAATCATACCCCTATCTCATACAATATGAAATAATAATTGTAGATTGAAAAACTAAATGCAGATGACAAAGCTATAGGCTTTTGAAGATAATACAGGTAAATATATTTATGACCTCTAAGTAGAAAAGGTCTTCTTTTCTTTCTTTTTTAATAATATATTTCCCTTTATTTTTTATCTGTTCTTTTTAGAGAAGGATTTCTTAAGTCACTAAAATATACTAATCATAAGGGAAAAGATCAAAAAATTGTACTACATGAAAATAGTATTTACCAAAGATATCTTCATAAAAGCTAAAAGAAGTCTTAGCTCATAGAATGGGTGAGGTTAATTGCCAACACCTAGGGTTAATGAGAACCTATAATCCAGAATATGTATATATGTATTTGTGTATATATAATCCTACAAACCAATAGGAAGACAACCCAAGAGAAAATTTGACAAAAGACCTGGATCGACTTCACAAAACGCAAAATCAAAATAGTCAATAAACACATTAAAATATTGGCAATCTTTAACCAAGGACATGGAAATTTTATACCACTTTACTCTCCTTTTATTGACAAAAAGTAACAATTCTGATCATATCAGAAAGTTAGGGTTCAGTATATACCAGGTACTTCAGATATTTCAGATACTGCTGGAGAGTGTATAAATTAGAAATAGTAAATTTTGGAGACATGCATGATTTTTCAATCAGCAACTCCACTCCTAAGTGTAGACCCTGCAGAATGCAGACTTGTGAACATCAGTATACAAGCTCAAGACTTCAGAGTAACATTGTGCATGATTGCCAAAACTGGAAAAAATTCCGTACCAGCTAAGGTGAAACTGGCTGCTGTAACTCATAACCCCTCAAAACTCAGGTACTTGACCTTGTAAGTTTATTTCTTACTCCCACGCCAGCCCTGTGTGTGGATACTACCAACAAGGAGGCTCTCCAGGGCAGCTCTCAATCTAGCAGTGGTCCAAGAGCCCTATTTTCTTCTATCTTGTGGCTCCACTATCTTCCACATATGACTACCAAGATCACCCAGAGATCATCTCCAGTCCAGATGAGGTTCATTTGACCCAGGACAGACCCCATGCCCATATCTTACTGGATTGGAGGTGAGCAATGCCTCCAGGCATGCCCAGGAGGTCCCAAGGAGAACACAGGGGTGGTGATTTGCTACTAACCCCTGCCCCAAGCCAAAATCTCTAAAAATAATAGACATCACTTATACATGTCCATTGGACATAATGACCCTCTCATGTGATAGGAAGTGATCTGGCAGTGCGTGTAAACAGACCACACCTACACACAATACCATAAGTGAACTCCACAAAAATGATATTGAGCAAGAGAAGCCAGACCCCCCAAAATACTTCATTTTGATCTATATTTATATAAATACATGCAGCCCCCAAATAGAAAAAAATTGAACTGTATTGTTTAGGGAAATATACATAGGTCATAAAAGTACAGAGAGAAGCAAAGGAATTGTTACAGTAGGAATTGTTACAGAAGGTTGGGAAGGCTGTGCAGAGGGACTGGCAATATCCTAGTTCTGGACCCAAGCAGCAGTTTTCAGGAGTTCATAGGCTTTTCCTCACACACATTTTACACACAGAATTTCAAAAAGCCAAACCTGTTTTCTACCTTGACATTAATGGACCACTCAGTTTGGCACAGAGAAAAGCGGCTTCCGCCTTGGCTGGAACACCTTGCCTTCTGGCTGACCATGCTTTCCTGTCTTCCCTACTGGATGCTGAACACCCTCCAGACCTAATTTCCTCTGATTTACCATGTTGAAGGGGAAGAAAAATCTGTGCTCCCATTCGACATAATTGCCAAACACCTGATTCGGTCCCCGTAGGTCCCTGCGTAAATGTTATTATCTGCTGTTGTCTCCCATAATTACTACCCCTTTCCTGAGTTGATGAACAGTTTCTGCCACCGTCTAGTTTTGCAGTTAACGAAATACCATTTTGCTACTGGCGTTGCTACTCCTCTCAAGATCTCTTTATCTTTGTTTCCTACAGTAACTTGTAAATTCCAGTGACTCATATCTCTTGTTCCAGACACTTAACTTTCAAATCTGTATTTTCCACCCTCCAGTGCACAATTTGTTTTACATTCTGTTGGGTCTCCCTTTCATCATCCTTGAATTCTACAGCTGTGAAAAGCCTTCCTCCCGCTACTCAGCCCTGAACACCTTTGTTTTTCCATTTCACAGACTCCAACACTTGGCTTTTGAAGGTAGATGATTTGAAGTATTCCCATGTCCCCTCGCATAAAAGGCGTTTGTACTGGTGTCCTTCAGCAGAAACTTCTCTCTGCCTCCTACTGAGATACCCAAAGGGTTGGTTGGCTTCCAGCCCTCCCTTCCAAAAATGGTGGCAAGATTCCCACCACTTCTTGACTGTGAAAGGAACTGGAGTGAAATGTTTGATGTAAGTGGGAATGATGTTGGGATAGCTGGGTTGCTTCCCCTTGGCGTCCTCCAGGTAACCTGCCAGGTATCAGAGGCCCAAGTTCCACAAAAGCAGCTAGGAAGGTCTTTTCTCTTCTTCTCTACAAGAGGCAACCTTTATTCTTTTAGTCACCCTCGGGGCTGACATCCCCTAGCTACAATCACCTGAGAGGGAAACGCTGGCTGGGGGGAGTATTTCTATTCTTTTCTTTCTTTCTCTTTTTCTTCCTTTCTTTCTTTCCTGTTTTCTTTCCCTAAGTCAACTTCAGAAGTCCTTTGAACTAGCTCTGAGGCTGTTTAGGTTCAACTCCAGCTATGCTGAGACAACTTGGACACACCCCCTCTGCTGAAATCACCTCTTTTGAGAAAAAGAAGCCAGTTATAGACCCAATACTCACAAGCCTATTGAGCAAATTAAGGAGCAGGCCCAAAAGTTACGAAGTGTATTGAAATCATGAAATCAACTCTGCTACATTGCCATTTACTAGTGGTTTGACTATAGACCCAAATCATTTATTTCAGGGCAGATGTTTTAAAGGGTGTTGGAAAGGAGAATGGTGTTACAGCTAAGTGAGATTTCATGCAGGGATTCCCACAGCTGCCCCCACCCTTTCTATTGTAAATTACCTTAAACAAGTCTCTGGTCGAGAACACACTACTATTTTGAGTTTAAAATAAAAGTCTTTTTAAAAAATGCCTTTACTACTTTCAAAACAGATTTGCAAAATTAATGTGATTAGGTCACAAAAAGTCAATCAATCTAGAAAGATTCAGCTCAATACTCTGGATTTTTTAAAAGATAATTTAAAATGTCAGAGTTGTTAAGAAAAAAAAAAAAAAAAAAAAAAAAAGCCAGAGATTCAAAACTGTGCCAATTAAAGAGAGCATCTATTTTGTTGTCCCTCCAGATTCTAAGCATTAAAATGATATGACGTTAATGCTTATCATGTCCACATCCTCAGATATTCATGGCCTAATTGAAAAAAAAAACCTTATTTTATGTAGGTCCATGGAAATATGTCCCGTGGAAAAACATTAAAATGTTCCAACTAATAGAATGTATTGATCATATAAAGGCTCATCAGTCCTATCAGATCCTTGGCTTTTTAACAGGGCTCTAAATTCTCAATTACTGCTTGGAGATAAAGTAATTGAAAATGAATAGCATAAGAAATATTCAAAATACCTATGTAACAGGGTATTTGTTTTGTTCAAAGACGCTTCCCCTACCTGAACTAGATAAATTTTTTTAAAGTGTATTCTTTATAGAAGAAAATCAATAGGATTATTTAAATGACATTTTATAAATTAGCTACAGTCAGGAAGTGATAAATTGAGGTTAGTAGTCCCTAGACTCGCAATTTAGGCGCATGCGCACACACGTGCACACATTTAACAGATATGCTGGCAATTTTCACCTTAAATTGTCCAAATTTTCCTGGTTAATCTCACATTGATTGAGTAATAACAAAGTGCTCTGGGTTGCGGTCTCTTCCTTTGCGATCATAGTTGGTTCCTCACAAATGCTGCTCCCTAGGAAGCCTTCCTATTCAAGGGGAAGAGAGGTGGAAGGAAAAACATTCACTTTATCTCTAGGTTTGATACACCGTCCTCTTTAAAAAAAAAAAGTGTCTTCTCTGATAAAAATGTCGAAGAAACCCTAAAATACAATAAATCATAAAATAAAATTTGCATGGCAGTAGGGTATTTGTGGGTTGGAGAAGGGAATGTGTGGGTGGGGCTGCGGGTGGGGGAGGGAAAGGAGTTTAACAGTTGATCTTCCTTCAAAGAAATAAGGCAGATTAGTGTCTTTTTCATGCTTCTCCAGGCAGGCAGCGTCCGCTCCCCTGAACCCCCAGAACAGAGAATCCTCCGCGATCCCCAGCAATGCCCACTGTACTGGTTCCCTCTATCCTGCGTGTTCGAGCGACCAGCTCGGGGGTTGTGCCCTAAATCTTGGAAAGTCACAAATCACTGGTTCAAATAGACCCGCTTCTTCAAAGGAAAGAATGGGGAGTGGTGAGGGAAGGAGGAGGAGAGATGCTTAAAGTGATTTAAGACCCCCCTAGGAGAGGGGTTTTGGCACCTGGGCCATTATGCTCGGACAAGGACTATCAGTGAGTAACAAGAGACATTGAAATGTACTAGGGACTGATTAGGATGGTTCAATCTTCCCTGGATTAGTCAAGCATTTGATATAAATAAGTAAACACCCAAATCATCTGCACTACAGTCCAAAATGTCTCCCCTTTCACTTTCTTTCTGCTTTTTTTTTTTCTTTTCAAAGAGTGAAAGGGACTAGAGATTAGAAAAAAGAGGTCTTGTGTATTCAAAGTGCTAATTCAGAACTTCTTTCTCTAATGCACTCATGAAACATTTTAATTGTCTGACTTTGCATTCAAAAGCCTTGTTTGCGACTCCTAATTGCAGGCTGCTTTGAACAAATAATTGAAATGCATGACTTGTGGGGCCTGCTTAAACAATTATAATGTGCTTTGCCGCTAGGTGCTGGTCCCCCTCCCACCGCCGTCCCTTTTTGCATAATGACAAGCAGCCAGCTTGATATTTGCAGCCAAGTTAAAACCTTGCTAATTTGCTGCGCTGCAATCTGGGGCTGTGGCAGTGGCTGTACCTGCATTAGTGCTTGCAACAGCAAAAATGGCTCTAATAGTTCAACTGAATGTTAAGAAGACCTTTTCATTTTCTGCTGAGAGAATCCCACTGGGGTTTTGTTTTCAAAATACAAATCTTTCATGTGCCTGTTAGTTTTGTATCTACCCACAATTTATGGCGCTATTTCCTTGAAAATTCTCCCAAACCTGATTTTAGCAGTCCTCGGCAAATAGGTTCCTTCCTCTGAGGCAACTCAGGTTTAGAAATGAAACAAAAGTGTCCAGATCCTGGGAATGCCCTGCCACTGGCCGCAGTGGGCAGTTGAGGACCACACACAGGGATGCTGGCCCTGAAAAGGTCTCTCACTTTTAGAATCTAGAACACAGTGCCAGATGTGCTTCTCCAGCCTCCTGGTTAGGACTCAGAGGTTGCGGGAACTAAGACTGTGTTCACTTATGTTCTGAACATTCGAATTTTATTTTAATTTTTAAAGATGTGGGAAAATACAGATAACCTAAAATTTACCCACTTAGCCCTTTCTACATATACAGTTCAATGATCCACATTGCTGAACTACCATCACTAGCATCCATTCACAGAACTCTTGCAAAACTGAAACTCCATAGCCATTAAACAATTACTCCCTATTTCTCCCTCGTTTCAGCCCTGGGCAACCAACATTCTACCTTCTGCTCTATGAATTTGACTACTGCAGAGTAAGCATTAAAAAAAAAAAAACAAAAAAAACCTTACATGTTTTAGAAAAGGAACAAAATTTGACTTTTTAAGAAAAACTTGTGCCTTCGATGGAATCATCTAGTCCAATAATTTACAATTCTATTATTTTTAAAATTTCTGTTTGGGGTGTTATGTGGCGGGGGGCGGACTCTTGGAAGATTTTTTAGAAGTAGATTTAAAAATTCACTGTTTTAAGGTCCCAATTCTGCCTGATAAGAACAGCAGTAAAAATGACACCCATTTTCCTGGGCACCTCCTGGAGTCTCAGTGGTCTTGACGAGTTGGCCACAGGAGGGAGCCTCCTGTAGTCGCAGCACTGTTTTATATACTGTCAGTTCTACGTGCTCACAATGACCCATGTGATTGATTCTATTTTACAGTTGGGAAGATGAAGCTCAGGAAAGCTGGGTAACTTGTCCGAAGTCACACAGTTCCTCTGTGGGGAGAATGGGATTCAAGCCGGTCAGTGAGACTTCAAAGCTCTTTTCAAGATGCTGAGCTGCACAGCAGGAAGAATCCACAGGAAGTGGTACTTCAAAGACACTTGCTGTTTGGCAGGGGGAGCAGGGATTAACATCAGCTTGTCCCAAGACACAGGTGTAACACGTGTGCAGGGACTGAGGGAGGAGAATTCCTTGTCATTGTTATGAATACCCTGTATCCCGCCTGGACTAGGTTGCACCCAGCAGGTGGTATTAGAACCCTCCTTGAGAATCTCTGGCCTAGCATTTCTTGGTTTTATCAATCTCTAGAGAAGTGCCCCAAGATTCTCTTCATAACCCACTTTTGAGCTGAGAAGGCCATTCATCCTAATAACAATAGCTGGTCTTTCCTGAGTGATTACCGTGCACCGAGCTTTGTGTGTATCACTTGCAAATGTAAGCAGCCTTACTCTCAAGTTCACACACTTAAAGCTACCCTAGACAAATTCTCCTAACATAAAATGCAAATAAAGCTGCGAAGCCCCATTCAAGCTCATGCATGCCTTCTGTGTGTAATCACTGGACTATCCTGTCCCAAGTAAGATCCTTGGCCTTATGATGGGGGGATCTAGCCATCCGAAGTGAATAATTGGATGTTCCAAGTCATAGCAAATGATAGCATCAGTGTTGCTTTTCTAGGCAGGTGGTCTGATCCCTGCATGTACCCACTAGAGAAGGTGACTACAGCACAAGTTAAGGGAAAAAAAAAAAAAAAAAAAAGATATACAGAGCTCCTATCTTGGATGAAAATTTTTGCTTTAGTTATATTGTTGCCTAAAACACCACCAATGTTCTTCTACTCCCTAGAAGCCCAATTTAAAAATTCAAATGTGTGCTACAGAAAGTAATTAATCTAGGCATCTATTATATATTTATTTAGGAAGTATTCATTCACAGCAGAATGTTTAAGAAGCATAACTTTGGAGACTACTTCAAGTTCAAATTCTGTGTTTGTCATTTATTAGTTGTGTGATCTTGAGCAAATGACTTAACTTTTCTGTGCCTCAACTGTAAAATGGAAATCAAAACCAGTACCTACTTCAAAAAGATAGTTGAAAGCATTAAAGTGAATAAATATGATCTACTGCTATTATTTTAAATTGAAAGGTAATTAGGTTTCCCAAATATTCTTGTCAAAAATATTTCACCAGAATTTAACTAAGTTTTGGTTCCTACTTGCAGATTTCATAATATGCAAATTGTAAAAGAATAAGATAAATGATACCACAAAAGAAAAACAGCAGACAATTCCAGAATTGTGATTCATTCCATAGGACAACTGGCTAATGTCCTCCTATGATTTACTATCCAATAGTAACAAGTCTTTCAATTAGTCTGATGCTATATTGAGATGCTCATCATCCCTGGCCTCTGCCCAGTGAAGATAGCTATCTGCCTTGCCTTGGTTACTCAGCTGATAAGTACCAAGGGAAGATAGTGTTCTTTCTCCAACACCTGCTTTTCTCAGCTCCCACCCCTCCCTCGCCACTTCTATGTCTCAAATGCTGAGATCATTTTGATTTGGCTGCTGTAACTTCAGTTAGAAGAACAGCTGAAATAGGATGAAAACTGAAACCCACCCAAGGCCTCAGTTCTGACTTTCCTTTATAGATTTGAGTCACTGACTATCACCTGCTAAATTAGCTACCTGGCTGCATCGCTGGGAAGCCACAGATGACTAAATTTGCCCCGTTTGCCTGGGGAGGGAAGGTACATTCAAAGACTCAGCAGTTTGCTCTTCATTATTCACTGAAACTTTCAGGACTCACCTCTTGACATTAATGGAAAAACCCAAGTAATCCAGCATCCAGCCTGTTGGCAGACTAACACCAGGATCTTGGGCATGTTTTCTGCTGAGAACATCTTTCCATCATTTTCCATCTTTAAATATTGACCCAACCTGATGGCATGCACACAAAGTTGGGACAATTTAAAGACTGTAATGTATTGAAGCTCTTTGAATATCTAAAAATTCCTGTGTCCCTAATGATGCTCAGAAAGCAAGGCAACAAACAAACCCCAGCTCCTTACTCTGGAAATTTATAAATGAAGAGCAAGGATTATTGTCTGATCCACTCAGAACTTATAGGGTGACCATTAAGCCCTGTCAATGAGGCAAAGGCTTCTTTGTGGATGAGTACTGGTTACCTGGTGTCGAAGGAATTGTTGAGGCTCAGAACATACTTCCCCAAAAGATAGCATCTTAGGCATTGAGAAAATCTCAGAAGCAGAAAGACTAGTCTCTATTTTCTCATGCCTTGCTGTGTGAGAGCTGGCCATATAAAAACTCTGTAATCTACCTCCTGTAAAATAGGTCACAAGACTCTCATGTGGCAAAACGTATGTGTCCTGCCCTACTCCAGGAGGAAAGGAATGAAGATGCAGAGACACCAAGAAGGAGCTGAGCAAACAGGCCTTGGTGTTTCCACACACCTCATTACCATCAGGTCCTACCCTTGTTGTCCAATGGCAATGAATGCATTCATCAGACTTAAGCATAAAGATATACAGATGCTCCTCAGTCCTTGGGGGGTCTGCATTTATAAAGCCTCTCTCAGCATCTAAGACTTTGGTTAAATAACTGTGTTATGCGTTTCTCTTGTCTTTTGTTACAGGATGCCATTCATGAAACTGTACTACTCAGAATTATGAAATTAGAATCACCAGGATCCCTGAAGAACTAAGATTCAAGCAACAATCGTCTATGGACAATACAGGAAAAACTGATAGGGAATCAGATTGACATGGTGTCAACATACTACCCTACCACTCCCATCATCCTCTCCAAACAGATTGTTCACAAGCCACTGTCCACACTGGAGCATCAGGCCGTCACACCCAAAACCGTGATCAGTTTTAGCGTGCAAAGGCAAGACAGTCAGACATATACTTCTTGATGAGATGCTGTACAAAGTACATAGCACCACAAAACATTCTTGTCAAAAATATCCCCACAATTTAGTGAAGCCTCTACATATACTTCCAGGTTCAAAAAATATAGGATGAACAAGATGAATGATATCCTCAGGGGGAAAAACCCTAGATAATTCACGAACTGTGATATGTTCTAGAGGATAAATGGTCTTGTGTCCTCAATAGATTAAATCATGAAAATGGAAAGGAAACTGAGATGGATCCTGGCATAGATAATCCATAAGAATTATAATTATGGTTGCACCAATTTGCAGTCCCACCAGCAATGTATAAGTGTACCTTTTCCTCCACATCATTTCCAACATTTATGTCTTATATTCTTGATAATTGCCATTCTGAGTGGAGTGAGATGGAATCTCAGTGTAGTTTTTTTTTTTAACTAGTCTTTCAAGATACACAGGATTTTAATGGGTAAAGAAAAGGAAAAGTATTTCAAGAGGCCAGAGAAGCCATGTAACTATATGGTCCACATGTATAACTAAAAAGAACAAATAAAAAATTAAAAAGAAAAAGAAAAGAATTATAATTATGGAATTCTATCATTTTTGGAAGCTGACTTCTTCCTAGAACAAGGCCGTATTGGACAGTTGATACATATTTGGTAAATGTAAGAATGAACGAATGAATTGTGCTGATGAGAGCAAAGTGGCTCACAGGGCTAGGTACTTTGCTCGTTGGCAGGTAGCAGGTGGGTGGCTGAGCTTGGACTAAAGCTTGACCTATCAATTCCTAGTTCTTGTTTCATGATCCCTCTCTAGTTTCACTTTTTCATGTATAATTTAGATCTACATTATAAAAACCATAAGAGACATAATAGCCACATGTAGTGTGCAATTCCTGGTTGGATCTTAGTTTGATCAAATATGCTATAAAAGACATTTTGAGGACAAGTGAGAAATGGAACAGCTACTGGCTGATGACATTTAGTCATTGCCAACAATTCTACCAGGTGAGATGATGGTAGAATTTTGGTTATAATGGAAGCAGTCTGTTCTTGTTTTCTAGAGTTGCATACTACAATATTTAGAAGTAAAACCATATCATTGGTAATTTTCTTTTAAATACTCCAGCATGAAGAATTTGGTGAACCATTTATAAAGTAACAGGTAAACATCCATGAAATATAGGAAACAGGTACATGGTTTTTATTCTTTCTTTTTTGGAAATATTCATAAAAATAACATAGAAATGGAGAGCTAATGATACCCAGTCAGCAAAAGCCTGGAATTTTTTTTTTTTTTTTTCTCAATGAAGTGAGCACCTTGCCTGATTAGGACATGAATGATAAAAAAAAATTTCAAATAGCTATTTCTAAGAACCTTAACATTAACATTGATTTAATTTTTATTAGTAGAAATAATTTTATTCCTTAACTTCTTCAAGTTACATGTATTTGCATACCACCAAAGTGTGCAAAAACATTCAGGAAATGTTTCTCTAACAAAGCAGAAAATACTGTTCTTCATGATGTTTTAGTGAGAGAAATCAAGGGAAGAAGATGCAGAGGGTGAGTTTAGCAAATCTCAAGCTAAAGCAGACTTAGCTTTCTGCTGATGAAAAACCTGAGATGTTTGTGGCTCTCAGTTAAAACATTTTGCATTACCTCTGAATAGTAATTCTAAGAAGATGCCAAAGAGGACTAGCAACTTGGCTTCTGCTTAACATTGTGCAGACCTAGAAGAATTCAGCTATTGGACAAACAGGGATGAAGAGAGAACCCTTCTTTCCTTCTTGTCTTGTCTGTCCCATCTACATGGCCATATTTAACAACAGAAAGGAAAGAGATGAATCTGTATGGCTGCAGCAATTACACTCCACCTGCTTGGTGGGGGCACCTCTTTCAATTGTGAGATGAAATCATGCATTTGAACATGAGAGAGCATCCTGAGACCATTGGTTTGTAGTTGCATGAGTTAAAAGAACTAAGACACACATGGAGAAGACTGTGGAATGAGCCCTGTGTTTGGAATTGACAGAGGTGAGTTTCGGGCTCAGTTTTGCCTCCAACTGGCTACCTTAATCATTAACACAGGATGATGCCAGGTACTACACAGGAAGGCTTTTGAGATTCCAAAAAATGAGACTTCCAAAAGCAGTGTGAATTGCTCATGGGTTGTCTCTGTCAAGCTCCCTTCCCCCTTTTCCTCCTTTTGCACAATTAATTGAAAATAACTAGGCACTTTTGAGGAGGCCAGATCTCAAGCATAAGGAAACCACTGGGTGAATATAAATGATCAGCATCAATACAATGCAACAGTTCCTCAAGATTTTAAAACTGTGTCACTTCGTTGATCCAGGAGGCACAACCTCCAGAGCACAGGAAGCAAACCAGTTAGCTGTGCACAGTATAACTTGCACAGTGCACCTACTTGGTTTTCCTCATAATAGAGAAATATTTTTCTATGTCACTATCAAAAATGGGAAAATCAGTAGGATTAAGAACAATTGCCAGGCATGGTGGCACACACTTGTAATCCAGGCAGTTCCAGAGGCTGAGGCTGGAGGATCGCAAGTTCAAGGCAAGTCTTGGCAACTTAGCAAGGTCCTAAGCACTTAGTGAGACCCTATATTAAAATAAAAATTTTTAAAAAGGGCTGGGGATGTGGCTCGGTGGTAGTGTCTGAGTTCAATCCCTAGCACCAAAAACAAAAACAAAAAAATATATATTTTCAAAAAAATAGCATTGAACATGGCATGGACCGTGCCCTCTTTGTGGGTGTGTGGCAGGGTGAGGGGTGGGAGTGGAGGGTGTTTTTACTCACCCTATTTGACCTGTACAACTAGTGGGTTTGTGATGCTCCACTGGACTAAAGGACAAGTTTAGTCCGTACCTTGACTCTCTAAAGAGCTCTTCCAGAAGCCTTTTCCTAATATGAGAGGCAAGGGGGAAAGGGAGAGGGAAAAGAAGGAGAGAGTGCCCTCTTTCTGCAACTTCCCAGCTATAGCAGAGAGAGACACATCTCACGCCCTTAGAACCCAGACAGACTGAGGATGATCTGACTCAGTGTTTTTACTTAACCAATGAAGAAATCAAGCCTCAGAGAAATGAAGAGCTTGACTCAGGCCAGACAGCTGAGTGGAATAGTGCAGACCAGGTCTCCTGACTCTGCCCTAGTGTTTTTTCCTCTCTAAGATATCTCAGTCTGAAAGTGAAACTGAAACTTCTATTAAATCATGTTTTTTAAAATCATCTTTGAGGACCACAAATTTGTACACATTGTTTCCACTCCAAACTGATTGTCTAAAGTGAAACCTTTCATTCTGTCCTGGTCTTAGAAGCCCAGAAAAGTGAGCTCCCAAGAGTAGTCTAGTTGGCAGCATGCTTTGCAAAGCTTCTCCAGTTCTCCAAGAATCATTCAGAGCTCCAAACTCATCTCTCCCATGTCACAAGAGTCTGCACACTTGCAGGAATGTCAAAAGGACAAAAAAAAAAAAAAAAAAAAAAGAAGGTTGGGATGAGCAGGTGAGTTCAGACTGGCAGAATGGCAATTATCAAGAATATAAGCAATAATAAGTGTTGGCAAGGATGTCGGGGAAGAGGTACACTCATACATTGCTGTCGGGAATGCAAATTGTTGCAACCACTATGGAAAGCGGTATGGAGAGTCCTCAGAAAACTTGGATGGAAACCCCGTTTGACCCAGTTATCCTACTCCTCAGTTTATACCCAAAGGACTTAAAATCAGCATACTACAGTGACTCAGCCACATCAATGTTTATAGCAGCTCAATTCATAATAGTTAAACTATGGAACCCACCTAGATGCCCTTCAACAGATAAATGGATAAAGAAAACGTGGTACATAGACGCAATGGAATATTACTCAGCCTTAAGAAGAATGAAATGATGGTATTTTCAGGTAAATGGATGGAACTAGAGAATATCACACTAAGTGAAATAAGCCAATCCCAAAAAACCAAAGGCTGAATGTTTTCTCTGATAAGTGAATGCTGATCCATAGTGGCAGTGTGTGGGGTGGGTAGGGAAGAATGAAGGAGATTTGGATTGTGCTGAGGAGAGTGAGGGGAGAGGAGGGAATGGGAAGGACAGCAGAATCAGAGGACATTATTACCCTATATACATGTATGAGTACACTACTGGTGTATCTGCACCATGTACAGCCAGTTCAATGAGAAGTTGTGCTCCATATTTGTACCATGTGTCAAAATCATTCTACTGTCATGTATAACTAATTAGAAGAAATTTTTAAAAAAACACTCAGGACCTAAACAAAACAAAACAAAACAAGAATACAGCATGGACTGAGGGAACCTTTTACCTGATCCAGTTTCCTCTTCTGTAGTATCAAGCAAACTGCAGAACCTATTTCATAGTATTTGTATTGGAATTACATGAGATAATGTTCAGACACAGAGAATGCCCAAAGTGTGTTAGTTACTATAATGGATCTAGGTAAGCACATACAATACATACCTCAACTGTTTTTAGTTGTTTTTGTTTTGGAGAAACAAAACATAGGGCATGCACAAGCAAGAGAGTGATCACCTTCTCCAACACGTCTGCTAAGTGCATCATGTTCATAACAAAATAGTCTTTCATTAGCACAAGTCTTTCAAATCTGCAGACACTTCGTTCTATAGCCAGTTCTCCCCCATGGGCTCTATGATCTAGAAGCTTAGCACCTAATGATCTCTGGATGTTAGGTGGTGCCAAGAAGAGACGATGTAATGATTTTGGAAGCATCAAGTGGTAGGGTAGGAGAGCACAGTCATCTAATTAAACACCCTGACAGTATGGTAGTATAGTGAACCACCTTGGAAACACAGAACAGGAGAAACAACAGCAACTTGGAGTTTAGTTCTATGCCCCAACTCTAGCACAGTTACTCTGCTGCTAGGAGTTCAAGCTCATCTTCCTTAAACCACAGATTTACTTTCTATAGAATGAATTTTTCCTTGCCAGTCTCCAAAATATTGAACTCCTACCAAATACTGTTGAAGTAGTTTTTCTGCTTGAGGGTATTGCTATTTCTCTGATTCTGGAAACTGAGGAGAAATGAAGAGGAAAATCCTAAGTGACACTTTCCTCTGCAAATTTGCAAAAATGCTGCCTAGCTGCAGCAGTCCCCAAGCCTCTGTCCACAGGAGCAGCTACTTCCATGGCACTGAGATGGGGCCTGTGTTTAATCCCCAGGGCTAACAACTTCTGCTCAAGGCGATTGTGAATTGAGGATTATTAGGATGAGTAATCTTAATTGATTTTTTTAGGAGATTTGTCTCAGAAGGCTAAAGTTCATTTTAACAAAAAAGTCACCCTTGAAAGCTAAAACCAGGAAAAATTGTAAAAGCAACTGCCAACAGTATTTTACCAGTATAAATATCAAGTTAATTTTTTGCCAGTATCTGCAGCTATATATGGATGTACTCCAAAATGCCTGTTAACATTTTCTGGGTTGTGAGATAATGGCTGTTATCCAATGTTTCTTTTTATCAGCCTCTCTTTGTTTTTGTTTTTGTTTTTTTTTTTTGTCTAGAATAAATATATAATTCCTCTTGAAAAAAAATGACCAAAGAAAAATAAATAAATTGAAGTATCCTGAGGAACTAAGCACAAAGAGAATAATTATTGTTCACACTAGTACCTGCCGAGTGGTCATTTCTCTTAAATGGCCCATCAGGGGAACCTCCAGTAGGACCAGGAGGCCCACTGTGCTGGGTAGTGCCATCTCTATGTTCCACTGAACACATCTGCCTAGATCTCACACTCTAGCCTTCCTACATTTACAAACCCTGATTCTATACCTCCTACGTTCATTCTTTCCTTTGGCAAAGAGAATTCCCGTGAGAAGTGGGTAACACTACACTTTTCTTTTTTGGGGGGGCGGGTACCAGGTATTGAACTCAGGTGTGCTTAACCACTGAGCCACATCCACAGCCCATTTGTTATTTTGAGACCGGGTAAGTTGCTTAGGGTCTTACTAAGTTGCTGAGGCTGTCTTTGAACTTACAATCCTCCTGCCTCAGCCTTTCTAGCTACTGGGTTTACAGGTATGCACCACTGCACCCAGCTACTTTTTGTTCTTTTTACTTCAGAATAGAGACATATTCTCCTCCATGCTTTGTTGCATGAAATTCTCTGGGTTCTGTGTCCTTTTCTCCTGCCACACTTTAGGTCTCTTTTAATTATTTATTTATGTGACTTCTGCAAGAATGCCTTCCCTGACTCCTCAGATTAGTTAGTCCCACTATTGCACATTATCTTTATACTTCTGCCCTTTGTGATTTCATTGTGTCAGGGACCACTGCTAGAATACATCTATGTGTTATTGTTTGTGTAACTGTCTCTTCTGTTAGACTATGAAGGGAGGGACTGTATCTTTTTGCTGTCATATTCTTAACACTTCATGGTGGGGCTAGAAGTTCACTGAGTATTTATTGAATGATTAAAAGAATGAACAAATGAGATTCTTCTTCAGCCCTTTCCTATAACTATTTCATACTTGCGTTAGTCAGCTTTCAATTACTATAACAAATTCCTGAATAAGTCAACTTAAAAAGAGGAAAATTCACACTGGTTCAGAGTTGTGAAATTTCAATCCATGACTGGTTGCCCCCATGGCTTTGGGCCTGTGGTGAGACAGCACGTCATGGTGGAAATGCACAGCAAAGGAGTCCCATTCACCTCATGGAGAGGCCTGAAAAAGAGGAAAGGGTTGGACTCTTCTTGTCCCCTTTGAAGCCACATCCCCAATGACCCAAGACCTCCCATTAGACCTCACCTCTTAAAAGTTTCCATCACATCCCAATAGTGTTACACTGGAGATGATGCTTTTAACACATGGATCTTTGGGCTACATTTGAGATCCAAATGGTAGCACTACTTTTTGGCATTCAATATCACATTGTTTACTGATCTAATGATAACCTAAGTTAAAAAAATTGTGTGCAACTGCCTTATAGTTATTATTGAATATAAATGATTCTTTCAAGTACTTTTTTGACTTGCAAATCAAAGTCTCAAAGAACCAAACTCACAAACTGCAGACATTTCCACACTACCAAGTGCAAGACCTACCTCTTCCCCTGAACATCGGCCCCAACTCTGACGTCCTTCCTCTGAAGAACTTCTATTCCTGGCCCCCACCTCTATTTTTTCTTGAGATTTAGAGGTAGTGGGTATGGGCAATCATATTTTAAAGTCATTACAGATATCATTTGAATTTTAATGGAGGCCTTTAGTATGACTTTAGGTGATACAAGTGTCTTTTGTTCAGTAGGTACAAATTTAATGTAAGTTAGAAAAATATAACTATACAGCAAATCTGTAATTTCACAGCTATTGCTTTTACAATTATTAAACAATTTCTTTTTTGTACTGGGGATTATAACCAGTAATCTTTACCATTGAGCTATATACTCCCAGTCCCCTCTTTTTTTTTTTAATTTTTGAGACAGAGTTTGCTAAGTAGTTGAGGTTTGAATTTGTGATTCTCCTGCCTCTGCACCTCAGCAGCCAGGATGACAGTTATGTGCAGCCACTCCCAGTCAATGGATATTGCTTTGGATAAAGCAAAGTATACAGAAGTCCATTTAAATAAAAGTGTCAAATAAATAGAAGAAAAAGTAGCACACAGATCTGGAAAATATTGAGAAGGTAGTATATAGTAATGGCAATCCTGGAATATGGCGTCTTGGCCTTTAGGAAAACAGCAGAAACAGATTTCTGATATTCCTGCACTACTGTCCCCTGAAGCTGGCCCTAAACCATAGGAGGGTCTCCCTCTGAACTTTTTTCCATTCTTTTCCCCTTAAGACCATCACGTGACAAGGGTCTTTTCCTACACTATGAAGGGAGGAATGTCACACAGGGATGCCAAGAAGGATTGGAGCAAACAGAACTTGGTAGGCTCCTCTTCATTTATTGCCATGAGATCACAACCTTCAGTTCTCCAATCATACTTCTTTCTGTATGACTGTCCATGAAAATATCACATTTCCTTGTTTCTGAAAGTTCCCATGCCATATAAAACTTATATTTTAAAAAATTGTCTTTTTCGCTTGTTAATTTCCTTTTATTATAGGAGTATCTATTACAATGTTAGTCAACTTTTCATTACTATGACCAAAATATCTGCCAAGAACAGCTTAGAGGAGGAAGTTTATATTTTCTTATGTTTTCAGTTCACAGTTGATTGACTCTATTGCTCTGGGTCCAAGGTGAAGCAGAGTATCATGGCATGGTGGAGGAGCACTGCTCCACTCATTGTAGCCAGGTAGCAGAGAGAGTGAAGGGGAAAGGGCCATAAGAAAGATGCAGTCTTCCAGGGCACACCCCAGAGACCCACCTCCTCCAGCAGCACCTCACCTGCCTGCAATTAACAGTCAGTTCAATCAAACTAGGATGGGTGGATTAGGATACATCTCTCATAATCTAATAATTTCACCTCTGAATGAATATTCCTGCATCAACACAGGAGCTTTTTTATCCAAAGCATAAAAGTTAATTATCTTGTACTGGGTGAGAAAAAGAAAGCTTTTCTATCTTACAGTAAATTACATAAGTTTGGGAAACACTCTAAGGGTTAAAGAACCAGGAGCCTAAAAGGTACTTCAGTAAATGTCCCTTCATCCCTTTATTTAGAAAAAATGTGTTGAGTTCCTGCTACATGTCCCAAGTGCTGGAGCAACAGTGGTCCTGTGATTGATCAAGACTGCTAGAATCTCTGCCTTCACCAAGCTACAGTCATTCACTTGAAAGAACAGCTGGATGAATAACTGAATGAGGAAGAGAAGGAGGGAGAAAGGAAGAGGAATGAAAATAAAGGTATTTTAATGAATATATTAAGGTGAGGAGAAAATTTTTGAGCTAGGTGGTCTCTAATGGATCCTAAGGTATCACTATTTGATTACACTTCCTGTGGAGAGAAACATACATCTTTTTTTTTTTTTTTTCTTTTTGAGGCTTGAGAGAGATCTATCAGGTATGTGTCTTCTTCGGTAATAGCAAGGTCCACATAATGAATATTTTGGCACAGAATTTAGATGTATTAGAAACACAAAGGTCCCAGAAAACCAAAGATATCATGGAGTGACTATAAATAGTCCTTATAACCTGGATTTTAGGTCCTAGAACCCTTTAGGGAGATAGCAGGAAGGCATCCCAGGTAATCTGGAAGCTTTATCACCATATCGAAGGTAAGAAATCCACATATGCAAGAGTATATTCCAAAGAATTTAGAAAGATTTCTAACATAGACTCTTGATTATCTATTAAAAGGAAAGCAAAAAACCATTGATATTTGAGAAGCAAGTACAATGAAGTCCTTCCATCAGCTCAAGTTTTTAAGTTTGAATCTCTGCCATCTCATGGAAAATCCATCCTTCCTTCTGCTGATGTTCCTTTGCAGTAAGCATTTTCCCCAGTTTACCAATGCTTCTTGATGAAGATGGATGGCTCTGCATCTGGCATTCTAATTACATTAAAGAATAATGACCAGGAAGATCTTGGTGAAGAGAGAATAATTTATTACTCACATTACTTCCACCCTATCTAAGATGTGTTCAGAAGTAAATTGTCAAATTCTCCCAGAATTCACTGATCACACTTGGGAAACAAAGCATAGGTTGAGAACAAGGAGAGCCTCCATGTTTTGACCTATTGCCACAGGGACCTGGTGGGAGTCCTTAGATATTTCCAACATTTCTGTCAACTTCCCATCCAGAGGATAATGCTATCTGAAGGAAAGGGCTGGTGGTGGGTATCACATATTACAGGTGAACCTGTGCTGGGCATGTGTAATTCTCTAATTAAGCTTATAAGGCAGGTGGAATTATTCCCTTTTCACAGAAGAAACAAACAGGAAACAACTTGCTCAAAATCACACAGTGGACATATTATGGAATAGGAATTTGAATTCAAACTCTGAATCCAAGTGACCACTTATATGTGTGCTTATTAGCTCGCATATCACCAAAAACTACAGCTACATCACCACAGTGCCCAGCAGCACTTTGCTAGAGACCCTTGGCCTACCACAATAGTGACAAGTAAATATAATAATGTGTATGTCATTTTGCTCATCCCCTGGCATAGGCCCTCCACCTTCAGGTGATGGTCCCCTGGGGTGAAGCAGTGCATCCTGCCATTTTGAGAGTTAGATTAGCTGGTAGGTTCATTACCTTCCATTTCATCCAACTGTGTACTGTTTGGTGGGTAGAGGAAAGAGGAGGCTTTGGATGGAAACAGAACTTGATCATGCAGTTGTGGGACAATTTCCCAGGTAGGTCCTATGATTGACCAAATCACTTAACAGTGCTACCCTCAGTTTCCTCATCTGTAAAATAGGAGGATTCATGCAGAGTACCTACCTCACAGGTAGGATTAAATATGAATGTGTGTGAGATGGATAATACAGGATGAACTAACCAGATAGGGAAGAAGAAAATTAACATTTATTTGATTCCCTTAACGTATTTACCTTCTCTATATCATGTGCATATAAATATGCACGACACTTTGAAAACATTGCTTCATTTCTTACAATAGTTTGTCTAGGTGTGTATTATCACCTCCTTTGTAGATGAGGAAACAGGACTTTGCAAGGTTAACAAGCTTAACCAAAGTCCATGGTTAGTTTGTAATGGATTTGGATTTGAATTAAGTAAGATGAGTTGCATCTGATTTCCACAGTTCTAGACTGCCTCGTACTATAAAAATTGAAGTTGTTGTTTTGTAATGTGATTTCTCTCATTAGAAATAATTAAATAGAGATGACTAGGTATAAACTTGAGACAGATTAACTACTAAATGCTCTCAAACTCTAACTATAATTGTATATTGGAAGTCTAATTGTGTAATTGTACATGGTAAATCTAATTATAATTGTAATTGTGCCTTACTTTCATTCATTCATTTTAATACATATTTATATGCTAGAGCATTTCTATGTGCCAGAGTGAGAAATAAAACAGTCAATAAGAAAAATAAATGAAAAAAGATGATTTCAGGAAGAAAAGTTCTCTGAAGTCAAATAAACAGGGTCACATGGAAGATGGGGAGGGAGATTCCTAAGAGGCAGGGAGTCAGGGAAGCTCTGTGTAAGAATGTTTCTGAACCAAGAACTGAAAATGAGAAAGAGGCTGCCACGTGGAGACAAGAAGAAAGAGCTGTCTAAGCAGTGAGAACAGTAAATGCAAAGGGTCAGAGGCAGGGACAAACTTGCACCTTAGAGGAACAGAAAGCACACTGCTGTGGCAGGAGGGTGCTGAGCCCAGGGTGGGAAAGGCAGGCAACAGCTGGACTGCATGCAGACTGAGGGCCATGTCAAGAACTCTGAATCTTATTCGAGTTGTCCTGGAAATCTCTAAAAAGAATTTAAAATAGATGTTCTTGCCTCTGCTCCCCACCCTGGGTGATTCATTTAAATTCCCTGCATGTCAGGATTTGCATTTGTTAAGGAATTGCAGCACAATGAATTATCTAGGCCTTCATAGATTGTGACCCAATCCAACATTTATCCATTTGCACTTGAGCAAGAATGTGACTTCTGAAAGGCACTAGCCAGCATCATTACAAAACCCCCATGCTGTAGATCAGAAAGTTCCTTGCTTATCACAGGCACAAAAAATATTTGCCTATAAGGGCACTGCTCTCTGACTGTCCTCTCTGCTCAGCAGACATTGGTTCCCACAGGTTCTCAAACCTGTAACAGCACTCTAGTGAATTCTCATTTATATACCAGTTTTCTGTCACTATGACAAAATACCTTAGATAAACAAAGAAGGAAAAATTTATTTTGGCTCATGGTTTCAGAAGTTTCAGTCCATGGTCAGCCGGTTCCATGTTGTTTTGGGGCCTGTGGCAAGGCAGAACTTCATGGTATGGAGCGTGTGGTGGAGCAAAGCAGCTTACCCCATGGTGGCTAGGAAGCAAAGAGGCCAGGGTCCCAATATCCCCTCCAAGGGCATGACCCTAATGATCTAACTTCCTTCCACTAGGCCCCACCCCCTAAAAGTTTCACTACTTTCCAATATCCCCAGAGGCTGCTGACCAAGTCTTTACCATATTCCCTCTGGGGGACATTAAAGATCAAGTCATATCAACCATCACCTCTCCCAAACCTTTCTCCCTTCAGCATCAGGAAAGAGTGGACTTTAGAACTGTGTAGTTGTGGCATGAATTGGATTTAGACTCAGATATGTGAATAATTTAGAATCTTACACTTGGTGCCAAGTGAGTGAACTTCTTTGAGTTCTGTTTTCTAATCTATAGATGGTGGTAGAAAAACAAATCTCACAGGATTATTGTAGAATAAAAACATAATTACATATGAAAGCATCATACACAATGCCTACTATGTGCTCAAAAGTGCAGATTTTTAAAAATTGGAATAGCAAAACCTTGCCACATAAACCTAGGATCACATGAGAAGCATTTAGGAATCTCCATAGGCCATATGTGTCTCTATATCTGTGGACCAAAAGAAGGGGGAGACAAGAAGGAATCCAAAGTCAGAACATTACTTCAAAATATAAATAACTTCATTAAAAAAAAAACACCACAAATTTAAATATTAGAATCAGCTAAACTTGGGAGATGGGAAAATGAATAATAAATGCAGGGAGAATTTTAGAGTTTTGTTTTATGCATACAAGGGGAATAATTAACTAATCTCAAAACATGTAAATTAGGGCTTAGAAGCATTTTCAAAACACCACATCTAACTCCAGTTACATATGCAGAATTTGCTACATTATAATAATTAGGCTTTTTTTTTTTTTTTACAAAAGATTTATTTATTTTGAATAGAAGTATTAAATATTATACTAATTACTGGTTATTTTACTTTGTACCCAGGGAAAAGAAATGAATATTCATTAGCTCCTTAAGCTACTGATCCTCCACTGACTAGACAGATTCCAGCATCACCACGAAGCTGTGGGTGGGTGGAAAATTCTCCCTGTAAAACCAGGCTCATGCTACAAATCACAGCCCAATCTATTCTGCTAATGTGCACATGCTACAACCCCCATGTGAATTCCCTTAACATTATAATGCCCAGAGCTCCCAGCTGAGCAGCCAATAAGAGAGAATAACTGTTAAATTGATCACAACAGAATTTTTCTGTCTACAGAATCCAGTGATCTTGAACAAGTCTTAAAATTTAAAACATGATTTCAAAGAATAAAACGAACATCTCCATCTAAGACACGCCTTATTCATTGCAAAGGACTATTTCAACACACATTTCAATCATTTCCTGACTTGGCTTTTGATTCTACTCTAAAATGTCCACCTCCAAAAGACCAGGCTTGAGGTTTTAATTTATGAGGCATATTCACTGTAGCTCAATAGGTAAACACGGTATTTTTTCCCCCTCCAATAGAAGAGAAAACTAATTAGGCAATACATTTCTCAAGACACCAGCCCTGTTAATTTCCAACCCTTGTTCAGTGTAGGACACCTCTGCGTTGGAGTCTGTGAGCTGCTTGATTTTTATTTTTTGGCTTATTAAATTTTGTACTTGAGCAAGTCACTAACTCAGGAGGGAAGAGGCCCAGGGCCCTGGAGAGAACCTGTTCTTGCAGAGGGGGTCTCCTGCTCCCCTGTGAGGCTGATCTGTAGGCTCAGTGGGGCACCTAAGCTGGGCACAAGCTGCTAATCAGACCAGATGGTGCTGGGAAAGAGTGACCAGGTTAGGGTGCACATGGTGAGAAACATGGAGAAGCAGCCCTGAGCCCTGTCTCCACATGGGTAGAATCAGGAAAGAGTGGAAGTTTGCAAAACACAATTTCTTGAGAGTGTTAACTTTCTAGAAAACTAGAAAGCATTTAATTTTTTTTTTTTTTTTTTTTAACTAGAGAGGGAAAACCCCTTACCGTCTTACCCAGAGGAAAACAAAGAGGAAGGATGGGACTTCCTGGGAGGTTTCAAATTTCTAGGGATCAGGAAAGAATAGGATTCATTCAACAGATATTTATTGAGTACAATGCATATGCTATGCAGTGCACTCTTACTATTTTGTGAAGCTCTTGAACCAATCACATTCCTATAGCCTTTCTTACAAATTCAAGTTCAAGGGTTTAACACAAACCCTTGAACCAGCATCCCCAGGCAATGCCTACATTAAAGTTTGAGAAGGGTTGCTAGACACTGTACTAATTGCTTACCATTGATCTTCATTTAATGTGTTATATAAATAAAAGTCCAGGCCACACATTCACCAAAAGTTGCTCATGACACATTAAGATACAACTCTCATTCAAAAGGGTACTGCATAGGCAATTACAACCACATAAGCAGACATTTCCAAGAAGAACTCATGTGCCAAACCAAGGAAGAGCCTTGCTTCAGGCCAACAGTGGTGGCTCCACCCCTCTGATGCAGTCAAACCAACAGGGATCCCTTTTTTAAAATTCAGGTTAGAAGAGCTTCTGGGGAGCAACTGTAGGCACCAGGGAGACCTAGGAAACAAGGGCTTTGCTCACCTGACTTCCAGCTGGCAATGAGAGATGGGTAGGTGAAAATGATCCAATTCTTTAGCTGGCTAATTCATTTAGACCCTTCACTAGTCCATGTCCCTTTCATAGGAAGACTCACAGGAAATAGACACTGGGGATGGCATGTCTCCAGTGAGTTCACTGGACAGTGTGTTACATTTTAACTTCATTTTCTGCTCTAATAGATGCTGGTAATGCCCCTTGATGGGTTATGTAGACCCCAGATTTTCCAAAGCCAAATGGAAGTAACTTTAAAGATCTTGTAGAAATTAATGACCTGTGAGGTTTTTCTGTGGACTTTTACCTAGTCTCCCTGGGGCTTCCTCCAGCTCAATCATCATCAACTTGTCTATTTCTCAGCATCTTATGTTCACGTTAAAAGTGATCATAATTACAAACACAATACATAAGTTTGTATTTTAGAAAAAACTCAAATACAAAATATAAAAGTATAAAAGTAAAAAAAGTTCTCTATACTCCCCAACCCAAGAGCAATCACTGTTAACTTTGGAATGAATTTTTGAAATTATGAAATATATTGTATATGCATACATTAACAGAATAGTTTTATGTGCTTGAATTAAAATATATTATTCTACAACTTGTTTTTTTTTAAGTTTACTTGCATCGCCCCCCACATTTAATCTATATAATTTTTAAATAGCTGTTCCATAGAATAAATTTGCCCTGGTTAATTTAATCATTCTCCTATTGGTGAATATTTAGATTATGTATAATTTTTTAAAAATTATAAGAGTTTTCAAGATGACTCAATATAAGAATGACATAAAAATCAAGAACCCCATGTATCAATAGCTAATTTAGAAAAATTTTCAAAAAACAGAAAAAAAGAAATGTGCAAGCATATGAAAATCATTTATAAACTTCACTGATACAACAAAGACCAAAAAGTGAGGTATATATCCTATTTCTAGATAAGAAGATTCAGTATTATGTATTTATTAATTATCTCAATTATCTTCATAAAAATCAAGTCAATCTCAAAATTCCAGTGGGAGAGTTTATATGACTTGACAGTGTAGTTCTTGTAGGACACTTAAGAGTGTAGAACTGCCAGGATAATGAGGAAAGAGAAAGACTACGCAGCCAAGATGCTGTCAGTTTTGGTGAGTGGATTTATCTTTAGTATCACAATATGGGAGCCCAGCCACCAGTATAAGCCATATTTTCCAAGTGAAGGTGATAGGCTGAGAGAAATGGTGGGCAAGAGAGAGAGGAAGAGAGATCAAAATCCAATTTAAGATAAATTTGCACATCAAAATTCAAAAACATTACCACTAAAAACATCAACCAAAAAAGTCAACATATTCTTTGTGACCAACAGTCAATTATAGTAAATGTTTAAGAAAGAAATGAAAGAAATGTTAGTTCTCTCTTCACTGGCTTTCAAACTAGTTACCTATATTTAAACTCATCCAAAAAGAAAAAGCTCTGTTTACTTTAATGTTGAATCTTGAGGGAAGTGAGTGCTTGAGTCTTTCTTTGATATAGGAAAATTTTCTTTTATGATAGCTTTAATTCCCCCTAATTTTTTCCCTTCTTTCTCTCCTTGCTACTGCCCCATCCTGTCTCCTTTTTCTTCTGCCTTCCTATAGAGGATGTGGTGTTTGGTCTTTGTCTGTTTACTTCCTTGTAGTGTCCACTTATTGTTCATTCATCCCTAATATTTTCTCCAAATCAAAGTGAGGTTGAAAAGTTTGGTTAGATTCACACTGAGCTCTTTGCAAAGAATACTTTATAGGTGGTAACCTGTACTTTGCAATGCATTGCGTCTGCCTCCCACCCTTTGTCAGTTCCTAAAATCCAAGAAGGATATGGGAATCCCTAACTATAATGAAATATGATAATAAATCCATAATGGAGTTAATATGCATTATTCTGGTGAGATGAATAAAGGATGATTAAATCTGCCTTGGAGAGTCCGGAAGTGCTTTCTTAAGCTATTCTTATTCAAATGTAGCTTTCTATTTCTTCCTTTCCTTGTTGGCTCCAGCAGGATTAATTACTCCTCTATTCAGTATCTTCAGAATGCTGCATTTTCATCGGCCACATCAGTTATCATATTTGACTAATTATTCATTTGTAATTCTCTCTCTGCTTTAGCTGTAAGTTTTTTGAAAGCACAGTGCAGGTCTTACTCTCTCATCTTTGTATTTCCAGTACTCAAGAGTATCTACAACACAAGTTCAGCAAATGCTTTTTAATATATGTGAAAACTGCTTAGATGGGTGAATGAGATATGACATTATTAAGGCCAGCATATTAAAGCTACATTCATGTGTTAACACAATCTTATACAGATATTGAGTTATAACATGGTATTATGAAAAAGATAGTCTTAATTGAACACACAGATGAGTAGCAATAAAGTATTAAGATTCTTCTTTGTTGCTTTTAAATAACAAATTGTGAAGACCCATTTCTCTGTATAGTTATAGAATCATTTACCCCTATTCAATCAAATATTTTCCTGATCTCTAATAAAACCTGAAAATGCTGTTTTATACTAAAATTAGTATGCAATTCTTTTGTCTCCTGGTGGAAGTTGGTGCATCATGTGACTATTAACAGTCAATCAAGGTGGCCAATACAACCCCGAGAAGATGGGTTTAGATGTGTTTAGAATGACCACTTTTAGGAAAAGTCCCAGAGTTATGCTTAATTGTAAGTCAGAGCGGGAAACTGAGCCAAGGCTCCAAGGGTAAAACATCGAATTCTGAAATTTTAATAACATGCTGCACACAGTAGATCTCTAAGAATCATTATCAACAGCTTTGAGACCTTATTCACAAAACACATTGTTTCTATGCTTCTCTTTATAAATGGAATTCAATTCTTATGCTAGTGGAAATGTAAACAGAAAATTCTTATTTTGCTAATAACTCCCTCAGGCTGCTTCTGATCCTTTGCCATGCAATCATTTTTGGCTCTGAAATAAAAATAGTGTGATACATGCTCATCAGCCTGCATCCTAAGGCTCTTTCTACTACTGAAAACAAGTTTTGGACTGGAGAATAAACTACAGAGGTCCACTTCTGGGCAAGAAGTACTTTTAACAGGGAAATCCACTGCACATTTTACATCCCTTTTCTTGGATACTGACAGATGATGCATCCAGATTTGAGACTTGTAAAATTAATTTTGCTAAACACAACATCAATTGTCCTGTTGAATGTTTGAGGGTAAAGGAGGGGCAGGTGGTGCCTGCTGGCAACTAGTGTGTAATTTGAGGGAGGAATTGAATGATGGTAAAAAAGAGGTAGAACTCAAAACAATTAAGAATATAGTTTTATTCTTACAAGAAATTAAATGGCAAAATGAATGCATGGGCAAATAAGCTGATGAACTGTTTCAATGAGGTAGATAACACAATGTGACTACAAGTTCCCACAATTGATAAAGCAGTATAACAAACTGGAGTCCAGATTCCCATCTACCTCTGTACAGAGAGGGATACCATTTTCATGTCCTAGGTTGTTCATGAGAAAAGAAAAATTAGAGGCTCAGCATAAGACCCAGTAAAAAGTTCTCACTACCTCCATAAAGAGTCCACCGTGTGCAAAAGGAGATAGGTTGTATGACACTTATGTAAACTTTTGAAAACCTTCAAAGAAATATAACATATTGTGTGTAGATGCTAGGACACGCACCAACAGCATACACAATGTAGATAAGAAAGATTTTGGGATAGTGGGTAACTCTCAGGAGTTGGAATGGTTTGGAGAGGGGCATTAGACTTAAAACATTTTATTTCTTTTTCAAAAATAAGGCAGATATGGCAAAAAGTAAATTTTCCATGACTACTTGGGGGTTTGTTATTTTCTGCATATTTGACATTTTTCATAAAGATTTAAAGATTTATATGTGTAATGTAATGAGCAATGGATTGCAACATCCTTAAAGTAAATATGAGTTCAAGATTTAGCTATCTTTCTAACACTGTTCAGTGCAAGTAAATGGTAAACGGCTGAAGGAAACGCAATTCATTGTGAACAATTTGGTAAAGCAGTGGAGAGATGGTCAAATGATGGTCCTAGGTATCTGACTCTGGTGGTTTGCCCAACATTGTACCATGGTAGAAGAGGGGAAGAATGTCCTTGCCTTCAGGAAATCCTCCCCAGATGTGTTTCTTCCCAAATGAGCACTTGATAAACACCAACCCTGGGTTCTCTGCCAAGTACTCCTGTCTTCTATTAAGTTCAGTGACTTGGATATTTAGCTTAGCTGACACACAGCAGATGCCCTCCTCAAGGACTCCAGAGTTCAATGAAGTCTGGATGTGAGGCTCCTGGATGTGGCTAAGGGTACCTGTGGACAGAGCTCACCCACCTCTAGGCAGGAGGGCAGTGAGGCACCAGAGTCTAGGCAGAGTTGATCACCACCATTCACCTGACTTAGTTTTCAAATGAACAATTTAATCAACCAGAATTATAAGTGTTTTTTTTTTTTTTTTCACATGAAGTTTAATGAATGCATAAGACAAGGAAGCCCCTTGGGCAACTACATTAAGCAGCAGAGCATAATAGCATGAAGTCTTTACTATATTCTTCATTGCAGTGTTACTTTCATTGCAACATGCCAGCAAATGAATAAACAAGTTCAGTACAGCCTGGACATTTTAAAGCAGATGTTACCAAACCGCCACTTTGGTCATTAAAATCATGATGCCAAGAACTCCAAGAAAGTAGCCATAGTTCTAAAGATCTGAATACAGTCTTCCCCCAGCACCCTCCTGCCTTGTTAGGAGAGCAAAGGATGATGCGCCTACTTTCCCTTCCAACTGTCTTTCTCTGTCCACTTCCAGACTTCCTCTGATAATCACTCTAATTGATAACACCTGCATGGTTACTGGACCATATCCAGTGATTTTTCTTGCTCCCCATTCCCAGTCCTCAGAAATGGATACGGCTGTACAAAGCCATTGCTTTTATGAGGGGATTCCTCTATGAGGATCCAAGAAAGTGGTTTCTCCTTGCACTTTCTGGATCCTAGAGAAGCCATGAGCTGCAAGTCTACTCAAGTGCTATGGGTTTGGGTTGCCCTATCCAGGTCAGATATTTACCAAACTTTCATGGGCCAAAGATCCTTACTGAACTATTAAGTTTATGTACCTCTGATGTAGACTACTGGTTCCCACAGTGTGGATTCCAGTCCATTGGTATCAACCTGAGAACTTGTTAAAAATGCACATTGTCAGTTCTACTCAGGCCCTACTGAAGCAGAAGCTTTGGCAGCAGGGTCCCAGTAATCAGGGTTTTAACATACATACTCAGTGATTGTGATGCTAGTTAAGGTTTGAGAACCATATGTTACTCTTAATCCTGGTCCACGCAGAGGTAGTAGAATACACTGTGGAAAATGTGAACGCTGGAGTCAGACTTTGTTTTTAAACTTCACTTCATCAACTAATGTTGGATGATAAGCCATAAATCACTACCTTCATGTGCTCAGTTTCTTTATCTGTAAAATGAGGTTCATAATAGTGAACCTACCTGTTCAGGATGGTTGTGAGGATTCAGTGAATTATTTTAATAACTGTTATCTGTTTATTTTCATTAGGTTAGACTACTCAGCATGGCAGCTCCTCTGAAGAGAAGGAAACCTTGGCCTAAGCTCTGCCATGGGTAAACCATTTACTTCTATCAGCCTCAATAACTTCTTCTGTAAAATGGACAATTACATCTGAACCACTTGCTACACAGAGCTGGCCTGTGGACAGAGAAAATTCCTAAGGGTCCTGTAAATTGAAAGCCTGTCCCAGCAAGGAAGTTAACCTACACTGCACTCATCAATGTAGCCATGTGGGTGGCCCTCATTAGTTACAGTACAATCCAGAAGAGCCATCTCTTGTAGTTTCTTTCCACCAGCTGATCCTCCCACCTTCTTTTAAGAGAGCATTCAATTCATCCTGAAAGCAGCTGCCATTGCCTACCCATTATTTTTTAAGGGTGTCGTGTAGTATTTTCTTTTTCAGTATCAGCCATTTTTTCTCCTCTTCAGTAACATCATTCTCACTAAATAAACACTTGTTATTTCCCCAGTGGTTTCCATCGGAGTTGAAAATATGCCACAATTAGCAGCATGACTGATGTGTTGACATCCTTCTAGAGTTTCGAGTAGCCACCCAGAAGATGCATAATAATAATAATACCCATTTGTTGAGGAACTGTTAAGAACAAGGTACTGTGCTAAGGCTCCACATACCTCATTGATTTCTAAGAACAATCTCATAAGGTGAGAACAACCACTATCTGTATTTTACAAATAAGAAAATAAGGGCTGAGAGGTTAAGAAACTCGATCAAAGTTTTCTCTTAAGGAAGAGCTCTTTGATTCCAAGAGTTCTTGTAACGGATATATAGGGTAAAGTAACATCATCTTGGCCTGGCACTCTCTGGGTGCTTTGAAAACTACATATACTAAAATGGCAACAAAGACAGATTATCCAGCTCATATTACATGCCCCTCAACAGGAAATCCTGAGTTTGAGTAGGGTGCCAGTGGCATTTTAGAAATGAAGGCTTGAGAAGCAACTTATCATTCTCCATGAGCTCCCTTGTCACCAATAAGATCAAGATTCTGCTTTGGATGGGCACCTAACTTTCTTGAATAAGCCCAAACCATACCACTCCCATCACTTTACTCTGTGATTATTTTATTTCTATTTACCTCTTTGTTTGTGGTCCCCCACCACACATACACCTGGGACATTGATATTTGACCAGCAATTGAAAGACACCAGTTGTTCATCCAAAATATCTTTGGTTGACTTTACTTTGCAGATATTCATTGTTATTATTACTATTATTATTTTTACTATTCTGCAGTGCTGGGGATTGAACCCAGGGCTCTTGCATGCTGGGCAAGTGTTCCACCACTCCAGCCCTTTTTATGTTTTTCCATCACTGAAAGAAGCCAGTATGCTGAGTCACTCAAAAGCCTATTTATACTTGAAAGTGTATTTTAAAATGTGAGATACCTAAGATAACTCTCTCTACTCATGATAACATCTCAGGGGTTGGGAGAAAAATGTCCAAAGATCACCAAATGGGTATATATAAAAACTTAGAACTGCAGAAATTTACATGGAGCCAGAAGACCTTTCAACCAAACTTCTCACTGTTCAGGTGCAATCACTGGGGGTGGTGGGAGTAGACTCTACCCACTCCTGCAACTGGCGGGACTAACACTCAAAACTTAGTTTTCTTTACGTGGGTTTTTTGCTTTCCTTTGTTCTGGTGCCTAGAAAAAAAAGCTATGTTGTTTCCCAAGCATACAGACCTGAGAATTGCCCTATTTGAATAAATTAATTTGCTAACTCAATTGCAAATAGAATGTAATTTGGTAGATCTTTTCATCCCATGCATGAAGTTCTGCTAAGGTTCAGAGTGCATTTACTTCCACTTTGGAAGTAGATTTTGTAAAGTTCCTTTGCTGTTAGCCATGGATGGTGTGAATTTATAGACTGCTAGTCTGGACAAAAACAGCATTACAACATAAAATGCATCATTAATACTTTAAAACCCAGTATGATTTATATTTATATAAATAACATAAAAGAAGCCAATTAAACCAAAGTCACTGGAGTGTAAATAACATAAAAACTTATTGTTCTGTAAGCTACTGAAAATAAACTAATAATGAAAGTATTTATCATATGTCTAATAACCAAGCAGGTATGAGTGGGTTAAGCAGACGGCGGGGGAACAGTTATTTTCCTGATACCTTCTAATGCAGGCCCAATATTTCCATCTAATTGATCCATTTGAAATGTGACATTTTATCTGAAAGTTACCTTTTGTCCATTTGACTAATTAATAATTTAAGTGGAACAAGGACGTCTTGATTCAAACACTTTGTAATCTGACTAGGAGGATATTTAAAATTCATTACAGTACATTAAACTTGCAGTGAACAGTTAGCTTCATTGCAAAATAAATAAATAGCCAATTTGCTTTGATCAGCAGAAATTCTGATAAAATCAGCAAAACACCAATTAAAATGTGAAAAATGTCACCTACCGTAGTTATTCTAATGGAACATGGACTTAGAGGAAGGAACTGATTCAATGTTTATTTTCATACCAGCTGTGGCTTTCAAATGTAAATCACTCGACTCTTTGCAAGTATAGCTAGCTTCCCACAGCCCCTGCATAGATCCCATGGTTGAACAATTTGTAGTATTACATAACAAGGCAGCTCTGCTGGGGTTGCAGTTGAATTCCTTTAATTCTCTGGCAAAGCATTGTTTCCTTTAAGTATTTTACCAGTCTTCTCATTTCCAAGAGTACAGCTAACTGAAGGTGAAAGCTGTGACAATTATCCACAGTCCTAGGCACACGTGAAAACTGTTCTGTGTCCAGGCAGTCTCTCTTGGAAGAGAGTCTCTTTTCCTTCTTGCACCATGTGGACCTTTGTCACAGAATGGCAAGTTCAACTGTCATACGTGTTTGCCAATTTCTAGTATGTACTCCAGGGCCAGGTCCCCAGTGAGTGTCCAGTGAGTTCTGGATGGACTGAGGAGTGCCACCTGAATGTCAGTCTCTTTCCATTAATTCTGTGACAGGTGCTTGGCTCTCCTTATTTCCGAATCCAGAAACTGGTTTTCAGCTTATCAGTGCCTTTGAAGTAAAAGAGAACAATTATGGTCAACGAAGAAAAAGCTACTTAACACTTCCTTGAATGCCCTGTTTGTCTGATTTTTTTTTTTTTTTTTTAAAGAACAGAAGTAGAATTGCCTCAAACAGCAAGCTGGGTTTCCTTTCCTCATCTGCCTTTTCTTCTATGTAGGCAGTTTCTTCTTGATAGAAACCATGAATTCATTTCTAACAAGCTCTGTGGAATCTCTGTCAGTTCTGGTCACTTCAGAAATCAGTAACAGGAAAGGAATGTGCAAAAATGAAAACAGTCGGGCCGTGTCGTGGGCGCTGTTTTCTTCTTTTGGGTTTTCTCAAAATGTTGCTTCATCATCTTTTCAACAATCAGATGCAATCGATTTTTAAGAAGAAATGTTTTCGAGGAGACCCTCAGCATGGAACCTGGTCTGTTTGCAAATGAACTTGCTCATTATTCAATTAGGAAACGGAGCCTAAATTTAAGCAAATCTACAATTCAACTCCCCAAATTAAGCTTTAACACCTCAGGGCAACCCATAATGAATCGAACATTAAATGAAATAGCAATTTTACTGAATTCAAAACAACTAATTGTTTAGGAACTGCTTTCACTCATTTGAAGTTTTGTCCAATTACTACCCTTGCACTGCATGCCTTGAATTTTTATTTTTCTCTGAGTTGGGAGGTTCCTTTGAATAAGGGAAGGGCAGTTCATTTGCCAAGAAGATGAGTTCTGAATGCATGCATTGTGCCCAATGCGAAGCTCAATGCTGAACATGTCCGTCTGATTTTAAGACTCCATCTGTCACCTTAAAGAAAAGTAGAGAGGACACAGATTCCCACCTGCAACTGGTCAGTTATTTCCACTTAATTAGAAAGCATAAGGGGATAGTGAAATCAGAAAGGTCTCTGTCTACACTACCACTCATTAACTACCACCACGTTTGCTGAGATTGTAGGCAAATCCTAAGCCTCATTTTCCTATGTTTGTAAAATGGGATAATGACATACCTAATTGACATGATGTTGTGAGGATTGGATGATGGTAAATATGAAGACTGTAGAATAACATTCAGCACATAGTAATCACTCAATGAATTCCAGACTGTACATTTCGTCACTGTCTGCACATTTAAAGCACAACACCAGGCAAATTAATAAGATGTCAAGTCTTGGTCCCCAACAGGGTTAGCAGACTCATCAAATAAAAATATAGGCTGTACTACCTGGGACCTACTTGCATTAAAATATTACTCAGTTTTCTGAAATTCAAATTTAACAGAGAATCCTATACTATTATCTGGCGACTTCATATTTAAGTTCTGTTTCTTATGAACCTTAAAATTTCATGCCTTGTTTTAATTTTCTGGAAACCATGCAAAGTAAGGTGGAAAGTGAAATGTTTACATTATTGCCTTAATTATTCCCTGGCCTAGAGATAGGAAGTTTCCACTGTCTCTCGGATGTCCTTGGGATGCCATGACATGCAATCAACAGCACCTGTACTGGCTGATAATTCAGAGGATGTGATGCCCTTGTTTATAGCACCTTCAATTCCACAGACATTTTTACTTGACTAATTCACTGTCTTCTATCAGGCAGGGGGTGGGGAAGAAATCATTCAAACTAAATGTTACTTTGAAGTTCAGTAACTTGGCTGGAAAACAGCAGATAAATTGATAATTGCAAATGGTCTGAAGTTTGAATGATTCTTTTTCCACTTCAACTAAATCTATTGAGCACACCCAAATAATTTAAAAGTGCTGAAAATAAGCAGTATTGGGATTAATGAAAGCAATATATTCACTCTGTTGCATTTATTATTTTTAAATTAGAGTACTCCCACTTGAAGAAATGCAATGAGGTTGAAATGAAGCAATTTTGTTGTTAAATATTGTCATTTAGAATAAAATGCATGGGACTTGGGGACTGAAATTACACAAGCCATTGCTATTTTCTGTTTATCCTCAGATATTTTCAAGTGAACAGAAAAGAAAAAAATAATGCAAAAGTCCTGCATCTCAGTGACCCCACAGGGAATTAACTAGACTTGGCACAAAAATCCTTGGATGTGAAGTCTGGGAAGGTCGAGATGGGTTTCCAGATCCCTGGGAGCTCCTCAGGAATTCAGCAAAGAAATGCTGTAGATCAACTCTAACTTAGCACCTCAAAGATAGAGTGGGGTCTTGGGAAACTTTGGTCTTGAAATAAGACAGACTAGGGTATCGGGAAGTTCCTTGAGACACAGAACTTATTTTGTAGTGTGGGAAATTAAAAAAAAAAAAAAATCATGTCAGATGATAGTGTTACAAAAGGAAAATGGGCTTTTTGGCGGTGTAGCTTTGGGTAAATTACTCATCCTCTCTGAGGATGAGAATGGGAGATAATTTACCTCACAGGGTTCCCTTGAAGACCAGAGATAATTTATGCAAAGGACAGACAGTTCCTGGGGAGCAGAAGTAGTAACAGTAATTGTTTTGATTGCTCTTATTTTCAGTCTTATTTTCCTACTCTATCTTATTATAAAAGAAAATGAGTAAAGGTAGAATTGTCAGACAAAGTACAGGATGCCCAGTTACATTTGAATTTCAGATAAACAAAGGATATTTTTTCATATAATTATGTGCTGTATATTGTTTTCTTTCAAATAAATAATGAATAATGTTAGTATAAATAAGTCCCACATAGGATACACTATACACTAAAGCTACACCCCAAATATTACTCATTGTTTACCTGAAATTTAAATTTAAGTGGGCATCCTTAGTGCATTTTCCCTTCTAACTATGGCAATCTTAAACAGAGGATTCCTTTCAGGAAGTTGTTAAAATCAAAACCTGTCTGAGATAAATTCTCCAGTCCCACTAACTTTTCTGTGTGACAGCAAATTTTATTTAAGAAAAGGTGCATAGTGCTAATATCTTCAGGGCAGCTCTGGATTCCGTAAAGCAGAGTTCTGTGCGTGTGGGGCCACTAAAAGCTCATCCTCCTGTGTAAAACCAAGTGGGATAGAACAGCAACTTACCTTGTAAGGCATCCGTGGCACAGGCTGAGGCACGCAGGGACGTTAGTGTGGAACTTGGCATTCAAATGCCTAAGAAAGGAAGCCACTGTTGTCACTTGTTCTTTCAACAGGAATTTTTTGAGATCCCACTACACGGCAGGCACTGGGCATACAGAAGTGAAGAACTTCCATTTTGGGGAGGTTCCACATAGCACAGATGCTCCCCTCATTTAACTTGCTTTCTTTTCCTTTTATTTATTTATTTAAAAATTTTTTTTCTATACATGTATATAGGGTAATAATGTCTGTCTTATTCTACCGTCCTTCCCATCCCCTCTCTCACCTCTGCATAATACAGTTTCTTCATTCTTCCCTACCCACCCCCCACTATGGATGAGCATCTGCTTATCAGAGAAAACATTCAACCTTTGGTTTTTGGGGATTGACTTATTTTAAATGTAACTTCATTCTAGTTCCATCCATTTACCCGAAAATACCATCATTTCATTCTTCTTAAGGCTGAGTAATATTCCATTGTGTCTATATACCACATTTTCTTTATTCATTCATCTGTTGAAGGGCACCTAGGTGGGTTCCATAGTTTAGCTATTATGAATTGAGTTGCTGTGAACACTGATGTGGCTGAGTCACTGTAGTATGCTGATTTTAAGTCCTTTGGGTATAAACCAAGGAGTGGGATAGCTGGGTCAAATGGTGAGTCCATTCCAAGTTCTCTGAGGACTCTCCACACTGCTTTTCAGAGTGGTTGCGAAGATCTGCAGTTCTACCAGCAATGTATGAGTGTACCTGTTCCCCCACATCCTTGCCAACACTTATTGCTTGTATTCTTGATAATTGCCATTCTGACTAGAGGGAGATGAAATCTTAAATAGTTTTGATTTGCATTTCTCTAATTGCTAGAGATAATGAACATTTTTTTCATATGTTTGCTTATCAATTCCATTTCTTCTGTGAAGTGTCTGTTCAATTTCTTGGCCCATTTATTGATTGGGTTATTTGTTTTTCTGGTGTTTGAGTTCTTTATATATCCTGGAGATTAGTGCTGTATCTGAGGTGTGTGTGGTAAAGATTTTTTCCCAGTCCGTAGGCTCTCTCTTCACATTATGGTTTCCTTTGCTGAGAAAAAGTTTTTTAGTTTGAATCCAATCCATTTATTAATTCTTAATTTTACTTCTTGCACTTTAGGAGTCTTGTTGAGGAAGTCAGGTCCTAAGTTGACATGATGAAGATTTGGGCCTACTTTTTCTTCTATTAGGTGCAGGGTCTCTGTTCTAGTGTCTGAGTCTTTGATTCACTTTGAGTTGATTTTTGTGCAGGGTGAGAGATAGGGGTTTAATTTCATTTCACTACATATGGATTTCCAGTTTTCCCAGCACCATTTGTTGAATAGGCTATCTTTTCTTCAATATATATTTTTGGCACCTTTGTCTAGTATGAGATAACTCTATTTATGTGGGTCTCTGTGCCTTCTATTTTGTACCATTGGTCTACATGTCTATTTTGGGTGCCAATACCATGCCATTTTTGTTAGTATTGCTCTGTAGTATAGTTTAAGGTCTGGTATTGTGATGCCCTCCAGTTTCGCTCTTCTTGCTAGGGATTGCCTTGACTTATTCTGGGTCTCTTGTTTTTCCAAATGAATTTCATGATTGCTTTGTCTAGTTCTATTAAGAATGTCTTTGGGATTTTAATAGAAATTGCATTGAATCTGTATAACACTTTTGGTAGTATGGCCATTTTGACAATATTAGTTCTGCCTATCCAAGAGCATGGGAGGTCTTTCCATTTTCTAAGATCTTCTTCAATTGCTTTAGTGTTTTGTAGTTTTCATTGTAGAGGTCTTTCACCTCTTCTGTTAGATTGATTCCCGAGTATTTTATTTTCTTAAGGCTATTGTGAATGGGATAGCTTTCCTAATTTCTCTTTCAGCTGGTTAATCATTGGTGTACTGGAATACAATTGATTTATGGGTGTTAATTTTATATCCTGTTACTTTCCTAAATTCATTTATGAGTTCTAGAAGTTTTCTGGTGGAGTTTTTTGGGTCCTCTAAATATAGAATCATGTCGTGGGCAAATAGCAATAGTTTGAGTTAAATTGATTTCTAATGGTGGAGACAACAACAATATATTGTGGTGCTATGAGCAGAAGAAAGGGAAGGTCGGGTAGAGAGAAGGCAGTTATTCTCAATAGTGCAGTTGCAGAAGGAAGGGGGCGCTGGTGAGTGAAATTTGAGCAGAATCCTCAATGAAGTTAGAAAGCAAGCCACACAGACACCAGGGGGAAAGCCATTGAGCAGAAAGAAGACACACAAATCGTTCACAGTCTATCAGGAAAACACAACGCACACTTGGATGATCCCTGACCCCTCATAAGTGTCTGGAGATCTGAAAAGGTGCCACTTTTGAAGCCTCTGTTTAGAGGGAGCAAACACTGCCACCTGCAGCCACTGCCTTGATCTGGCCCCATCATGTCCCCTCCATGCAGGGCTCAATGCAGGACCTTGCAATGGCAAGAGCTTCCAGCTCACTTCCTCCAACTCCATTTTTGCTTTCTATTCAGCCATGCTTTCTTTTCTTAGCTCTTACTTTCTATCTTTTTCCCATAGTGAATGATTACTACAAAATTCTATCCCTTCCAGTGACTAGCCTGGAGGGACTCACCTCCCTTTCTTGTCATCTGGCAGTGCATGTAACTTGCTGAGCTGCCCTTCAGGAGGAGTGTAGCATATTGAAAATCTAAAAATGCAGCTTGACTTGAGTTTTTTAGTACCTTCAAATTTTCCTTCCCGGAGAGCTCTTGAAAATATTTTCAAGAATAGAGTAGAATTCTTTCAAATTCATTGGTAATATGCCAGAACTATATTTAAGTGGTTCTTGAATTTGGTGATTGTATCTCACTTTTAAGTAGGGTAAACATTTCATCATTACATTATTTTCTTCCACAAAAAACAAAGACCAATTTCAATAAATTAATGTGTTAGGATTTATACATTCAATGTTGTAAAAGGCTTTTTGTTTTTAAAATTTTCACTATTCCTTTTAGTAAGTATTTTATCATTGCAGTGGTGGGTAGAAGAGATACCAGGACATTGTTCCTGCCATTTCTACCAGAATTAGCCCTAATACCCCCAGGATACTGGGGCATAAAATGTTCCATCTGAGAGATTTCTGAAAGTTTGGTAGGAGACTTGGAAACAATGATTCCTCAAGTTTTCTGCACAAGAAAGTTTTGAAGGCTTCCATTAAAATTTCTGAGTAATTTTTAGTGCTATTGGCAACACAAGAGCCCACTAAAGGGAAAACCATTCAGGCCAGAAGTTCCCTACACTGAATTCTTTACTCTGTTGAGGAAAATACAGAATGTATTGTTAAGCTATAAGGTTTAGCTAAGTACTATAGTTTGGAACTTGAATATCTTCCAAGACCCCAAAGCACATGACCCTGAAGGGGATTTTGGGACCCCAGTCCCCTCTTTAGTCTCTTTTGCTTCCTGGCTCTGAGGTAAATAGTTTCACTCCACCATGCACTTAAGTTGTGATGGGCCAACTGCTTGTCAAGCTTACTTTGACTACCAGCTGCTCATAAATATATTGAGGTCTGAAAAGCTGCCATAGGTTACAGGGTAATGCTAACTGATCATGAACCTCCAAAACAAACCTTTTCTTTTTACATTGATTATCTCAGGTACTTCATTATAGTGATGGAAAACTGACTAACACACTAAGTCATTCTTTAGGCAGTGAAGCCTTCTCTTCACTTTTGCTAAAACTCACACTCCCTCCACCTGCTTACCAAGGCTTTTCATTTCTATGACAAATGGTTACTACCTCTCATTTTCTTATACTGAGATTCTTGGCTATAGCTTCTGCCATTCTACCACCTTGGATCTTGTTATCTCCCAAAATAATCTTAAAAAGACAAAACAAAACAAAACTCTCAGCCTAATGTACCAGACTAGTTTTATCTAGAAGATGGCTTACAAAAATAGCATTATATTAAGAATCTATTTCTCATTGTAATTACCTACCTTTAAAAAATTCTACATGAAAGTGGAAATGCTCCTGAACATTTTATTTTGTGACATTAAAGATGAATCCCAACTTCCCAGAAGTTCTTCCTCCTTACAGCAAAAATTGAATGCAGAACATCAGAACAGCAGCACTAACAGCTTCCTCCCATCCCCCTCGAATAACCTGAAATGGAAAAGGGTAGCTTCCCAAAAGCAAACACCATGAAAAAACGTATTTATTAGGGAAGAAAAATAAAGTTTCCTCTCCATGCTGTTCAGTTATCCTGTTCATTTCTTAATAGTCCTACATTCATAAAAGGCCAAAGGACTCTGACCTTGACAAGCTAACTGAGCAGGAAAAGGCAATCATGTGTACAAGGCTGTCACCCACCCCACAAATTATGATAAAATATACCTCAGGATTGGAAAAAAGAGTTGCATATCTCCAGTGACATCCACAGTAGTACATTTAAGGATTTGAATAGAACAGCAATTTATTTTGCACCAACATGTTTTATGGTTATCATCAAGCATTATGTCTTCAGAGACTGAAAGGTGATGTTTTTATGGACTCTGGCTCCTTGTTGCATTATCTTCACAGCTCAGAAATGATCTCTCATTCTTTTTTTAATTTCCCCTTCTCACCTCCTGCCTTTGCCCCTCATTTAACAAAGCAGCCATTTTTTTTTTTTTGTAAAGGAAAAGGGAAAAAAAATAAAATGAATCCACATCAGACAAAGGGCACAAACGAACAGATTTCCAACCCTGCATAGTTTCAGAATGAATGATTTTCTGGCTAATTAGTGAAATAAATAATAATAATTGCCTGTCCCTCCTCATTAGAGCACTTAATAGCAAATGGAACCCCAGTGCAGAGTTCCAGCAAGCTGGTTTCACGGCATAGGACTCAGTTCTGAGTTGGAAAAAGACTCAACTCTCGATTGCAGACGCCTACATACCAAGCCTAAAACCAAAAGAGCAGCAACTACTGAGGGTTTCAGGATAGGAAAAGGAGATGGTTTGAGACATACAAGGAATGTTTCTGGCTTCCTTCTAAGCTTACGAATTATACCATGTTCCAGACATCCAAGAAGTAAGAGCCAAGATCTACCAGTATGGACCAGTGGGACCAGAAATGGAAGAAAGGATTCTAAGTGTTTAAAGCTTGTCAACCATGTCCATGTTCTTAAAGTCTGATCCAAGTTCTCTGCAGCATTATTTCCTCAAGACTCTTGTTAAACCTGAAAGTTCTAGGCTGCCCATTGATTCAGAAGCTCTGTGCATGAGCCCAGAGACTGCTTGCTCATCTGGATCCCCAGGTATTCCTTATGTACATGCAACTGAAGAAACTCTGCAACAGCAAGTGGCTGTTGAAGTTGGGCAGTGCTGTGAAATACAGCATGTTTCTGCCTGGTGGAGATAGTGCAGTAGCAAGAAATCTCATCAGATTTGATCAACCTCTTCCAGAGTTTTACCCTTTGGTGCAGCCACAACATCCTCATTGCCAGAACTCCTCTTGTACCACCCTTGAAACAACATCTGAAAATAGCACAAAACCTAGTTGCTGTTCTGCTCCCTGGAGCCAGCCCAGCCAAACAAATTACTCAACACTGAAAGCATTTGATTGGCTTCTAATGAGGCAGCAGATCAGCTTTTAGGGATCTGTTCTCAGTGTGATGTATGAGTCAAGCTCCTGTTAATCAGTTGGGAGTTCCCACTGCGCAGCCAACTGTCTTATAAAGCTGCTTGACTCTCAAATTATCTTAGTCTACCCTTCTTTCTGTGGTTTGAAGTCCAAAAGTGTTCAGATGCCAGTAGGAAGGGGGAATAAAAAGTCTGTCTTTAAACATTGCTCATTTTCTGAATTAACCTTCTTAAGATGTCCTTGGCCCTGTTCACGCTGCTTCCCTCACTGTGATACCTTTACCCAATCAAGTGGAATAACTCATTAATTCTACTATAATGTGCTTACCACTGGGGAGACGGGAGTGTTATTTGAGCTTGAACTGAGAGTCTAGCCTGAAAACAGACTGGTTAATAGAAAATTCTAACACTGTGGTACCTACAGAAGGGCCTGGTTGGAATCTCCAATGATGAAGAGGAGCTGCTTGAGAGGCAGAGGAATGAAGCTCAAGAGAAGATGCCCAAGAGAAGAGCATTTCTGCAAGGGAAGGAAGAGCGTAAGCTCAGACCAATTACTCAACAGACTCCAACCCATCTAAGCCTCCCACATAGGCACCATGCCCAGGGCCAGGCCCGTGATTCTTTTAGAGGATCACAAAAAAGTCATAGTTCCGAGTTATATTAAAGTCAGAAAAAAAAACTCTGAATGCAATGATGATAAACACAGCCATGCACTACAGAACATTTCAGTTAACCAGGGACTACATGTGTAGTAATGGTCCTGTAAGATTATATCGCCTGGTAATACTGTAGCATATGAGTTTAAGAATAGTTTATGATCAAATGATGACAAGATCACCTACTGACACAGTTCTCAAAATGTGTCCCCATTGTTAAGCAATGCATGACTGGATGTAACAATGAATCCAGAATGGGTTATACTCATTTTATACCACAACAGTTGTAAAATATGTTTAGTCCTGTTTTGGCAGAAGAAGAGGTCCACCAAGGCATACATGTCCAAAGCCCTCAAGAGTGTTCACTTTTCAATCAACTAGAGGGTGTGCTTTGTGCCAAGCAACTGCCTGTCACAGGCAGAGCTGGGCAGCATATCTGAGCCTCCCATCCATGAAAGCCTCCAAACTTAGGCTTTTGGTTCATCCTCAAATGAAATGATTTATATCAACACTCATAGGATCCAGAAGATGTTCACATGGAGAAAAGTGAATTCTTGTACATTGATGATGGAGATTCAAATTAGGATGGTCATTATGGAAAACTCTACGGAAAACTTAAAATGGAATTACCATAAGATCCAGAAATTCCACTTCTGGATTTGAAATCAGTTTGTCAAAGAGATATCTGCATGCTCATGTTTCATTGCAGCACTGTTCACAATAGATGAATTATGAAATCAACCTAAGTGTTCATCAACATATGAAGGGATAAATAAAATGATATACATACACAAATACATATATACAATAGAATACCATTCATCCTTTAAAAAGAAGAAATTGTGACAACTTGGACTGAATGGGAAAACATTATGCTAAGTGAAAGATGTTTTTTTTGTTACTTCATTCAATCCCCTACCTGAGTAACTTAATATCTGATCTTAACTTCATCATGTTTTCATTCATTCACTTATGTCCTTTCTCTCAGAAATTTTAAACAGACAGGATGGTTCATTTGATAACAGGAAGTAAGTCTTCCTCTTTTCTACTAAAGGAAATAAGGCCATGGGGATTTAGGGTTTTAGAAATTGTTAATGAAAAATTCTATCATGTTTGTTGTAACTCAGGCAGCTAGTCCACTATGGTAATTGTGGAGAGAAGAGCAACCTAAGTTAGAGACTCTACTTGTAGGAAATTACAGGACATGAATGTTCTCCCAGAAGTGGTTCAACCCAACTATTTTGATAATGCCAATGTGGCACCCCTAGGAAAGAGGTGAACCCACCCCTGGAAGAACAGAGCCTCCTAAGAAAATAGAAATATATGTGTTTTCTTTCTTCCATGGAACCAACCTGTGGAGCTACCCATGAAGCTCAGAGATCTCATACTGAGACTGTAACTTCATAGTGCTCCTCTAAGTGTTTTATTAGATAACTATCTTATTTAATTCTCACAACAATTCTATGAGATAGGGACTGTTGGTTTATAGAGAAACCAAGGCATAGAAATTGTAAGTAACTTTCCTAGAGTCACATAGCTAGTAATGGGCACTGCTGGGATTTCAATTTGGCTGTACAAATAAGTGTTTAATATAATTTATTGTATTGATTTGACCTATATTCTTTCATGTAGATGCCTTACACAGCCCATTTGAGGGTCTTCTTTTTTAAGATTATCACCAGAATTTCAGATTCAAGAGCAAGCTAGTTATTATTTCAAAACAATAAAACAAATGTGTTTTATAAAACTGGTGTACAGCAAGGAATTTTCATTTATATTATTTACTTCTGTACAAGGCTAAAATCAATATTTTAGCATCCCTATAACACAGATGAGTAGAGGATAGCTCTGAGAAGTTTTGTAGTTACCACAATCACACAAACTGATTTGGACCTGATGATATATTTGAACTGGTCACTTAACTGCAACATTGATAACATTCCTATTTCTTCTCTACTTTCTAACAACCATTCTGTAGGTTTTGAGGGCAAACTATTCCAGTCCTGTGCCCACACCGTCTCCTCCACCACTTCCTGAACAAACACAATTTCCCCAGGTCCTCTTTGCTCGCCATCTCTTTGTCATGGCTGAGGTCTAAAATGTAAAATATTTAAAGCTTACATTAGGGTTGGGAAATACTGCCATGTCCCACTCAGCCTCCTTCACTGTGCATCAAGTAGTCCAAGGAGCCCCCCCAGAAGGCATAATTTATATAAGCTGAGCTTAAACCAAGGAACCAACTCTTAGCACTAATAATTACTGAAATGTGTCGAGAATAACAGTAGCTTGGTAAAGTCCAGTCTTTCCCTAAAGGGCAAGTATAATAGACCTATAACTTCAAACATGTAAGAATAGTTTGTTATTCATGTTAATCCCCTGACCATTGCCAGCCACACTGATGGTTTTCAAATGGGGGCACTGGAAAAACCACTGAAGTTCGAAGGGAAAAGAAACAGACATACAAGGTTAGCAGTAGGTGGCAAAACAACTCTGATTCTGCTAGTTGCTGCAGGGACTCAACGTTTCCTGAGTGTTCACCTATCACCTTGTGCCCTCTTGGGCCAACTCAGCAGTGAGACAAGGAGGAGGCCCTGGGGCAGGGGATGGACACCACCAACAAGCCATTTCTGGCTATTCCCACAAGGATGTTTTTCAAAATTTTTACCACAGAGGTCCAGGGAAAATGACTGACCCCTGTTAAAATTAATGCATTCTTTGGTCATTTAAGATCAGTTTCAGCTCAGAAAATGTGCATACGCCTGATAGCCACACTCATTTCCAGAGTTGTAGAAGAATTTTAAGTAAAAAGGATGCATAGGAATAGTTAGACATTGATGGTAAAAGGAGGAAGATGCAGCATGGACTCTGAAAACCAAGAGTTCAAAGGGACTGAACTGTAACCTGTGGGCCAGCATCTTCTGGAAAAAGAAATAAATGTTGTTGGTAATTTCAATGGCACCCCCTCACCCTCTTGAATTAAATCATGAATGAAGTTTTATGGGAGGCTTTATCCATTCACAGACCAGATGAGCCTCCACATACCTTCACTTTCTTGTGTCATGCACAAGAAAAGGAAGAAAATACCTTCTGCTTTGAACTGCCTTGACCTGGTACCAGAATGCAGGAGCATTAGTGATGTCCAGCTTTCCCAGCAAGGTACCTATCAAGGAAGGCACTGACCCGAGACACTAAAGCATGGGTATCTTAGTCTTCCTGGTCGCTACAATGAAATACCTTAGATGGGGTAATCTATAAATAATGGAAACTTTTTTCCCACAGTTCTGAAGGCTGGGAGTTCCAGGTCAAGGTGCCAGCAGATCCAGTGTTTGGTGAGGGCTACTCTCTGCTTCACATGTGGTGCCTTGTTGCCACATCCTCATGTGTTGGAAAGAATGAACCTGAAGTATTTATAAGGTCACTAATCCCATTCACAAGGCCTCCATCCTCTTCACTGAATCACCTCCTTAAGGCCCCACCCAACACCTTCACATTAGATACTAAATTATTTGGAGGGGGACACATGCATATTCAGAGCACAACAATGGAAAATTTAAATGTTTGATCTCTAAAACAGGAATTTGGTCTTCTCTTCTGTGACTGGCATAGAGCAAACCGTCTACCCTTCCAGGCTCAAAGAAAGGGAACCTCAACGACCAACCCCTCCTGGGTGTTTCTTGAGCCAGTACCCTCTGCAGCCTATGGGTTCATAGGCTATCTCCATCACTATTCATTAAAAAAAAAATCACAGGAGAAGGAATTCCATCTCAGGATGGGAGACCATCTGGGGCCCCAGATTGTCAGAGGCAGGCCCAAGAGGCAAAGGGTGATGTGCTGGGGTATGGAAGGCGAGCAGGTGCAGACGTTTGTTTAAATAAATTATTCTGGATTTGTCAGTTTTCTATCTCAGTAGTGGTTTCTACTTCTGGGGTATGATTACCTCTAAATATTTTTATAGTTTCTTGCTTTAAAAAGTCATAAGCTATCATAAAATATTTTAGCAATGTAAGTTCACAAATTAAAAGAGTGATTGGGTATCTTTCCCATAGCATCCTTCCTGCTCCTTAGCACTGTTAATTCTCTGGGCATATTTCTTGCAAAACTTTTCCTAAGCACAGAAACCTGACTCTATTACCATAGGTATTTGTTCCTAGTGTTCTCTACAGATTCTGCCTTTGAAATCTGCTTTGTGTTACTTTGAATATGATCTTTCCCTTTTGCTGTTTTGGCCCAAACCTTAGATACACCTTCAACTTCAAATCTTCTACAGGACCTTGGTTCAGGTTCTTACCCATAACAGCTTGGGCTTGGGTGGTTTGTCCAAACTGTGAGTCAGGTCAACCATTTATCATGTTTAAGTGTATTTTCTGCAACTTGAACACCTTTTATTTGTTTCTAAAGAGTTTCCTGCCCTTCCCTCCATCCACAATAAAAGAGATTTAGACATGATCTTTTTATGGACCCTACATGCAAACAATTTGTGAATAAAACTTCCTGGCCTAGAGAGAATGAACAGTATTTTCTGAATTCTAATATTGATTACATGATTTTTTAATCACAGACATTCATGGAGAAAGTAACAAAATACTACATTAAGCATGCTTATGAACTCTAATAGGATTTCACGAACTGTTAAAACATTGAAATGTTTTTATGTGTACTATTAAATCTAGATAATATGGTAGTTTCACTTACTCATCTTTCATATTATGAACTAATCCCACAAACCTCATTCCCTTCTTTTGGCATGGTCTGACCCAGTGTTATCACGTAACGAAGACCTTAAAAGATGAAAAGCTTCAAATATTGGACATTTAACATGAACATGAGCTGGAACCTGAATTCATCTAAACCATCCTGACATTTGTCCTGGCACACTCATTTTTGCTATGAAAAGGCCATCTGGGATGATACCTCCATTAGGAATCCTGCCCATGGCCCTTTAAAAATAAATTGTACCTGAAGGTGACTGGTCTTTTCACAGTTATGGCAGAAAGCATGGATTTCAGTCACAAGTCTAGAAGTCAGTGACATGGATGGGGTCTAGAAACACACAGGTTAAGCAAAAAATAGAATCTAAGAACAGCTTCTCCTGTGTCAGGATGAAGTTCCCAAATGAGGCACTGTGACCTGTGCTAGCGGGTCATATGTTAATGGGTACCACACAGACCACTTTTCAAATTCCCCTCACCAGGCAACTGACAATTTCTAGCAAACAAAATTAAAGGTCCCAACATACATGGTAGGATCAAATCACGAAGCTGGTCTGATGAATGGGTAAGATTTGAGAACTACTAAATACCACAACCCCACCCAGTCCATGGTGCCCCAAATCCTCCCACTAGAAATTAATTTATTTGTAGTTTTTAGAGACTGTTCGGTTCCAAGCAGAACAACATCTTTAAATTATTGTTATTTAACTAATGCATGCTCCCAAAGCTACCAGGACCTAAGCTTAAGGAATAGGATAGAAAGGAAACATGGGGAAAGTGACAATGGCTATATAAAGGTAAGTTAAGGTGTCAAATGCAAACTGCAATCCCTTCTTCATCTCACTTATGTTTTGCCCTTTTTGGAAAATTCTTCCTAGCAGGGGAAAACCCTTAGAGTGAAAAATAACTCTAAGAAACTTGGAAGGGGATTAATTCTAAGCAGAGACATACACTTTTGAACCAAAAGAAGTCTTTACAGATTCTAACCATTCTGACCCTCTTTGCAGCATAACTATGAATATCAATGGCGTTGTTAATAAAGAGCCTACAGAGGGGAACACAGTTTGGACTGAATCCAACCAAAAGACAACCCGCTTGATTTCAGGACCCTCCCTGCTATGGGGTCAATTTGTAACAGAAAATAACAAAACTTAAAAAAATTTTAATAGAGTAACTAATTAAATATTTCAGAGAACCTCATTAAAACATTTTACTATTTGCACTGATTATCATGTGGCTGCTTATACAGATGCTCATAAATCTGACTGCATTAGGTTCTCAGGCCTTTATTTCAGTTAATTTCTTCTCCCTATGTGGACTTGCCCAGGAAATGAGATTTAATGAGTCACCGTCCTCCCTGATAATCACAGGAGAGCTCATTAGCTTTTTGTCAGATTTGTACCTACTATCTGCCCCCAATATGCCTATGACTTCGTTTGAGTTAAATATGAAATTACCAAAAGGGAGAACTCCAAGGAGCATTTCTATACTGAATGCTGTGGATCTGAAAAACTATATAAATATTTTTACATATGTTAAAAGGCATCTGAGAGCAGAGCATAAGAAAACAACAAAATACAGCATTCCCCAGTGATGGCAACACTATTTAGATGACACACATTATTAAAAAGAAATAAAGTTTGACATTTACATGTTTGCAAGTCTTTCCAAATCTCTTGAAGTGCCTGGGTTAAGTCAAAGAGATGCAAAGGATAGAAGGAAAGAGCCTTGTGATTTTTTTTAATATATACTGGGGATTGAAGCTGGGGGGGCTCTACCACCAAGCTACATCCCCAGCCCTTTTTCATTTTGAAGCTAAGTTACTGAGGCTGGCCTTGAATTTGAAATCTTCTTGCCTTGCCTCCTGAGTTTCTAGAATTACACACGTGTACCCCCATGCCCAGCAAGCCTTGTGTCTATTAACAATTCATCAAGTTTGGGGAGTTCTCCATCATATATTCTGGGATAATTCACCAAGACCTCCTAATCTTGTGACCTTCAGTTTTCACTGGGAAGACCATAAGGCTCATGGCATTTCATGGGAAAAGGAGAAAATTCTATACTACTTTCAAGTAAAAGCTAGAAATGAATCTACAGTCCTTTCACAGACAATCATAGTAATACCATCGACTCACCTGGCAATGAAATTGCCTAGAAAGGAAGACATAGCATTAATGGCCTTCAGCAGAAATCACCTGAGTGACTTTCTGGGTTCTCATTTAGGTTCCTCAGGAGGCCACCATTTCTTCCCTAAGAACAGTGAGAGTCAACTGGATGAGGGCATTGCTCCAGCAAGGCTGAGTTACTGCCATGGACCAGCACCCAGCTCCTCATCAATGCTTATTGAACTAAACAAGGGCCACAAAACTGGAATACTTAAAGTATTTAGTTCTATGATCCTGAGATTCCAACAAAATCTTAAATTCAAACCAAAGTGTTTTTTTTTTTTTTTTTTTTTTTTTGTTAAGAATCTGAAGAAAAATACGAACTGTCTGCCACGGAAAATGTGCCATTCTTCCACAATGAGCTCATGCATGTGTGCATGCACACACACACAGTCTGGGGTCCAATTTTAGAGAGTTCTCAAATACTGATCTCTAGATTTGCTTTGGATTCCTAGACCTAAAATTAATTCTCTTCTATAGATCATGGTGTTAAGAGATATGATAAAACATAACACTTAATGAGAACTTTCATTGAATCACTACAGCAATCCCAAGAAGAACATCTGTTGCTAACCACATTTTACAGGTGAGAAAACTGAAGCACAGGTAATTTGAACAAGATGCCCAAACAGTTAGTAAGTGGCAGACCTAGAGCTTCAAACCCAGCATGGCTCTCCATTTGTGCTCTAAACCACTACATGATGCTGCCTGTCTAACATAACACATTTTTATTTTAAAGTATGTTCACTTCTTTTTCTTTATTCTTATAACCACCCCTAGGAGTTAGATGAGGTAGATAGCTCCACTTTAGAAAGTGTTGAGGGCATTTCCATAGTGGAACAGGAGATTAGTTTTCCATACTCTCTTCAGACAACCAAGTCACAGTTGATGGAATTAAAAATTAAAAACCAAAATTTTGACTGGCGTCTCCTCCCTCTATTAGCTACAGGTTGATACACCCTGGGAACATCTTTGATTCCTTTCTTCACAACCATCCTTTGCCTTAAGGACTAAGTCAGCATGGTAAGGTTTTGAAGTCATGTGTTTCCTATAAAAACCTGGCTTCCTGCAGTTCACGGATCAGTTTTGTTTCTGCAGAGGAAAAGACATAGGGAAGAGCAGGAAGAAGGGAGAGTTGTCAATCTATAGAGAATAAAAGCACTATGCACACATGAGCACACTGGACAGGAGAGACATAACTTTCTCCTCCCATATAGCCCTACGTCTAATTGACGTGTAAAAATATTTTTAAAGACATTTTAATCCTTCCCTTCTCTGAGCTCTCTCTAGCATTCCTCAATGCTCAGAAATCCTACTCCATAGTGAGTCTCTCCCTCCTTAAAACCTATCAGCATGTACTGACCATTCTTCACAATCATTCAATGTCAGACATTGGTCCTGGTTTCTTTTCCAGTGAAATGGCAGACTGTTCAAGCACAGCCCCAAGCTTTTTCTTATAAAAATGAGTAAAAATGCTGGGGGAGACGTAGAAAAAGTTTTTCTGAAACAAAACCTAACTGGTGAGAGAGAATAAGAAGAAAGAAATGGCCAGATACCAGAAGCGAAGAGCAACATGTAGTCAGGGCTGCCATCTCATCCACTGGGCAGTGGGACTCTGACAGTCCAGTAAAGTGTGGAACTAGAGACAGACCTGAGGGCAAGTCCAGAGCGAAGGGCCCCCTTCACGACAGGGGGGCCCTGCAAGGGAAGAGCTACAACTGACAGCTCAGTGTGAATCAAGAGTCTAGAAGGCACATCCAAGGGAAGACATGAGGAGCTTTGTCTTTTCCTAGCTCCAAGTGGTACAAAAATAAACTATAGAAAATTGAAACTCCACACTTGTTAGGGTAGGCAGGGTGGTTCATGTCACCCACCTGTAAGGAAATCTTAGTAGAGAAATTAAAATAAAAACTGGCTACAGACCAATGAATCCACTGAGATGTCCATCATAAGAAAAAAATAAAACTACAGAAATAGTTTCACAACCCAAAGGGCATGGCAATCCTCAAGACCAAGACATGGCAAAGTCCTGCTGAAAGGAAGCTCACAATTAAAAGGAAAAAATTACAAGTCACAAGAAGAAATGATCCTCCCTCAGTGAGAGTGAGCAGACAGAACAGGAAACAATATGCTGAGGATTTAATATAATAGAACAGTCTGAAAAAGGCGTAAACATAAACATGTAGTTAAAATGTATTTAAAATGACTAAAAATAGATAAAATAAAAACAATGATGCAAGAAGATAGTGTATAATAAGAAGAAATAGAGTTGAAAAAGAATCATGTTGTTCTTCTAGAAATTAAAAAACAAACAGAATCACTGAAATTTAGAATAAAATAAATGGTGTCATAACACCATGGTCGTCATAACAAAGGACCACAGACTGGATACCTTCAAACAGAAATGCATCACCTCCTAGTTCTAGAGGTTGCAAGTCTGAAATCAAGGTGTTGCTCGAGCAATGCTCGTTCCTAAACCTGTGAGGAAGAATCCTTCCCTGTCTTTTTCTGCTTCTGATAGCCCCACTCTGTGTCTTCACTTACAGCAGTGTAACTCCAGTCTTCTCATGGTGTTCTCTTTCCCTGTTCTCCCTGTCCTGCCTTCAGGCTTGTCTCTGTGTCCAAATTGCAGTTTTTTTTAAATAAGAATATCAGTCACAGTAGATTAGGACCCACACTAACAACCTCAGTTTAATTTGATAACCTCTATCAAGACCCTATTTCCTGTAAATCAAAACTGCAGTGAGATTTCATCTCACTCTGGTCAGAATGGTAACTATCAAGAATAAAAATAATGATAAACGCTAGAGAGGATGTGAGGGGAAAAAAATAACCCTTTTACAGTGTTGGTTGGATTGCAAATTAGTGCAACTACCCTGGAAATCAGTATGGAGACATGGAAGCCTCATATGACCCAGCTCTAACACTCCTCAGTATTTTCCCTAAAGAATTAAAGTCATCACACTCTAGTGATACATGCATACCCGTGTTTATAGCAGCACAATTCACAATAGACAAATTATGGAAATAGCCTTGGTGCCTATCAACAGATGAATTGATAAAGAAAACATGGTATACTCACACAATGGCATTTCATGCAAGCATAAAAAAGAATAAAATTATATCATTCACAGGAAAATGAATGGAACTTAAGAGCATTATGTTTTTTTTTAAAATCTTTACCACAACTTCTACCTAGAAACCTGATTTACTTACAGATTTATATCAAGAGAACTTAGTCATTATAATGGAAAATAAACCCATGCATCTTTTTCTAACTTAACTGAAACCAAATATAAGGGTTTATTTCAAAGATATATCAAAAGAATCTTTGAAAGGAAGGTAGTGGCAGAGGTGGCTGTAAAAATTGGCCAGAGACACAAACCGTGAGAATACACACAGCATGTCAGAGCTGGAGAGGGACTTGGAAATGACCATGTTTGAGTGCCTCATTTTAAAGATATGGAAACTGAGGCCATAAAGGGTTTTAGGTCTTGACTGAAGGCAGACAGCAAGATATTAGCAGAACAGGACTAACACCAAAGCCTCCCAACTCAGACCAACATTTAGCCAAACAAGAAACTCATTTTGTTGCCAAAAGCTTGGTCCATGTCCCCAATGCCAATCCAATAACGAGGATGTTTTTTTTTCTTAAAAGGTAAAAGAAGGTTTATTGCTTTGCTAGCAAAGGAGACACACAGGGAACTCCTATCCCAAAGACTCTGATTCTCAAGAGCACTATGTTAAGTGAAATAAGCCAAACTCAAAGTCAAGGTTCATAGGTTTTCCCTCAAATGTGGAAGCTACAGAAATAAAGGGAAAGGGAAAATAAAGGTCTGAGGGGGTGCTCATGAAAACAGAAGGGGAACTGGTAGAGGAAAGAAACCAGGGGAGAGAAGAGGGAAAGGAAAGAAAAGGTACTAGAAAAAATCCAAATAATTGACTAAATAATGTCGTTATATTGTGTGCATGTATGAATTTGTAACAATGAATCCTACTATTATGAGTAATTATCATGCACCAAAAAAAAATTTTTAAGAAAGAACTCATTCCAGAATATGAACATTCCCTTCCTAGGACAGTACCCCCAAATAAGGCCACATCCTGAAGTACTGGAGGTTAGGACTTCAACATATCCTTTATTTTTAACCAGACCTTATCTGTTCAATGTATCTTTTTTTTAAATTACTGAAAACATCTTTTAATATTATGCTTAAAAATCAGCAACAAGAATTCAAGTATTATTCTCTTACATGAGATGATACACCAGTCTAGAGATACTAATAAAAGGAGAATAACCTCAAGGCTATTGCCACCAGGATATGCACACGAGGGTGAAGCCCGAGTATCTTAGAGGACAGTTGACTGAGACCTACACCTGGTGTAGAGCTTTCTGCTAATGTACCCAGTCCTCTGCAACACCTCCTTGAATGCCTCTCCTATATGCCCCTGACCCAAGAGCACGTGTGCATTCCAGGCTTGCATGCTAGAAAACTGTCTTTTTCTAGTCAGTTTCACCACTGAACATATCTTTTTTGAAGAACACAATTCAACTCATAACAAATGGGTTTAGCAGTAGGTCATAAGCAACAGAAGAGAATGAAAGACAAATTAAAAATTATACAGAATATAGCATAGAAAGAGAGAGAGAGAGAGAGAGAGAGAGAGAGAGAGAGAGAGAGAGAGAGAGAGAGAGAGAGAGAGAAAGAGAAAGGAAGGCTACAAAAGAGAAAGGATACAAAAATTAGAAATTATGTATTTCTTAGGAGTTCCAGAAAGATGGAGTAAAAAGCATGAGAAGGAAGCAATATTCAGAGAGATGATGGATAAGATTTTTCCAGAACTTATGAAAATATATCCTCAGATCCAGTAAAATAGAATAAAAATAACTCCACTGCCATATACATCCTACCGAAACTGCACATTATCACAAATAAGATCTTCACAGAAACAAGAGCAGGGGCAGACTATAAGGAATAGACTTAAGGCAGGTTTCTCAGCATCAATAAAAATAAAACAAAAGTAATCTCTGTTGTAAAGAAAATGTGATTATATACACAAAGGAATATTATTCAGTCATTAAAAAGAATGGAATCGAGAGAACATGTGGAATGTAGCCTTTGAGACACCTTTTTAAAAATCCCCTGTTCCTGCTGATGAAAGAATTACAGCTTTGGGGATAGGAGTCCCCTGTTTCTCTCCTTTGCTAGCAATGTAATAAAACTTTTTCCTTTTTTCTCAAAACAGCGTCCTTGCTATTGGATTGGCATCAAGGACGAGGACCAAGATTTCAGCAATGAATTTGGCACCCCAGAGCAGCTCCTTATTTCTTGGGCAGACCTGGCTCTCCAGCCTCTCCATGGTGCTGGAAAACTTGCTGAGAGCCAACAGCAGGAGAGTTAGGAGACAAGTTGCTCCGTGATGGACCACTTTGAGAAAAAGGAAACTGAACTTAGAAAGTGACAACTTTTGCCATTTACAATGTCAGAAACTCACCCACATCGACTCAGCTGCACCCCATGCGCCTTGTTCTTGACAGCTAATGGTGGCTCTTTGGTTTTGACTTTTGGAAAGCTCAGCATCTTTCAGGACTTTTCGTCAACAGGAAAGAGATAGCAGATACTGTTCAATACACTTATCTGATATCTTGGTTTTTAAATGTTTGTTAGAGACATCTGATTAATTTACAAAGTTAAAATGCTAATCGTTAACAAAATATTTCATCTTATTAAAATGGAGTAACCAGAACTTGGGAACCAAGCCTTTGGGCACACAGGTTTTAGAGGGCAACTGGACATCCAAACAAGAGCAGCAGTGGGCCTCACTGACTTCAGTCTCCAGTGGGAGATTCCCACTATTGTGATGCCATACTCCATGAAGTCTTCACCAGGGCCAACCTGACACTGTGGCCATGCCACTGAACTTCCAGAACTAGAGCTGCTGGGCAAGACTTCTGTGCTGGGGATGTAGGCCCAGAGACCCAAGCCCAGACCAGCCAGGCCCCAGCCCAAAGTCTAGTGTCCCTGTGGTTGACCATCTGTCAACACATGGAGGCGCCTCTACTCACTAGCAGGGAATATACACCACCTGGAGGCCACCATCCCTAGAGGGGCAGCATCCTTTTTGGGTCACTGCACTATCAGGTTCCTCCAAGACTTCAGGCTACTGAAGACAAGGAGGTGAGTTATTGGAAACCTGCAGGGACACTATAAGACTATAGGGGGGAAACTGTAATATCTCAGATTTGCACTCCTAGAGGGGAAGATACATGAGCAATATGAGAAAACAAGGGAAGAAAGTGTCCCAAACAAACCTAGATGCTACATCAATAAAATCCAATGACAGAAGAAATGTCAGAAAGGGAGTTCAGAATGTACATAATTAAAATGATCAGAGAAGCAAACAATGAGATAAGAGAGCAAATGTAGGCATTGAATGATCATACCAAACAACAGTTAAAAGACCAAATGCAGGAAGCAAAGGATCATTTCAATAAAGACATAGAGATTCTGGGAAAAACAAACAGAAATTCTTGAAATGAAGGAAAGAATAAACCAAATTAAAAACTCCATAGAAAGCATAACCAATAGAACACCTGGAAGACAGAACCTCAGACGTTGAAGACAAAACATTTAGTTTTGAAAACAAAATTGACTAAACAGAGAAGACGGTAAGAAATCATGAACAGAATCTCCAAGAATTATGGGATAGCATCAAAAGACCAAATATAAGAATTATTGGGATTGAGGAAGTCACAGAGAAGCAAACCAAAGGAATGAACAATCTATTCAATGAAATAATCAGAAAATTTCCCAAATCTGAAGAATGAAATGGAAAATCAAACACAGGACTCCAAATATACAAAATTACAAGACCCACACCGAGTCACATTATAATGAAAATGCCTAACATACAAAATAAAGATAGAATTTAAAGGCTGTAAGAGAAAAAACAATCAAATTACATTCAGGGGGAAACCAATATGGATATCAGCAGATTTCTCAACCCAGACCCTAAAAGTTAGAAGAGCCTGAAACGGCATTTTTCAAGCTCTGAAAGAAAATGGATGTCAACAAAGAATCTTATATTCAGCAAAACTTGCCTTCAGATTTGATGACAAAATAAAATCCTTCCATGATAAACAAAAGGTAAAAGAATTTACAAATAGAAAGCCAGCACTACAGAACATTCTCAGCAAAATATTCCATGTGGAAGAAATGAAAAACAATGATGTAAGTCAGCAAAGGAAGGAACTACCCTAAAGGAATAGCCAAATAAAGGAGAAATCAAGTCAAGTAGAAAACCAAAAATATGCCAAATTGACCAGGAATACAAATCATATCTCAGTAATAACTCTGAATGTTAATGGGCTGAACTCATCAATCAAAAGACAGACTGGCAGATTGGATTAAAAAGAAATACCCAACAATATGCTGCCTTCAAGAGACTCATATCATAGAAAAAGATATCCACGGACTAAAAGTGAAAGGATGGGAAAAAAACATACCATGCACATGGACTCAGTAAAAAAACGGGGGTATCCATCATATTAGATAAAATGGACTTCAAGCCAAAGTTAGTCACAAGGGATAAAGAAGGACATTACATACTGCTTAAGGGAAGCATAAATCAGCAAGACATAACAATAATAAATATTTATGCCCCAAACAATGGCTCATCCATGTACATCAAACACATCCTTCTCAATTCCAAGAACCAAATAGACCACAACACAATAATACTAGGTGACTTTAACGCACCTCTCTCACCACTGGACAGATCTTCCAAACAAAAAAATTGAACAAAGAAACCATAGATCTCAATAACACAATCAATAATTTAGACTTAACAGACATATATAGAATATTTTATCCATCAATGAGTAAATACACTTTCTTCTCAGCAGCACATGGATCCTCCTCTAAAATAGACCATATGTTATGCCACAAAGCTACTCCTAGCAAATACAAAAAGAGATACTACCTTGTATTCTATCAGATCATAATGGAATGGAATTAGAAATCAATGACAAAATAAAAAAAAGAAACTACTCCAACACCTGGAGATTAAAATAATATGCAATTGAATGATGCAATGATAACAGAAGAGATCAGGGAGGAAATAAAAAAATTCTTACAGGTAAATGAGAACAAAGATACTACATATCAAAATCTCTGGGACACTCTGAAAACAGTACTAAGAGGAAAATTCATTGCATGGAGCACTTTGAATAAAAGAAGAAAAAGTCAACAAATAAACAACCTAACATTATAGCTAAAAGCCCTAGAAAAAGAACAGATCAACACCAAACGTAGTAGAAGACAGGAAATAATTAAAATCAGAGCTGAAAAAAATGAAATTGAAACAAAAGAAACAAAAAAATTGACAAAATAAAAAGGTCGTTCTTTGAAAAAATAAACAAAATTGTTAAGCCCTTATCCACACTAACAAAGAAGGAGAGAGAAAACTCAAATTACTAAAATTCCGGATGAAAAAGGAAATGTCACAACAGACACTGTTGAAATACAAAACATAATTAGAAGCTATTTTGAAAATCTATACTCCAACAAAAAAGAAAATATCAATGACTTTGACAAATTTTTGGAGACATATGATCCTCCCAAACTGAATTAGGAAGACATACACAATTTAAACAGATCAATTTCAAGCACTGAAATAGAAGAAGCCATCAAAAGCCTACCAACCAAGAAAAGCCTGGGCCAGATGGATTCTCAGCCGAGCTCTATGAGACTTTTAAAGAAGAACTAATACCAATACTCCTCAAAGTATTCCATGAAATAAAAAAGGAGGGAATCCTTCCAAACTCATTCTATGAAGCTAGTATCATTCTGATACCAAAACAAGACAAAGATGCATCAAGGAAACAAAACTTAGACCAATATCCCTGATGAACATAGATGTAAAAATCCTTAACAAAATTCTGGCAAATTGCATACAAAAACATATTAAAAAGATAGTGCACCATGATCGAGTGGGGTTTATCCCAGGGATGCAAGGTTGGTTCACCATCTGAAAGTCAGTAAAGGTAATTCATCACATCAATAGACTTAAAGAATCATATGATTATTTCAATAGATGCTGAGAAAGTGTTTGATAAAATACAGCATCCTTTCATGCTCAAAACACTAGAAAAAGTAGTAATAGAAGGAACATACCTCAACATTATAAAGGCTATCTATACTAAGCCCACAGCCAAGATCATTCGAAATGGAGAAAAACTGAAAGCATTCCCCCTAAAAACTAGAACAAGACAGGGATACCCTCTTTCACCAGTTCTACACACAACACCATCCTGGAAACACTAGCCAGAGCAATCAGACAGATAAAAGAAATTAAAGGGATACAAATAGGAAAAAAGAACTCAAGCTATCACTATTTGCCAATGACATGATTCTATATAGAGAGGATCCAAAAAATTCCACCAGAAAACTTCTAGAACTAATAAATGAATTCAGCAAAGTAACAAGATATAAAATCAACCCACACAAATCTAATGCATTCCTATTCATAAGCGATGAATACACTGAAAGAGAAATTAGGAAAACCATTTCATTCACAATAGCGTCAAAAAAATAAAATACTTGGGAATTAATATAACAAGAGGTGAAAGACCTCTACAATGAAAACTACAGAACACTAAAGAAAGAAATTAAAGAAAACCTTAGAAGATGGAAAGATCTCCCATCTTCTTGGATAGGCAGAATTAATATTGTCAAAATGACCATACTACCAAAAGTGCTATACAGATTCAATGCAATTCTAATTAAAATCCCAATGATGTTCCTCATAAAAATAGAGAAAGCAATCATAAATTCATCTGGAAGAATAAGAGACCTGGAATAGTGAAAGCAATCCTGAGCAGGAAGATTAAAGCAGGAGGTATCACAATACCAGACCTTAAACTATGCTACAGAATAATAGTAACAAAAACAGCATGGTATTGGCACCAAAATAGACAGGCAGACCAATGGTAAAGAATAGAAGACACAGAGACAAATCCACATAAATACATTTACCTCATACTAGACAAAGGAGTCAAAAACATACAATGGAGAAAAGATAGCCTGTTCAAAAAATGGTGCTGGCAAAACTGGAAATCCATATGTAGTAAAATGAAATTAAACTCCTATTTCTTACCCTGCACAAAACTCAACTCAAAGTGGATCAAGGACATAGGAATTAGACCAGAGACTCTTCACCAAATAGAAGAAAAAGTTGGCCCAAATCTTCATCATGTTGGCTTAGTACCTTAACAAGACTCCTAAAGCACAAAAAAATAAAAACAAGGATCAAAAAATGGGATAGAGATTCAAACTGAAAAAGTTTTTCTCAGCAAAGGATACAATCAACAATGTGAAAAGAAAGTCTACAGAGTGGGAGAACATCGTTTCCACATGCACTTCAGATAGAGTACTTATCTCCAAGATTCATAAAGAACTTAAAACACTTTACACCAAAAATACAAAGAATCCAATCAATAAATGGGCCAAGGAACTGGACAGACACTTCACAGAAGAAGATTACAGGCAATTAACAAAACAAATCTTACACAGCCTTAAATTCAATTCTTTTCCTCTTTAAAAGGAGTGAGTTGTATACAGGGGGGTTAAATGCTTTATAGATAAAAAACAAAACAAAACAAAACAAAACCCTGCCACCTGAACCAATTTTTTTATCTTCATCCTCTTCATCTCCCTTCTCTTCCTCCTCTTCCTTCTTTTTCGGGCTTTGTCAGTCTTGACAACTCCCTTTTTGCTGCATCAGGTTTTCCTTTTGCTCGGTAGGCAGCAATATCCTTTTCGTATTTTTCCTTCAGCTTAGCAGCTTTCTTTTCCTAAGGCTGCTTGTCCTCTGCAGCAGTGCTATTCCACATCTCTCCCAGTTTCTTTGCAACACCACCAATGGACACCAGGATGTTCTCCTTTGATTTGGGGGCGATACTCGGAACAGAAGAAGAAGCAGGCCGACGCAGGCCTCTTGGGTGCATTGGGACCCTTGACCTTCTTTTTCGTTTCCCCTTTAGGAGGGATATAGGTTCTCATTTCTCTTTCGTCACGAGACTTGTCCGCCTTTGCCATGTCTTCAGATTTTCCTTTCTCTTTAGCAGACATGGTCCTCCCTCTCTCTGAGCACTTCTTAGAAACTCTGAGGAGCTGACTGAAGCATCCGGGTGCTTCTTCTTGTGCTCCTCCGGGAAGTTTGCACAAAGAATGTGTAGGATGACATCTGCCCCTGTGCTTCTTAGGATCTCCTTTGCCCATGTTTAGTTGTTTTTCCTCCGCGAGGCACAGAGTCACCCAGTGCCCGTTGGGCTCTCTCTTGCCGGGCACAGTCTCTGTGAAGCTCTTTGTATTGCAGTGGCTGTCATTCTTAAGTTTTTAATAATCCATTTATACACTTACTGGAAGAGATATACATGAAATATAATGACCCAAAAATTTGGAAGGGAAAATGAGGAATAGATATATCAGTCAAATACAAATCCAAAGAAAGTTTTATAAAATACTAAGATCAAAAAAAAAAAAAATTAAGGGGACAAACTCTTATTAGGAGTTAAGAAGGGGCCATTAGTTTATGAGAAATAAAAGGACTGATTCACCAGGGAGATACAATAATCATGAGATTGAATGAAACAAAGAACATTACTTCAAACTCTATAAAGGAAAAAAATTAACCAAATTACAAGGAGAAACTGATAAATTCTCCAAAACGGTAGGAGATTTGTAACACTCCTATTTTAGAATCCTCAGTCCAGTTAATATGCACACATTTCATTTACATAACCAGACTTTAAGATCCTTGGGGTCAGAGTAGCTTCTTCTGCCATGTTCCCCCGTACACAAAATACACGTCCTCTCCCTCTAAGAATTCCCAAATATAACACCTGCCTATATAGATGTTGAAAAGTAAGTGCTATAGGCAATTGCAAAGCACAGAAGGAATGTGCTAATTATTTATTACTGACAGTAGACACTTCTTTTAATAAGCAAAACTATTACAAATAGAATAATTAATGAAGACAAAATAATGGATTGAAAGGAAAAAGAAAATTATGTCACTGTACTTCTGCAGCATTTATGAGACACCAGGTTCAGCTCTTAAATTATTAAATTACTTTCTAAAAATCACTGGAAGATCACTTACATCCATTCTAAATGGGGGAAAAAATACACCTAGAAAGATTAAGAACTGTAAACAAAATTTGCATTGAGTTAGGCTAAAACAATAGCAATGCTGCTACCCCCTAGTGGCAAAGTACAGCAAACCAAACATGCCGGTGAAGGTAATAGCATATCCTGTGTTGTTTTCCTAACCAAAGTATAAAGCTGCAGACCACAGAGTTGCTGGGATGTGTTTAAGCGGTGTCTGTTGTTATTGTCACCTTTATCATCATTTTTTATTATGCTAAGCCTATATCTAAGTGCCTTTGTGATTGTAGCAATTTCTAGGCCATCAACTGAGGCCAGGGCTGCAAGGTCCTGTGTGGCAGGGCAAACAATGTTCAGCACACAGCCTTTGGCTATCTTTCTCAGAAGGGGACAGTGTAGTCATCAGACACTTGGAGCCATCTGGTTTTCTGGTGCACCATACCAAAGCAGCTCTTTGAAGATGAGTAATGTGAAGTTCTATCCTAAAGAACCCTGCAGATATCCATCCTGGAATGGAATGCCATTCTCATATGCCCCATGAGTAACAGAAAGAAGGAATATAGGGACTCCGTTCCGTGTATCAGTGGGTCCCACACAGTGGACTGAAAATGTATAAATTCATGTTAAAGAGAAGTTAAAGTCCTGATTTTTATTTGTCAAGAGGTTCTTATGGTAAATGCCATAACCTATATGTGGCAGGCAACAATTTGATTATTTCTTCTTTAAAAATGTAGTTCCCAAACTAAATTTGTTGAGAAGGCCTAGTATACATGTCCACCAGGCTATCATCTCCATCCATGCCCTAGGGTGAGCTTTGGACAATCCACTTTTTAAACAGAAAGACAGTTTTAGGATCCTTTCAACTCTTATACATAAAATAATATTCTTTATAATTTATGTCATGTCCCCTACAGTTTGGGTTATTTTATTATGTGACTTTTAGACCAATCAGATGGAATGCTCAATTAAATATGTTAAATCTTCTTTTATAAGAGTTATGACTAAGAAGTGGGCAAAGGAGCTGCTGTAGGAATGAGATCCTAGCCAATCTGAACAGGCGGGCAGTCTAAAATGCAGTGATCGGAAAACCTTCCTTAAATGTTTAATTTGTGAACTTTACACAAAAGGATATTTGGGAATTGTGAAATCCAATCAGTTACCAGTCTATCTGTTTGGTTTTTTTTTTTTTTTTTTTTATAATTGATAATTAAAAACCACAATGAGATGCCTGTTTGAACCCACCAGAATGGAAAAGAGAAATGTACAACACTTAGTGTTGACAAGGACATGGTGTATCTGAAACACTCTCAAACTGCTTGTGGAAGTATAAGATGGATCCACACATTGGAGAACTATTGACTGTTTCTTAAACAACTACCTTGTGACCTAGAAAGTTCACTCTTAAGTGCTTGAGACAAATAAAAATGGATTCACTAAAAGACTCATATACAAAGAGCAAAAGTTCTTTATTTTGATGAAGTCTCATTTATCTCTTGTTTATTTTACATTTTATGTTTTTGGTATCTTATCTAGGAAATTTTGTTTATCCCTAGGGTTATAAAAATTTTTCTCTATTTTCTCCTAGCAGTTTTATGCTTTTAGCATCTTTATCTAGGTCATGATCCACTTAGAGTTAACAAAATATTGGTACATGTTTATAGCAGCTTTATTCATAATGGCCCCAAACTGGGAACAACCACATGTGCATCAACAAAAGGATGGATAAACTCAGTGTGATATATCCATACAGCAGCAAAAAGGAATGAATAACACACACACCAACATGAACGACTCTCAGAAATATGGTGTTGAGTAAGAAAAGGTAGACACAAAAGAGTGCACTGCATGTTTCCATTTTTCTGAAGTTCAGCAAGCAAATCCAGGAGCAGAAGTCAGAACAATGGTGGCTGGGACTGGGGAATGGAGGATGCCAACAGGAATGGCACACAAGGGAACTTTCTAGAAGATGAAAATGTTCCATAACTTGTTTTGAATGATGGCTTCACAGAAATTGATTTGTTAAAACCCTTCAAACTGTATATACTTAGGAATTGTGCATTTTATTATGTGTTCGTTAGATCTCATAAAAAATTACAGTACTAACTTCAGTACTGATATTTGCTCTGATATATTTAAGTCACCAGAAAACACCTTCTGAGGCACAAAACTATCCTTCTAGAAAGTAAGTAAAAGCATGTTGAGCTTTTTTGGATCTTGTCCATGCACGGTGCTGCTGCAGAAGAAACTGTGAGTCAGAAAGGCAAAACCAACGCAGGGTGGACTTACACCTCCAAGGAAAGAGTCAATTTTCTAGATTCTGCTATTCGAAAAATTACTAATAGCAGGTTCTTGAATCTGTACCACTTTTCCTTGCTAGGACTAGTTAAGTGACAATGAATGGGATCCATTTTTTTGTTAACATAATACTGAATAGTTTTATTTCCAAAACAGGGACATGCAGCAGAATCCCAGATTTCATTTTGAATTCAGTGTTCTCACTTCATCCATTATTCATCCACGCTGCACTTTCTTGGTTTATGATTTTACTAAATTTCTTCATTTGAATTATGGCCTTGTGGTCAACAGCAGGCGATATATTATTCTTATATAATTTTTAAATACAAAGGCAAATGGCATGGAACAATTAGAATCGATGGCTTGGGAGTCAGGCATTTGGATGTCATAGGCAAACACTGTGCTCTTGACTTTAACCTATGGGTTCCACTTCATGTGGGTTGTATTTTTCATACATCAGAGGTTTTTATAAATTTACTATTCAATCCAGCAGCCCTACTTTGTTCGCAAAATATAAGCAAAACAAATATGTCAGGGTAATGATGCCAGGATTCTCCCTTATTGAAAAAAGCAGTTTATTAATACCTTATTGCTACAAGCTAGATCTTATTATCATCTTGGGTCATTTAGAATCTTATTAGGTATTCTGCTGGTGGATGAATAATCCTGTGATAAATTCTTTGCCATGTCCTTCACAGTTGTCATAGCAGGATCATAAACAGCATTTATAACAATCTAGCCTAGAGGAAGCGGCTGACAATGGTCTGCTTAGCATGCAGGAAATATTCAGATCGGCTGTGTCTGGTTAGACACAAGCCCACGAGAGAGCTCCTGAAGTTAAATGTAGCGTGGGTTTCTCTGAAGATTCCCCTTTGAAAAAGGCATGAGGTCAGGGACGTGGGGACCAAAAGCACTTTGGAAGCCACAGATAGCTTCTTGCCACCAGATCTGCCAGGCAGCAGGGAAAGGCCAAGGCACAGGCCATGTTATTCCTGACAGGCTGTTCAGGTCTTTATTCAGATCAAGGTACCAATTATTTGATGTTGCCTGATTTTCTTTTCTCATTTTGACTTCACGTACAAAACTGATTTGCCCATATGACTGCTGTTTCTAATTAGTACATTTGATGAGGTGATCCAAAGATGAATAAGAGTATGGGTATAATTCCCAGCATAAGCCAGGTACTTTTGCTGTATTCCAGAACTGCAGATTTCAGCATTGATGAAAACCCACAATACATACATACATATATTCTTGTTCACATACAGAGAACCACAGATAGAATGGTACAGATCTACCACCACTATTTCCGGGAAAAGCCATACAAGAGACAAACGAGCCAGTCTGATATTTTTTCAACCTCATTTCCTGCCATTTCCTAATATTCAGATCACAACTAATCCAAAATTAATTTCTTATACTCTAAACAAGACTTGGTTTATATAAAAGCTGTTGTCTTTGTCCAGAATGATCTTGCTCTTTTTTTCTTTACCAGATGCCCAAAGTTGTAGAACCTGAAACAAAGGTTTCAGAGGTGATGTCAGAAAGACTATGCAGGGGGTGTGGATGTGAGGCAGGGAAGAGAAGGAAGTCAATGATGGGTGACCACTGAACAGGTTCACATTGTGACCAACTGAGGCTCCATCCCCCTGGGGGGTCTCAGAGAGAAGCAGGGAAGCTGGGGTACTTATCTACTTGCTCCCAGTAGTCATTGGCTGTGGGCTGCTTTGGGGAGGTAACTTAACTCCCCAGTACTTTCTGTCTGCCAGCAAGAAAAGGCCTGCAGACAAGTAGAAAGAGCTCAGTTGGAAGCACAGTGACGGTGAATGCCAAGATGATGTGGGTGGGGTGCTGATAGCATCTACTCCCAGGCCAACTCCCCTATACTCAATTCTTCATCTGAGTAGACTTTTCTCTGGGAAAGCTTCCTTGATTCTCCAGGTCTGAATTAGACAGGCCTTCACCTGGTTGTCATAGCAGCATGCTTTATGCTGGCACTTACCAGATCATTTTATGAATGTGATTATCTTCCTCTCCAAATGCACTAGATTCATACACTCCACAAATATTTGTTAGAACTTACATACACCAGACACAACTCTAGGAGTCAAGGTGTGGGGCAGTGGCCGATAAATTCTACTCAGGAATCTAATAATGGACAGAGTAAGAAAAAACCATGTAGTCAAATCGACATGCTAATCCCAGGTATTAGAAAATGGAGGAAAATAAGGGGTACAGAATGTCCAGGGCTAAGAGAGATTGCTATTTTAGCTAGGCTGTTGAGGATGGGCTTCTCTGAAAAGGCAACACAAAGAGATTTAAATAGTAATCAGGGGTTGGAGGAAGAGAAGGATGAACAGATGGAGCACAGAGAAATTTTAGGGCAGTGAAACTACTCTGTATGATGCTGCAATGGAGGATACAGGCCATTATACATCCATCAAAACCCTTAGAATGTACCACACCAAGAGTAAGCCCTAGGAATTAGGGTTATGATGATGTCTCAGAGTAGGTTAATTATTGGTAACAAATGTACCACTCTAGGGTGGGATGTTGATAGTGGGAAGGCTGTACCTGTGTGTGAACAAGATAAATGGTAATTCTTTGTACTTTCCACTAAACTTTGCTGTGAACTTAAAACTGTTCAATAAATAAATAAAATTCATTTAAAATAATAAGGGTAAGAAGGAACCAGCCTTGTGAAGATATGGACAAAGGAGAGTTCCAGGCAAAGAGAAGGAAAGTGCAAAGGCTTGTCAGTAGGAATAATCATGGCATATTCAAGGGTCAGAAAAGCCAGGAGACCTGGACCATGGTGAACCAGGATGAAAATGCAGAAGAGCTCAGAGAGGTTGGCAGGGTCTAAATTATGCAGGGAGGGACTCTGGGGTATTATAAACTAAACCAGCCCTAAAATCAACTACAAGAAAATTCAAGACTACGTTAAAAATCATTTCCCTCTGTTGTTAGCCATTATTAAGGCTAACATTGATTTCTGGACTTACTTATCATAACACCTGCCTTGTTTTGTATGGACCTCAGAGCAAAGTAGAAAACTTTCCCAACTACATTACACTTGCACTTTCCCAACTACACTTGCACATTAAGCGTACCACAAAAGGTGACATCTGAGATAGCCAAAGCCATGAAAAATAAGTACTCTGTTGGTTCTTGCATCAGTTCTGTTGCAATCCATTTTGTAAACCTCTATCATATCTTCTGTCCCCTCTTCAGACAAAGACAAAGATAGCTACTAAATGTTGTTAGAGTATTTGGCAGTCCTACAAGTCTATGAATCAAACTGTACAAGGTGAGAATATAAGTTATGCAGCTGGTTATTTTATTTAACACTTAAAAAATATTTTTAGTTGTAGATGGATGCAATACCTTTATTTTATTTATTCATTTTATGTGGTGCTGAGTATCAAACCCAGTGCCTCACACATGCAAGGCAAGTGCTCTACCACTGAGCCATGATTCCAGCCCCTATTTAACATTTTTAAACATTTGCAAAAGTGTAGAGAATACATAACGAAGCTACGTGTAGACATTATCAATCTTCAGAATTCATCTGTATTGTGTCAGTGGATGGCATTTCTTTTTACACATATCAGAATTCATGCCACTAAATTAGTCCAATCCCTTCAAGGTGAGTATCCTGAGAATTAACCCATGTATATAGAATGATACAAGGACATTCTTGTGCATATTCCCAGTGGGAGCAGGTTGACTCAGGGACATTGTTTAGGACCAAGTTTAAAGAACAAGATAATTGACAATTCAATGACATATACTAAGTGGTAAAGAAATTCACATTCTGAGCATGGCTTAGTTACTCTGAGAACAAGTGTTTCCTGTATTCATTCTGTTAATGGGGCACATGAGGCCAAGGGCTAGACACTGTGAGAGATACAAAGATAGACGAGACCCAGTCCTTCCTTCAAGGAACTCACAACCCAGTGGATTCAGAATGTGTGGGTCTGTGCTTCTTCCAATACCTACATTTCCAGATCTTCGCTTGACCACACAACAGTCTCATTATACCTGGGCCTTCCAGGTTACTTTTGCTTCCCTTTCCAAAAGGCAGATTTTATTCTAGTTGACAGTCACCTCTTCATCTTGGTGAGCAAATACACTTAATTCTAACATGTTTTCCTTCTGCAACACAAGAGATGGGGCAATCTGCTTTTCCTCAAACTCTGCACACAGAAGGGGTTGAACTGCCACAGCACTTCACCAAGAATTCACAGACACCCGCTGCCAGAGCCCTCTGCAACGTGTAGTTCTGCTCAGAATAAGTGATTTCTGCTGAAGTGTCTGGTGCTGACTAGATCAATTGCTCCCACAATTCCCAGTGAGTGTATGTGCAACCCTCTTACTGATTGATTGTCTTAACACCAGCCAATTAGAGCTTAAACTGTCTAATTAAGCCAGAGATGAAGCCATCAACTCACTGAATTCTGAGGCCTGTTAACTTTACCTAAACAATAGAATGAGGTCAGGTATGTATTAGCATTGTGAATAACTAGCAAAACCAGAGTAAAACACTTTGCAAATATAAAACTCTGGGAATGTTAACAAGAATAAGCAAAAGATATGTCTAGATTTTAAAAAGAGGACCAAAATCTGAGGAAAATTCATACTTCTTTATAATGTCCTCTTCAAATACATGTATTTTGGAAAATCGCTTTGTGTCTAAATAATGCAGAGCTAACTGGGCATCATAGCATTCCACCATAACTGATACCCAGTTTTGTTTGGTGTGTGTGTATGTGTGTGTGTGATTTTCAGTGACTGAGATTGTTTACTAAACTATAACTATCGAGATAGCTCTATTACACTGATTTAGCTGCAATTCACAATTAATACATGCATACATGCTTCTTTCTCAACTCTTACATCAATATCATAATTATTTCCCATTTTCTTCTCCTCTAAGTAAAAAAAAAAAAAGCCTGCCCACCTGCCCACTTCAAAAACATGGTGATTTCCTTTCTCTTGGAGAGCAAATGATAGGAAATATTTACTGATCTGCTTTAAAATCAGTCTGCTCAATTCTGAAAAGATTAAAACTGTCTACCCCAAATGTTCTTTTTTCATCTTAAAATTAGCAACTGCAAAGAAAAGTAATTACACACGGAGAGATGTTGGAACCTGATGAATTCAGCCAAGCAGAAATGTTTTATAAACACCATTGCACATAGCAACACTGTCCCAGTCCGTCCCTAAAGCTAGTTGCATTGGCTCCTGAGATAATATTTAGCAAAGAGGCATTTTAAGAAAGTCAGCATGAGCAAGAGGAAAAAAAAAAAAACCTTCTCAGGTATGTGTATGTTATTTATCATAATTAAAGCAGATTTGACAGCTTCTTGGCAATGGAGACAATGAGTTCCTTTCTCTGACATCAAAATCCTAAAGGAATACTTGCTATTTCATTACCAACTTCACTGGTCTTTACACCTATAATATCCACTCTGAGAAGATGAGGTCTTAGAGAAATCTAAGCTCTGACAATTATTATTTGCCCACTGCTGATACTGGGTAGAGAACAGCATAAGCTAGGATCTTACTGAGATAAAGTACAGGGAACGACACTAGGGTTAAAATGTGAGTCCCAGGAAAACACATGGCCTGCCCCATAATGCATTTCCACTGAAGGGTCATCCTTCAGAGTTGTTGGTTTTCATCTGTGCAGGTGGCTCTGCACTTTTGATTTCCCATTAAATTGGAAAGGGAGCACTTGGTCCCCACTGCAATGGCATCCTCTGATAAGATGTTGAGAAATGGGAAATGGATCCATTTCACAAGATGGACTCATTTTAATAAAACCAAACAAGAGAATCGCTTCCATTTCATCACACCCAATTTCATTAACATGCTTTCTAAAATGACATTGCTTTGGAAGGTTCTTTGGATGGTTAATATGGGTTTGATGTCTTGGCAGGTGATTTCAAAGCATTTATTCTGATCATCTACTGATTATAAACTTCAGCTGAATTTATCTCATGCCTGGCAGGGAAATCTGGCCTGTCATATGGGCACCTCCAGTTCACTTCCTGCTGTTTTCCCCTCACAGAAGACTTGGGTTCAAAAGATCTGTGTATTTGGGGACTGATTTAACAGCATAGGTCATTTATTTATTATTTAGATACCACTGAGTCACTTCTCCAGCACTTCTTATTTTTGACACAGGGTCTCACTAAGTTGCTTAGGGCCTCATTAAGTTGCTGAGGCTAGATTTGAACTTGTAATCCTTCTGCCTCAGCTTCCCTAACCACTGGGGATTACAGGTGTGGGCTACCATGCCCAGCCAGCAGAGGTTATTTAGATGGTTCTCAAACATAGTATGTTTCTATTTGAAAAATGATCACAGTCCTCCTTGCATCTCTCTTGCTCATCTCTCTCTATGTTCTCTTACTTTCTCTTTCCCAGCACTCTCTCCTCCGTGCCTTCTGCTTAGTCTCTCTACCCCCATTCTACCCTTCTAGTTCTCAGTCTTCGTCTCTGCCTGTTCCTTTCCTCTGTCAGTTTGGGCTTTTCTTTTTGTGCCTGACTCTATGTTTTTCTGCCTCAAAATTTTGCTTCCCAGGACTGACTGCAGTGAAGGAAATGTTCATCAGAATCTCAAATTCTCTGCAACCTACAGGTTTCCTTAATGTGGGAGTAGAACAGGATTTGCTAATTTGCCAGAAAGCTATTTTATTGATAAGAACGGAGGGTTTTTTCCACTCACTGATGAGGGGAAAGGAAATGCTTTGGGGGAAGTTTTTCCAATGGTTTTTCAACTCAATATGTTTAAGATCAAAATAATGAAACAAAGATTAGCAAGAGCAGTGGAAACCAATAAGCATAGAAAAATTAACTAGTTTCATCCTGTGAATAAATACTACAAAGATATTTTTATCCTCAATGCAACTGAAATCCAAATTAAAAGCCAAGAAAAGAGGGAGAATGTAGAGAAAAAGGGTAACCTTGCATACTTTTGGTGGGAAAATCATAGGAAGTATTTACTGATTTGCTTTAAAATCAGTCAATTCAGAAAAAATTAAAATTGTTTCTACCCAAACACTTTTTTTTAAACTGTAAAATTAGCTTCTGCAAAGCTATTATGGAGAATAGTATGGAGTATCCAAAGATGAAATGTTGAACTACTGTATGATCCAGTAATCCCACTTTGGATTAAGTCCACAGGAAATGAAACCAGTATGTTGAAGAGGCACCTGCGTTCCCATCTCTACCACCACCCATTCACAGCAGCCGAGAAATGGAAACGACTAAGTGTCCACCAACTAATGAGGAGAGAAAAAAAATGTGGTACTTATACCACATTCAGTCATAAACTAGAACTGGAGAGTAATATTTTAAGTGAAATAAGCCACGCACAGAAAGACTAGTATTACATGATCTCACTTATTTGTGAAATCTAAAGAAATTGAGCCCATAGAGATAATGATGGACACCAGAGACTAGGGAGAACAGAAATAGGGAGGGATGGGCAGAGGTCTGATGGGTGTTAAGTTATAGTTTGCACAACAGGGAGACTCTTGATATTGTACTAGATATCTCAGAAAAGTTAGAAGAAACTTTTTGAATAAACTTTCATCATAAAGAAATGATAAATATTTGAGGCAATACATATGGTTCGACCAATGTAAACATTTCACAATAGAAACATTCAAACATCACAGGTACCCCATTAATATAAGCAATTTTTGTGTTTTCATATATCAGTTAAAAAAAAAAGACAAAATCATGAGAAGACAAAGGGTGGGTGTCTGAGGAGGACAAACCCAGCACCTTGAGAGCTCAAAAGTGATAGAAAGGCTCTCCATAAGCAGCATCAAGACGTCAGGCCAGGTAATGAAGGTAAGCATGGGATACAGAGAGATAAACCTTGTTTCTACTGTGTAGGTGAACTGAAAGAAATGTCATTTTAATTCTGAGTGACTGAATCTTCAGCTTAATTTTGCCCACAGTAATCCAGGAATGGTGTGACATTCTGTGGTTGAAAGTGACCTGAAGGGGAAATAGGAAAGTCAACTTCCTACATCAGGACAAGTTGCCTTCACCTGACTCAGGTCATTATTAGTGAAAGGCTCTTGCCTCTACCAACTTAATATCAAAGCTATAACACAGCCTTGAATATGGTCTTAAGATGTTAAAAGCACCACCTCTGCTGATTTGGAGCTTTACTGTTGATTCTTGGCTGTATCTCATCTTAGTGAGATCCCACAGGATTTAGCAATTAGCATGGACATAGCAGTTTGGTAATCAAAAGTAATTAAAGGCATCAAAACACAGTCCTGGTTGTTTCTGAGGACTGGTGATACATCTAGGCCTTCCTGTTTAAAATGAGGACTTCAGAGATGGGAATGTAACTTAGTGGTAGAGTGCTTGCCTAGCATGCACGAGGCCCTGGGTTTAATCCCCATCAAAAAGATAAATAAAATGAGGACTTTATTCTTGTTAGAATAATCATCTGCCACAAAATACTATTTAGACAGAACAATTTAACTTACTATATTTACAGGTTGAAAAGACTGAGAACTGAGAAAATCAATATCCAAGTTGCTCTTTGCAACTATATTCATATAATATTTAATATGGGAATTTATAGTCTTTTTGAAAAAATAAAATTTAAAACAGGTATTCTGTCAATTGTCAAGTGAAAATTTAAGAAAATTATAGTGTTTTAAAAATTATTTATTTATTTTTTACAGACTGCATTTTGATTCATTGTCCACAAATGGGGTACATCATTTGGTTTGTATGGTTGTACACGATGTAGATTCATACCATTCGTGTAATCATACATGTACATAGGGTAATGATGTCTGTCTCATTCCACCATTTTTCATACCCTACCTCCCTCTGATTTCCTTCTACATAATCTAAATTTCCTCCATTCTTCTCACTCCCCCCGGCCCATTATATATCATCATCCACCTAGCAGGGAAAACATTTGGCCTTTGGTTTTTGGGGGTTTGTTTATTTCACTTAGCATGATATTCTCCAATTCCATCCATTTATTTGCAAATGCCATAATATTATTATTCTTTATGACTGAATAATATTCCATTGTTTATATATACCACAGTTTCTTTACCCATTCATCTGTTTAAGGGCATCTAGATTGGTCCCACAATCTAGCTATTGTGAATTGAGCTGCTATAAACATTGATGTGGCGGCACCACTGTAGTATGCTGATTTTTAAGTCCTTTGGGTATAAACCTAGGAGTGGGATAACTGGGTCAAAAGGTGGGTCCATTCCAAGTTTTCTGAGAATTCTCCACACTGCTTTCCAGAGTTTTGCACCAATTTGCAATTCCAACAGCAATGTAAAAGTGTGCCTTTTCCCCACATCCACACCAACATCTATTATTGTTTGTGTTCTTGATAATAGCCATTTTAATTAGAGCAAAATTTATAAAGAACTTAAAAACTTTGCACCAAAAATGCAAAAAACCCAATCAATAAATGGGCCAAGGAACTGGACAGACACTTCACAGAAGAAGACATAAAGGTGATGAATGAATATACAAAAAAGTGTTCAACATCTCTAGTAATTAGAGAAATGCAAATTAAAACAACTCTAAGATTTTTTTTTTCCTTCAGAGTTCTACTTGGTGTTACTAAGGAAAGGAAAAGGAGAGAAAGACATTTTATTGTAAGTGTTCAATTTACCATGAATCAAATGAAAAAACTTCAGTGTTTCTCATAGCAGAAGTAGATATGAGTTTCAGTTTAAACAGGTAAGTGAAATTCTTATCTGAGAATGTTGGGTTCCTTTTAAAATTGATAAAACTGATCCTGTTTTCATATTAGCAGGATTAGGAAAGGGAAGTATTTTTGCAAATAGCCACTCTTTTTTCTCAGAAGAACCTCTTCAATTTTCTTTTAAAATTCACCAGTTTCAGACAGACTGAAGTCCAGCACAGATGGACCCATACCGTCCTTCACCTCTGCAACTCATCTCCATTCCTTAAAAAGTTGATGACATTTGCTTTAAAAGGAACATTAGCTCCAGGCAGCTTGGTAGCATTATTTATAAGCCTAACACTTGGACTTTAGAGTGGAACAAAAAGTGAGAAGACTAAGGTGGCTGGCAGCTGCAGAAGTGAGACGTTCTTCTGGAAGCTTCCACATTTACTATTTCTATTTCTAGTGTCACTAATATTAAGACAAATTTCAATCTTCAGCAATTTGAATGAATCTCTGATGTCATTTGGCTACTCTTCATGACCACACAGAATTAAATGTGAATGTCCTATCCAAGGATTATGAAAATATGCTAACATGAAATATACTTAGATTTTTAGATTCACTTTGCTCATATTTGCAAACCATTCTGAAACTGAACAGTTTCAGGAGTTTAGTGCAAGAGACAAAAAAAAAAAAAAAACTGTGGTGTATATCTATGTGTGTAAATATATATGTATATAAATACACACACACACACACACACAATGGAGTTCTACTCAGCCATTAAAAAGAATGAAATTATGGCATTTGCTGGTAAATGGATGGAAATGGAGAATATCAAGCTAAATGAAATAAACCAAACTCAAACTCAAAGGTGGAATGTTTTCTCTCATATGTGGAATTTA